>NC_138044.1:14413364-15069997 GCF_964106645.2 Podarcis pityusensis | reverse complement strand
TCACAGTTGGACAGCCCATCCTTCTGATAAATAAACATCCTTCAGCCCCCTGATATTTTTGATGGTTTTTCCTCATCTTTTCAAGCTCTAAAACAGCGGCATGGAAAGGTTTTCACTGCCAGAAGACCACACTCCCCTTGTGGCATACCAGTACAGTGGTACCTCAGGTTACAAACACCTCAGGTTACAAACACTTCGGGTTACAGACTCCACTAAACAGGAAGTAGAACCTTGGGTTAAGAACTTTGCTCCAGGATGAGAACAGAAATTGCACTGCAGCAGCGAGAGGCCCCATTAGCTAAAGCGGTGCTTCAGGTTAAGAACAGTTTCAGGTTAAGAACGGACCTCCAGAACGAATTAAGTTTGTAACCAGAGGTACCACTGTAATGGGCATGGGCAGAGCAATGGGTGCAATCCTTATCTTTGTACAATGAATGGGGAACCCTGGCTTTTGGCCTATGCTGGCTGGAGCTGATAGGAGTTGGAGTCCGCCATCCATCCTTTGTAAAGCAGACTGAAGACGTCAAAGAGGTTTACACATATGTGTGTGCGCGCACACACTTTTCCATTTATTTATTTATTCATTCATTCAATATATTTCTACAGCATCCTTCAAGAATAAAGTTCTTCCTAAGGCGGCTCATATTAAAAAATTACAATGAATATAATTAGGCGGGCCACCACTTTCACCATTACCACTGTTTCAGGGGTTGCAGGCTCCACTCTGCATTCATAACCCCACTCCCCAAAAAAGAAAGTTTTGGTTAGAAGCTGTTACAATCAGCACACCTTAAATTTCATACAGGACAATGCTGTTCTTAATTTTGCTTTCCCTTTCCCTGGAGCAGGCTTTGAAAAGGGGGTTGTGGAGGAAGAAGCACCTCAATTTTTGGTGATGCTCCCAGA
The DNA here is from genome assembly GCF_964106645.2 of Podarcis pityusensis. Lineage (NCBI taxonomy): Eukaryota > Metazoa > Chordata > Lepidosauria > Squamata > Lacertidae > Podarcis > Podarcis pityusensis. The sequence continues at coordinate 15,069,091 of NC_138044.1, read as the reverse complement.
TTGCTGCTACCGTGAGTCTCAGCTGTCTTGGGAGAGGCTGAGAATTTCTGGCTCATCTTTCAGTTTCCAGGCTGGCCAGCTTTTTCTTCCTCTTGACCTTAGATGCAACCATGTCCAAGCCACTCGAGTATTCAGACTGCAAGATTTCAGCCAGACGGCGCTTGCCCCGAGTTTTCTTGAGAAGAAACTCACGCCTGGGCAAAAGAAAGGAGAGAGATAAGGAAGGAGAAAACTTTTTAAAGCATTTGGTTTTACAAGGAGACACTGTTGGATTTTAAAATTTAAGTATGCACTCCTCAAGGTTCCCACTTTGAAGAAAGTCTCACCAAAGTGGAATTTTGGGCCAAACAAGATGTGCCATTCATTACATGATTAACATATGCAAGTTTGTTTGTTTTTCTAAAATTAAATAGCAGTTGTGGGGACGGGGGAGATTAGGACTTCGGCAGTGCATGCAGAAGATCCCAGCATCATGAAGGCTGGAACATTACTTTATTTTTAGATGTAGAACAATAATGTGGTGACAGAACACATGCTTTGCAAGCAGAAAGTCCCAGATTCAATCCCCAGAATATCCAGGTATGGAGCTGGCCAAGGATGGAATGAGGTTGGTGCAGGGAAAAGAGATCCATTCATCCTGTCGGATCGGACTCCACTGGCTTAGTCTCCTTCCTTGAGTTCTTACCTTGAAAATCCATCTCCTGAGTAGTCATACACTTAGGGTCAACAGAATCCTAATATCTCTCTCTCTTTCTCAAAAGAGATGGTAAGATACAGCTCCCTCTTTCAAAAGCAAGCCTTATTGCAGACATCCTTGAGGTGTGAATGCACAACAGGTGTGCAGGTGAAAGAGAACAGCAGTTCACACATGAGGAAAAAGCAAAGCACAGCTGAACCATGGAGACATTTCATATCTTCGCTCAACTCTCATGTTTTAAAAAAGAGCTCCCTTGTTTTTCCAATAGTAAATATATGGGATGTGATATGCTGCACCTGCCCACCAGCCCCTCTCTTCAGGAACTGTTATAAGAGGGACTTGGGTTTGGAGCACGTCCTATATTGTAGGATTCCCTCACAAGAGAGGTCAGACTGGCTCCCTCTTTGCTTTCCTTCTGCTGGCAGGCAAAGACCTTCCTGTTCAGATGAGCCTTTGAAAACTAAGGTGCAGGCGATGCTGATCACTGGGCTACAGTCAGGGCAAAGTGGATTTGAATGGCTGGCTCTAAATGTGCTATTGTTATTAACTAGTTTCTTTGTATCACTTTGCATTTCATAGTGATGTTTTTAAATGTTGGAAGCTGCCTTGATCCCATCTTGGAAGTAACACAAGTATATAAATACAACAACAACAAACAATGTAAAATGGATTTTTCAGTTGTCTCAAAATGGCAGGACCAATATTTTTGCCTCACTAGAACAACTGTTCTTCTAGTGAAGAGAAGAAGGGACAGCCCAAAGTGCTGCCTCAAGGTGTTGCTGGACTACATCTCCCATCATCCCCGACTGTTGGCCATGCTGGATGCTGGGGCTGATGGGAGTTGGAGTCCAACAACATCTGGAGGGCCAGTTGTTCCTCCATCCCTGCTCTGGAGCAGCACTACACTGAGGGGAGGGTGGGATATGAAAATGGGAAGTCAGATCTTGCATGGAGTGCCTAGCTGAATTTTCTTTAAATAGGCTTAGAGAGGGGTCTTGGCTATTGCCCTGGAATGGGTGCTGCACCTGCCTCAGCCTACCCCACATGGTTGTTTTGGGGAGAAGATGGAGGCAACACGCATGAAAGGGTGTTGGGCTAGGACCCAGGAAACCAGGATCCGAATCCGTGCTCAGCCATGAAACTTGCTGGGTAAAAGGACCCAAGGCCTAACCTACCTCACAGGGTTGTTGTGAGGATGAAATGAGGTGAGAGAGAACCTTGCATGTCACCTTGAGCTCCTTGGAGGAAAGGTGGGATGTAAATGTAATAAATAAACATACACCACTGCAATCTCTTCCTAGCAGATTTTAGAGTGAGACCCTCAGCAGGCTGCAGGGTCTTTTCAGTTGCATCCCCTCATGCTTTGGAACTCCCCCAGGAGGTCTGAATGTCCTTCCTTTACCTCTATGCTGTCCTATCAAAAGGCAGGTCAAGACCATTATTTCCCAAGTAGCTTTTGAGTTGGCTGGGATATTAATTCTGCTGCTTTCGAGTTGTCATTTATTTTTACGTGGATTTACAGGGTTGCATTCAAGTTAAATTCTACCCAGAGTAGATCTACTGAAATTAATTTACCCAGGTTAGTTGATGGGTCTGCTCTAAGTCTAACATCACATACTACTGATGGTCTTTAAATGTAGTTTTGTACACTACTTTGGGAGATATTAGCTATTGAGTGCAGGAGAATGGCTTTAAAAACAAAACAAAAACAGACTGTCACAAATAAGGGTGGGAAGCGACAACAGCCCTGTGGTGGGCTCAAATGCTCTTTTTGCTGATGCACATGCAACACAGCCAGCCTTGAATTGCCAAAAACAGTGGTGACGCTCGCCCCTTTTGGACCCGTGGTGCGTCTCTGGAGAAGAGGCCGCCATTTATCAGGGACTGTTTTCAACACGGATCATGCCGTCAATCCATTTGACGGAGGTTCCTCACTGCTTGCCCCATCCGGTGGCTGGCAGTGCCAAGCAATGAGGCTTGGATACCTCTGGCTTAATGCTATCTGAACACCTGCTTTTCTACCCACTGAGTCAAATGAGCCATCTGTGGCTGATGTGTGCTGTGAAGGGGGGGGGATGGGAGTGTCATACGGGGAGGGATGGTGGCAGCAGTAGGAGTGGGGCATAGCATCTATCAACTGAGATATGCTCCTTCAGACAACCTAGCAGATGTCTCCACTACATGGCAACGTTGGCTGACGCTGAAAGGCATATCTCGGAAAGATTTTATTTTTTTTAAAAAAAGTATGTTCTCATCAAATCAGGACACAGCATCAACACACTGGTGGAGGTGAAAGGGGCAGCCTGCAGGGCAAAAGGTCCAGTAATGCTGCAATCTGCGACTCCTTCCTAGGGTCAGGGGTGGGGAACCTCTGGCCCATGGGCCAAACTTGGCCCGAGAGTCTGTTTCCTCACAAACCTGATGCCATACGGTTGGAGGGTGTTTTGTGACTCTGGGAATTAGATGAAGAACTTGTTCTCAGAAGCAGAGACATACTTAGGCTCCCTTGCACCCTTCACAAGGAGCTGTACCAGTGCATCCCCCTCCCATCTACTGCACCTTGGCAAGGACATGTTGGCTGCCCAGAGCAGCACAGGGAGTGCATGGGTGGGAAAGTGGGCTCCTAGCCACTCCCAGCCAGGGTGGAGAAGCACATTTTTTGCACACACACTGTGGGCCTGGGCCCTTGGTGAGGGCCAACCTGGTCAACCCCCAGGTATGCTCAAAGAGGCTGTACATCGTTTTGAAGGGGAAAACTATATAGTCTGGGTGTGCTCCTAGATTACATCTTGTCCCTGGAGTCTTGTGACTTCTGTAAATAGGAGTGCTTATGCCCAGTTTAGGCCACTCCTGAACTGGGATGGCCTGGCCTCAGAGGCCCATGCTGAACTCCAGCACCCATAATCCCCGGCTACTGGCCATGCTCTTTGGCGGGGTTTGGGGGCTGACTGGAGTTGGAATCCAACAACATCTGAAAGGCACAAGCAGAGGTGCAGTCTAGGGAAAAAATAATGGAAACAGAGTTGAGAACATTACATAGGGAACCTGTGGCCCAATCCTGGTGTTGTACTCCAAATCCCTTCAGCCCCGGGCCAACAGTCAAGGATGATGGTGGGAGTTTTGGGACTGCAAATTTGGACTGCCCATGATGTAGACACCTGCAGATTCCCCATCCAGGTTGAAAAGGGTGAAGAAAGGAGAAAATGTGAAGCAGAACGTTTAGGCAGGGAGCAATGCACTGATGAAAAAGAGCTGTGGGTCCCCTACTGAGGCTCAGCGGCGTAGCTAGCCGCTTGGCCACCTGGGGCGGCATGCACCCTGCACCCAGGGGCGGGGCAGGCCACCCATAGGGCGGGGCATGCCGCGGAGCCTCCAAGGAACTGAGGGGGAGGCAGCGGGCAGACACAAGTCCCACACTGCCCTTTTGGGCATGGCAGAGCCTGCAGGCGCCCAAACCACTGTGTTACTCCCAGGAGAGACGTGTGGCTTGGGTGCACTGCAGGCCCCACAGTAAGTGTTGCTCCCTGCGGTGTGGCACCCAGTGCGCCCCCCTAACTATGCCTCTGTCTCAAACCACCCATCAAGCCTCTTATATTGTAAAAACATGAGAAGAGCCAGATGGACCAGGCCAATGGCCCATCTAGTCCAGGATCCTGTTCTTATAGTGGCTAACTACAAGCCTAACTACAAGCAAGTAGGACCTCAGCACAATAACACTTTCTCCTTAAGCAGTTTCCAGCAACTGGCATTCAGAAGCATTGCTGCCCCCAACTGTGGGGAAACAGCAATAGCCACTGTGGTTGGTAGCCATTGACAGCCCTCTCCCTCCATGATACCAGCCTCTCCCTTGCAAAACGAACCCCTTTCTTGATCTTGCACTTGGCCCGACTCTTCTCTAGTCTCAAAGCTCCCCCCACCAGCCGGACTCTATTTATTTCTGCAGCAGAGCACCATCCAGAGGAGGGGAAAAAACGCCCCAAATTCCTCCCTGGGCCAGGCTCCAAGCTTTCCCTGCCACTAATTAAGTGATATTAAGGAAGCAGCAAATGCCACAAGGAAATTGGCAGCTGAAAAAGGACTCCAATCTGACGAAGAGGAGATTGCTTTGCAGGGGGAAAGCTCTGCAGCTGCAGCTTGGCCCGGGAGGGCTTCTTTGCCTGAGAGAGTCCGTCCTCTAAGGGGGCTGTGCCTGCCTCCCACTCCAAAAAAAAAAAAAAAAAAAAAAAAAATCTGGCCAAAGAGAAAAGTTCAAAGAGCGTTAGGATGTTAGGTCTGCTCATGCAATGTACTTCTCTTTCTCTCTCACAACCCTCTTCCACATGTTTGTCCCCGACAAGGGCCAACTTCTCTCTCATTACTCAAAAAGAAATGCACAAGAGGCTGTGTGTGACTTGCGTTTAAGTAGACCTGATCGTTCTGTATTGGGCGCAATTGGGAGTAATCTGCAAAAGCTAAAATTTGAGGCCTGCTCTCATTTTGATCATGCAAGCTGAAGGACTATAAACCCATAGTTGTTGGTTTTGTTTTTAACAAAACAATTTGAGAAGAAATTGAGTTGTATAGAGTGTTAGTTATACTCAGTGTAGACCAGTTGAAATGAATACACATGGCTGACTTAGGCTCATTAACTTTAATGGGTCTACTCTGAGTATGTTAACTGGAGACAAACCACTGTTTTTGTACTTGTAGAATATGCCTAGTCTTGGACATATTTCTTCTTTTTTAAAAATAAGAATAATCAGGCAAAATTTCAGGGCCAGATTTCAGATATAGTAAAGGACTCTGTACTACACGGATCATGCCTTTCTGAGGTATTGATTCTTAACACAGGGAGAAAAAATACACATTCCACAGCTGTGCCAACTCCACACAGGCTTACCTGTGCAGACACCACAACAACCACTACCAACAAATATGTTTTTGGGTGCAGGATGCAGCTTCTGAAGAATATCTGCTTTCATTAAAATAATTAAAAATAATAAAAACTGAGCAAGTTTCTAGTCCTTATGGAGGCCAAACTATTTGTTATTTGTGTGTGAGAGAGTGATGTAGAGCTTTGCTCTGTTTTTTAATCTAGTTTTTAGGATTTTTTACTAAATGTTATTGGGTATATTTTTATGCAAACCGCATAGAGACTTATTATATTAAGCAGTATTAAAATTTTATGACTGGCTGAATGAATGAATAAATAAAATTACCTAAATAATAAAATAAATTAGGCATACTTCCAAACCTGTGAGCAATATGTAGGGAGATCTGGGGAGCTGGGATAGATAGTCAGCTAGATAGGGGGACTGAATAATGTTTTCAGAGTGTGGGGTTTCATGCCTCTGACTAGATTCTCTCCCCACCCCCACCCTGTGCCTAGGCAAGCCAGAATAAATTATGCAAAGCAGCAAAAGTTTCAGAATATAAAATCCTGTAAAAATAACGAAAACAGCAGACAACAGGGGGTTTTTTTGCCAGACCTTTCAGCTTGGAATTATACCCTCCAGAAATTCTTTTTAAAATAATGGTACTGTTACCCACTTAAAAGAAATTTTAGATCAATTAATCACAAGTGTTAGACCGTCTATCTATTAACAATTCAATTAAAACCTGCATCTACTTGAATATGAATTTAAAAATGAAAAACTACTCATGGGGTGGAGAGGGAAGCCCTAGCGAAAGCACTAAAAAGATCAATCTGGAAACACCTCTGATCAAAAGTACACACCCCTCATGAATCTACAGTGGTACCTCGGGTTACATACGCTTCATGTTACAGACGCTTCAGGTTACAGACTCCTCTAACCCAGAAATAGTACCTCGGGTTAAGAACTTTGCTTCAGGATGAGAACAGAAATCGTGCTCTGGTGGTGCGGCAGCAGTGGGAGGTCCCATTAGCTAAAGTGGTGCTTCAGGTTAAGAACAGTTTCAGGTTAAGAACGGACCTCCGGAACGAATTAAGTACTTAACCTGAGGTACCACTGTACTATATTCCTGTAGGGAGAATGACAGTACTTTCATGAATATCTCTCCCAGTGGGACGAAACAGCAGCTTGGAGAAGCGGGATGGGGCATAATAACCTTACTCCTAATTTTTATCCTGCTCTTTGCCCAAAGAGCTCAGGAATGCCGAGTTGCTTCTCCCACCTTTAATCTTCACAGCCACCCTGTGAGGTAGGTTAGGCAGATCAGGTGAGTATAACAGGCATGGCTTTCTTTTAGGCCAGAAACTCACTGGAGCTCTGTCCCGGCTCCTCTCGGGTGGGTGCCATTGCCATTCTAAGAGAACGAGGGAGGCATTCAGGGTGAGTTCCGGCACCTCTTTTTCTAAAAAATAGCACTGGTTATAGGGATCTGAACTTGGTGGGTCTCTTTGTTCCAAGATGCCACCCACTGGCTCTCTTTAGATCAGGAAGGGGGTTGGTTGGAAACATTAATCACCCCCCATCTCTCCTGATGGCTCCCGAGCTGCTGTCCAGTTTTTGCTCTCTGCTACGTTTGTGGAAATGGCAACGCAAGCTTTTCTCCCCCCCCCCCCACAACTGGGAGGGATGGAAAGGGCCCCCTAACACGCCACCTCTGGAAAAGAAGCGAGGGGGGGGATAGCTTTAACAGAGAAACAACATCTCAGGAACAGAGGGAGACATTGTCCCCACCTGCTGTAATCCAGTGAGACTGTTGGTGTCAGTCATCACCCCGTTCCCTGCTGGGCTAAGGAGACATCAAAGCCTGCCCCATACCATCTTACATGCTCTTTATCAGCTAATCAGGCTATTCTTAGCTAAATAAAGCTCCGTTAAATCCCCTGCTCGCTGGGGCATTCCTGTCCTGCTGCCCATCTGCTGGTGAGGGTGAGCAGAAGCAGTCCACAGGGAGAAAAAAGGCAGGGACAATGCGTTTAGTCCTGAATCCCCTCCCAACAACTGCTCTGTGGGTCCCGTCCCCCACCCAATCCTCCTGCACCCCCCCCCCCAAAAAACATACTTCGTTTCTTTGATTTTGCTTCTCGGATGGCCCAAGCTAAAGATGTCAGCGGCCCCAGCAAATCGTGACATGGATTAAGGGGGCCTTTATAACTGAACAGCCGACGCTTTGCGCAGATTGGAGCGTTGTTGGTTTTTTGAAACAATTTTGCAGCAATGGAGTATATACAAAAAAAGAGAGGGACCCAAGGAAAGAAATAAAAGGAAAAACTGAGAAAAGCAACACAGATATTTGCGAAAAGGAAGGCGGGCTTGGGAGAAAAGGTCAAGAACGAAACAGCAAAGAAAGAGAAAGGGAAGAAATTGAAAGAAAGTGAAGGAAAAGAAGAAGAAAGTCGTTTGGGAGTTGTTTCTTAACATGGTTTTCTTTGAATTAAAGCAAAGGTGGTTTAGAGAGCAGTATATATGCATGGATTAAAAAGTATGATTTAGAAAAAGAAAAGCACACTTAAAAAGAACACCCCACAGTTGAAGATTTTTTTAAAAGAGCAATCTGATAGGGCCTCTTATCTAAACATGAATGCTAAAGAGGAGAGCATTCATGGCTTGGGAATAAACGTGGTGGCAGAGTGGTGAGGATTCAGAAAGGTGCAGAGAGACTGGATTTCCTCACACTCTAAAACGATGATGATGATGATGATGATGACGAAAAGCAGGTCCCAGGGCAGGCTGCAACACTTTAAAATTCAGGATTCAAAAGTTTAAAACAGATTACGGTCACAGGAATGGCAGGGCCCTGAAAAGGCACATCTCAGGTGTCTCAGGGTAAAGAGATGCATCTTCAGCATTCGCCTGTAGAGTGAAGAAGCCACTCACCCCTTTGCGGAGGGAGTTCCACAGCTTAGGGTCTGTTACAGACAAGCAAGGCCCTCTCCTTGGCTGCCACCCGTCGCAACTTAGTGGTGTAACTACCAAGAGCATCCCCTCTGCCAATGTCAGCACCCAAGAGGGTCAGTATGGAAGGAGGCAGTCCCTCAGATATTTTTGGCCTAAGTTATTTAGGATTTTATCCACTGAATGGTAGAGTCTGAGGTGACCCAATGGCACTGACAGGCAGCAGGTCAAGGAGAGGCAGACACATCGCTCTGGACCATTGGACATCTTGGCTGGGGGCTGATGGGTGCTGCCACCCAAAACTGCTGAAAAGCACCACACTTAGGGCTACCCCTGGTAGACAATACAGAGCTAGATGGACCAATGGTCTGACTCAGTATGAGGCAGCTTCCTGAACTCCTAACTCTGGCAAAGACCTCCTCCTGGTGGAGGAAGAGAGGAGTGCATGAGTCTGGCATTGAGTGTGGGGTCCTTTCTGCTCATGCACCAATCATGCTGTATGCAAGCACACAAAACAAGTGTTAACACAGAAAGGCTTCCTTTGGGTAGATGTACATTGCTGTATTGAGAGGAGGAACAGCTGAAATGGGGAAGGGTCTTGCCCAGGCCACCCTATGGCTCTACAGGTTAAAGCAGAACTGGGGAATCTCTAGAATATATTGAACTCCAAGCTCCTATTCTTCCCTGACCATTGGGCCATGCTAGCTGGTACAGTTGGGACTTGGGGTAGTCCAACCACATCTAGAGGGGCTGCAGGTTCCCCACCCCAAATTGAAGAAGAGGTATCCCCCCTTTTTCCTGAAGGATTGTCTCTTCTAAACAGAGGCATCCCTCCATTCGCTGTATGCAGTAGGCAATGCTGCTGCTTTAGTCTGGAATGGAGGAGACTGTGACCCTCCACAGGCTCCTGCATTTCAGCTTCCATTATCCCCAGCGGCTCATCATGTTAGCTGCAAGGGCTGATGCAAATCTGGACGGCCACCGGTTTCCCATTATTCCTGTGTCAAACCCGCACACTGAGTTGGAAAGCACAGTTGAGCCTTTACCTTTTCTGCTTCTGGTTCTTTGCTTGCTTTGGGAAGGCAGAGGTGGCACTGAGATTCTTAGGGGCGTCCCGGAGCCCAAAGCTCTTTGCCACATGGCCCAGATGGAGAGACTTGACGTGGAAGATGTGCTTGAGGCTGGCTGGGTAGGTTGCATACGACCGAATGAAAGACTGCAGAGCTGGAGGGAAAAGGGAGGAAGAAAAATGAATGTGTCCGTTGGGAATTTTCCTTTGCAAAAGGGATTACGTGCCATCGCCTCTCAGGTGAGATTATCTCCCTGTTGGGACACTCTTCATTTGAGCTCAAGATCACCTCCAAAACAGATGCAATGTCCACTAAGCATATGCAGAAAGCCAGTCACATACCATCAAATTACGAACACTTCTTTTAAAAAACCAAACAAATGCCTTGTGTGACTCTTGCAGGCCACCATAGGGACAGCTACTGCAATGTCCACTAATCACTTCTAAACTATTGGCTATGAGTCCTGGAAGACTTGCACACCGTTTTCCTCCTGGCCTGGGGGTATAGCCCAACTCCAGATAAGATATAGGGGCTGAGGCTGCTTAACAGATTCCTGGCCTGGGGTGTTTTGGCGGGTTGCCGCTGTTGAGGTTATTTTTAAATTTTTATTTCAGCTCTTATAATTTATGTGGAAACTGTTCAGTCCGGTTGTGTATTTTTAAAAATGTTTTATTTATTGTTCATGACTACTTCTGCTATGTTGTAGTTATGAATTCTTTTCATGCTGTAAGACGCCTTGAGCGTGGTTTGAACTGTAGAAAGCTGACATACAAATAAAACTATGTAGGTACGTAGACAGCGGTCCCTCTGGTTGCAAACGGGATCCATTCCGGAGGCCCATTCGCAACATGAAAAGAACACAACCCGCAGCGGCACGTCTGCGCATGCACGGGTTGTGATTCGCCGTTTCTGCGCATGCGCGTGACGTCATTTTGCGCATCTGCGCATGCACAAGCGGCGAAACCCGGAAGTAACCCTTTCTGGTACTTCCGGGTCACCGCGGGACGCAACCTGAAAGAATATAACATGAAGCGGATGTAACATGAGGTATGGCTGTACTTGCAAAGGAGGCCACTAAAGATTTCATGATTTGCAGCGTTAGCCCCCAGTTCTCGTTCCCCTCCAATTCTCACCCCAGAATTCTCACATTTCTGGTTTTCAAATAAATCCCAGCGATGCAGCTCAGGACCCCTCCCCACTTTCTCTCCCTACCCTCATCTCAGACCCCTGCCTCCCCACCCCAGACCACCCCAGTCCCTTAACTGCATCGAAACCTAACACTGCTCCCCCACCAGTCTCTTTTGCCCTTCCTCACTGAGTCAGTAGACCAGCACGTTTGCCCACAGCTTAAGCCTAATCTCTCAGGGGTGGCAGGAGATTGGGGTTTACGAACAGTAATAAAAATGTCATTTTAGCGAGATCAGTTCCTGGAAGGACTCTGGGAATCCATCAAAGCTCTGTTTGCCAAGCAAAGCGAACACCATTTCCCAATCAATGAGGGAGTAACGAAGGAGAGAGCGTTGCAACCCCTTCTTCTCATTTCACATCATCAATTTTTTAGAGACCTGTCTGGCGGGGGAGGGGGAACACAGGAAGAAAGAGAGGGGAAATTACCGGCGGGGGTGGGGGGTGAGTTGCCAACCTTTCTAAAGGTAATGTTTGATATTTTAAGATGTTCAGTCACGACTTCAGGCCCAACTTCATCATACAGGTGGTTCAAAAGCCACATGGACAAGAGTTGCTCGGTTCAAAGCACAGAAATGCTCCGGGCTGGCCTACATGTCTCTGTTTCTTTCCCGCTCCACCACACAAAGCAAGTTCCTAGTCCATATTGGGCAGGGAGGAGGAAAAAAACTGGAAACACAAGTCAGAGTCTGCCATTTTTGTGGGTATGCACACCTGTGTTTCCCCCTCCTGAGCTCAAGGCGAATGACCACAATACAGAAAACATCAGGGAAACCTTTATCTAAAAACCTTATTTAAAAAGGCAGAGGCAGAGAACTATGAAAAAAGCAGCCAGCAGGTTCAGTACCACTGTCTCCCCTACTCAACAGCCTGACCGTAGATGGTCACAAGAGGCTTACAGAGCAATCAATAAAACAATTAATCAATCAGATTAATGTGGCATTAAAAAAACAACAACCCAGGTTCATAGGTAATCCCCACCCCATAAAAAGGCACAGCACAACTCTGAATAGAAAGGTCTACATTAAATGTCTGAAGTTCAGCAGGGAGGCGGGGGGGGGGGGCTGTCTGATCTCAGCTGGAAGGGGGATTTACAATAATGAATGCACAGTTCCTAGTGCACATGAGCTATGTGGTAACTACCAATAGAGACTCTCACCCGAATAGCAAGGAAGCTACATGGCTGGCAAACCTCCTTTAGGAGGTTATTCTGGAGCCATGACTGAAATGGTCCCCCCTTTCTCATTGCACCCAGTTTGAATGTGCATCCCACCAGAACACAGAATTGAGCATGCCGTGGTCAATCTTTGCGGGGAGGGCAGCAACTACTAATGGTAGCTAATATGACAGATCCCATGAATTGCAGGGTGAGGGAGGGGTATCCAATGTTAGTCCTACTCAGCGTAGCCCCATTGAAACTAATGGACATGGCTCACTTAGGTCCATAGGGCCACTCTCAGTGGAACTTGGTTATATGCAATTCAAAGTAACTTCACCTCTGTCAGATTGGTTCTGTGGGATCTGGAGTACAGCTATACAGTGGTACCTCAGGTTACAGACGCTTCAGATTACAGACTCCGCTAACCCAGAAATAGTACCTTGGGTTAAGAACTTTGCTTCAGGATGAAAACAGAAATCATGCAGCAGCAACGGGAGGCCCCATTAGCTGAAGTGGTACCTCAGGTTAAGAACAGTTTCAGGTTAAGAACGAACCTCCAGAACAAATTAGGTTCTTAACCTGAGGTACCACTGTAATGCATAACTTTGCATATTATCTTTGGGCACGTAAAAGTCAAATGTATGAAAAGCAGTTGAAATTGTCAATTTGTCATCAAGGTTTGGAGTAAGTTTGTTGATTTTGCACATTCCCAATCCATGCTAAAAAGGGTATAATCAATCTCTTTCAGATTTTTGGGTTTCTGCTGCTGCTGCTGCTGCTGCTGCTTCTCCTCCTCCTCCTCCCCCCCCCCTTTTTTACTTGTTGGCATCCATCTGTCTTGAAAGACAATGGAGTGCGCCTCTGGGGGTGAAGTCAAACTGTTGGAGAATCACAGTGCGTGCCATTTTAAATCTGCCCCCACAATTCCCAGTGCTTTATACGGAGTCAGCCCATTGGTTCATACAGCTCAGTGTTGTCTACACTGACCGGCAGCAGCTCTCCAGCAACTCTCAAACAGGAGGTTTCTCCCAGTCCTACCTGGATTGAAACCAGGACCTTCTGCATGCAAAGCAGGTGCTCTGCAATGAAGCCATGGTGCTTCAAACAGGAATGTAGGAAGGTCCTTCACAGTCAGCCCACTAGTCCATCTAGCTCAGCACTGTGTACACTGACCGGCAGCAGCTCCCCAGGATTTCAGACAAAGAGTTCTCAACCATCTGGAGATGCTGGTGATTGAACTCTGGGGGCTTCTGTGGGCAAAGCAGATGCTCTAAAAAGTACCCTGACAGTTAAGTCCAGTCGCAGATGACTCTGGGGTTGCGGCGCTCATCTAGCTTTACAAGCTGAGGGAGCCGGTGTTTGTCCGTAGACAGTTTTTCCGGATCATGTGGCCAGCATGACTAAGCCGCTTCTGGCGCAACAGAACACCGAAACCAGAGCAGCGCCCGGAAACGTAGTTTACCTTCCTACCGGAGTGGTACCTACCGTATTTTTCGCTCTATAGGACGCACTTTTTCCCCTTCAAAAATGAAGGGGAAATGTGTGTGCGTCCTATGGAGCGAAGACGCCATAGCCCCGCGACCCTCTCCTGCCTTTCCGCTGCTCCCTGACCTGCTCTTTGGGGCTGGTGGTGGGCTTCCCCCCGCCATCCCTAAAGAGCAGGTCGAAAGGAACCTGAAGCCTGGAGAGCGAGAGGGGTCAGTGCACACCGACCCCTCTCGCTCTCCAGGCTTCCAAGGTAGCCGCCTGAACGCACCTTAAACGGCACCTTGTTTTAGAGGGGGAAAACAAGAGGGGGAAAGTTCTCCCCCTCTCTGCGCAGCGCCTCCTGCCGCTTCGCTGAAGGGGCGCTGGGCAGAGAGGGGGAGAATTTTTTTTTCTTTTTCTCCCCCCTCTAAAACAAAGTGCGTCCTATTGTCCGGTGCGTCCTATGGTGCGAAAAATACGGTATTTATCTACTTGCACTTCTGGCATGCTTTCGAACTGCTAGGTTGGCAGGAGCTGGGACAGAGCAATGGGAGCTCACCCCATTGCGTGAATTCGAACCACCGACCTTCCGATCGGCAAGCCCAAGAGGCTCAGTGCTTTAGACCACAGCGCCACCCGTGTTCCCCACAGCCACAAGGGAAAGAGAGTTAGGAAAAGGTGGTGGTCAAGTCTCCACACGTTTCCCCGAAAAGTTCTACAGGAGGAAACACAGCCCTTGGACTGCAAGAAGGGTTTCCATCCTGGCTCTAGCCACTGAGCTATGGGCCCTTCCTAAAGAACAGAGTGAGGATGAACAGCCAGATATTTTTTAAAAGTAGTCACTCCTTTGGGAAGGGGTTCTGTGAGGCAACGCTGGCTACCAACAACATCGACCAGGTCAAAACATAAATTGAAGCGAAGAGCTTGGGGTGGGGAGAGAAGGCTAAGAAAGAGAGAGAGAACTGTGCATTTGGCATCGTTTCCGTTTGATTTCCTGCCATAAACAGGAGAGCCAGCTGCCGCGTTAATTATTCACCATCCTTGGCTTCAACAGAGGAGGAAGAATGGAGGGAGGTTTATGGAAGCCAGCCGGCGTTTGGAAATCCTGCATATGCAGACAGCAAGAAAGATGGGGCGATGGAGGAAGGGCAAGGAGGAGCCACCTTTGCATGGGACGCAAAACTGGGAAAACACAGAGGGCGAGGGAGATAGAAAGGGAAGCGTTTAAGATATTCATGGGAAATGCAGGGCTGGTATCTCTCCCTCTGCAGTCATCCAGCATTGCATAAAGGTTCAGGCTCTGGCACGGAAGAAGAGAATCGCATCTGCCTTTATGGAGCCCTCAACTGCATAAACTGCGAGCACCAATATGGGTTTGGTAATGTAAGAGCCTCTCCCCACCCCCACCCTTGATATCTTGTGCCACTCTTGATGGTGTAGAACGCGGCCAAGAAGATGCCTGCTGGTCAATTAAGCAAATCCTGAAGACTGCAGAATTTGGAGTGTCACTGTTTTCTTGTCCGTAAAATGGGATGTGAGGGGAGAAATCATATTCCGGACTGGTTGTGTGCCAATGGTTCCACAGCAGAGTAGAAAAAGGAAAAGGGGGGGGAGTGGCCTTGGGATCAAACTTTAGAAGGTTTCTTCCTGGCTCTTCCTCCTGCTGAAAATGGGCCTGAAAGCAGCGTTCTCTTGCAGCCAATAGAATATGTTGCTTTTTGTGATTGGTTGTTGTGTTTGCAAATTGTGACTGTGATGTTTGCAGATTCACTCTTGGGCTTAAAAAGTTCAGCTACCCCTGTGCTGAATCATAGTAGCATGATGGAAAGACCATTCCGAGATGCCAGGAAAGTATGATTTTGCTTCTGATTTCAACTAACCATAGTTTAGTTGCAGTGTTCAGCTTAACTGTGGTTAAAGCAAGAGGTGGAATTCATTCTCGTGCCGAGGAGGGGAGGGTGTACATCTAAGTGTACAACATAGGAAGCTGCCTTATACAGGGTCAGACCATTGGTCCATCAAGCTTGGTGTTCTCTGCATTGACTGGAAGTGGCTTTCCAGGATTTCAGACATAAGGCTCTCTCAGCCCTACCTGGAGATGCTGAGGGCTGCAGCTGAGACCTCCTGCATCCAAAGCAGATGCCCTACCATTGAGCTATGGTCCTTGCCCTATATAGGGTTGGCTGTTGAAAGCTGAACTTGGTTATGACAGAGTTAGCACTATGGCATTTCACCTAAACCTATTAGAAGGTTTTAGTTGGTTTCAGAAGGTTGTTTTGGGGAGTTTTAATTGTGTTCTGTTACCCTGATTGCTGCCCTGGGCTCCTTCAGAAGGAAGGATGGAATATAAAATATAATAATGTTTTAAGAAACACCACTCAATGATGCAATAGTAAAAAATGTTTTTCATCACCCCCTCTTCTCCTGCTAAAACTAAAAAAAAAAGATTACATTCTAAGATTATCAAAAACAAAAAGACTCCTAACCTTTTTTGGCCCGCTGAACAGTTTCTGCATTAGAGTGGACGTAATTCTCAAATTCAGTCTGCAAGATGGTGGCTCTGCGTCGCACTTCCTGGGGGTCATCGCTGTGGAACTTCTATAGCAGATGAAGAAAGTGGGGGCGGGGGAAGAAGAATGAAGCAATTTTGAAAGAGATTTTATACCCAGTTCTTCAGTTCTGTTTATTCATCTTATGAATTGCTCTGTCATGGGGACAGAGATGGGGGAAACACACAGTAAAAACCATTGAAACGAAACATCCATTAAAACAGATCAAATGTACCAAAAGTGTTTGCCATTAAGGCAGTCACATATTAAATGTCCCAAGCAGAGGCCACCCTTTCCAGGTTACCAGACTTCCAGGGAAAAAACAGATCAGTTATCTAGCTGCCTTTCCAACCAATTTTTATCATTACCAGCCCAAGCTGAAGAGGGTGGTGGGACAAATAAAGAGGGTCCCCTCTGCTGATCTTAATGCCTGAAAGTATCAGTAGGGAAGAATATCTTTCAGATATTTGGGGCCAGGGAGGGGAGGAGTGGCCTGGGGAGACTCCTGAGGGCCAGAGAGGGACCCAGAGAGCCACATTCAGGGCCTTATCCTTGAGTTTGCACTGATAGCCACCAAGCTCTCTGGGGTTGCAACTCCCCTCCCCTTCCTGAGATGTGAATGAAGCTAGCCAAATTCAACCATACAGCAAAAATGTCTAAAACAAAGAGCCTCTTCCCCAATATCATAAAAACCTGCTGGATACGGCCGATGGTGAATCTAGTCCAGCATCTTGCTCTCATAGTGGCCAAACAGATGCCTCAATGGGAAGCCCACAAGCACAGCCTGAGTACAACAGCAACTCTCCCCTCCTGCAATTTCCAGCAGCTGGTATTCAGAGGAACACCACGAAAGTTGGACAGAGCCACCATGGTCTGTATGACTGGCAGGTGAGATGATATTACTGGTGCCGCCACTAGGGGCTGCCTGGTTAGCGGTGATCTGTGTCAGGGCCTTCTCAGTGGCTGCTCCCTATTTGTGGAATGCCCTCCCTGTTAAGATGTGCCTGTCTCCATCAGAACGAGGAGGAATCTAAAAGCATTCCTGTATTACCTAGACATTCAGTGGCTGAAATACACTGCTCCTGGCGTCATGCGATCACTGTTGTTAACTGTTTTTAGAACGCTTAAATATATATATATTACTGACGTGTTTGCTGCCCTGGGCTCCTTCAGGAGGAAGGGTGGGATACCAATTGAATCAATTAAAAATAATATATTACACATACACATACACACACACTCTTACAGTCTTCTCCTGAGCTCATCCTAGGGGCAGCACTGACAATCTTCGAGACGCACATCTTCCAACGTATTTCTCCCCTTCCAGAGCAAAACCCCCTCACAGATTGCCTGCCACCTTTCCAAAATAACTTACATGGCCTTCAGCATCCCTAACCATATCTATGTGACGATGGTGCAATTTTACATAACTTAGCAACATGCCAGCATCTTTGAAGCCAATCTACCAAAGACGGTAGCCTCCCCCCATCTTCCAATCCTTTGCTAAATAAGCATTTATGCCATTGGTAGCATATTTCCTGTTAACTCTGTGTCTCTCCCCTGTGCCCCCCACAACACCATTTTTTGGCATGCAACTGCCAGTATTGTTAAGAAGAGGAACTGGAAGATAAAATCTTAGGGAAGTAGAAAGAGGAAAAGGAAATGAAAGAACATATCCAACTGAGGTTTTGCTCAGAACAGACTCACTGAAATTAAAGCACCTAAATTAGTGATGACTGTTCATTTCAGTGGGTCTGCTCTGAAGTGGCCTAGTGGACTGGGCGGCTTGAAGAGGATGGTACAGATTTATGGAGGAGAAAGCTATCAATGGCTTCAAGCCACAGTGGCCATGCTCTGCCTCCTGTTGGCGGCGACAATGCTTCTGAACACCAGTTGCTAGAAACCCACAGGAGGGGAGAGAGCTACTGTGCTCAGGTCCTGCTTCCAGGCTTCTCACATCTGTGTGGCCACTGTTTGAGCAGGATGGTGGACTGAATGGGACCTCTTTTGGAATGGTTTAGCATGGCTCTTTCCATGTTCTTCCTCCACCATCGGTGGCAGTTTGCTTCTGGATGCCAGTTGCTGGAAACCGCAGGAGGGCGAGTCCCTTGTGCTTGTGGGTTTCCGACAGGCATCCGGTCAGCCACTGGCCTGATCCAGCAGGCTCTTCTCATGCTCTTATACATCCCTATGTAAACAAGTGCAAGGAAGGTTTAGCTAAGGGTTTTGCAATCTAATTGTTAAGCAGCTTCCATTTTGTCTGAATGGTTTTCTTACATAAGCATTTAATAAAATGCTAGTATTTTTGGAGAAGGAAAACTCTGTTCCTAAACTTCTGCTGCCCTGCAACTACATTCACTCATGAGAAAGACTTTGAGAGGAAACGCTGAGGAACCATCTGTACCCGCTGCCCTGTGGGACATCTTCAGGAGAAGGAAAGGCTAAGGAGGAAACCCTACACAAATCTGGAGTTGAGTCCCTAAGATGGTTGGATGGTGTCTTGTGTATGCCTCCTTCCGGCAACTCCTGCAGCTAAGCTGGTGTCAAATGTATTGCTCCGCTTTCCTTTGGACCACATCAGTGAGGCTGAGAGGGGGTTATTGTCATCTGGACAGCCCAGGACCTCCATACACATTGCCCAGGCTTGCGCCCCAGAGAGTCACTTCAGTACTGCTACAGCTGCAGAAATAATGTGTGAGGCAGCAATTATGAGCTACCGGGCTCTGCAGCCACAGCAGGTGCTGTGATTCTCCAGCAGTTTGACCCTCAGAGGTGCACTCCGTGGTCCCTCATGATAGACAGAAGTGTGTGTCACTCACAATATAGCTGCGGAGCGACAGACAATACAGTGGTACCTCGCAAGACGAATGCCTCGCAAGACAAGAAACGTGCAAGAAGAAAGAGTTTTTTGTTTTTTGAGTTGCTTCGCAAGACAAATTTCCCTATGGGCTTGCTTCGCAAGACGAAAAACGAAAACGTCTTGCAAGTTTGTTTCCTTTTTCTTAAAACCGTTAATACCCTATGGGAAACCGTGTTTCGCAAGACGAAAAACAGAACGAATTAATTTCGTCTTGCGGGCACCACTGTATTTTGGACTTCATCTCCCAGGACCCCCAGCAGATGGCATGGCCACTGGCCAGGGGATGAAGGAGGTTGAAGTTGAGCAAAAGACAGTGGGCTACTCTTGTAGGAAGGCACGCTTCAACCAAAACTGAGCACAATTTTAACAGTTCACATTGAGTGCAATGGGGAATGGCCAAGTAGGAGCTTAACAGTTCAAAGGCCGTAGCTTGGTGGTAGAACATTGTGCTTTGCATGCAGACAGTTCCAGGTTCACTCCCAGCATTTCAAGGTAGGGATGGAAATGCCCCCTGCCTGAAACCCTGGAGAGCTGCTACTGGTAAGTGTAGGCAATACTGAGCTAGATGGACTAATATTCTGATGCCATATAAGGCAGATTCCGATGTACATGTCTGCAAAAGTAAGTCCCACTGAGTTTAGTGGGGTTTATTTCCAGGTAAACTAGTATAGGATTGCAACCCAAATCCTACTGATTTATCAGGAGGACTTTGAAGTACATGATTATTGGCTGCATTTTGCCTGAACTAAGCATAAATTTCTACTCAGGAGGGAGTGCATATTTCCGAGCCTAGATCGGGATTTGCAAACCATCGTTTGTGAGGAGACTGCATTAACTGTGCCAACTAAATCTAGGTTGCTGGCTGGTCTCACCAAAAGTGGAAAAATCTTTACACTCTCTGGCACTTCCAATTCCATATATTCCAAAAAGCATATTCTGTGGCAATGGCTCGAGGAGTATGCTTTTAAATGGGCAATTTCTGTGTGGCGTTTACTTTGTTTACAATGCAATGCTGAAAACCAATTCAGATTTCAAACACCTAAGGGTGCTTGGTTACATTGTTCAGCAATGAGAAAAAGTCTTGCAATATATACCAAAATATGGAGTTAAAGGGGTGGAAGTGTTAGATATGCTGCTCTTGCTGCAGTGTGTGTATGTGTGATTAAAAACAGAATGTGACAGTTCATGAGCAGAATAAATGTACAAAGGGCACCTCCTCTTGGGCAGTGCCCCATATGTGGAATTATCTGCCCTGTTCAAATTAGTGGTGACTAACCTGTGGCAGCTGGTGCCTACTGGAACTGGCAGGGCAGAAAGCCCAACAATAGAAGGAACCAGAGGCAATGACAAGCAGAGTCAGCCCCATCCTCTCCTCCTTGCTGAATTCTACAAGGGGCCACACTGAGGCTAAGGAGGAAGAAGCTGACAGACAGAGCTACCACCAGCACTGGAAGTAAGAAGGCAGGCAAGCAGGTAGGGGCTGTTGGAGAGAGGTCTGAGGTTGGCGTGGCAATGCCTCATTTGCCCTAATGGACCAGCCTTCTTTCCTACGTCCCTACAGGTGCTGGGCTCCAACTCTCATCAGCCCCAGCCAGTATGGTCAGTGGTCAGGGATGATGTGATTCATAGTCCAACAACTACTAGAGGGCCACAACCTTCCCATCCTTGGTTCAGATAATTTACCCCTTCTGGCATGTGACCTGTTGATGGTCCTCTTTTCCAGCAAACCTTTGTTTTTAACAGCTGTTTAAAGTTATGATGTGTTAGTCCTGACTTTTTTAAAAAAATGTTTTTACTATTAATGTTACTGTTATGCCTTTATCTGCATACACACAATGGGTTGTCTCCAGCCAAGTTCCACTCAGAGCAGACCCGCTGAAAATAACGAGCCTACATTATTGTTTATTTCATAGGATCCCCAGACCTCCTGATGGCAACAAAACCACAACATGGTTTACTTGTTTAGTGGATATGTATCCCACCATTTCCACCCTCCAAGGACCTTAAGGTGACATACCGTATTTTTCGCCCTATAGGACGCACTTTTCCCCCTCCAAAAATGAAGGGGAAATGTGCGCACCGACCCCTCTCGCTCTCCAGGCTTCACGCAGCTCTCCGCAAGCCGTGGGAGCCCGGCGCTGGGCTCCCACGGCTTGCGGAGAGTTGCCTGCATGCCGAAGCCTGGGCGCGCTGAACTCAGCGCGCCTAGGCTTAGCTTCACGCAGCTCTCCACAAGCTGTGGGAGCCCGGCGCTGGGCTACCACGGCTTGTGGAGAGCTGCCTGTTCTGGGGGCTGGGGTCGGGGGAAGCTCGGGCTCCCCCCGCCCCAGCCCTGCGCCTGGGGGGGGGATAAATTTTTTTCCTTTATTTCCCCCCCAGAAAACTAGGTGCGTCCTATGGGCCGGTGTGTCCTATAGGGCGAAAAATACGGTACATGGTTCTCCCCCAACCTCATTTAATCCCCACAAAAACCCTGGGAGATAGACAGGTCATGGGCCAAAGGGCAGGGACAGTGACCTAAAGTCAGGCAGCGTGAGCTTCATGGCCAAGTGGTGATCCAAACCCAGGTCCTAGTCCAAAACTCTACCTGCACTGCACCACACTGGCTTTTACAAAAAGTCATGCATATTGATTTCAATGGGTCTACTTTGAGTAGGACCAGTTGCAACCCAATGTTCTTTTATTTATATATATATGAATATATGTCCATTTATGTACTTCCTTGTGCATTCTGGTGGACAAGCGACATACAATTATTATTTTTAAAGCGAGTCAAGTCTCAGCTGTTGTGAAAGGCCGAAAACTTCCTTTCCTTCTCTCCCCCTCCTCCCCCCTTGCTCTTCGCCCACACCACCCCGATCCACCTTTTTTCTTTCCTTAAGCCTCCTGGGTGGCGAGAGAGTGTCACCCTCCTGCCATCTTTTTAATATGAATGTGAAATTAAGCGAGTTGCCCTTTCCCCCGGTGGACAGAATCCTCTGTTATTAAAAAGTAAAGCACTTTAATAATGAAAAACTTTCCCCCCTCCCCTCTCACCCCCCTCCCGGTGTTTTAACTGTTTAAAATTAATGAGAAGGGCAGAACGGTTGTCAAAAGCGTTATTGAAAGCGGGCAGCGAGGACGGCATAAACCCCGAAAATCCCTCCAGAGTGTTAAATAAACAGCGCTTCAGCCCTCTCCAAATC
Source organism: Podarcis pityusensis (assembly GCF_964106645.2). Classification (NCBI taxonomy): domain Eukaryota; kingdom Metazoa; phylum Chordata; class Lepidosauria; order Squamata; family Lacertidae; genus Podarcis; species Podarcis pityusensis. Next base: position 15,047,114 of record NC_138044.1, on the reverse strand, counting down.
CCTCTGATGGTTATTGTATACATTCTGTATCTGAGCTCAGAATAGATCTGAGCACCAGGGAAGGCAGGAAAGGTTCCCGAATTCCAATAAAGGCCTCAAATTAAAGACAGCCCGGCGCGAATTCCAGGAGAAAATTAAAGAGACCTCAAACTTAAGTGACAGGTGACTTGCTTCTATGCCACAACTGTCTGGGGATTTAGTGATAATATGGCAATATATTACAAAGGACTCCTCATTCTCTCTCTCTCTCTCCTTCCACACCATTCCTCTCCCTCTCCCCCCCCCCACCAAAAAAATCTTCCCACCTTTTAGGTTTCAGAATGAGGCATCTCTCCTTTTTCCAGAAAAAGAAGGGAGAAAGACTTGTTTATATATATCTATTTAAAAAACAATTTCATCAAGGGTGTATACACACACATACAAACCCCTATGTACAAGCAGGTAGAGAAGCAAGTTTGGGGGTCAGAGAGAGATAAACAAACAGGAAAAAAAGAAAAGAGAAGGAAATAGTGCGGGGGGAAATACAACACATTAAAAAAAGAAACCCACACCACTAGCATCAACCCCCCGCCAACACACAGTTCCACCAGTCTCTTTATACATCTTCTCATCCCCCCCCCCAGGGAGCGATTTTATTTTTAAAAACTGCACTCTAATGGGCATGTTTTGATTTCTGCCTTCCAGGGTGGCTGGTCTGGGGAAAGGAAGAAAAATCTAAAATTAAAAACTGACTCAGAGCTGAAAAGGGAAAATATGCAGGACAGAGACACAGACATAGACACACAAAGTACTACCTGCCACCCTGGAAATAGGGTAGAGTTGTAGCCAATGACCACACCTGTAACCCTCCCCCCCAACCCCCCCCCCACTTTTGCTGCATTCGCACTTAACCTCAAACTTCCAGGTATATGCTTGACACATCATAGGCACACACCTAAAGAAATACTGGCTAAAGCTGCACTTAGCACTGCAGGAAAAATAAACACAAGCACCAACTATTCACATTATGGTTTGAACCTCTACAATAGGGACCAGGACAGGACACAGCCAGGCAAAAACACCTGATCCAGGTCCAGTAAGGAGTGTGGCTTGGCCCCTGGACCTGAGTCTCTCCACCCTTGCTGTAGCTGGACCCTGCCTTCATACCCTGCTGTGATCCGTAAGTTAGGATAGATGCCTGTTTAGATATAGCCTCCCACTGGAAAGACTCTAAAGGACCATCTCTGATGGCGTTTGGGATTCAGCTGTTTCTGAGCACCTAATGCAACACAGGAGGGTTGGCAGAGGTCAAAATAAATACGTTCACTCTGATAAGAAGAAGAAGAGTTTGGATTTGATATCCCGCTTTATCACTACCCTAAGGAGTCTCAAAGCGGCTAACAATCTCCTTTCCCTTCGTTACCCACAACAAACACTCTGTGATGTAAATGAGGCTGAGAGACTTCAAAGAAGTGTGACTGGCCCAAGGTCACCCAGCAGCTGCATGTGGAGGAGCGGGGAAGCGAACCCGGTTCACCAGATTACAAGTCCACCGCTCTCAACCACTACACCACACGGCTCTCATAATAATATAGCTATATATATCATGATAAGGTGTGGTCCCTGTAGATCAGCTAAGTAAACAGACATGACATTAAATGTAAAACCTCCAGCCATTCATGCTAACATTCAATGATTCAGTTATTGGATTAAGAGTCCCTACTCAACTTTTCTTTTTAGATGTGACTGAAGTAAGCATGTAACCATGTACAGCTTTTGTTGGAACTGATTGATGCTGTTTTATTAAAAAGCCCTTCTATGAATTTGTCTAATCCTCTTTTAAAGCCTTCCAAGTTGGTGGCCATCACTGCCTCCTGTGGGAGGGAGTTCCATAGTTAACTATGTGCTGCATGAAGGACTTTATTTGTCCTGACTATAAAAGGGAGGCATCTTCCTTCCAGTTGGTGGTGGGCAGGAAGCAAGGTGAGAACTGCAATGCCTTCTCTCTTGATTTTTTTTTTTAAAGGGATACATACAAAACAAAGATTTTTGTTTTTAGCAACTTTTTGCCCTGCACCTTCCAAGCCTCTCTCTCACACACAGAGCGTGCCCCCCGCTCGGAGCCTCCCCCAGCCTGGCAGAAAAAGTGCAGGCAGATCAAATGTATTCTCTTTGTAGGCCGGTGAACATTCACACACCCAGACGCGGCCGCATATATATTTCATGTGCCTAAAGATAAAAAATACATTTTACAGGTGCTTTCGGCATCTTTTCCTCCATCAGCTCCTCAGAGAAGTCCAAACACACACACACACACACACACACACACACTCTAAAGGGGTATTTATAATGGACATCAGTGAAGACTTCTGCAAGGTGAGAAAGCTATGATGATTTGGTAAAGCCTTATACACTGAAAAAACTGGAAGCACGCAAAGAACTGGAAGAAGGCAGAACACTCAGTTTCCAAGTTGATCAGCTCTAATCAGCACAAAGGGCCAGGAAACTTATTCTCAGTGGCTAAAAAAGGTCCCTTTCCATGCTGACTGGGTGGCTCTAGGATACAAGGGACAGGGACCCTTTTGCAGAAATAATAAGCTTCTGATCGGCTGCAAGGTCAAGGTCAACTTTGGAACACAGCTGTTCAAGGCAATCCCCAGTAGCTAACAATGGACAACGTGTATCGATGCTAGTCATTTGGGCCAAAAATAAAAAAGCCACTTTTGCAATGCCTTCCAAGCCTCATCTCCTAAACGGAGTTTCTGACTCACCACAGATGAGCAAGCAAATGGTTTGCTTTACACCAGGGTTGGGGAACCCTTTTCATCCTAAGTGCTATATTCCATTCTAGGCAACCTTCTAGCAGCCCCTTGCCAGCCGTAAGCAGAGGGAGAAGCAAAAGTGGGTGCAGGAACAAATGATAATTCCCTCTCTCTCTCTCTCGCTCTCTCTCTCTCGCTCTCTCTCTCTCTCTCTCTCACACACACACACACACAAAATCCTCCATCCAGGCAAGCTAAAGGCATTACCAGAGTCCATGGACACATTCCGGCCAGGTAGAAACACTTAAGGAAGGTGTGTAGCAGGGAAGACATTTACTAATCTTTCCCACTATACCTTCCTCAAACACTACCATCCTCAGGTGATGAAATGTCAAATTTAGATCCCACTCTTCACCATTAACTGATTGCAGAGGACTTTTTCTGTGGAATCTCCTCACCACAGACGTGTGGCTGCCACCTTCCCATATAGCTTTCAGTGAATGCTGAAGATGCACCTCTTTGCCAGGCCTTTGACACCTGAAAAGTGTGTGCTTTCAGGGCCCACCTTATTCCTGGGACTGCAATTCATTTTAGACTGTTTTAAATTTTGAATTGCCGTAACCAGCCCCAGGATCTGCTGGTAAAGGACAGGTAATAAGTTTAACAACAACAACAGGAAGACGACGAGGAGGAGAACCCCCAGACTGTGAACCTGGTCCTTCAGAGGCCCATCTCCCTCCAGAACAGGGCATTCACCTAATCCTCAAACCCAGGTTTAAGTGAAGAGTTATAAGAGCAGAGCTGGTGGACCAAATGTTAGGTCCATTCTCATCGAGCATCCCAGGAAGTAATGCCTCTTGTGACTAGGAGAAAGGACTGCAAACCTTTTAACTTTCCTCCCTAGAAAGGAAGGAAACATGGAGGGAGAGAGGGGTTCCCTCTTCCATAAGAACTCACCTTATTTCCCCTCTGGCTGCCCTTGAAACGGTCATCTTTCATCAAGCTGGACAGGACAGATTCCATCTTCATCTCTGAAACACTGGAAGGCGAAAAACAAGGGATGGAAAGATCACTCATGTTTTGTTTTTTAGCACATATTTTATTAAATCATGGCTGGAAATGGCACTTTAAAAATAAAATAAAATAGTGCTACATCAAGGGTAGCCCAAGGCGATGTCATTCAGGTTCTGCTGTGCTATAATTAAGGTGTGTAGCTTCATTTTTCAGCCTGAGGGCCACATTTCCCTTCTGGGAAACCTTCTGAGGGCCACATGCCAGTGGTGGGCGGAACCATGAGCAAGAAAGCAACAAATATAAAGATTACCTTTCTACAGTATGCTAGTTTCTATAGAAATACACTCTTTCTTTATCCTCCATCCAGGTATTTCACACAAAATAGGTAAAGGTACCCCTGCCCGTACGGGCCAGTCGTGTCCGACTCTAGGGTTGTGCGCCCATCTCACTTAAGAGGCTGGGGGCCAGTGCTGTCCAGAGACACTTCCGGGTCACGTGGCCAGCGTGACGAAGCTGCTCTGGCGAGCCGGCACCAGCGCAGCACACGGAAACGCCATTTACCTTCCCGCTAGAAAGCGGTACCTATTTATCTACTTGCACTTTAGGGGTGCTTTCGAACTGCTAGGTGGGCAGGAGCTGGGACCGAAAGACGGGAGCTCAACCCGCCGCGGGGATTTGAACCGCCGACCATGCGATCGGCAAGCCCTAGGCGCTGAGGTTTTACCCACAGCGCCACAAAATACCAGGTGCTTAATCTATCTATTATCACAGGGCGGTTTACAACATAAAAACACATTACATAATGGGGGGGGGGACAAATAGCTTACCCTCACACACACGCCAGACACATTTAAGAGGGCATAGATTGTTTCATCAGCCAAAGGATTGGGAGAAGAGGAATGTTTTTGCCTGGTGATGAAGGTTATTTAATGAAGGTGCCAGATGAGCTTCCCTGGGGAGAGACTTCCACAAATGGGGAGCCACCACAGAAAAGGCCTGTTATCATGTTGTCGCCCTCTGGGCCCCTCATGGAGGTTGGGCACAAGGAAAGGGCCTCAGATGATGATCACGGGGTCCAGGCCAGTTCATATGGGGAGAGGCAGTCCTTGAGGTATTGAGCTCCTGAGCTGTTTTAAGGCTTTATAGGTCAAAACCAGCACTTTGACTTGGGCTCAGAAACTAATTGGCAGCCATTACAGTCAGGTCAGGATTGGCATTATATGATCAAACCATCTTGCCCTGGTGTTCACACACACACACACACACACACACACTCAATCCAAAATGCCCACGAGCTTGTAAAGCACACCAATATTGTCATCTCCCTATTGCAGATGGGAAGGACCAAGAGAGAAGTGTAGGGAAAGTAGCTACAGTCCTTCCTCATAAATGAGGCCAAAATGTTTACCTATGGTTTCTGAATATTTCCCTTTTTGTGAGGTAGGAGGGATGGAATGTCTTTGAAATGCGGCTATTGTTGTAGGGTTGCTAGCACTGAATCCCACAACTCCTGCTTGTTCAGGCTAGCCACCAAGACATCCCTTCTCTTCCCTTCCTCCTTCCAGCAATCCTTCTGAGGACAGACCCTGCATCCATTTTACAGAGGGTAAGAACCACCACTGATGGCAGCTTGGTCGGTTTGCTGCTCATCAATGACGGCAGGCACACCTGCAGGCTTAAAAAAATTACAGATTCATAATACAGTGGTACCTCAGGTTACAGATGCTTCAGGTTGCAGACTCCGCTAACCCAGAAATAGTACCTCGGGTTAAGAACTTTGCTTCAGGATGAGAACAGAAATCGCGCGGCGGCAGTGCAGAGGCCGCAGGAGGCCCCATTAGCTAAAGTGGTGCTTCAGGTTAAGAACAGTTTCAGGTTAAGAATGGACCTCCAGAACGAATTAAGTTCTTAACCCGAGGTAGGTACCACTATAATTCCTTTTTAATATTATGAGAGGCAAATGACGTGTGAAAAACAAAATTGTTCACAATTCCATATAGTCAAGAATCATTTAAAATTTTTTATTATTTACTCATTTCCTATCTCACCCTTCCTCCCTAAAGAGCCCAGAGCAGCAACAAGAGACCAATCCATAAAACCTTCACCCAGTGTCCTGGGTATCAACTCAGTGCAACTGGGTTTTGTAGCTGTTATCTGAACCTTGGATTATCTTCCATTAACCTTTCCCTTAAGACCATGATAGCATTTTGTACAATCCTGCCTCTTCTCCCCCCCCCCCCCGATTTCTCATATACACACACACACACACAGACCTTTAAAATTTAGCTTCCTTTTGCATCCACATGGAATGAAACTGACATTTCAAAGGAGAAATAGACAAGGAAAGTGGAGGGGAAGTCAGCTCTAAAGTGTAATTTTTCTTTTGCTGTGTGTGTGTGTGTGTGTGTGTGTGTGTGTGTGTTTGCTTATGTCTCTCTTGGTTCCTTCGATTGAGACTTGCGGTTGTTTGGGGGTTGCGGGGGAGACGGGTTGAAAAGGATTGCATTGTTGTAAGAACAGCACAGGGGCTTCCTTGCCGACAGCTCATCAGACAATTGCTTTATTTCCTAACAGCTGCCTAACGAAGTTTATAAAAGAAAGCGGATCCCCGTGAAGGCATGAAGCCACACACACACACGCACACACACACACGCACACACACACACACCAGCTTCAGCCCCTTTTTCTGTGACGTGCTCCCTGCTGAGTGAACGAAGTTCGCTTATATGCAAGGTTGCAAGCTGGCAGCATGCCAAGCGTGAGGAGAGAAATGGCAGGGGCAGCAGGAGTACTTTTGGGGGAGGGGGGGTGTTATCTTTATATCTCCAGGAAATCACTGTCAAGTGGGGAGAAGGCTTTGACATTTTCATTCACAAATGTGTCAGAGCAGTGGGGAAAACACCACTTCTTCTTTTTAAAAAAAAAAAGAAAGAAAAGCGCTCTGCCATTCATATCTTAATTTCATGACTTAATATAATCAAGAAGAACCAAAAGGGGGTTATTGAGATCTAGCGCAGTGGTGAGGAATGATGGATCTGGACCATGTTTCCTCAGAGGGCAGTCCTGCCAGGCTTGCTGGGCCTTACTTCCCCAGGTTAGCCTGTGCCATGAATCACAAAGTTGTTGGTTTTGTCTCTTGCCTCTGCTATGAACTCCTAAGAATATAAGGAGGGCCCTGCGAGATGAAACCCAATTGTCTGTTTAGTTCAGCACTGTCTTTCCACGATGGCAATCAGATGCCTCTGGAAAGCCCACAAGCAAGGGCATAAGGGCACCAGTCCTTTTCTCATTCCTGATTCCCAGGAACTGAGCTAGATGAACCAAGGGCATGGCTCAGTGCAATGCAACTTCCCATGTTCCTATTTAATGCAGCCCTTTATAAGGACTATTGTGTGGGGAAGGGCTGCACCTCAGTGGTAGAGAACCTGCTTTGCATGCAGAAGGTCCCAAGTTCAATCCCCAACATCTCCAGATAGGAGAAATACTCCTTGTCTGAACTCCTAAAGAGCTGCTGTCAGCTAGCACAGGTCCTCGACACAGGGTTGTCCACACAAACAGAGTCTCTCTTCGTAATGTACTTTGCTGTACCATCCATCCAACACCGCCGAGGGCATCAACTGGAATCGTAGTTCTGTAAAAGCGATTCTTAGTACGGCAAGTGGGAGCTTTGTCAGGTATCTGGCTCGGGCATGTTCCATTTTGATAAGTGGGAACCACAGTGAACTCTTGGTAGAAGCAATCACAGTTAGATCCCTTTCTGCATCAGACCTAAAGAGACAGTCTCTTAAGTGCATCTTATCCATCTTCATGGTCACCTGAAGATCTTGTAATTGATATTGGGACAAGAGGCGTTGGATGCCACTGTCAGCTAGCATAGACAAAAGTGAGCCAGAGGGAGGAGCAAGGGTCTGACTCAGTAAAGCAGTTTCCTATCTAACATTTCGTCCTGCAAGAACATTCTGCTGCTAGAAGCCAGTCTTGAACAAGATAAAGGGGAGGGGGGTTTCCCATGTAAAACTGCTGAATTACAGCTTATCAAGAAGTTCAGTTCCATTACCTGTGGCCTGAATCTGTTTTTAAATCCTGCTATAGGTATTCATTGGTTTACCAATGCCTGTATGTAAGCGACGATGCAGCTTTCTGAGCAATGACTATATATAATTTTACAAAAAATGTACTAGAAAGACAGAAAGAAAGAACTTATTCATGCAACTCATAGTTAAACTATGGAATTACTCCTGCAGGAGGGAATGGTGGCCACCAACTTGGATGGCTTTAAAAAAGCATTGGGCAGATTCATAGAGAAGGCTACTAGCCATTGGGCAGATTCATAGAGAAGGCTACTAGCCAAGACAGCTATGCTCTGCCTCCACAGCTGGAGGCAGCAATGCTTCTGAGTATCAGTTGCTGGAAACCACATGGAGAGAAAGTGTTCTTCTATCCAGGTCCTGCTTCCTGGTTTCCCACAGGCATCTTGTTAGCCCCTGTGAGAACAGGATGCTGGACTAGATGGGTCATTGGCCTGATCCAGTAGAGCTCATTCTATGTTCTTATGTACATTTAAGCTTTATCACAGTCTGTGGGTTGCATTACTCAGAGCAAACTCATTGAAGTTAGTCACGTCCATCAATTTCAGTGGGCCTACTCTGAGCAGAACGAGCATTTACGACAGTCTTGTGTTTCCTATATTGTATAATATATCCATATGATGACACTGCTAACATCTTCTCTCCCTCCACCCATGTCAATGTATCTGTCAATATAATAATAGTATTTCATGCATCCGATGAAGTGAGCTCTGGTCCACAAAAGTGGTACCTAAATTTGCTTTTTTCCTCTTCCCTCTCCATCACCTTTTCCTTTTGTGTTGCATCTTTTAGATTTTAAATCTTTGCGTGGAAATGGTCATGTTTTAGTTGATTGTATATAAATCGTGCTGGGACTCTTTTCACCTGAAGAGCAGGACACAAATGCTCTAAATAAATAAAAAGACTAACAAATTTATTACAGCATAAGCTTTCATGGACTTAGAGACCACCTTGTCAGACACATAAAGCAATTTGTTCGCGTTAGTTAGCTCAGAGCAAATTACTATCTGCCATGAATGTGCCCAAATCGTATTATTACTGTTGTCAGTTACATCAGTTCATTAAGCTTATTAGTTTAAAAAGAGACAAGAGGCATGCGAAAAAAGAGACACGAGGCAGGCGACCAACCTTTCAGAAGGTGGCGGAACAGCTTTGCTTTCAAAGCACAATAGTTTATGCACCAGACCAGCACATGGCCATTCTTCTGCCTCGTTTCCCACACTGAAATTGTCAGGATAAATTTCCACCAGGCTCCATTTATGAACTGAAAGGGCAATTAGATTTGATGCCACGTGTTGCCCTGGGCTTGGAACTGTCTATCCGGATCTGATCTGTAATCCATTAAGCCCACAGCCTGCTATCAGTCCCTTCTTACTTACACACAGGGATAATCCAGTTCCACATAGATAACTATCACACAGTAAGAAGCACCTACCTGTCCTAATTAGGCTCATAGATTCTGAAATGAGGACTTTATAAACACTCCACTAACCTAAGGTCCTGTCCCACAACAAAGGGGTCCTGACTCCTGTCCCCTTAAGATTTCCCCCCAGTCCTCCTGGGAGATACTGGGAGCTTTTTCTAACTGGGGTGGGGAATTTTTTTACAGCTCAAGGGCACATTCAATTCTGGGCAACTTCTCAGAGGCCTCACACCCATGACGAACAGGGCTAGAGGCAAAAGTGGGAGGAACAACAAATGCAAAAATTCAACTTTGTACAATAGGCTAGCTTACACTCTCTTGCACACCCCTCTCTGTTACTGTTGTTGCCATTGATAGTAATGAAATCCCAGCATTATCTGTAGAAACTGTGGAACACTTTAGAGCTACTGAACCACCTAATCCTATACAGCAAATCGATTATCCTAGGCCAGTTTATCGAGCCAAACAGCACCATCTTTGAAGAAGAGTGAAGTAGCAGCAGGCTTGGTGAGATCTCAAGACCTGCAGGAGTACAATAAATATTTAAGAAGAACCCACCCCCCACCTCCAAGCACACACAGGGGGCATGGAATTGTGGTGACTGACTCCTGGTGGGAAATGATGGGGAACCGAGACCAACTGGGGAGATGGAATAGATTATAGTTGTAGAGGACATGGCTGACTGGCTGGCACCCTGAACAGGAAATCACCGCACTGCAACTTTTTGTTGCAGGTTCCACTTAGATGGGGGAAAAGTTATCGCATCAGTGAAGATGGGGCCTCCCATCAACAGAAAAGCTTTACACATACAAATTCAGAAGGCATAACCCAACAAGTCTCCTCCTCTACCACATGTTGTAACTACTGAGTACTCTTTTCACTTTTTACTCAATTATGAGGCCACCTCCTATTCTGTTTCTCTTCTATTCTGCAGCCTCTCTCATACCTCCATTTTCATCTTTGTCCCCATTTGCACGCCTCCCCTGTTGTCCTTTTTTGCATCTCCTCCTTTGCACTCCTCCGTTTTCATCTGCACCTTCTCCCCCTCCTCTTTGCCTCCTTTTACCCCTTGCAAACAGACCACCACCATTTCCACACTACCACCTCCCTATTCTCCTACATCTGCAGATTTATGTTCCTACAAGTTTAAGATGAATAGCATCTTAAAAGCAAGCTCGTTCAGTTAGAGAAGGCTAAGTGATGGATGGTGTGCATACATGAGTGTTTGCTTGTTAATAAAATACTTGCTGTAAATTACTACATTCTATTTGGAACTTCATCTTGAAGGCAACATTTGCTACCAGGAGTGAAGTGATATTTTAGCGCTACTTTATCACTCACCCATGCGGCAGCTGAGGAAAGGAAGAGGGGGAGCTTCGAGTAAAGCAGGGACGGAAGGACAATGAGAAGGAAAAAGTTGCAGTACAATGGTACCTCTGGTTGCGAACGGGATCTGTTCTGGAGCCCCATTCGCATCCTGAAGCGAACGCAACCTGCGTCTGCGCGTGTCGCCACTTCCGCGCATGATGTCATTTTGAGCATCTGCACATGCGCAAGCAGCGAAACCCGGAAGTAATGTGCTCCGTTACTTCTGGGTTGCCGCGGAGCACAGCCCGAAAACACTCAACCTGAAGCTACTTCAACCTGAGGTATGACTGTATAAAACAACGGCAGAGGTTTTAATAAGGCATGGATAGAAAAACACTGAGGGGAATAAAGTGGTGGTCTTAAGCAAGATTTCAGTACAGCTAGAAGGGAACTGAGAACAGCTTTGTTGTGTAAGCTTTTTGGTGTTGGTTTCTGTGTTGTATCCATCTCCACTATATCTCCTTGTTAAAACATTAAATAAATAAATCAGTATTTCTTCCTCCCCAATCTATTCAAACCTCTCCTGTTGTTTTAAACCTTCTCGCTTCCATGCAATGGTCTCTATTAATGGACTATTAATAACAATAACAATTAATTATTATAAGTAATCGGTTGTGTCTAACTAAGTTCTACTCTGCATTGCCCCACTGAAATTAATGGGCCCACATTAGTCATGTCCACCAATTTCAGTGGGTCTACTGTCATCATCATCATCATTTCTCCCGTATCGGTCTCTACAGCCACAGCAGGCGCTGCAACCTTCCATTTGCTTGCCTTTACCCCCAAAGGCACAATTGTCTCCTGAGACACAAGGATGCCAACCAACTGAGAATTTCATTAATACTTTTTTTGTAATGAATTTTTTTTTAAAAAAATCTCTTTGAGAATCATACTTCGGCTGTCATTAAAAGCATCCTTCTAAAAAGAAGGTAGCAACTACCATCCATTTGTAATGAGACACAGCAATGCAGATACCTTATTATTGGTTTAGCTAGGAAGTTTGGTTGGAGAGGAGAGGAGTGCGGGGGGGGGGGAGTTTGTGACTCACTTAATCTTGCAAGAAGCCAAGAAGTTGACATATTCCGCCTCTGAAGGTGCAAGGATGAGCAGGCTGTTCCCGTGACTGCCAATCCGAGCTGTCCTCCCAACACGGTGGACGTATTCGGCAAGCGAAGCTGGAGGATTATACTTTAAAAAAGAAAAAAGAAAAGAAAAAATAATGTGCGAGAGAGAGAGAGAGAGAGAGAGAGAGAGGAAGTTTGGAGAGTGGAGGGGAAGAAAAGGAATTAACAGATTGCATGGGTGGTTAATTATCAGAGAGAGTGCTGTGTCTGAGGTCATTTAGAAAAATAAATCCCAGGTCATATCAGCTTCCTTTTCCAAGGAAAGAAATGGCTTATCAGAACCCATCATCCTCATATCCCCGCAACCATCATTCACAGCTACAGTGGTAACAAGGGTTTTTTTTGACATATGAATATGACACATTGGCCAAGCTGTCTTCTCACCAATTTTTTTAAAAAACAAAATTTGTTTCTATGCGGGGGGTGGGGGTGGGTGCATCAGTGACCTATTTGCTTCCTTTCTTAATATGCATCAGCTGCTCGCCATAGGTGCGAGACAAATAAACCCAGAGAGCGCACCTGAGTTGGTTCCCCTTAAAATTATATTGGCTTAAGTATACAGTAATTGGCTTGCTTAAAGCTTTCCGAGACCTGCTACTCAGCAGAGAGATGCATTTACATAGGCTTAGCTTTACAGTGTCATGGCATTTGATGGCTGATTCACACATTACACTGCTACCGTATATGTACCGTACACTGAGTGCACGCTTCAAAAATGTTAAAAAATGACAAACGGGGGGGGGGGGCAGGCGGGGGGAGCTGCATTCCATACACTTGCAGAACCGCTTCACACATGCAAGGTCAATTCCTTAGGATGGACTACAACACGGGGCAATCACTCATATGTGCGAATCGGGTTTCGCAGACAGACTGATCGGGTTGCCTGCTCCCCCCCCAAAAAAAATCATTTCAAAACACACATCTTCTTTTTTGCAACAGGTTCCAGTTTATGCTTTTAATTAGCAAGCAAAGGAATCAAGGGTAGAGAACTCAAATGACACCTGAAGGTGAGTGTCATATTGTAGCGGCACCATATTTATTAAATTAATTTCTGAACTGCCTTCTTTGGAGGGGGGGGGACTGTACGTATCTGAGTGCCAGAGAATCTGCTCTGCACACAGAAACTTCCAGGTTTAATTCCCGAAATCTCCTGGCAGGGCTGGGAGATATTGCAGTCTGAGGGGAGAGGAGATAGCCATCTCCAAATATCTAAAGGGCAGTCACATGGAAGATGGAGGCTTGTTTTCTGCTGCTCTGGAGGCTAGAACCTGAACAAATAGATTCAAATTTCAAGAAAGGACATTCCGACTAAACACCAGGAAGCACTTTCTGACAGTAAGAGCTGTTCAACAGTGGAATGGACTCCCTTAGAAGGTGGTGGACTCTCCTTCACTTGAGATTTTCAAGCAGAGGTTGGACAGCCATCTGCCATGGATGCTTTAGCTGAGATTCCTGCATTGGAATCTAGACGACCTGCAGGATCCCTTCCAACTCAATGATTTTATGATTGCATGAAAACCTGGAGAGCTGCTGCTGGTCGGTACAGGCAAAACTGCACTAGATAGATCAAGGGTCTCACTCCATATAAGGCAGCTTCCTATGTTCCTGGAAAGCACCACATAGACTCTGTGGCAGAGAATCTGCTTTGCATGCAGAAGGTCCCAGGTTCAGTCCCCAACGGCATCTCCAGCTAGAGCTGGGAGAGACCCCTTGTTTGAAATTCTGAAGTGTTGCTGCCAGTCAGTGTAAACAGTACTTAGCTAGACCAAGGGCCTGAGTTAGGAACATGGGAATCTGCCTTATTCTATCTAGTACAGTCATACCTCGGGTTGAAGTAGCTTCGGGATAAGTATTTTCGGGCTGCACGCTGCGGCGACCCAGAAGAGCGCGTTACTTCCAGGTTTCGCCACTCGCACTTGCGGTCAAAGTGACGTCACGCACGTGCGCAAAAGCAGCGAATCGCGACCCGCGCACGTGCAAGTTGCGTTCGCTTCTGGATGAGAATGGGGCTCCGGAACGGATCCCGTTCGCATCCAGAGGTACCACTGTATGAGCTTACTCTGCCGTTTCCTTGTTCCCTTATCAGAAACCTAAAGACCGATCAGCGACAGCCCCGTTCCATCATTTTCCCCTGTGCCCTCTGGCATGCCTTCGACAGGCTGCAGGGCCACCCGAGACACACAGAGAGTAATCTAATTGCTTCCCACAGGTCTCTCCTCAGGCTTATCCGGATGACCGAGCCAAGCCTTCTGGACAAGCAGCAACTTCCCCAGGGTCTCCAACACACTGTCATCTAATATTGGGGTGTGTGTGTGTCAACCTGCAAGCCAATCCTGCACCTGAAAAGAGGCATGACCATTCGGGAAGGAGGCAGCATTTATTTTATTTATTTATTAAATTTCTAAACCACCCTTGATCAGATGGCAGAAAAGCACTGCTCTCTTATTTACAGGCCAGTGGAACACCTGCTGTTAGGACTGGCGAAAGCATTTACGTTTAGAGGGGTATGTTGGTGAGATGTGCATGCTCATACATGGGGGCAAGTGTGTGCCTATATGCCAGAGGTAGGGAAGCTGAATGCAGCCTTCCAGGCCTCTATGCCTGGCCCTTGGACACTCCTCAGACCACACCCCTCACTTACCCTGATTTGAGCGGTTTTGCCTGGCTGGGATATGTCCTTGCTCTGATGCCTAGCATAGGAAACTGCCTTACACTGAGTCAGAGCATTCAGTCCACCTAGCTGGTGACTGGCAGCACATCTACAGGATTTCAGGAGTTCATTCCCTCCCCCCCCGCCGCCCCCCAAATACGCTGCCTTGGGAAGGAGGTGTAGCTCAATCACAGAGCACTTGCTTTGCATGCAGAAAGTCCTAGGCTCAATTTTCCAGTTTCTCCTGTTAAGAACCATCCTGCACAGCAAATGACCTTTGGGAAATAATTATGCCAGAGGCTGATTCTGGTTTTTATATCTTGAGAGGTCTAGCTAAAAACCTAAGTAGAATCAACAAGCCTGATGCCTGCCCACTACTGATGCACAACCTAGAGCATACCAGAGCTCTGCACCAGGTTTCCGTGATGTTGAAGATTGATCCCTCCACCCATCAATCACACAACACACACATGCACAGGAAAGAAAGGAAAGGAAAACTTACCTGTACAATCCAGGTAACCTGTGGCAGGTCTAATCCACGAGCAGCAACGTCCTTTGAAAATGAATAATGTATGATGAGCTCAGTTTTTATAAAGGTTTACGTTCACTACATTTATTATGGTTTATCCTGTCATTCATCCAAGGTGTTCAGGAGCAAATTACAATCAATCAACGGTGGAGATATTACACTAAACTGGGGTTTGGCACTCTATGGGAAATTGGGGTGGGGGTGTAGAGAAAGGGGAGAACCTTAACCTCCAAAAAGCTATTGCAACAAAGAAGGAAACAATTCTAAACTCAAATAAGAACATCCCCTATAGACCCACAAAATGGAGGGCTAAACAAAAATGCTAGCAAGGGCCCATGAACAACAATTCCCAATAAGTTGGATAATTAAATCAAATAAATATATGCATGACCATATGTTCATAAATTGTTATATAAAAAGATATTTCAACCCAATGCACTATGAAGAATGCATATCCACAGCCCTTTAAATAACATACTTCAGGAAAAATACGAAAAAAGTGTAATATTAAGAATGAGTCCTATGCTCATTAACTCCCTTCTCCGCCTATATGCTTGATTTCAACAAATGACACACTACATCTGAACCGGCAGCTATGGCTTGCATTCTGTTTCTGAACACTAACTTAAAGCAGATTTTGCAAGGCAAAGTGTAAACCATTGTTTACTAGGAATTAACTCTCTTGAAGCCAAGCAGGAAAGGGGAAGTGTGTGCAAGCAAAGGACTTGTAACAAAAGTTTACACCTGAACCAAGCCAGAGGTGTGAGTCCTAACCTGTATCTGTCCCTTTGATCTCTGTGCTGAAGCCCAAGTTGTATGAATTACATTGCACCCTCTTCCACTTTCTCTTGGACCTCTAGCTGTGAAGTCTACCTAGATATACCTTCTTGAGGGGCAAACTGGCTCATTTGTTTCTCCTGATTATTTAGCTAGCATCAGAGACTTCCTATCAAAAAATGGACTTCCTTTAATAAACAGAAGCTTTCTTATTTCATACTGAGTCTCAGCCTGAACACTGTCTGTTTAAAGTGTTTGCTCCAGCCATATGCCAACAAAACTTGGGATCTTAACAGCTGCAGAATCTGGGGCTCATGCATTCCTCAGCATGGAAACCTATACTGGCGGGTGAAAAATCCCTAACGCCAAATAAAAACACATGAAAAGTCCTGCTGGATCAAGCCAATGGCCCATCTAGACCAGCCTCAAGTTCTCACATGGCCAACCAGATGCTTCTAGCAAACCCGCAAGCAGGATCCAACCTCAAAAGCCCTCTCCAACTGGAACTGCAATTAGTGATTACAAGTGTTGGAAGAGGATTTCCAAATTTTGTTTTTATATATATATAAAAAAGCGTAACTATAAAATAACACTTTCCATCCAGGTCCAACCCAACCCTAGTTGAGCTTTCCTTTCGTAGCACCAAAAAAAGGGGGGGCGGGTTAAGGGATTTAAATTGGATTTGACCGATCGCTTCAGCTTATTAGATGCCATTATGCCAAGATATTGGATTTAGTTTTAAGGAGCTGCCAAGTTAAGAAGGGGGATTTATTACACCCAGCCGCGACCGGCGTCGAGTCGCCGCCTGTTCCCAGTCCACTTGATGAAGCAGATACACTGCCAAAAGAGGTTATTAGTTTAAGCAGATCAAGGCACAACACCATGCAAAGCCGTAATGAGTATGCAAATATATCATCTCTGGTTACAGCTCTTCGCCAGCATGGTTTTCGCTCTCTTCTCCTGCAATTAAAACCAGCTGCCTCCCAACACAAATCGCACTTGCATTCACTCACACCCCTCACGCACGGTCATTCTGATTCTGCAGGTGCAACTAGAGCCACATCTGCACCACACATTTAAAGCACTATGATACCACTTTAGACAGCCATGACCTTCCCCAAAGAAGCCTGGGATCCGTTTGTTGTTAAGGGTCCTGAGAGTTGTTATGAAAACACTATTCCCCCTCCCAGAGAGAAGTTTAACAATCAATTCCTCTTCCCAGGGCTCTCAGGCAAAGGCAATTTTTTGTACTCCTCGTCTGCCCACCACTGGCACAAGGCCCCTGAGCATTTGTCCAGAAGAGAAAGTGTCCCTTGGGTTCCTGTTCCTGGTTTGGTGCAACAAGACAAGGAATCTTGAATGAGCATTGCAGCAGCTAGACCCTGTTGTCTCACACACCACCCTTTAGGAACTGGCTTCTCAAATGAGACACAATCTATTCATTCCTCGCCAAAATGGCACGCTCAGTGGTCCTGGAAGCTGTATCCTCCTCTTAAACAAAAGTTCAGGTGGGGGGGGCGGTCTCAGCAGTGAGTGTAATGCTGAAGAGGAAGAGGGTTCAGCCAGTAAACTCATGCCATGGACTATGTGCC
Source organism: Podarcis pityusensis (assembly GCF_964106645.2). NCBI lineage: Eukaryota > Metazoa > Chordata > Lepidosauria > Squamata > Lacertidae > Podarcis > Podarcis pityusensis. The sequence goes on along the minus strand of NC_138044.1, from coordinate 15,029,808 downwards.
CCGGGGCTTCAGAGTCCTCATCAGGCACAGAAGGGAATAGCGGCCTACAACTCCAGCTCCTACCATTGGCTAGCCGGTTGAAGCATCTAGATCGGTCAGGCCCACTATCAGTGCCCTGATTTGTGGGTTAGGGGAGAAGGTTAATTGAGAAGCACCTTCTACCCCAGGCTGGCAGAATGTATCCTCTGGGTTGGCTGGACTGGTATATTCTGCCTGGTTGAGGGAATGGGGCCCACATGGCCTGTTTCAGATTTCATTTCAAGGCCTCACTCAGGCTTCGTCCTCCTTGGTGGTTTTGTGCCTGTTTTGAAGGGTGGTAGGACAGAGATCTTGATTACTTGGAATGCTCATTCAACCCAAGTTCTCGCCACCAGTGTCCAGCCACCTTCTCTTCTTCTGGGAACTTTAGCCAAATGAGATGATTCAGTTGGTGTGTGATAATATCACATACACACACCATTAAGTTAAAGTCTCATAACATTTTATGGGAGTGCTGTTGCTGTTCGCAGAGAATCTGGCCCCATCTACACTATACACTTAAGCAACATAATACCACTTGAAACAGTCAAGCCCTCCCCCAAAGGATTGGGGGAACTGTCACTTGTTAAAGGTACTGAGAGTTGTTAGAGAACACCCACCCACCAATTCCCCTTCCAAACTTAAAATTCCCAGCATGTGTTAGTAATCAGTCCCTTTTCCTAGGGAACTCTGGGAACTGTAGCACCAGGAGGGAAATATGACTCTCTGGAAACCTCTCAGCACCCTTAAAGCATGGTGGAAACTCTAGTTTGTTACGGGTGCTGAGAATTTAAAGAGATACCCTTCTGGAGCTACTCTTGTACAGCTGGCTAATTTCTTTATTATCCTCCATCCAGAAAAGCAAAGGTATTATTAGAGTTCAAAGACACATCTCTGCCAGGTGAAAAACACTGGAGAAGGATTTGAAGCAAGGTTGCTGAGAGGGCATGGCCTGCAGAAAAAGAGGGTGTGGCCTGGGGAAAAGAGGGTGGGGCTTGTGAAGGGGTGGGGCCTGGGGAAGACTCAAGGACCAGACCCATAGGCTGGAGTTTTCGCACAGGAAGTAAAATAAAAATTAGTGAGCCTGGTGGCTTAAGAGGCCACAAAATTTGTTATCAGCAAGCTTGCGATCAAAAAGGTCCCTTGTGAGCAAAGGCTGGGGGTCTACATGCAGTGACTGGGACTATGTGCACATAAAGCCCCCATTAGAGAAAGGAACAGCAGCACCCATGTCTTACCAGTAGTATGAGCCTCTAGATTGGCCTGGTATAAATACCATGAATGGCAAGGGCTCAAAGTTAGTTTTCTGTCTTTGCTGCACTTCCATCTCCACCGCTGGAGCTCTGGAGCTGAGGCAGGGGTGTTTTAAAAATCTTTCCAAATTTGGATCCTGTGTACAACCCCAATGTTCAGGACCCACCAACTTCCCCAAGATTTAGGGACAGAAGAGAGAGAGAGAAATCTGATGAAGTTGTTCCTGAAAGGGCACTCAGTGGTGAGGCCTTGAAGGCCTTAGTCTTGACAATTGGCAGCCTCCGCAAGGCCTAGAAGGTGCAGATGGAAGGCAGCTCGTTCAGGTGCCAGGCTGTCAGTTGGATTAAAATGACTCATTTATTTACCAAAAAGAGGCACACACAAAGCGCTTTAGCTAAAACAGGGGGAAGCAAGAAAGAGAGGCAGAGTCGGGGGGTGGGGAGAGAGAGGGCCAAGCGGAAGGTAGGAGCTCTCATGACTTCCCAGCCTGCCAAGAGTCATTACAGCTGAGTGTCGAAAGCCATCAGCGGGGAAGGGACCCCCGTCGGCCAAGTGACAGATTGGGCTGCACGATTGGAGGAGGAAGGAGAGGGGGAGAGCGCAGAAAGCTGTCAGAGGGCGAAAGCGTTTGGCCGCGCCCGCCAGAAAACTGGCAGGATGAGTTAGCGTGATGGAGTTAACAGGCAAACAAATCTCCAAAATGATCTTCCTCTCACTGAACTTGCTCCCCCCCCCTTAAAAAAGCAGAGGCACCTCCCTGAGAAAGGCAAGCAAAGAACTTCAGTGAAGGAGAAAGCACAGACATTTCGCAAGACAAGCCCTGGTCTGTTTTTCAAACGTTAATTGGCGTGTTTAGGGAAAAAATTACAATTACTGCATAAGAACAGCATAGGAAGCGTTGGTGGGCCATCTAGCTCAGTATTGTCTACACCAGGGGTTATCAACCTTGAAGGTTTTCAAGGCTGCCTCTTGCAAGGTGCCCCAGACTGATTTTTCATTATTATTTTTACAGAAAGCAAGTCTCTAGCCCTTCTAGAAAGAACGTTATACGGCAAAATGTACAGGCACACATTAAGCGATTTCTGTGTGGCTACCTCCTATATTTTTCCTCATACTGAGGAATGCTCCTTGTTATTAGACAGCAACAGTGTGTGTGTGTGTGTGTGTGTGTGTGTGTGTGTGTGTGTGTCTGTCTGTCTGTCTGTCTGTCTGTGTGATGTCCATAATCAGGACCAACAGGGCATAGCTGACTTCCCATGGTAAGCATAGTTGTTGTGGTGGTTCACTATTCAATTCTGTGTTATGCTGTGCTCCACAGAAGTCATTTTTGTGTCATGACATGCCCACTCCATGGCAGCCATTTTTTAACTGGCACCCCCAACACACTCAAAATGCCCACTAGTCAAATAAAGTTTGGCTTTTACTATTAATTCCATAGTTTTGGAGGGGTGTGATTGCCATTATTGTTTTTGTGCCATAGAAACTGGCACAGGGAAATAAACAGGAGATCCAGGGGAAACATACTGGTTAGGACGGCAAATGGCAAACACAAGCTCATGGGACTCACACACTCTAGAGAAAGTCTGAAGCATAGGCTTTATACACCTCAGGAGAAGATAATTTTGGGACCTGAAGGCAGAAAATCCAAGCAGCTTTCCTTACTACTCAGATAGTAGGAATTCAAAATCAAAACAAAAAAACCCACATAAAAAGTCTTTCATTGGAGGTAGACTGCTGTAGCTGCACCAAACGGTCCCAAACAGTATGGCTGGCCAATCCTGCTTGTTCAAATAAAGGGAGGCCAGGTTACTCCAGCATTCTGTTCTCACAGTGGCCAACCAGATGTCCTAATGGGAAGCCCAAAAACAGGACAACTATGGCAACTGGAAATCCATAAGGACTAGCCACATTACAGCTGCTATACCCAAGGGCAGTCTGCTGCTAAATATGGATGCTGAGGACAGACAAGAAGAGAAGGCTACACTCTTCCTTCTTGGTTACTGAGCAAGTAAAGACACTGGAAATTATCAGCAGTGGGAGGGAATTAGCTGCTGGACCTTTGGGCCTGATCCAGTAGGACTCTTTGATGCCCACCTTGCTCCTATTCCCAAAACTTGCAACCATTTTCCAATTAAAAAAATAAATCATCAAGCAAAGCCACATTATGGCAACCCAGAACGTCAGAGGTGGCCAGAACTTTTCAGCTCCAACGGCTCCTGATTGCTGTTAATTTACACATTTATGGTAGGCAGCCATCACTGAGACACACAGATTTCCCAGGCTTAACAGCTGCCATGGCTAAGTGAGCAAATTGTGTAGTGATGCAGCAGTCTGAAGCAGTAGAGAGAAAGATTACTAGCATCCCACAAGCAGTGATGGTCTTCTATCCGCCCTTGAAGCAAGTTTGAGTTTAGAATAAAACACGTTATTGTGCTTTGATCTCAGTATTCTTAGTTTTCTAAGTTAATCAGGACTAGACAGACAACAGACATGGCAACTGGAAATCCACTGGGCATGCAGTCCTCACTCCTTTATTTTGGACTCCTCTTACCCTGAATTCATTCCATGCCTTTCCCGGCCAGATGACAAGATAAACCGCATGTCAATTATACTTGCTCATATTCAAAGCTATGCCAGGGACTGGTTGGATGCTAAAGAATGGTGGGAGGAACCAGCTGGGGAAACCCCAAGGGGAGAAGACTCAAAGCTGTGATAGTGGGGGATGAATGATGATGAGTGGTCAGAGAGAGAAGAGGAAGGAGGAGGAGGTGCCAGAAGCTGAAGAGGTAACAGGGCTTAGGGAGCAGGGAGACTCTGTGACAGACAGCAGACCAGAATCAGAGGTAGAAGCTGAAGTAGAAAAGGAGGGAAGCAAAGAAGCGGAGGTGAGTCAGGCTTATGAAGAGGTATGAGTGTCTCCCCCTCCTGCTGCGATAAGTTCCCTCCCCCCCCCCCGGTCTCCCAGAACCAGGAGAGGCATCAAGTGGGAGAAGCAAAGACAGGCACGCATGCACAGTCTCTGACTGCTTGGGAAAAAACCCTGCAGAGGAGGAGACATAACCAGCTGTGGAGAGGCAGGACTTTTAGTTTCAGCAACTGCCTCATGGGGACAAGACCTGAGTTGCTGTGCTCATCAGACATGACACTCCTGTGCAGATCCTGTTTTGCTAATGTAGAGTTAACTCCAGCTTACTTGGTGTGATACACTGCTCAACCGCTCCTGTCAACTTATTATCCAGTAACTTACTGTGCAGAGTAAAATGCTCGTCTTTGATTGCAAGAAGTCCTGAAAGACAGACGTCCTCTCCTAAAAGAAATGAAGGGATTTATGAAGCAAGCATCCATGTGCTTCGTGAGCAAAATTAATCCTGTAGATGGGCAGGACATGGATCACAAAAAGTTACAAAGGATTTGGGGGTTTGGATAGAGCCTATGAGACCTGTCAATGTGAGAGGCTGAGGAAAAAAATATTATGCAAACTAATTATAAATAACCAAATATGATGCATGTTTAATTGGTTTTTAAATTATTTATACTGTAAACTCCTTGCAGCAGGGACCTATCTTATACTGCTCTAACAAAAATGTGCTTGGATAGTGCTACACAAATAAGTAGATTAATTAAAGCCATTTAATTGGTTAATCATTGGGGGGGGATTTCAACACAAGGGGCTGGGCAATGGGAAAACTTGTTGGTTAGATACTATTTTACTTCTGCAACGGGGATGAAAGAAGAACTCTCAGACATGGCTTTCCCCTCTAATAGTGACTGGTAGATTTTAAATTAACTAATTTACTGTCACACTAGCCTTCAAGGGCTAGTATGGGCTCTGGCTACAAATCCACCTAACAAGTTACCTCATTCAACTCACATCTTACCACCTTCTTTGCAGGAATATCATGGGGGATTTTATCAAAAGCCTTACTGAAATCAAGATATACTATGTCCACAGAATTCCACCAAGCTGGTAACTCCATCAAAAAAAGAAGTAAGATTTGTCTGGCGTAACTTGTTTTTGAGAAATCTGTGCTGGGTCTTAGTATTCACAATATCCTTTTCTAAGTGCTCACAGACCGACTGTTCTAGGACCTTTCCTGGTATTGATGTCAAGTTCAAAAGTCAGTAGGTACCTGGGTCTTCTCCCCCCCCCTTTTTTTTTAAGATGGGAACATTTGGCTACCTCCAGTCTGCAGAGACCTCACCTGTTCTTGTTTACTTAATGCTGTCCATTAAAAAGCACATTTCCAGGTGCCACGGGGAAGGAGAAGACGAGGACATAACTGCAGCTTCTTTATTTCTCAAGGTGTAGCAGTTGCAACACAACTTGGAAATGTGACAGAGCCTCTTCCTGTTTAGGCATCCCACTGAGGCCCCCCAAGTCCTTTCAAAAACCAAAGTTGTCCAATGACAACTTCATAGATGAGTGAGGATTTGAACCCCAGTGTCTCCTTAGCCCTAGCTTGGCTCTCTAACCAGTATCCAACAGCTCTAACATTTCCTCCTTCTCTCACACACAAGAAGCAGCACAGCTCAGTGGCAGAGCAGCTGCTTTGCATGCAGAGAGTCCCAAGGGACCATCAGGTAGGGCTGGGAAATGTGCCCTGTATGAAATCCTGGAGAGTTGCTGCCAGTCAGTCAATACTGAAGCTAGGTAGACCAGTTACTCACTATTAGGCTGTGGATAGTATCTGAGAATAGACCCACTGAAAGAATAGACCTAATTTAGTGATGGCTATCCGTTAGTTTACTCTGACTAGGACCAAGCCCCATTTCTTTTTAAAGAACGATTTCCCAAAAATGGCATGTAGAAGAAGCAGGATTCCTGATTGCCTTTGAAAACCTTCAGCCAATTTTGGCCGGCTGCTGAATAGGGGTGTTGGGAGAGTGGGCAGTTCACCTCTTGCTTCATGTCACCATGCAAGCGTGCGAACGTCAAGGGCGAAGGAGGAAGCCACGGCTGCTCAAGGTCCGCAGCTAAGACTTTGTGGAAGAGGGTGTGGTGAAACTCCACCTGCTCACAGCTGGAGAAGAAGACAATCATCTTGTTGCATTTTTCAAACTGTGGGAATAAGAACAGACACAAATCAAGGGCTGAGTGTACTGTGGAATTCCACAGGAGGGTGGGGGGAAATTAACAGAAGATAAAGCTACTGGTGGCTACCAATAGGCCTCTAAATACCAACTGCAGGGAACTGCAGGAGGGGAGGGTTGCTGTTGAATTCAGGTCCTCCTTGTGGGCTTCCCATAATGGGTATCTGGATGGTCACTGTGAGAACAGGATGCTGGACTAGATGGGCCACAGGGCTGATCCAAGCTGGATTGAAGTGAAGTGGAAAAAGACACACCCACACCCACATACAGTGGTACCTCAGGTTAATAACTTAATTCGTTCCGGAGGTCCGTTCTTAACCTGAAACTGTTCTTAACCTGAGGTACCACTTTAGCTAAGGGGGCCTTCCGCAAAGTTCTCAACCCGAGGTATTATTTCTGGGTTAGCGGAGTCTGTAACCTGAAGCATCTGGAACCTGAGGTACCACTGTAATACTAAAATTCAAGGACATCCAATGAAATTGATGTTGGGAGATTCAGGGCAGACAAAAGAAAGGACTGCTTTGCACAGTGCTCTAATTATGGAGTTTGCTCTCACAAGATGTAACAATGGCCACCTGGGGTAGTTTTCAAAGAGGAGGAGACAAATTTATGGAGGACAAGGTTATTACTGGTGGCTACGAATCACAATCACTACGTATGTTTGGCCTCCATGGTCAGAGGCAGTAACGATTTTGGATACTGGTTGATGGAAGCCACAGGATGGGAGACTGCTCTTGCGCTTGGGTCCTGATCTGAGGTTTTTCTCATTGAGGGCACCTGATTTTTGTCCACTGTGAGAACAGAATGCTGGACTAGATGGGTCACTGGCCTGATCCATCAGTCACTTCTTATGTTATTACATTCTAAACAATAAACCCTTGAGGGGTCATGTTAAGTCTACTGTAGGAAAAGACATGGGGAAGGCCCACCCATTAACCTGTCAGCCAACAGAACTAGAACCTCACCTTCAACTTCCCAAGTATAAATGCTGCCAGCGTCACAAGCCTTAGCTTGCTAGGGACAACCACAACATTCTGCTGGAGGTTTTCTGGTACAGCAAATCCTCTTTCTTCCAGGCTCACTGCAGAGACACCGCCATCCTCCTTAGCACACGCTTCTGCCTTGGAAGTGTTTGACCCCAGTGATCCTTCCGCAATGGAAATGTAAACAGGATCATGCAAGCTGATGTCAGCTAACCTCGAGACTCCTGTTTCAGGCAGGGGAGGAATATTTATTTAGTATCACTCTTTCTTTATCCTGTTCTTCAACATGAAATGGCTCCCAGAGGAGCTTACAAATATTAATGAGATACGGGTTGAAAACTGTATCTCAGGAGTGGGGAACCTCAGGGCCAGGAACAAATGTGGCCCTCTAGGCCTCTGTCTGGCCCTTGGAACTCTCCCCAGACCACAGCCTTCACTGGCTCTGCTCCATACCCTTCTTGAGTGCTTTAGCCTGGCTGGGATGTATCCTTAAACTCTGGTCATGTGTGTGTGTGTAGAAACTAGTGTGTTCTAAAAAGGTAAAATTTACATTTGCGCTCAGCCCACACTTTGCCTCTGGCTCCACCCACCACTGGCATGTCGCCCCTAGAAAGCTGCCCAGAAAGGAATTCAGTCCTCAGGCTGAAAAAGGTTCCCTCACCCCTGCCAGAGCTGCTGGGAGCCCTCTCAGGTCTCTTGCGTGGGTGCAGGTAGGGGTGGGGGAAGAAGTTCCCTGCAACCAATGACTTTCTGGTCAACCTCCCCATCTGCCCCTCCTCCCACAGTGGCTGCTGCAATGAAAATATGAGCACCAATGTAGTGCATACCTTCTGTAAGCGTTGCCGACAAAAGAACGTTTTGCCGCTTCTCACTGTCAGCATTTATGGCATTCAGTATCGCAGTGACTGCCTTCTCAAAACCCAGATCCAGGATCCTGAAACACAGGTGAGAGATAAGGGGGGGGGAAAGGAACAGCACGAGGATAAGCAACACATCCAACTTTCCTGGTTCATGGTGGCAACCTGGCATTATGGGAGCTCAGTAGCAGAGCATCCTCAGAAGGCTCCAGGCTTGGTCCCTTCCATCTCCTGCCAGGAAGGGCTGGGGGGAAACCCTGGAGAGCCACCCCAGTCAGTGTAGACAGTGCTGAGCTAGACAGGCTCCATATAAGGCAGCTTCCAATGTTCTTACCTGCTGTGTGTTGTCTCAAAGATCCCACCTCCCTCATGGGCAGCTACTTCCAACAATTGAGGATGCAGCCAGGACTGCTTACCTGTCTGCCTCATCCAGGATCAGCCACTGGATGTGGCGGAAGTGAATGCATTTGGTGGAGTTGATATGGTCCACCAGGCGGCCAGGAGTGGCAATTAGGATGTTTATTCCTTTGCGTAATCTATTTTAAATTAAAAAAATAAATAAATAGAAGAAGAGTGATTGAACACATGTGTAAAACAGGCTAACTGTTAACAAAAGATCACACCTCGTTCATAAGCTCCTCCCTTTGTGATCTCTAATCCTGACACATACAACACAATGAACCTCTTTGTTTGCCAAGGTTCATGGTTTTCGTATCACAGGTGAGCCAAGCCAGCCTCAGTTCTGCTTCCAAACCAGAATCCTTGAGGTATCCTGGATCCCAGTTGTTCAGGACTTTGTAAATCAAAATAGGAACCTTGATCCTGGCTCAGTAGCAGGTAGGCAGCCCGTGCAGCTTTTTTAATACTAGTGTCACATGTTCTTGACCCAAAACTCCCATCAGCAATGTGGCTGCAGCATTCAGCAGCAGATGAAGCTACCGAATCAGATCCAAGAGCAACCCCACATAGAACGCATTACAGTAATCTAGGTTCAAGGTTCCTGGTGCATGGACTATAGCAGTGAGGCTACCCCTGTCCAAACCATGAACTTAGTCCTTCAGAGGGAGCACAACCCCATCCAGAACAGGTAACTTGCCCATTTTCCAAACATGGGAACCCCCCACCCGAAAAGCCTCTAAGTAGAACACAGCATAAAGATAGCAAACATCATGGTTGAAAGAAAAAATTGACATAAATCAGTAAAACAGTTGCATGAAAGCATGTAAAAACAAATTTAAAAATAAGGAACTCAAGATAAACTTTAAAGGGGTCCAATCTTACGGGTCGGGAAAAGGATTAGTCTTCACAAGAAGCAGCTCATGGCTGTTGCTTCACAAATGGCAGAGGGAAGGGTGTCTGTACAGGGGTGACTGCTTCTTGTTTAGCGCCCTGTGATATTCATAGACTTCTGCACAAGCAGAATTTCCCCAGAAGATCTAAGGCAAGGATTCCCCAGAAGATCTAAGGCAGGCTGAGACCCTATCTGCCTGCAGACTGCCTCGCCAGAGTGGTGCATGCTCTGGTTATCACCCACTTAGACTACTCCAATGCGCTCTACGTGGGGCTACCTTTGAAGGTGACCCGGAAACTACAACTAATCCAGAATGCGGCAGCTAGACTGGTGATTGGGAGCGGCCGGTCTTGAAAGACCTACATTGGCTCCCAGTACGTTTCCGAGCACAATTCAAAGTGTTGGTGCTGACCTTTAAAGCCCTAAACGGCCTCGGTCCAGTATATCTGAAGGAGCGTCTCCACCCCCATCGTTCCACCCGGACACTGAGGTCCAGCACCGAGGGCCTTCTGGCGGTTCCCTCACTGCGAGAAGCCAAGCTACAGGGCACCAGGCAGAGGCCTTCTCGGTAGTGGCGCCCTCCCTGTGGAACGCCTTCCCACCAGATGTCAAAGAGAACAACAACTACCAGACTTTTAGAAGACATCTGAAGGCAGCCCTGTTTAGGGAAGCTTCTAATGTTTGATGTATTACAGTATTTTAATATTTTTTTGGAAGCCGCCCAGAGTGGCTGGGGAAGCCCAGCCAGATGGGCGGGGTATAAATAATAAATTATTATTATTATATATCCCCAATATGGTGATCCTCTGGATGTTGCTGTGCAAGTGCTCCTGTCATCCTTGACCATTAGTCATGCTTGAAGGGCCCAATGGGAGTGGAACCCCAAGGTAGTTCCAGACAGATAATCTAAGCTGCCCTTTTCTGACTCTTAAGAAAGACACACACACTTTCTTACTGCAAAATGGCAACATAGGAAGCTGCCTTATACAGAGGTCAAATCATTGGTTCAAGCACAGTATTGTCTTCGTTGATTGGCAGCAGTTCTCAAAAGTTTCAAGCAGGGGTCATCCCCAAACCCATCTGGATTCAACCTGGGACCTTCTGCATGCAAACAGATGCTCTAGCACTGTTGGTGCAGTCCTTTCCTCTTAAAAAAGCATGACATGGTTCCAAACAAATAAGAAGCTGTGTTATACCTACCTAGTCAGGCCATTGGTCCTTCTAGCTGAGCATCATCTAGGGTTTCAGGCAGGGCACATTCCCAACCATACCTGGAGATGCTAGGGATTGAACGGGGGACTTCCTGTATGGAAAACAGATGCTCCACCACTGAGCCACAGTCCTTTCCTCTAAAAAATAACTTCCAAGATCCCAGTTCTTGTCTTAAGAAGTTGCCTTATATCGAGTCAGACAATTGGGTTCATCTAGCTCAGTATCAGACACTGAGAACATTCCCAGTCCAACCTGCAGACCGAACAAAGGGCCTTCTGAATGCCAAACAGATTCTCTGCCACTGAGCTATGGTCCTTCCCTGTCCCATCAGTTGAGCAAACAGAAGAGCTTGCAAGAGACCTGGGTGGAACAGCAGATCTTTTTGGGGGTGAGGGGAGCGGAGAAGAGTAGAGAAAGAATCTTACACACACTGACAGGGATCACAGGCTAAAGAAGCTCATCAACATTTTACAACCAGAGAGAGAAAGATGAACACACTTCCTGCTGGCTCAGCTGTCCGTTTTTTGTAAGATCCACAGTGGGGGGTACTCACAGCCTGATCCAAAGTCACTCTCTCCCCACTAATAAAAAAAAGGCACCCTGGGAGAGAGAGAGTGACAGATGAAAGGGACTGGAGGAGAAAGAGTGAACTAAAAAAAAAAAATAACCCCTACAGGTTTTATGAAAGTGATGTCCTACCTGGCTTTCTCAGACTTTTTCTTCTCTCCTCCCATCAACACGCCAGGAACAATCCAGGTAAAGGGCTAAATGGAGGAGGGGGAAGGAAGGAAGAGTGGTGGATAACTGAGAAAGTGGGGCACTCACATTTCAAACCAAGTTGCAAAGGCAGGGAGTTCGACAATGAGCGACAGGAAGCAGAAAGGCTTTCCTTCGAAAACAAAAACAGTCCAGCAACACCCTAGTGGTCTTCTTGCACTGATTCCTGCATTGACCAGGAGACCACGTGATCTCTGAAGTTCCTTTTGACTCTATTATCAGGTGTGGGGAACCTTTGGCCCTCCTGCTGCTGCTGAACTACAACTCCCATCAGCCCCAGCAAGCCTGGCCAAAGATAATGGGGGCTGTAGTACAGGAACATCTGGAGGGTCAAACACCCCCCACCCCACTTGCTCTCTATATATGATCCACATGCCATCCGCAAAGCTTAGGGGAGAGTTGGATATGTTCTAGCAAGCCCCCTCAGTTCACACAGCTTAAGATAGAAGGGGCACAGGCCAGGATGTGATGTGAATCAAGTGGGTGCCCTAGAACGTGCTCCAGAATCCTCAGGGGTTATTTCAAAGCAGTGGAGACTGGCCCATTTGGATGAATGGGGCAATGCCTCACTAACCTCAGTCTGCTCCCAGACAGTCCACCCCTGCTTGTCTTCTCCCTTACAACCCGTCCAGGGGTGGTGGCCCTGGCTGTCAGCTTCTGCCTCTAGTGTTGCCCCTTGTAGAATAACATAAGCGCAAGGCACTTATCCACAATGGAGTGTCTCTGCTGCATCTCTGTATGTCACTGATCTAACATGTGCTCCTTTCTATCAGGAGGCATGGCCAGTACACACAGAGACGTAAAGAGCCAGGCAATGGTGGCTGATGGGAATGGTAGGGTGGAAGGCAGGGAGACCAACTGTAGGCAGAGACAGAGCCTAAGACAGGCAGAGCAAACTAATTCAAGCCCCACCTCTGCAATCTTCCTCCTGCCAGCCCTCACTGCCGGCCTTCTTATTTTCATCTAGCCTGTCAGCTTCCTCCTCCTGGGTCTTAGTTTTGCCCTTTCAGAACTTAGCAGGGAGAAGGATGGGATCAAAACTAGAATGGGGTCCCTGCCTTCTTTCCCACTAGTCCCAATGGGCACCAGCCACCATTATTTAGCGGACAAGTCAATGCGGACAGGATCCCACCTTTGTCCATGATGTTGGTCTTGTAAGGAAGTAATGCTAAACAATGGCTTAATGTTACATGAACATGCACCCCTCACCCCTAAACAGCACAGCTGATCACCTACAGCAAGCATGCATTTGTCTCCAAGTGACCAGGGAACTATTGTAGGTACAGAGAGACACATGCACCCATTATCGTATACGTTAATACAGTGCTATACAAAGGCTGTACAGTATCAGAACCATTGCTAAACTTTACATTCTGTTGGGCAAGCATGGCCAATGTATGCTGAATTTGACCATTCAGAATCCCCCATCCCAAGACAGATGGGGAAAGCTGAAGAAGATTGAGGAACCTCTGGCTACCTCTCTGCACCCCAAGCTTCTCTCTAATTATCTCGTATCTCCTTCTCTAAACAGTATCTTCAACCATGGGTCTCATGACACCTGTGGACCACAACTTCCATCAGCCCTAAATATTGGGCTAAGCTGGCTGGAGATGATGGGAGTTACAGTCCAACAACATTAGGAAATCAAAAGTTGAACAACACAGAACTTAAAATGACTCCTACTTCCCCAAAAGTAAATCTTTACCTTTAACAGTTTCTGGACAGTTTCAAAGCTCTGCAGAGCTAGCTGGAGAAAAGAAGGGATTAAACCAAATTAATACACATTCACACAAAATTTGCATTAAAACACCATTCTCCTTTGGCATAAACCAGTGGTTTTCAACCAGCGTGCTGTGGCACCCTGGGGTGCCTTGAATGATGCTCAGTGGTGTCGTGAGCAACACTGGCCTCTGACCCTCTTTCCTTCCCTTCCTCGATGCCCTCTCATCTCTGCCTTGCACAGTTGTTTGTTGCAGCAGCCTTGGCTACAAGCTCCCTAAGTCAATGGTGCCTCTGGGGCTGGCCAGGGGGTGCTGGTTGTCAAGAGCTGAAGCGGCCTCAGAGTAAGCAAGCGGGTGAGGGAACCCAGCCAGCCACCAGCCTTGCTGTTGGGAATGAAGAGACAAGTGGGAGGCCGGGCAAGCAGGTGCTGCGCTGGCCTTTATTGTTCTTGCTGTGTGCATGGCCTGCCTGGGAGCTGAGTGCCTGGTGCTGAAAGGGAGCCTTTCCGCCAGGCCCAGCAGCACCCACTGCTGCCACCCAAGGTAAGGTGCTGGCCCCATGTTAACCTTTGGTCAATCTCTGATGGGCCACTAAGGCTGTGAGCATCCTCTTCCCAGGCCATTGTGGGGTAGTGTGAGGAGGTACCTCTCCTTGGGGTGGAGGGGGTGGGGAGCTCAGAGATCAAGGGCGGTAACAGTAGCTGCCCGGAGGACTCCCGAGAATAGAGAAGAAAAGAGGCTGAGGGAACACTCCACAAAGGAGGGTGTTCAAAAAAGAGTGAGAGGCCGACAGCTCTGAACGCAAGGGGTGACATAACTGGGCTCCTGACCCGCACAGGGTGCCACAGAAGGAATGGAGTTGGTCAAGGCAGCCGTGGACTCAAAATGGTTGAAAGCCATCGGCTCTCTTGCTATTGTTGTGGTTTGCATTTGTCTGTCTCAAGAGACAGTGGAAGAATGTGCCATAGGGGGTAATGTGCCATTGGAGAGTTACGGCGTCTGCTATGGCTGTAGAGGCCAATATGAGAGAGACATGTTTTATTGCAGGTGGGGCCGCTGAAGGTATCCGGTTTCACTAGTGCAGATGCACCATGGCATTTCTGCTTTCTGCACTCCTTCCAGTGGTATACCCAGTCAGGCCAGTGGGTCCAGCTAGCTCAACACTGTCTACACTGGCTGGCAGCAGCTCCTCAGGGTTTCAGGCAGAGAATCCTTCCCAGTGCTACCAGGACCTGTTGGGTATGGAACCTGAGATCTTCTGCATTCAGAGCAAGCACTCTCTACCACCCCTTCTTTCTCTCCCCTCCCCTTCTCCTCACCGCCCCTTCTCTCTCCCTCCTTCCCCCCTTTCAACCACCCCTTCCCTCTCTCTGTGTTTGTTACCCACAAGCAATTAGGTTGAAGGCTGCCTGCTGCTCCCCTAGCAACATTACTAACCATGAAACCGGTGTGGTTGGGAGTTAACCTCAAATGCCCAGCAACTTACCTCCCTGGTTGGGACCAGTACGAGAGCATACGGACCATCACCACGCTATGGAAACAAGAGGCGTAGGGTAAGTGGCAACATTGGACACAGAGGAACGCGAGAGAGAAGGGAAAGAGCCCTTGTCATCTTCGACCAACCCAGCATGCCACAATTCCCCGCAGTGCCAGAGTCTGCTTGGATCTCTCTCTTTTCTCACATGGTGCTTCCAGAAGAGCTTTTTAAGGGACTATCAGAAAATCTCTGAGGGAGCCACAAGTCATGCCAACGAACTCAACCTTCATAGTCATTTTTAAAACAGCAAGCATCCTCCCATAAGTGAAAGGCGCAAGAACAGCAGTCCTTGTTCGGGGGGGGGGATGCTCTCCGCCTTAAAGACATCATCCAAGGTTGTTGTGAGAATTACTGATAAATATGAAGTGGTTGAGAAAACTGGCTATTCTTTTTTACAAGGTGGAGAGAGAGAAAGCCCATTTCAACACACTCACCTTTATTTTTGGCTCTGCTCTTTGCAAGGCCTGTACTAGAGGGATTCCGTAGGCCAGAGTTTTACCTTCGAGAGAAAAGATATTAGATTTTAACAGTCATAAGCAAAACTGTGTGTGGAGTAAGGCACAGTTGCCTTCTACACCCAGAGCATAGGTAAGGTAAAGGTACCCCTGCCCGTACGGGCCAGTCTTGCCAGACTCTAGGGTTGTGCGCTCATCTCACTCTAGAGGCCGGGAGCCAGCGCTGTCCGCAGACACTTCCGGGTCACGTGGCCAGCGTGACAAGCTGCATCTGGCGAGCCAGCGCAGCACACGGAACGCCGTTTACCTTCCCGCTGGTAAGTGGTCCCTATTTATCTACTTGCACCTGGAGGTGCTTTCGAATTGCTAGGTTGGCAGGCGCTGGGACCGAACGACGGGAGCGCACCCCGCTGCGGGGATTCGAACCGCCGACCATGTGATCGGCAAGTCCTAGGCGCTGAGGTTTTACCCACAGCGCCACCCGCGTCCCTTTCACCCAGAGCATAGGCCTTTATAAAAGACCAATTTCACATATCT
This sequence comes from Podarcis pityusensis, assembly GCF_964106645.2. Taxonomy (NCBI): domain Eukaryota; kingdom Metazoa; phylum Chordata; class Lepidosauria; order Squamata; family Lacertidae; genus Podarcis; species Podarcis pityusensis. The sequence continues at coordinate 15,014,075 of NC_138044.1, read as the reverse complement.
CCTCATTCTTCAGATTAGGAGTGGGGAACCCTCTGGATGTTGCCAGATTACAGTTCCCATCATCCTCAGTCTGTTGGCCATCCTGGCTGGGGCTGATGGGAGTTGGGAGTCCAACAATGCATAGAGGGAAACAGGTTCCACAGCTCCCCCCGTTTCTCTCTGTCTCGGGAATGTCTCTTCTAAATAAGAGGAATTCTTCCACCATTTGCATTCATCTATCTCTCAAGAGAGGAATGTCTTTTCTAAATAAGAGGCATTCTTCCATCTTTTGCATCCATCTATCTCTCAGGAGGTGCCACCACACAACAAGATTGATTCCTTACAAGTGCAGAACAAGTATTTTGTGGCACCTGTAACATTGCCAGTTCCAGTGATTGAAGTGGTTGAGTGGGAACATATTGGGATTGACTCAACAGAACTATGATGCTGTTGGACTCTAGCTTCCATCTTCCCTGGCCATGCTGGCTAGAACTGACAGGAGAAGCAAGTTCCCTGTCCCTGCACCAGACATTTAGCCATTGACACGCCATATCAAAGGTGGCTTCCCAAATCTAGCACAGAGCTTGCTTGCTTGCTTGCTTGCTTGCTTGCTAATGACATCACCACTGTTCTTTCTCCATGGTGGGCCAGAATCAATCAACTGCCCTACTTCTGTCAGATCCCTGAGACAACAGAGTGCCCACACAACTGACCATCACATAATGAAGTACAACCAAAGGGTCACTTTACACCAGGTGCAGGGAATCTTTGACCCCTCCATGTGTTGCTGAAAGACAACTCTAATAGTCCCTGCCTAGCATCTGGAGGGTCAAAGGTCACCTACTACTATACTATACAGTGGATGCTCGAGTTGCGAACGTGATCAGCGTGGGATGCACGTTCGCAACCCACAGCGTTCGCAACCCGCGTCTGGCCATGCGCGGGTTGCGATTCGGCGCTTCTGCGCATGCGCAAAGCGCGATTTAGTGCTTCTGTACATGTGCGACTTCCGAAACCCGGAAGTAACCCATTCCAGTACTTCCGGGTTTCGGCAGTCCACAACCCGAAAAAACGCAACCTAAAGCAGCTGTAACCCGAGGTATGACTGTATTTAAAATTATTTGTAGGCCCCCTTTTAAAGCAAAGCCCAAACAAGCAGCCTACATATACACACACAACCCCTCCCCCACACTTACCAGAACCAGTCTGCGATCTCACCAGCGCATCTTTTCCTTGCAATAGTATGGGAATAGTTTGCTTCTGAACACTTTTGCAACAAAAGGAGAAGTTAAGAAAAAACAAGACACGTTCTATTTTAGGTCAAAGTATTAAGAATGTAACAGTTGCTAGTTCACCTAACAGTGCTGGCTGGTCATTAGTGTAAACTAGAAAGATGCTGGTTCAATCTGTTAGATGATAGCTAATTAATAGTTAGATAATAGTCAATGAGATAATAGTCACTCTGTCAAGTAATTGTCAGTTAATAGTTAAATAATAAAATCCTAGAACTGTAGAGCTGTAAGGGACCACAAAATGCATCTAGTCCAGGCATAGGCAAACTCGGCCCTCCAGATGTTTTGAGACTACAATTCCCATCATCCCTGACCACTGGTCCTGTTAGCTAAGGATGATGGGAGTTGTAGTCCCAAAACATCTGGAGGGCTCAGTTTGCCTGTGCCTGATCTAGTCTAACCCCCCACAATACATAATAGTTGGTTAAGTAACTAACATCTGTTAAAATAATAATAGGTTAACTAAATACTGTGGTTGAGGGACACGGGTGGCACTGTGGGTTAAACCACAGAGCCTAGGACTTGCCGATCAGAAGGTCGGCCGTTTGAACCCCCACAACGGTGTGAGCTCCCATTGCCCTGTCCCTGCTCCTGCCAACCTAGCAGTTCGAAAGCACGTCAAAGTGCAAGTTGTTAAATAGGTACTGCTCTGGCGGGAAGGTAAATGGCGTTTCCGTGCACTGCTCTGGTTCGCCAGAAGTGGCTTAGTCATGCTGGCCACATGACCCAGAAGCTGTCCCTCGGCCAAAAAAGTGAGATAAGCGCCGCAACCCCAGAGTTGGTCACGACTGGACCTAATGGTCAGGGGTCCCTTTACCTCTACCTTTAAATACTGTGGTGCAGCAGTGGGAACCTCCAGTCTGGAAATTAGAAAGGGTCCCAATTGCTGTGACTAAGCTGTTAATGGGTAGCATGCAACTCCCTTATGGAAACAGCTAAACTGGCTTCCTGTTTGCTTCCTACACCAACCCAAAGTGCTGGTGATGACTTCTAAAGGCCGTTATTGTTTGTAACTGGGATGTCCAAAGGACCATGCGCCTGCCTATTGAGACCGTTTTCCAAGCTCCTCCTGTGTGTCCCAACATCCCCAGGAGCACACCCTGTTGGGACCTAGGACAAGACCTTCTCAGTGCTGTACCCAGGCTTTGGGACTAAATCTTAAGAAGAGTTTGCCAGCCATCCAAAACTAACATTCACTGGATATCCCCGACTTCTAGTATCACGAGATTCACTTCCTCCACACCATGTAGAATTACATATTTATCATGTCTCTTCCAATCTGCCTTTTCTCCAAACAAAAATAAATTTGATTAATTGATTTGTTAGGTCATCAAACCAAGGGCAGTCTCTAGGAAACTTACAATAAAAACTTCTATTCATGCAATAATTACACACCCACACACTTACCTGGTCATGCTAGATATTTTTAAGACAGAGATTAGGGTTGAAACCTGGTGGGGAGGCAGAGACAAAACATTTAGGGCATAACATGTTTGATCCTAGAATAGGACAGAAATAGCCAAACCAGTATCATGTCAAAAATGTTAAAACAGAGAGGAGAATGAAGAAAAAACAACAAATATTTTAACGAGAACAGTCAACATTAGGGGAAAACTTCTCAAGCATGGGTAGGTAAACTAAGGCCCGGGCGTCGGATCTCACCCAATCGCCTTCTAAATTTGGCCCATGGACGGTACAGGAATCAGCGTGTTTTTACACGAGTAGAATGTGTCCTTTTATTTAAAATGCACCTCTGGGTTATTTGGGGGGCATAGGAATTCATATATTTTTTCCAAAATATAGTCTGGTCCCCCACAAGGTCTGAGGGACAGTGGACTGGTCCCCTGCTGAAAAAGTTTGCTGACCCCTGAGTGTAATAGCTGTTTAAGAAAAGACTCCCTCAGGAGGTTGTGGGCTCTCATTTGCTGGATATATATAATCAAAAGCTGGATCGCCATCTCTCCAGGGAGAGGGAAACTTTTAGGCCTACAGGACCAGATATTTTGACTGCCTCCACATCTGTGGGCCAACTATGGCAGGTGGGTGGGAGCCTAAAAAATGCTTCTTTGCCCAGTCAACACCAATGCGCCTCTGACACAAAGCGATGAGCTGCATGCAGCCTGAAACCTCCGACACAGCAGCCAGTATGCTACAAAGAGGTGGCAGAACTCAGTTCCAGTGAGTTCCAGCCCCCCCACCAAATCCCTAGTAACTTCAGATGATTGACGGGGGGCCGGGGGGGGCGGCATCCCATCTACCTGCCAAAGTTTTCATAGAAGGCATTGTTAAAAATGAGCTTAGTACCCCTTTTTGTTATAGCTGCAGTTCAATGCAAGCCACTTTGTACTAAAGGAGTAACATATGGGAAAATTTGGCCCATGGGACAAAGGCTCCCCACTTCTGCTGTAGATGCTGCATCCTGCAATTCCGATCCTGCATTAAGCAAAGAGTTAGAGTAGATCTCCAAGGTCCCTTCTAATTCGATGATGATAATGATCTAATTCTGGGGAACAGAGGAGGGGAAAGGTCCAGCTAACCCACCCCACAGGGTAAAGTGTGATACAGCTGGGGAATCTGTGGCTCCTCATATATTTAGTGGATTCCAACTCCCTTCAGCCACAGTCAGCAGAGCCAATGGTCAGAGATTGTGGGAGCGCAGCAACCTCTGGAGGACTTCAGATTCCCCATCCCTGGACCAGATAAAACATAGTATCCACCTTTGATCTTCAGATACAGGCACAGTTGTCAACTTTTCCCTTTTCTTGCGAGGAATCCTATAAGGGAATTTCCCTTTAAAAAAGGGAAACGTTGACAGCTATGGATACAGGGTGGTATAAAAATTTAATTTAGCACAACAACAACAATTCCAAAGGAGGCAGCTGGCCCCTCTGCACACCAAAATAGTATTGTGGACATTATAAATAATGCTTTAGTGCTGTATGCTGGGAACTGAACAGGAACTTTTGTAAAGTTGCACTGGATCTTTGAGGAAAGGCATTAATAAATATCATTAACTACTCCTACACCTACTGAGACATAGCACAAAGAAATAAAGTACCCACCAAATAGGGATGGAGGCCCAGCTGATCAAAGGAGTCTGAAGTGAAAACTTTCTCCTGCACTTGCTTCACTGATGTTCTGTAGAAGGAATTAATTTATTAAGTCGCAACCTTGAAACATGGCTAGAAAGGATGGTTCCAACTCTGTAGAAGGGAGAGCGCTTCCAGTGTGCTAGAGGTACACCAAACCTGGGACTAACATATGCATTTGTGGCAAGGGCCACAATGGCAAGGGCCACTTTGGTAGGGCAGGGTCAGAGGCAAAAGTAGGCAGAGCAATTCATGTACAGTGGTGCCTCGCAAGACGGAATTAATTCGTTCCGCGAATTTTTTCGTCTAGCGAATTTTTCGTCTTGCGAAGCACGAAATCCCATAGGAATGCATTGAAAATCAATTAATGCGTTCCTATGGTCAAAAAAAGTCCAAACAAAGCCAAATTTGGTACAACAAGAGTTTATTAAGTGCTCTTTAAAGTCACACATACTGTAAAGAGCATTTCAAAATTCAAACCCAGAAATTTTTTTAAAAAACAGCAGAGTGGCCCAATGGTCACAGAAAATCATAAAAATGCAGAAAAAAACACACAAGCTTCCAGATTCTTGCAAACCCCTCCCCAACTGTTCCCCCAGCCACCCAGCACACAGAAATTCAAATCCAGAATTTTTTTTTAAAAAACAGCAGAGTGGCCCAATGGTCACAGAAAATCATAAAAATGCAGAAAAAAAACACACAAGCTTCCAAATTCTTGCAAACCCCTCCCCAACACCAAGTCCTTGAATTCCAAACACCCCAACCCAAAATCCAAAACCCCCCAAAAAAGTTTTAAAAGCTTAACTTACCAAATGGCTGCAAAAGAAGTTTTGGAAAAGCTTCAAAAATCACCAAAGTCTTTAAAAACCTCAAAAAAGGCTACTATGTACACTGCGTTCTATGACTTGCTCCTCGAAGTCAAGTCGCAACTGTATTAACGGTGTTAAGAAAAAGGAAACAAACTTGCAAGACGTTTTCGTCTTGCGAAGCAAGCCCATAGGGAAATTCGTCTTGCGAAGCAGCTCAAAAAACGGAAAACCCTTTCGTCTAGCGAGTTTTCCGTCTTGCGAGGCATTCGTCTTGCGGGGCACCACTGTATTATTATTATTCTTGTTGTTGTTGTTGTTATTGTTGTTGTTTTGTTAACCTTTGTAGGCTACTTCTAAACACACTCACACATCCCTCTCTATCCAGACAAGCAAGAGTAGTTATCACAATCAAGCCTGGCAAAAGCATCAAAGTGGGTTGTGAAGAAAGACTAGTTAAGGGTGTGGCCTAAGAAAAGAGGGTGTGGCTAGGGAGGGTGGTCTACATGAAACTCCTAGGGCCAGACAGACAGGCCTGGAGGGCCACATTTTGCACCTCGGCATGAAGTTTTCCCTCCCTTTGGTTACCCACATTTTATCAGAAAAGCGGGATTAAAAATAAGTACCTCTGAATGTCTGGAATTTCAGGGTTGTTTTTGAAGAGGCAGGAAGTCTTAACAAAAGGTCTGTTGCCGCTGGCGTCACTGTCCTTTGCATCAGTTAAAGGCTTCTGTGAAGGAAACTTCGGCAACCCTGCTTCTTTGATGCCACTTTTAGCTTTCTTTTGAAGTCTCCTGGTTTGGGGCGAAGGTGGAGCTGGCTTCCGCTTTAGTGGATTCCCTTCCTGGGAGCATTCAAATTTCATTTGCCCAGACTTAAGGAAGAAAAACAAGATGGAACAGGGGGACAGATTCAGCAACAAATGTCGGAATGAGCCTAGGCTTGTGTGGTTCCCACCTCCCATGCGGCTGGGACTTGGCACTCAGAAGATTTTGCTTAACCATATTTGTCATGGCATTTGGACTGACAAACCATGGTTCATGGAAAGTATGGTTAGTTGCAAACCAACAAGTTCAAACCAGTGTCTGAGGCAATATACTTCCAAATACCAGTTGCTGGGAATCACAAGTAGGGAAAGTGTTGCTCATGGGTAGGCAAACTAAGGGCCAGGGGCCGGATCCGGCCCATTCGCCTTCTAAATCCGGCCCACGGATGGTCCGGGAATCAGCATGTTTTTACATGAGTAGAATGTGTCCTTTTATTTAAAATGCATCTCTGGGTTATTTGTGGGGCATAGGAATTCATATATTTTTTCCAAAATATAGTCTGCCCCCCCAAGGTCTGAGGGACAGTGGACCAGTCCCCTGCTGAAAAAGTTTGCTGACCCCTGGTGTTGCTTTTTGTGCTCAGGCCCTGCTTGCAGGCTTCCCATTGGGGTGTCTTGGTAGGCCACTGTGAGACTGGGATGCTGGACTACCCTGATTGAGCACAGCTCTTCTACTGTTGTGTTGTTATAGATACTGAATCTGGCTCACTTAAACCAAGGGTGGGCAGACTTCTGCAGGGCTTTTTCATTTTCTTTTTTACGCAAACCCTGAAATTCACCAACCAGAGCCTGATATAAAAGGCATAAAATTAATTTGGTGCTCAGGAATTTGTCTTAAGTACCGGAACTTAAACTAACTTCACAATCCTGCCACATAAAAATCCATGCCCCCGCTCCCTAAAAATCTTAATTATATTTCAGCAGTATAATGGAGAGGGAAAATTTATTAATTATGTTATTGCCACTCAAAGCTCTCCTAGTTTGGGGGCATTGCCAGGACCTATCAGAGGACAGTAAAGCCCCACATTACTTCTAGCTTTTCAGGCACCACGTTATAATAAACATGGCCACAAAAGGATTATGACATATGCAAACAAAATATTTTTAATTGGCATATTCTTTTCCAGTCTTTTTCTGTGATATGAAATCATTTTTGATGAAAAAAACCTTAGTTTCATGCAACATGACTGCTGATATTATGTACAGAACAAAATCTTGCACTGCAGGATGTTGGACCAGATGACCCTTGAACTCCCAACTATGATTCTATGACCCTATGTTCTATATCAGTTAACAAAACTTGTACATATTTTACAAAATCACGTCTCTTATTTGCTTAGATATGCAAATAATTTATTTGCTGCATTTATAGCCTATCTTTTTTCTCCAAGGTGGTGTACATGATTCTCTTCCTCCTTGTTTAATCCCCACAACAATGCTGTGAGGTAGGTTAGTTAGGCCAAGAGGCAGTGACTGGCTCCCAAGTCATAGAAGAAGAGATTTGAACCTTGTCTTCCAGGTCCTAGTCCAACACCTCAAAGCACTACACCACAATGGCTCTCCAAGATGATCTAATTCATATTGAGGAACTTTTCAAATTCCCCCAAAAACCAAGTGTCATAATGTGAGCGCACCCCCCCCATTGAGATTGGTGCCCCAGGGCCAGATCACTGCCCTGACCACCATCACTGTACAACTTGTGGGAGCAAATCCCATAGTTTAATTGTGCCCTGTGTGAAAAAATCCTTCTTTCAGTCTGCCCTGAATCTCCCACCTTTCTGCTACTTTGGATGACCCCACGTTCTAGTTTTATGAGAAGGGTAGATAAACCCATTCTCCACACCATGCATAATTGTATACACCTCTACCATGTCCTCCCTTACTCAGCCTTTTCCCTTAAATAAATTAGCCTCAAATGTTGCAGCCTTTCAACTCTACGAATTTAAATCAAAGACACTGTATGTACTTTTGTAACACAGTAAAATCTTAATAAAACCATTAAAACATGTTGCAGCATTTCCTAATACTAGGGGAGTTCCTCCAGCTCCTTGATCATATATATATTTTCAAACATCTCACTCACCCACATCCTTACTCAACTCCCAACCTAAACTAAAACGCCCCAACTGAGGTAGGTACAGGAGCTGCTCCAACTCCGTTCACTCTGGCGGCCCCCTTTCCCCCAAAACGCTTTCTCCCTCACCAGCAACCTCAAACAAGCATACCTTTTTTACCTTGCCATGCTGTGGCTTTGAGGCTGTCCTCTGCTGAGTGCGGGGCTGCAAACCTGAAGGAGGCTGGCGGACGTTGATGAACAGCCCCTCATCGCATTCCATGGCTGGTTGAATCGAAGCACTTCTGACAGGGAGTTAGGGGACCCAGAAATCGATTTAATACCAGGCTTTTAGGGGAGCAGCAGTAGTAACTCCCAATACAGACTCCCAGAGTTTTGCACACTTGAGTCATTACCCCACCAGCACCCACGTGCGTATGTTGGAAGGAGAAGGACCCTAAACATAGGTGTCTAATAAGATCCCTTGCAGAAAAGCAGAAGTGTAGTGGATTCTGTGTTAGGAAAAGTTATACATAATCGAGAGTGTCTTAGTCTTTAAGGTGCCGCAGGGCCGTTTTTCCTGTTTGAATCGTGTTACTTTGGTTGCGGACACTCACAACACACACACAAAAACATGATAATAGGAGCTGTGGTCTTTATTCCCCTCCGCGCTTTAAACAATTGAAAGGTGTATTTTTAGGACCCATCTTATGTGATTCCAACTCGTTTTTAACATAGTGTTTTAATTGTTATAACCTGTCCTAGAACCTGAGGCTGGTGGTCTCATAAATGATAATGTTAATAATAGAGTCAGTGTGCTGTAGTGGATCTAGTGTCGGACCTGGGAGACCAGGGTTCAAATCTCTCCACTCGGCCATGGAGGTCACTGGGTGACTTTGGGTCAGCCACTCTCAGCCTAACTAACCTACCTCTGAGGGTTGTTGTGAGGGCAAAACGGGGAGAAGGAAAAGTAGCTGAGGTATGAATAAAAGCAACATAAAATAACAGCGTAACCTAGCAACGCCTGGATAGCCAATCCTTTTGTTCTCTACTTTTTTTTACGCTAGTTTGAATGTATGTACATCGCTTTGAGTGGCCGGGGGGGGGGGGAGCGAGTAACAATAACAAAAAATTAAACTAATGCTTGGTTAAAGACCCGCAGGGATACTAAACAAAATAAAATAAAATACCGTAATTGCCTTCCTCTGCTAAGACCAAAAAACACCCGCACTCTCAAAAATCCAAATTCCTTTTCTCAGGCACTTAATTAGACACCCCTCGAACGGATTCTCCCTCCCCCCGCCCATACACGCGAGAGATAAACGAAGGTCCTTCCTCGCAGGCCACGCTAAGCGCGGCGGCGCATGGGCTCTCTGTGCTCGGATGGTGGGCAGTGACGGTTGGCGGCGGTGGAGCGTCGCGGGGGTGGAGGGGAGGGTCGCGCGGCCTTTAAGGCGGCGATAAGATGGCGATGGCGGCAGCTGAGGGAAGCCCAGCAGTGGAGCCGGCAGCGTCGCCGCTGACGGAGGGGAACGACGACGACGAGGAGGCTGAGCCGCCTCAAGAAGAGGAAGAGGAGGAAGACGACGAGGCGGCGGGACCGAGCAGCGGCAGCGCGGGGTTCCGCTTGACGGCGGTGCGTCGCGAGCCGGCAGTGCGGCTGCAGCACGGCGTGAGCGGTGTGGAGCCGCTGGCTTGGTCCGAGGACCACCGCGTGTCGGTCTGCACAGCCCGCAGCATCGCCGTCCTGGAGCAGCTCAGCGACGTCCAAGGCGGCGGCGGCGGAGGAGGAGGTGGAAGCAGCGGCGCTGACCTCGTCATCCACCGCACGGCCGTGCCGGCCCCCGCCGCCGCCTGTCACCTCAAGGTGGGCAGTGGATGGCGACCGCTGCAGGGTGGGATGGGCGGCCGCGTCTAGGCATGCACGGCGTGTGCATGATCAACCAGCGGAACCCACCGCCACAATATGCGGAGGTGTGTCTGTTTCAAAGGAGTTCACTCTCAGTAGGACTAACGTTAAGCGCAGCCTGTGCTCTCAAATGGCATAGAGTTGGAAGGACCCCCCCCCCCATCATGTAGTCCAACCCCCTGCAATGCAGGAATCGCATGCAGACCTTGCTTTTTCTGCAAGGGGAGCAAAGTAGCTTAACATGGTTCTTCCACTCTCTGCTTAATGAAGTAAGCGATCCTTATTCTCACAGTAATCCAGCATGTTAGGTTAGGCAAAGAGAAACACAGGCTGGCCCAAGGTCACCTAATGAGCTTTATGTGGCTGAGTGGTGATTTGAGTCTTACAGATCCTAGTCTTGGGTTAGGAGACCTCAGGAGCATGAATGTGGCCCCAAGCCCCACTCAATCTGGCCCTTGGAACTCTCCTTAGACCACACCCCTTATTCAGGCCACACACCCTCAGATATCCTGCTCCACACCTTTTTTTTGCCTCACTGAAATGTGCCTTCAAACTGCCTCTTTCTTGCCTGGGTAGAAAAGTCAGATGGTTGAAACCTCTGATATTTGAATGACTGGAACATGCAAAAGTTTTGTTGTTGCTGCTCTGCCCACTTGTCCTCTGGCCCCATCTACCACTGCCATATCCTCCCTATGAAAGGATGAAAAGGGTTTCCTGCACCTCTTCCATAGTCCAACACCAACCACTACACCACATGGTAGATCTCCTGGTAGATAATAGTAATAATAATAATAATAATAATAATAATTTATTGTTTATATCCTGCCCATCTGGCTGAGTTTCCCCAGCCACTCTGGGCAGGTCCCAATCAAATGTTAAAAACAGTACAGCATTAAGTATTAAAAGCTTCCCTAAACAGGGCTGCCTTCAGATGTCTTTTAAAGATAGGATAGCTGCTTATTTCCTTCACATCTGAAGGGAGGGTGTTCCACAGGGTGGGCGCCACTACCGAGAAAGCCCTCTGTCTGGTTCCCTGTAACCTCACTTCTCCCAATGAGGGAACTGCCGGAAGGCCCTCGGCGGTGGATCTCAGTGTCCGGGCTGAAAGATGGCAGTGGAGACGCTCCTTCAGGTATACAGGACCGAGGCCGTTTAGGGCTTTAAAGGTCAGCACCAACACTTTGAATTGTGCTCAGAAACGTACTGGGAGCCAATGCAGATCTCTCAGGACTGGTGTTATGTGGTCCCGGCAGCCACTCGAAGTCACCAGTCTAGCTGCCGCATTCTGGATTAATTGCAGTTTCTGGGTCACCTTCAAAGGTAGCCCCACATAGAGCGCGTTGCAGTAGTCCAAGCGGGAGATAACTAGAGCATGCACCACTCTGGCGAGACAGTCTGCGGGCAGGTAGGGTCTTAGCCTCCGTACCAGGTGGAACCACCAGATCTCTGGGTGGTTTGCAATAATTCTGGAAGGATTTCAGGTGTTTTAACAGCAGCAGTGAAATGAGTCCCACCCTTTGCTACTACTGAAATGAAGAAAACTTTGGATAATCAGAAGTGAATTTTGGGGTGAAAAGTTAGGAATTCTTTTCATTTCCGGGCTCAGATATACTTGTGCTTGTCTTCCACATCATAGCTGGTTTGGTTTATTAACGCAGAGTTCTATTTTTTTTAAAAAAAACCTAAAACAAAGTAGATCCCACAAACCTGAAGTCTGTGCACCTCCGCGCTTTACATATCTAGAACAAGGCATGGCCAGCATGTGGAACTTAACTTCTGCAAGATGTGGGCTTGACTGCTAGTCTCATTCTTGAATGATTGGGCGTAGGGAGAGATGGTAAGAGGGCTCTTAAATGAAAGCCACAATCCCTCCCTCCTGCTCATGTCAAATAACTTTTAGTCAAATCAAGAATGGGAAACTTACTGCTCTCCAGATTTTGCTGGACTAGAGCTCCCATCATCCCTGACCATTTTCCAGTGTGGCTGGGACTGATGGTGATAGGAATGCAGTGGCTTCTGTTTCCAGGCCCTCTTCAAGGGGGCCAGGATATCTGAAAGACTTCTTCCTCTCATTTGCAATGGCTCATAGGTTACAATCACCTTCTGAACAGGTTTTGGTGGTTGGGAATACCAGGCAGGGCCTTTTCTTCAGCAGCTCACGGGCTGTAGAATTCGCTCCCCAAATAGGATTAGATTGGACTAATCCCGGTTGACTTTTAGGCAGGCAGCTAGAAATGTTTTTATTTCATCTGATGTTCAGCAATGGCTGATTGGGCGGTTGATATTCTCATTCCATTTTCCTTGCTTTTTTAGTCTCTGAATGATTCTGTTAACAGTGTTTTAGTTGTTGTACTGATTTTCAGTGTGTCACAAATTGCTTTGGCCTAAAAGGTGGCATAAAAATGTTTTTTTATGAAAAAAGATAAGTAAAATAAAATAAATTTGGTTGGCTACTGTTGACAGGAAGCTTGGCTCCATAGACTTTTAGTTCAATCCTGCTGACACTGTCTTACTTTCTGACAAGGACTAGACAGATTCATGGAGGATAGGGCTATGGGGTCATGATAACTGCCTCTAAGTATCGGGTGTTAAGGACAAACGAGAATGTGATTGTCTTCATATCCTACTTCTGAGTGTCCTTGGCTTGCTTGCAGCAAGAAACAGAGGAATGTATCCAACTTAGTTCTACTTAAAGTAGATCTCCTAAAATGAATGTATTTTAGTCCTCTCTGCTTTTAGGGTTTTGTTTTTTTAAAAAGCAATCAAGCAGTGTATTAATTTTATGAGATAAATAAAATATGAAATAAATATATCAGTTTCAGTGAGTATTCTGAGTAGAACTAAGTTGTAATACAATCCAGAATGCTGAATTGCATGGCATTGGGTCTGATCCAGGAGGGCTATTGCTCTGTTCTTACAAAGCCAGAAGGAAATGTGATAAATATAACAGTTTGTATTTCTATAATTTCTATTACTTTGATCATTGTTAACTGCCTTTGCCTCTTTATGGAGCAAAGGTGGGCAATAAGAATAAGTTATAATAATATTCTCCTTTTCTCATAAGAATAGAACCCAATGGGGTCATGCAATAAACAGAATGGTGAGAGATTCAGGACAGACAAAAAGAGGGACTTCTTGGTGTAGCATGTACTTAAACTATGGAATCTGCTGTCACATGGTGTAGTGATGGCCACTGACTTGGGCTGATTTAAAAGGAGATTAGTCAACTTCATGGAGAATAAGGCTATCAGTGACTACTTGTCATGATGGTTATATTACCTCCAGGCTCAGAGGCTTCTGAATACTGCACCATTTGCAGGGGAACAATGACAGCAGGTGGCTATTGTGCCAGGGTGGTCCAACATGCAGCCCAAGGGCCACATGCAGTGTGCTGCTCACAGTTTCCATGTCAAACTACTACAGCCGCCCACTTGGTATAAAAATTTGGACCTTCCTAAGATAGGTCTTCAGTCTGATCTTACTGGGCTGCTCTTACGGTATTTAATGCTAGAGTGTTCAAAGTTGTGGCAAGAGCTTGCTTGATCAGATGTTTTCACCAGTATTGCACCAGGCTTTTGCTAAAAGTAGCTCATTTATATACCTTTAAGCTGCTACACCAGCCTTCATTTTGAACAAGCTAGTAAAATGTTTAATTGTTATTTTTCTTAACACACTTATTCTTTTTCAGGTTGGTTCCAAAAAGGAAGTTGCTGAATGTAAGGAAAAGTTTGCCAGTTCTAAGGATCCAACCGTGAGCCAGACGTTTATGTTGGACAGGGTGTTTAACCCCGAAGGGAAGTCGCTGCCATCCATGCGAGGCTTCAGATACTCCAGTTGGTCTCCGCTGGGCTGTGATGCAAACAGCAGGTGCCTGCTGGCAGCATTAACCATGGACAACAGGTTGACCATCCACGCTAACCTTGACAGACTTCAGTGGGTGCAGTTGGTTGACCTGACTGAGCTCTATGGAGAGCGCCTGTTTGAGAACGGCTACCGGCTTTGTAAGGGTGAGGGTCCCAGGGTAGATTTAGGGGACTTCTCTGAATTCCAGAGAAGGCACAGCATGCAGACCCTCGTGCGCATGGAATGGTCTGGAATCTGCACCACCCAACAGGTGAAGCATAATAATGAGTGTCGGGATGTGGGCAGCGTGCTGCTAGCCGGAATCTTTGACAATGGCAATATTGCCATCTGGCAGTTCCAGCTCCCATTTATGGGCAAGGAATCAATTACCTCTTGCAATACTATTGAGTCAGGAATCACTTCCCCCAGCGTATTGTCATGGTGGGAATATGAGCACAATAATAGGAAGATGAGTGGTCTCATTGTTGGGAGTGCTTTTGGACCCGTTAAAATCCTCCCCGTCAACCTTAAAGCAGTCAAGGGCTATTTCACCCTCAGGCAACCAGTGGTTTTGTGGCAAGAGATGGACCAGTTGCCTGTACACAGCATCAAGAGCATTTCTCTCTACCACCCATATCAGAAATGCAGCTGTAGCTTAGTGGTGGCCGCAAGAGGATGCTATGTGTTCTGGTGTCTTCTTTTAATTTCCAAAGCAGGTTTAAATGTTCATAATTCACATGTTACAGGGCTCCACTCTCTCCCAATCATTTCCATGACAACAGACAAACAGAATGGGACCGTCTACACATGCTCTATTGATGGGAAGGTCAGGCAGCTGATTCCCATCTTCACCGATGTTGCATTGAAATTTGAGCACCAGCTGATAAAGTTGTCTGAAGTGCTTGGCTCTGTGCGGACTCACGGGATCGCAGTGAGCCCATGTGGGGTGTACCTGGCGGTAGTGACCACAGAAGGCATGACCAATGGCCTCCACCCTATCACCAAGAGCTACCAGGTCCAGTTTGTGACTCTTAAAACATTTGAGGAGGCAGCAGCCCAGCTGCTAGAATCATCTGTCCAAAACCTTTTCAAGCAGGTTGACCTCACGGATCTTGTCCGCTGGAAGATCTTGAAAGATAAGCACATTCCACGATTCCTACAGGAAGCCTTGGAGAAAAAGATTGAGAGCTTTGGGTCCACTTATTTTTGGCGCTTTAAACTGTTTCTCTTGCGGATTTTGTACCAGTCACTGCAGAAGGCTCCCTCTGAGGCCCTGTGGAAGCCAACCCATGAGGACACAAAAGTCTTAATAGCACATTCCCCTGGGATGGGCACCAGTGAAGAGCATCAACAAGACAAAGGCACTTCAAAACAGGGCAGCAAGCAGAATCCAAGCGACATAATCCGAGGAGCAGATGTGGATGATCTGGCAGATGACTCTCTTGTCTACTCCAGTGACATAGGAGGACGGGAGCCAATGGAAGATAAGCTTCTTGAAATCCAAGCTCAGATTGAAGCAGTAGAAATGCATTTGACACGGGAACATATGAAGCAAGTGTTGGGCGAAGTCTACCTGCACACATGGATTACGGAGAACACCAGCATTCCCACGAGGGGAGTCTGCGACTTCTTAATGTCTGATGAAAGTTATGATGACAGGACAGCAAGGGTAAGTGCATCCCAGCATAAAAGCTGTTGGGTTGCAGTAGGATAGCATGGCTTAGTTTGCCCTATCAAATCCTGGCATAAGAAACCAGGATATGCACCAGCTTCATGTATGCACACACAGCCCCATTTCTCGCTCTTTGCTCCTCTCTTTGTGCAATCAGCGAAGCAACCATAGTTTATTGTTATGTGTGACAAACAAACCACAATTCAAAAGCCAACTGTAAACCTTGGTGCATATTAAAATTTTTAAAAGATGGTCTCTAATCTGGAAAAGTCAAAGGCTACTGTGTCTAGGTCATTGGTGCAGGCTTCTGATGCCCTTCAGTGTTTATCTGTCCTTATTCACTAGGCAGATCTGGTGGCACTGACTGTGCTCCTGGCAAAGAAAGCAGGTCCCACCTGCCCATATTAGCAAGTTATAGTTTGGATTCCTAATAGTTCTTGAGGGTCTGCCAGAGGATCACAACTTCTGTTACTGGCTTCTGTAAATATCGTGGACTTGTTGATCTGATCTAATGCCAGATCTCATCAGGGATCAAAGGGGAGGTGCTCTTTGGTAAGGCCAGAACTACCACAGACAACTCTGTGTCACTTCCTTTCTGTGACGATTCTAACTACCATCAAATCACCTGTCTGAGGAAAGAACTGTGTGGCAGAAGCTGCCTTGTCCTCCTGGCCTGGGCATTATCTGATCCTGAATTTGGTCTGGCGGGGTTGGGGTGGGAAAGGGTTGCTTGTCCCCCCAAGACAAGTGGCACCTGTATAGACAGTCTGTAAGGCAGAGGAGACTGCTTACTTATGCTAAACTGGACTGAGAGCAACTTTCTTGAAACCTACTTGTAAGCCACTTTTTAACAAATAAACTGCTTTCAAAACTTGTGAGTTACCCAGTGGTATATTAATATCCTAAATAAAATCAGTAAATATTTGTAGAAGTCAAAACATCATACTTTTCAGGAGGGAGTGCTAGGGCCTTCCCCTGCTGCCTCTCCAGTTGACATATTAATTGTAAGATCCTTGGGGCAGGGGACCTGACCTTTTGCTTATGTCTTATTTATTTACTTTCATTAATGTATTTATATACAGTCCTTCACAATATTCAACTTTGGGTGCTTACAGTACAGTTTAAAACAGAACAGTAATAAAATATGCAATAAAACCGAATGAAGGTAACAAATAACATAATTAGCACAATACTGGCAGCCCCCCATTTACGCAGAGTTATGTTCCGAGGCACTGCACACGTTGGTGAAATGGGGTGTAATTGAAACCCATCGAAAAAACCTGCAAATGCCATGTTCCACCCCTGCTCTGCTCTCATCCCACCTTTTAGTGATGTTTTTATGACCTTTCCAAGTCACTTCCAGGTTCGGTGCGATTTGCATATACATGAGCAGACATACTGAATGTGCATAAACGGGGGGCAGCCTGTACACAAAATAGCAATTAAACTGGAAAGTAAAAAAAAACAAACCCAACTTCAATTCCAGTGGTTTTAAAATGTATATTCCTTCCATTATGATCTTAAAGTACAAACCATTACCGTGTCTGAGAGAATAAAAATGTATGAAGCTGATGCCTTCTAGATAATAGTGGAGGCCAGGTAAGCTTCCTTGAGGCTGGAGCAGTCAGCAAGGCTTACTTGGATTCCCAACACCAAGATCGTTGCCATGTACCAGGGGAAGGGTGCAGGTGGCCAGGAGGTTGGCATTGGGAGGGTGCAACCAGTCTGATGCCTGCACCATGCCAACCTCCCTTCTTCCTCCTGTTAACTAGCAGCAACCTTGGAATTGGGAAGCCAGCTAAGCACTACCACCCTGCCCTACTGACCACTCCTGACTTCAGGAGAGTTCCCCAGCTTGGGATACCCTAGATGAAGAAGCCGTCTCTTTTGTTTCCTTTTTAATCTGTGATGATTGCAAAACTCTTTAAGAGCCACAGCAAAAGATCTTTCTGCTTGATTGATGTGGGAGCAGGTGGTCCATAGAGCCCTGCCTCCATTGATGGTTCTACATAAATAACAATTGTGCAGTTCCGTGGTTGCCACAATCCCGTATTTTTCTGCAGCTTCCTAAGTAGCTAAGACTTGAAACTCTGCTGACATAAAAAAGAGTGTTCAAAAATATTTTATCATGTTCTCTTGAGTGGTAACATGCGCTTTGAGGCAAAGCTCCTCTCTTTTCGATTTACCTTCAACCATCAGTTTTCTTCCGAAATGCGTGGGGGGTTAGGGCAATTAAGTTCCTCAGACTACCTGAGCGGCATGCGGAGAAGTCATTCACTCTGCATTTTGCATGCCTGAGACGCCTTTGTTGCTTTTTCATTCTGTTGTATTCCTTTTTAAGCAGGGCTTGGGCTTTTGCATCTTGTGTTCTTCAGAAAGCCCGCCTCACAACTCCTGTGAGATTTCCCCACCTTTCAGCAGGCAGCTGTCTCTTCCTATAAGTGCTGCTACTGACTGCTGCTGCTGTGTGTTCCCAGGTGCTGATTGGGCATATCTTAAAGAAAATGAACAAACAGACTTTCCCAGAGCACTGCAGCTTGTGCAAAGAGATCCTGCCGTTCACAGATCGCAAGCAGGCAGTTTGCTCCAACGGACACATTTGGCTCAGGTAAGCCCAACTTCAAGCAAGCGCTGTCAGGTTCCCTTCTTTCTGATTTAGCCAAGTGGAGGGAGGGGGCAGGTGTTTATCAGTGGCTGTGAAATGCCTTTCTGCATGCCAAGGGGAGCAGAGAGTTAGAATCGTGTTGATCTCTGCTTGCCTGAGAAAGTCTGCAAACAGGCAGGGTGCTTGCTTGCACGGGCTGGAGAAGTATGGCTCTTAGGCAGACAGTTTGAAATTTCTTTTCAATGCTATTTCAGCCTGTTGGCAGTTATGTGCCTGAGTGCCTAACTTTTGCCACTTCCCTCATTGCCATCTTGTTCACAACAGACACTGGAATGTGGTGTACAGTGGTACCTCGGGTTACATATGCTTCAGGTTACAGACTCCGCTAACCCAGAAATAGTACCTCAGGTTAAGAACTTTGCTTCAAGATGAGAACAGAAATCGTGTTCTAGCGGCACAGCAGCAACGGGAGGCCCCATTAACTAAAGTGGTGCTTCAGGTTAAGAACAGTTCCAGGTTAAGAATGGACCTCCAAAACAAATTAAGTTCTTAACCCGAGGTACCACTGTATCGCTTTTGAGGTTCCTGGGAGGCAAGTGGGCATTCAACACCCGG
This sequence comes from Podarcis pityusensis, assembly GCF_964106645.2. Lineage (NCBI taxonomy): Eukaryota > Metazoa > Chordata > Lepidosauria > Squamata > Lacertidae > Podarcis > Podarcis pityusensis. The sequence goes on along the minus strand of NC_138044.1, from coordinate 14,995,386 downwards.
AGGTGTTTCCCAGCGTGTGCTGTTTTGGACAGACCTGTAAATCTGCACCCCCCCAAACTGCCTTTAAAATTATGTCAACTTAAAATGGTTTTAACTTTGTACTTGTTTCTTGGTGTGTGTGAAATGTGTTTTATCCCAAGAAGCTGCCTTGGCAGCCTAAGATGGGCGGAAACGAAGGGTATAGATTCATTAAATTGAAAGAAATTAGCCAAAGGGATAGGAATCGGAATCTGACCATGAAACTACAAGTGCTGAAGCTGAATATTGAGCCTATTTGGAGTATGTTACCTGCCTGTGCTCAAGTAAAACTCTATTGGAGAATTGTTTGTTGCTGCCATATTGATTTGAAACCTGTGGTAGATCTGACCAAATGGATTCTGTTCCACCAAAGTTTCTGTCATTATAGACTTGTAAGCCTTTGAATGTGCTGTTGACTCTTGGCTGTTCTGATTTGAAACTAGTGTTTCCCGATTGCCTCCCTGACAGTGATGTAGTATTTTTTGATACAGTTTCCCAGTATTTTCAAATGTACTCATTTTAAAAACTTTTGTATACCCCTAAAAATATGTGTGTAAACCAACAATGTGGTAGTCTCAAATACTGGTAGGTGGGCAACGTGGCCAGCTAGTTTCAGTAAGGTGGGTAACTGGCATCACTACCTCAGATTATGCAGGATAGTTCTACCATGCCAACAGTGTTTGAAAAATAATGTCATCTGAATCATTATTTTGAGTGTATTTGCTAAAAGATGCTAACATTCTGTGCCCAGGCCATCAAAACTGATCTTGAAGACTCAGGGCAAAACTAGTGGAAATTTTGCTTGACAAAATTTTGAGATTTGGAGGCAATCCTATCATTGTAGCTACAGTGGTTAAATGTGTTCTTTCCCCACTTGATAGGAGAGATGAATTATGTGTCTTACCTGCTTTCCTGCCCAGTCAAGAAATTCATATTTTTCCTGTACTAGTCTTGGATAATCTGATTTGCTTTCATTAGTTGTATTCTACATTTACATCCAACTGGTGATTTCTTTTTAGAAGAGTTTGGATCTAGACTAAGTTAGTTCATCTTAGGCCCCACTGAAATTATTGTGCAAGTTACTCATTACTCATTATTCCCATGGGAGCAGAATTCAATTAATTTCATCCAGTCCAGTATTTCCTTTCTTGGTATCATTTGAAACAGGGCTAGGGAACCTGTGCAGTTCTACAGAACTCCAGCTCCCAACAACCCTGACAGTTGGCTCTACAGGCTGGGACTGATGGGAGTTGGAGTCCAATAGCATCTGGAGGGCTGCATGTCCTCCAGCTATGATCCGAAGGGTGGCACAGATGGCATTCTGAGAAGCATCTGATCCTTTTAACCACAAAGGCCTTTCCATAATTCTTTTCCCACTTCTGCCACTTCTGCAGATGCTTCCTTACCTATCAAGCCTGCCAAAGCCTGGTGTACAGAAGATGCTTGCTTCGTGACAGCATTGCGCGGAATCCAACCCCAGAAGGTGAGCTCTTTCCTTTAGACCTAGGAGTGGATGATGCGGCAGAGTCTGGCTGAGTTTCTGATCTGGGCAAAGATGCAGGCTCTGCATTGATCTACCCTAGGCACCTATCAAGCATTCCTATCAGCTGGCTGAGGCCTAAACACCCCAGATATTGATTTACCTTGACCTTTTTGTTAGGTCATAGATTCTCATTTCTCCATTTCAAAATCCACTTGAGATTTCATTCCAGAAGTTGCACTTCTTGGAATGGGGAGTCATCCTCTTTTTGTGTATCATAATGAGACTGAAGTCATCCATGAAAGAAAAGGCAAGAAGATCCCAAGTTGCATATAATGCTGTTTCTTTGGTCCAATATGTTTTGAAGCAAATCTGTGCTCCCCAATAACAGTTTGCAAATAATTACATGTGTGAAGAATATTTGCGAGCACAGAACACTGTGCTTTGTGGAGCCTCCCACCACCCTAACCCCCAGATTATTTTCTTCAAAACACTTTAGACAGTATTTATCTGTGTATAACATGCCCCCATGTATAAGACTCAAAATTAAGAAAATGGGGGGGGGTTGCCCTCGTGTATAAGACTATCCCCCTTTTTAACATTATTATTAGTTAAAAAACCTAGTCTTACATACGGAAAAGTATGGTGGTATTCTGTGTACTGTACTGTGAGGCATTTCCCCCTATTGTCTCATGATTGGCCTTCTCTTTCGTTATCGCCTTTCCTCATTAGTTCTCCAACAACCCGTTTTCTTATTTTCAGACCCTGATTGGATCAAGAGGTTGCTGCAGGGGCCTTGCAGTTTTTGTGACTCTCCTGTTTTCTAAAGAACAAGATTGAGAGCCTGATGTATGTTTTTCCAGCGCACAAAGCACCACTCTAACCCTGTGAAATGCCTGAAGGTGCAAGCATGTAAATTACCCAGAAAGGAACTTTTGAGTAGAAGACAGTGAGCTGGACATGCTTAGTGGTCGAGCATCCCATTTCAAACCTGAGAGGAAGCAGAAAAGCCTTCTGTTGGGAAAACTTCAGCACAGACACTTTGGAAACAGCCCTGACCCATCCCAGTTAAGCATTGGTACTTGACTCCTTTCTTTTCTTGTCAAGTAGGGTCTGGAATTGGAGAAATGCACCGGGGCTGACTTCACACCACCCTCTAGCCTGCTTCATTTGGCAATGGGATGCTTTTCGTGCAAAGATCCCAGCAGTGGGGGATACCGCTGCTGCTGCTGCTGCTGCTGCTGCTGCTGCTGCTGCTACTACTACTACTACTACTACTACTACTTCATAGGACTTCATAGAAATTCATAGGACTTCATAGGAATTCATAGGACAGCAGGATTTGAGCCTGCTTTTTGGTCTTTCATTTATTTTTCAATAAATGTTTTGAACAAATGGTGCTCACTGTGCCAGAGACAATTAAATATTTAGAAATAACATGCGGGTTTAAGAATATTTTTTAAAATGTCCTGCATGCCCATCACATGAGGGTGAAAATCCTGACCATTTCACTCCTACAGAGGTTGGCAATCAAGTCCAGTGGCTTCTTATAGGAAACGTTAATCCCTCTGTGCCAAATGTGGGAGGGTAAGTTTTAAAAGGCTAATCAAGCTACCGTATTTTTCGCTCTATAACACGCACTCGACCATAACACGCATGTAGTTTTTAGAGAAGGAAAATCTGTAGGCATGCCACCCGTAGGCATTCCCTCCATAACACGCACAGACATTTCCCCTTACTTTTTAGGAGGAAAAAAGTGAGTGTTATGGTGCAAAAAATACGGTATTTCAGCAATGGAGCATGTCACACAGGGCCTCTTTTCTAAAAGTCTGAGCATCAGCATTTTTGATCAAACTCTTCTTGCCAGTGAATTTTTACCCCCTTGCAGCCCAGTTCCCCCTTCTAATCGCATAATCCCCTCCCAAATTTTTGCCAGTGCCTTTTAATTATTTTAGCAACAATTATGCTTGCCAGGAATTCTTCTTCCTCCCATTATAGATGGATACATTATTTGTAGCTTGTTGGCTTTGGCAGTCAATATGTTAGAAAATGCAACCAGGCAAATGTCTAACTTCCCACCAAAGTTCTGCGGCCATTCACTCTTGTCTTATGAAATGAAGCTATCCAGCCAGAGAACTAACACTTGTAAAAATCCATTTTCTCTTTCAGTTTAGCTGCTTAGGGCTCTGCTTGCAGAGAGGTGGGGTGTAAATGTTTTAAATAAAATTAAAACATTTGCAGCTTGCTGTGGCAGAATCTACAGCTGGATCCCTCCCACAGGAGGTGGTGATAGCAACCAAATTGCAGAGCTTTATAAGAGGATTAGACAGATGGATAAGGCTGTGTTCTCCCTCTGCTGTCAAAGGTGGTCTGCCTCTGAATACTAGTGGTTGGAAACCACAGGGAAGGGGAGACAGAGGTGCCAGCTTCTGAAGGTGAATTGGGGGGGGGGGGAGGGTTGTGGTACATGATGTCAGGATGTCGGAGGAGCTGGGGGCAGAGCCGAACGTGGCAGCAGTGCAGTGGCAGCCCGGCTTCAATGGCAGATGCTGCTACTGCTGTTGCCACCATCAGGGTCTGTTTCCCTGCTCCTTCCGCTCCATGACTGGAGGAGGAGAAGCCAGCTACTGAAGCCACGCCACGCTTGGCCGCCTCTGCTGCTTTTGGACTTGGGGGCCCTCCCCCAAAAATTGGGAGGGCAAAAGGGCTCAGCTCCTAGGAGATGGCACCCCTGAGGGGAGAGTATTCTTGTACTCAGGTCCTGCTTATGGGCATCCCAGAAGGGGCTGTGCCACTGTGAGAACAGGATGCTGGACTAGATGGGTCATTGGCCTCATCCAGCAGGGCTCTTCTTAGGTTCTTACAAGCTGCAGCAGAATAAATCAGAGGTCCTCAGAACTACTTCAGACTGTGTAGTGGGGAGCACATTTGTAGCACTTCTCTCTGTAAATAATAAAGTCACCAGTAAAGAGTTCCTGCAGGTTAAAATCAAGTAATCTGCATATGTAGGCTAAGCCCTCTGAGGACATGCCCTTCATAGGAGTGAGCAGGAATTCTCTAGGACTCCGTTCATAGGCTGTAGGTACACTTTTTAGTTGTCCTTGCACTTTAAAAGGTGGAGGTCAATTTGGATTGATCAACCAGTTCATGGAAATAGGAATTTATTGGCAGGGTGAACCGAAAGGGATCATAAAATGTTGTTGGTTATGTTAATCATTTTGTGCTTTGGGGCTGATGTTTTTAGTGCCTCTGATGACTTTGTTCTAATGCTTTCTCCTGAAGTTATTTACTGCTCCCCTTGTAATTTCCAAGAAGGTCTTTCATGCTGTGGGTATGAAAGATCCATGTAAGCAGGTCAAGATGATAGTCCTCACCCTACAACTCCAGCATGAAGGTCTCCTCCAGTTTAAAAGGATATTGAATAGAACAGTGAGTGCAGTCTTGAGAGTAACTACAAATCAGTGTAGACAACACTGGGCTCAATAGGTTGATGGCAAAGTGATCTACTTTTTGTTTTGTTTTTTATTCTGGAGATGAGTTGACCCTGCTGGAGGAGGCAGTGCTATTTCCCAGCGATCACTCCCCACCCCCCACCCCTAGCCTGTTGGAGCCCATTCTCAGCCTATTGAGAGGACCTAAATAGTACGCATTAGGCAGTATGCTGGGTTAATTGGATTAAAACAGTGTAAAAGGCTAATTAAATATTGAACAATGTATTCTTGCTGTGGTAAGCTGAGCAAGAGAGTGGAGTGTATGGAGCTGAATTCTCATCAATCAGCACTACTGAAGAACTCCACAAACTGCTGTAATAGATTTGGTGTTGTGTGGGAGGTTATATGCGGGCAAAATATAGCACCTGTACTTCTACTAGATGGACTTCAATTCTTTCCTTTATCGACTTTCTATTTCCTTCCAAAGGTAATGCCCAGTATCTTTTAGTTGCAGAGAGATTTAACAATGGGAGGAACCCACTGAACCCTCAGAAGCACATGAGAGCTGAGTTCAGACTCAGTTCTGTTTTTCAACTGTCTTGACTGTGACAAAACTTGTCAAGTGGCTGACTCAAGCCCATGGCAGTTGAAGGGGCCAATTTTTGATGAAGGAACATTGTAGAATCAAAATGGAGGTGCACCAGTCTGCTGCTGACAAAATGGGTTTACAACTTAGCAAAGTCTTCTGTCTTGTGACTTATTTCTGAATGCTACCCTCATAGCCAAACGACTCCCACTTCTGCTCTGTGTTTGTGTGTGTTTTAAAAAAAACCCCACACACTGAATGTAGGAGGAGTTTATCCATCCCACTTTAGTTTTATATCTATATAAATAATTTTTATTAAAGATTTTCCTCGTTTACAAAAGCACATGCATTGTCTCTTTCTTCAGGTTGTGTTTTCTACAGATCAGTTACATTTGTTGTGAGACATTGGTGTTATATGCAGTATAGGGTTGGGAAGAAAAGAGGGAGATGGGAGCGGGGGTGGGGTGGTAAAGCTTATGTTCTTTTACTTAGGGTATTCGCCGGGTTTTTGTGTCAGTGTCACTTGGGTAGGTTCTCTTTCTATTCACTTGTTATGTTTCCTTGGTGGTGAGAGAGGCTGGGGTGGCGTAGGGACAACAGTCATACAAGAAATAAGCAAAATAACTAAACAGGTACTAGAAGTCACCCCAGAACTGGCCCTACTGAACATCTTCCAAGATAACAATGCCCACTCACACCATAAAGAGCTCATAACCCCCTCAGCAGCCAGAAACATCATAGCCAGACACTGGAAGGACCTGTCAGGAATAAACATGGAACACTGGTATCAAATACATCCTTGTGCAAATTAATTGAAACAAAGCATGTTTTCTATTTTACTCGTAATCCTGTACTCAAAACAAACACGAAAATTTAGTTGATCATTATGGTGTTGGAAGCCTGCAGCCAATAGAAGGAATGATGCGCTCACCACAATATGTTGAGGTTCTATGAAAGAGAGTTATTCCAGAGCCGGAAAAGAGGTATCCTGACAGTACTGAGATATTGTAGCAGGACCTAGCCCCCTGTCACACATCAAAAGTGGTGAAGAAATTCATGACAGAGCAGCAAACACAGGTACTTGATTGGCCAGGGAATTCCCCAGACGTAAATCCCATTGCCAATTTGTGGGCTGTATGCAAAAGTCGCCTCCCTGCTGTAGACTATGACTATGGAGAAGCTCATTCAGGCGCTGATTCAAGTGTGGTACAGGGATCGGAAAATCAACAGTGACTGTTCGAAACTAGTAGACTCCATGGCAAACCGTGTTCAAATGCTGCTTAAAAATAGCGGAGGTCATATCCGTTACTAATGTACATATATGTGAGTTTTGTACATGTATATGTGAGTTTTGTACTGTACAGTAAAGTACTTAAATTCATTGTTTGTTTCAATTAATTTGCACAAGGGTGTAGTATGGTAAACAGCCTTACTAGAAAAGCTAACCAATAGACAAATAGAGGAGGATGCCTTTACTGCTCCCCTTTATCACATCCCACTTAAGTTGAAGATGAAATTGGGGCAGATCACAACCTTTCTTCCAAGGCTCAGAATGAAAATGAAAACCATCCTTTCCATTACTTTTTCCTCTTGCTTACAGAGGACAGATGGGACCAACCTCCAATAACAGTTATTTGTAGTTTCATTCTTTTAAAAATCCAGAAACTAGAAGCAAGAGATGAGAATACTAAATGATGTTAATGCTTGATCAGGCCAGTTGTCCCTCTGCTCTAACAACAGTTGGCCAGTCATCAGGAAGCTGTCATACAGATAGCAATAATGAGCCCAAAAGGCTTTAGGGCAGTGCTGTCCAAACTTTTTTCAAAGAGGGCCAGATTTGATGAAGTGATGGGCTGTGAGGGCCAACCAAAGTGGTTGACCTTTTTTTTTAGGATTGAAGTTCTTGAGCTTTTTTATGGTTGGGAGTTGTTGAGCTTCTTTTAGGATTGAAGTTGTTGAGTTTTTTTTAGGATCTTACCCCAGGAAATAAACTGCCACAGGGGCCGGATTAGGCCCCCAATATGGACTTTGGACATGAATGCTCTAGGGCAAGTGTGACTAACTTGTGGACCTCAAGATGTTGGATTCCCAACTCCCATCAGCCCCACTCAGCATGGCCAGTGTTCAGGGGTGATGGGAATTGGAGTCCAGCAGCAACATAGAGGGCCAGTGGTTTGCCACCCCTTCTCTAGGAGTATCTGACTGATCTAACCTGTAATCTTGGAATGGGTTTCCTGTTTTCTTTCCAGCTACATTCAAAAGCTTGAATAGATTTCTTTTGACTCATACACCTCATTTGAAACAGGTGAATACAGAACTTTGTGCCTATGAATTAATATCAGTGTGGCTGTGCTCCCAGTACTTTCTCTGAACACTGGTTGTTGGCTCAAGATTTAATGAAGGCCAGCACAGCTTGAATGTCTAGACAAAAGTCAGGCTGCTCTTCCTTAAAGAACTGAGTTTCTTGCAAGAATTAGGGCAGATATTTCTGAAAGGCAATATGGAGTTCATAAACCTGCCCAGTCACCTTGGGGTGAGGTGTTTTAATCACAGAGGTGACTATTATGTTGTATTCAGCTCCAAAAAGTAGCAAATTCTCAACTAGCTTAACATTTGATCTCCTTTATTAAAGAACAGGGGTGGGGAATGCTTCATTGTTATTTTTATGAAGTAGAAACCAATGCCTGCCAGTCTGATGGATAGTGTGGGTCTGGAGATAGGGCTTCTGTCTGCCAAGGATGCTGTAACACAAGGTTGGCAAGGGCCACATTCACTCAGTGGGTGCAACCACTCCTCGCCCCTCTTCTCTCTTGTGCTTTTCCTCCCCTCTCTGCAAGGTTTCTGGGGGACAACAACACAGGTCACTCTTGCCAGTAATAAGCACTCATTTCAGGGGCGCTGCATGAAATTAGGCTAAGGGATGCAAGTTGCCTACCCATAGAACCATGGAAAGGTAGATTTGGAAGGGATCCCAAGTTTCATCTAGTCCAACCTCCTGCTATGCAGGAATCTCAACTAAAGCATTTGTGACAGATGCTCTCCAATCTATGCTTAAAAAGCTCCAATGAAGGTTGGAGTGTGAGACGTATCTCCTAATATTGGGGTGAAGTGCAGCTTTGTCTTTACTGCAGGTTTTCCCCAAAACAAAGATTTGCTTTTCTCCATGGGTGTAAATGGCTCCAGAGGCTTGTGAGGGAGCCTTAATCTGGTCCCAGCACCTGGTGGTCCCATTAAAGTGTGAACCTGAAGTTCATTTAGAATCAGAATTGTAGAATTGTTGGAAGGGACTGTGAGAGTCATCTAGTCCAGCCCCCTGTGATACAGAAATCTCAACTAGATCATACAAACCTCCAGGGAAAAAGAGTCCACTACCTGCCGAGGGGAGTTTGTTCCACTGCTGAACAGTTCTTACCGTCAGAAAGTTATTCCTGGTGTTTAGTCAGAATCTCCTTTCTTGTAACTTGAATCCATTGGTTCAGGTCCTACTCTCTGAAGCAAGTCCTACTCTCTCCGCAATCCATGTGACAGCCTTTTAGGTATTTGAAAATAGCTACCATATCTCCGCTCAGTCTGCTCTTTCCATGCTAAACATACCCAACTTCCTCAACCGTTCCTCATAAGGCTTGCTTTCCAGATCCTTTATCATCTTGGTTGCCCTCCTCTGTACACGTTAAATTATGGCACGCAGAATTGGGCACAGTATTCCAAGTGTGGTTTGACCAAGGCAGAATAGAGGGGGGCTATTACTTCCCTTGATCTGGACACTATACTTCTGTTGATGCAGCCTCAATGAGCTTATGATCATTGCCCAGCCCAACCCAACCCAGCCCAACCCAAATTCGTAACATAAAGAAAGATCAACATATAGTCAGCATTTTTTAATTTATTAGTTACCATTACTGGGAGTCAGACCATGTAAAAATAAGGAAGTGAAACAAGCAGAAATAATGTTACCAGAGGTTCCTCATTGGTGAGAAGGGGTGCACTCTGCACATGCCCACATCCTTTATTTCTGAGACTCAACAGTTCCTAATTAGATTTTTCACACTATACCCCACAGGCTTCTTTACAACCCCAGGCTTTGACCCTCTTTCAACTGCTTATTCAGCCACTGCACAGTCCCATTGACCATGTTTGTGAATATTGAAATATTGACCACTTTGGGAGATCCTGCTATAGTGGGACAGAGCAACCTTGGGAACTACCCATTACAGATACAGTTAACCCTTAACAGCATATTTCATATGGTAAAAGAACAGTTCCTTCTGTTTCAAGGCACTTCATGCAAGTTTTTGCCAGAGAAGGTGGTGGGGTCTCTGCAATACAGAAATAACTGTCTTGAAGGAACCCTTCACCCCAAAACACTATATCCCTCCAACCCTCCTTGGTGGTATGTGGGATGCTGGGTCTGATGACCCTGCAAGATGGAGCCAGAAGAGAAAATGTTTTCTGTGTTGCTGTTCTGCGGAAATGGGGTGAGGAGGAACATTAGCCAACCCTCGTGATATCGGTCCCAAATAAAAGTGGGCTGAGATTTCCTTTTGAATTAGATTCTGGTTGGAAAAGCTCACCTCCTTTTCTGGCTCGATTTTACAAAAGTTAAATAGTAGCACATCCAGAGGTCTGACACACCAAACCATCAATTCCGAGGAGAAAAGCCATCAAAAATTATAGTCATTTGTAAAGACATTAATTATCCACCCACTCAGCATAAATATAAAATATGTGTTATGTCTATGCGTTGTTGATTTCTTAAAATGCTATGGTGCAATAAGGGAGTCTGATTAAGGGTTCATTCCTTAATCCAGTTAGGGCTTTTGCATCTTGGCTTTTAAACAAAAAACAAAATCAATGTGTTGTAGAAAAGAAATGTTAATCAACTAGCTGGTTCTTGTGTTACCAAGCTGACCGCATTAAGACTGTGTTATGAAAATGCTCTGGTTCCCTAGAGGACGGTACATTACTGTGAATATTAATGCTGTATATATGGTTGACTTCTTTTGTAAATGTGAAACAGAATCTGGAGAATGTGTTTTGTATACTGCAACAATAGCACTGTTACATGAATCGCTTTCTAAATAAAGAAACACACAACTTGTGTATTGTGTTTAAATAGGTGCCTTGGCAAAGTGAAGGAGAATGGGTGATCAGACATAGGATTCTTGGCCGATAAAGCATTATGCTGATTTCTTGACCAATTTTTATTGCTTTAAAAGAGAACTGGACAAATTCAAGGAGGAAAAGGCTATCAACATCTGCTAGCCATGATGGCTATGATCTACCTCAGGCTTCCTCAACCTCAGCCCTCCAGATGATTTTGGCCTACAACTCCCATGATCCCTAGCTAGCAGGACCAGTGGTCAGGGATGATGGGAATTGTAGTCTCAACACATCTGGAGGGCCGAGGTTGAGGAAGCCTGATCTACCTGCATGGCTCGGGGTGTTAGAGCTTCTCTATACTGGTTGCTGGAAACCTCAGGCAGGGAGAATGCTGTTGCAATCAGGTCCTGCTTGTGGGTTTCCCACAGGCATCCAGCTGGTCACTGTGAAAACAGGTTGCTGGACTAGATAGAACATTGCCCTGATCCATCAGTTTTTCTCATGTTATGACAATTAGCCCAACAGAAGGGACAGCAAGCCTGACTATATGTTACTTCCATCCTATGTGCAGTAGTCATGGGTAAGCCAGGGACTGAAGAGACGGAGGATTCTGAAGGGGATCCCAGAGCCAAAACAGAGAAAGCTGGAGGGGACAGTAGTAGCACTTTTGGCCACCCTTCTTTGTGCCTTGTTCTCCTTTCAGCTACTAGATAGAGGTCCTTCTTGCTTCTCAGCATGCAGAAATTCCATCAAATAAGCCCCAAATTTTGAATTAAGCTGTAACTCTAGTAGCAAGGACTCCAGGAAAGCCAGACAACTAAGAGTCTTACTGAGCTGAAAGCAGTACTTTAATGGCCACTTTAAGAACCAGAGGAAGAATGTTTAAGGACTGAACACTCAGCCCCACCCCATCAGTATCTATTCCATCTTATTCCATCCCTGTTAAATGACTTGCTTGAGTCATTGCATGGCTTGGTCAAGTGGAGATTCTTCCCTGACCTGGCATGTAAGCCACTGCCATTTACCAGGAGGTGTGTAGTAACATTGGTGTGGTGTGAACATGCCAATCTGGTTCAATCTGATGACTGAACCTCATGCACAGCGTGACTGGGGAGTTATGTGCAGGACCGGGTGTTGTCCTATGCACACTGAGCCTAGGCAGTTTTGGTATCATGATGGTTTGTGCTGTGAGCATATTGCATATTGTCACAAGACTAGAGTTGAGTAATCATGGTTGCCTTGCTTTGCAAGGGAAGTCCTTGACACAGCTAATCCTCTATTGAAAGCCTTTTTCTCCTCCCCACTCTCTTCAGCAGGAATTCCCACCAGAATTCTGGGACATGATTGCAAAGGGTAATAAATTCTATGACTGCAGGTTCCCGTGAACCCAAAACTCTCACCGACACAGAGGAGTCTGCCTGCTGCATCTCTGAATGACTTTGCTCGGGCCTTGCCCCTGCTGCATAAAGGATTCTGCTATGTCTCTGCCTTGGGCATGATGCGATCAGTTAAGCCTCATAATGCAGGCATGTAAGCAAATTGGCTGCCTCTTCAGCCTCTGCCTGGGGCCATTCTGTTTGGCATTCCTCTATCCAGTCAGGAGGCACACTCACAAACAGTGATGTGTTTTTGCACAGGGCAAAAACAGGTTGCCTCCTTCTGAAGTCAGATTATTTCTTGCCCATTTTTGTGCATGGCATGCGCTTCCAGTTCCAAATCAGACAGGAAGATGTGTGCCTGCTAGCAGAATCTGGGAAACATTTCTCTTGAGAATGTAGCAGGTTGGTGGATGGGACAAGAGTTGCATGTTCTAGGGGCCACACAAACATCCAAGGACTAGTTGTTGTCATCTGATGCACTCCTAGCTTGCTTTCTTGTGCTTGTGCTCTCCTTGCCAAATGTTTATTTGGCTGGAATCAGATGCTAATCAAATCCAGCCCAGCTCCCAAATTGGTTTTGAAGCATCGTCTTCCAATTATAAAAGTAATTCCTCCTCTCACCCGCTGAACCTTTTGTAGCATTAACAGGGCCTCTTACTATGCAAAGTGGATGCAAAGGCCTCTTTCGTTTCCCCAGTAATTAAATGAATGTCAATTGTTTTAGTTGTTTCTGAGGGAGAGTCCTACAAGAGTATTAGCATGTTCTGCTAACCCAGACGGCCTGCACTCCAGGCCTGGCGGAAGCCCTTGGGGGGTTGACCACTGACCCGAGAACTCTCTGGGCGGACACACCGGCTGCATCTCAATGAGCCGGCCTCATTCGGTTTCTCTGCGACTGGCTGAGCGGAACTAATATTGCCGACGCATATAGATGAAAGAAGGGGAGGGGAGGGAATAGCTTTATGGCTAAATTAATTAAGCAGATGTACCTGTCTAATTAAAGAGCCACTGTCCCCTTTGTACCCTCACTTGCACGGCAAACAGTATTTAAATGCGCGGCCGAGCCGTTTCGCCTATCAATATTTAGTAGGAACACTCTGATGGAGGTGATATTAGCAAGATGTACTCTCCATTTATTATTAATAGCCGCCATTCCAATTTATGCACGGGAGCGGCAGTGTAGCTTTACAAGCATTGGGCCAGGGCCTGGGGTGGAGAGGAGGCAGCTGCTGAGGTAAGCAGCCACACATCCCACCGGTAAGGGGAAACCCGTCAGAAATGCCCCAGGGTCGAGCCACTGCAGCCCTTTCACAGGTGCCTGCTGACGTCACGCTGCTGAGCTCCAGCAATCCAAAGGTTGCCCTTGGTCTGATGTCACAGCCAGAAGCAAGAGGTGAGCAGGGGCTACTGGGCCACGGGGATTGCTAGGTGACGCCCCCCACATCCACACCTGTTGGGCTGGGGAGGACAAGGAAAGAAGACCTTGCCTACTGCTGACCTGGAGCCTGGCCTCCTTGCCAGAGATTGCAACCACGTCCACAGCAAAATGGCAAAGGGTGAGCCAGGTGGCAGTGGCTGGAGCTGCAGTCGAAAGCCCATGCACAGAGGCATGGCAATGGGCTGAAGCCAGAGTAACCAGCCTGGGAGGGTAAGAATGTAAAGCAGCATATTGAGCTTTGTCAGATCCGCTTCCTGTGAGGTTGGGGGCAAAGATGGTCCTTCAGGAAACATGAAGAGGACTTTGAGTCATTGAGGCCTGGGCTGGAAGCACATATAAGAAAGAGCTGGGGGCTATAATAGGAGGTAGGGAACCTCAGGCCCAGGGGCCAGATGTGGTCCTCCAGACCACACCCACTGTCCCCTTCACTGACCCTACTTCTCCCCCCTGAATGCTTTTGCCTGGCTGGGATGTATCCTTGAATTCTACTAATGCTTCTTTCTTGCATGGATGGAGCACAGAGAGGGGTGTGTAAGTCTGTGTAGAAACTGGCCTACTGCACAAAGTGTAAAATCCACATTTGCCTCTGACTCTGCCCACCACTAGCACATGGTGCTCAGCAAGTTGCCCTGAAGGGAGTGTGGCCCTCGGGCTGAAAAAGACAGCCAACCGTGGACTATAGAGAAAGATGGACCTATTGGGGGCCTTTTAGTGCAGAGGCTGCCTGGGCCTGCATGGTTCAATTCATGCTCTCCATTCCTTTGGTCAGAAGCGATGTGGCAGTGTGTAGATAAATTCCTTAGGTCATTGGCTAAAGACCGGAGAGACGACCTGCTGAAAACGAAAGGGGACTTCTAGCTCAAACAGACAGTTCATGGGTTCTCTGGAGTCTCACTCAAACATCTGCTTACTCAGCAGGATCCTGGCCCCCTCCACCAAAGAAGACGCCTGGTGTCACCAAAAGGGCACAACTGGAGTCCATCAGCCATCTGCTATGAGATGCACAGACCCTTCCCCCAAATATGTCTGGCTCTGAGACAGGATTATGGCCCCATTGTTTGTTTCCATTATTATTTATCATTTCCTTTATAAAAGGCTTTTATGTTCTGTTTTCCTCCTTCCCCCAACATTTCAATGGCACCTTTTAATTTTTTTCTTCCAGCGCAAGTCGGCCAACATCACACAATAAGGAGGCTGGAACGTAAGTTCAGAGAGCTTTTAATAGTCTGTTCTACAATCTTCTGACCCAAGAACACAGGAATTGGATTTACAGCTTGCCTTGAACAATCATCCATATAGGAAAGGACAGGATGGGGTGGGGGAGAGGTTTTTCTTCTGTCGCTGAACCATGGGAATTAGCAGGACACAAAAATCAAAAAATAGAAGAGAAAAATCCTGTTTGGTTGATAATCAAGAATGTTACCACCCCTTTAATTTCTCTTGGGAAAACAAAACATCAAATTTACAGGAGGAGGTGGGGGTTTCTAGTCCAACTGGATACTCTCAGGTCTAACTCTCAACATATGGATACTAGCAGTCTGCCGCCGCCTATTTTAGGTCAGGTTTGAGGAACCTGCAGCATTCCAGATGTTACACACCCAACTCCAACAACATCTGGAGGGTCACACGTCCCCCATTCCTGATCTAAGGAGCAGCATTCCCTAGTGCATGCAGAGAGGGGAAGAATGTCTCTATTTAGAAGAGGCATTCCATGTGAGAGACAATGCCTCTTCTTAGATCAAAGTGGGACTCCTAACTCCTATCAGACTCCTATCAGACTCCCAACTCCTATCAGCCTCAGCCAGCAGGGCAATGGTTGGGATGGAGAGCTACAGGTTCCCCACCCTCTTGTAAGAAGCAGGGCTGTTTGCAGCAACACTTAAATCTAGATCAGGAAGGTGCCTTATCTCTAGCCTTATCTCTAGCCCTGAGATTGGTGACCTGAGTAGGTGGAGCCAAAAGACCCTGCTCCACTGATTAGCCAAAGGCAGGAGGAAGCACTCACAGTTCTGCTATATATACCAGGCCCAGGGGATCCTGAAAGTTTATGATACCCAAGTAAGTGGTGAGGAAACTGGCCCTCCAGATATTGTTTGACTCCAACTCCCATCAGCCCCACACCAGCAGCCTGACCAATCTGGAGGGCCGCAAGTTCCCCGCTCTTATTATAAGGAATCCATTGAGGGCTTTGTAGGCTGTGGGGAACTTGTGTTTCCTGGCCCCGTTGAGCATCTGCAACCTCCTGGGTGGAGGGGGTGGGGTAGCTTAAAGCAAAGGTTAGTGCAGGATTGATGTAAAACATGTAATTAAAATTTTGAAATAAGGAACAGTTAAGGATGGTAATTATATATATATAATGCATGGGATATATATATATATATATATATATATATATATATATATCCCTTTTGTGGAGATATATATGCAGGGTGTGGGTGGGTGTAAAATGCAGGGGATACGCGCACACACACACACACACACACACATATGGATATATATATATATATATATATGGATCCACAAAAGGGGATAGATAGATAGATAGATAGATAGACAGACAGACAGATAGATAGATAGATAGATATAGATATAAAGATAGATATTTTCCCCCTGCATCTTCTTGGATATATATATGGATCCACAAAAGGGGGGAGGGAAGTCCAATGGGATATGTGTACTGTTTTGTTTTTCTTTTTAATTGTTGTTTGAAAATTTGAAAATAATTTTTAAAATAATTTTTAAAAAGTAAAGGAAAACAACGTAAAACAAAGCCAAGCCAAGCACTTGCCTAATCATTTTCAAGAAGACACTTCAAACCATTTGTAGTGGGAAGCCTAGGGTGGTGGGTCGGGGATTGACGATGTAGCTTTCGATGTACTCAAATACTGTCTGAGGGTCTTGGTCGCCATTGATGAAAATGGCATCTTCTAATACAGTCTCCAAGCCTTCGGCGATCCTCAAGTAAGCGTCCACTTTGAGTTTCACAGCCTCTTCCAAGTCCCTCGGATGTATCAGGAGGCGTTCACTGGCTTCCTTGGAGGCTGCCGGTTGGTACAGTGTGTGGTACCTGGAAATGGGGCAGAACAGTAAAAAGCTCAGAGACGAAGCTCTACCCTACCTTTTTAAGAGTGTCCTGGTGACAGCAGGAATGGGGAACCTGTGGCCTTCCAGCCCCTGTAGCCACAACAACCAATGGTCCAGGGATGAAGGGAGTTGAAGTACAACAACATCTGGAAGGCCACGGAGTCCATCACACCTGTTTTAATAAACAGCATTCCCTACTGCATGTAATACATGGAAGGATGCTTCTCTTTAGAAGAGCAGTCTCTCATTTGAGAGAGGGGAGCGCCTCTTCTTCGATCAGCAACTGTGTAGCCCTCCATATATTGTGGGACTCCCACCAGCTCCAGCCAGCATGGCCAACGGTCAGGGGATGCTGGGAGGTGGAGTCCAGCAACATCTGGAGAGCCACAGGTCCCCCAATGCTGACATAACAATATATAGCCATAATTCAGAAAAAATACTCTTTAAAAACACAGGAAAATTGTTGGCAAAAGTGCTCACAATTAAACCAACCAAAGCTGGGGAGGCTTGGCCTACAGTTTTCTGGCCCCTGAACAAATATTTTTTTGTTTTTAAATGGCAAGTCTTGGATTCAAATTTACAGTCTAACCCCAAAGGTAAATTCCCTTTCTCTTGCTTGTCTGGATGGAGGACAGAGCAGTGTGTGTGAGCGTGTGATGAAACTAGCTTACTGTGTAAATGCGAAAACTGACACTGGTTGATCTGCCCACATTTGCCTCTGGCTCCTCCCATCACTGGCATGCAGCCCTTGCAAGGTTGTCTAGAAGGGAAGGCAGATATTCAGCTTAAGAAGGGTGACCCACCCCTGGAGTAAATGCAAATGCAAACAGGGTTACTGTCATTCCAAAGGAAATTCATCTCGCCCTAGGCTGTGACTAGGTGCATATGCCTGTTCAGTCTGCTGTCCAGGTGAGGCTGTCTGTTGAGAAGGGTAACTCAGGGCTGTCTTTGAATTGCATTTGGACCAGACATCCCTTCAAAAAGTGAACTTTATTCTGCAAAACAAAAACAAAAAACACACCACCCCCCTAGATTTGTATAAATTTTCCAAAGCAGGGAAACTATCCCCAGCACACTTGCATTGGTGCTACTAACCTTTCTCCAGTAACCGGGTCAAGCATACGGTAACACAGGCGCTCCAGAATGGACTCAGGTGTGATGTGCAGGAAAAACACCCTATGAAGAGAGAGGAGAGGGGGAAATGTTCAGTTAATGCCATTGGCAGTAGCACACTGACTGTTTTTTGAGAACAGCTGGATTCTTCCTATACGGTAGGCCCGCAACTTATTCCAGGGATCAAGCCTAATGCCAAAATCACGTATAGTCAAAACACATTGGGTTCTGTGGCAGGTGGGACTGCCAAAGTCATTTCCACCTGTTTCTGCCCCCTTTTTGATTTTTAATAGGGTTTTGTTTGTTTTTTGCCATGCACACAAATGAAATGCACCCAAGTTGCAGGCTTGCTGTATCCTAAAGAATAATGATCTTTGATTAACAATACAAGAAGCTGCCTCAGTCCAAGGCCAGGGTCTGTTCCCATCACCTGCCTGCACTTGGTCCTCTAACCTGCAGAAGCCTTTTGGATGCTGCGGTCCCTCTCAATCAGCCTCCAGGTTAAGAGAGAGGATTTCTCTTCCATCAAAGGGACCCTGGTGGTCCTATCTGGCTGGAATGTTCCCAGTAGCACCAAAGTGCTGTGTCTAGGTGCCGTTTTAATTTTCCACATTGCCCTCATTGGAGCATACATTAAAATGGTGGCCTTAAAGGCAAACTGGAGTGTCACAGCTTTGAAAAAAGGTGACTTCCATGTTAAGGATCATTAGGAAAGGAACTGAACCTAAGAGTTAAACTGTGGAACTTGCTCCCACAGGAGGCAGTTATGGCCACCAACTTGGATGGCTTTAAAAGAGGATCAGACAGATTCATTGAGGAAAGGGCTATCGATGTCTACTAGCCACAATGGCTGTGATGTCTCTGAATGCCAGCTGCTGGAGATCACAAGTGCTTTCTGGCTTCCCATTTGGGCATCTGTTCAGCCCCGGTGAGAACAGGACGATGGACTAGATGGGATCATTGGCCTGATGCAAAAGGGCTGTTCTTATGTTGGGCTAGTATCCTTCTTCAGGCATTACCAGTATGCCCTCATGGAGCCCAGGAAGCTCAGTCCATTTGAACCCGGGGTTTCAAAGAAAGGAAAGGCAGGAGACCTCTCCATAGAGGATGTGCCAGAGTTCCTTCCTGTGCTGGCTTCTTCCCTAGATTCTGTTTCTGAGCATGCCTTAAGTCTAATCTACGCAGAGGGATGAGCTGGAAGAAATCTGGCCTGTATCACTGCCAGTTGAGGGAGTTACACATTTTTAAATGCACCCCAATATTAAAAACTCCCTGCCACACATAAATATTGTTTATTTATTTAAAATGAGCACAATGAAGGCCATGATTGAACCTTTATCCTTGATCTGCTAGTTTTCTCTTTGCATGGTGTGTGTTTTTGTAAGGGAAAGAACTGAGAGGAGCATTTGAATCTGGAACTCCTCCACCCGCAGTTCCACCACTCATTCATCATGTATATCATTTTGACCCTTGGGAGAAAAGCACCAAGACTTACACTCCTGGGCTATCCCAACTGACTACAGGAGTGTGCTCCTATTTTCAGATGCTCCCCTGAGCCCAAAGCCCCCTGTGTGTAGCAGGCCAGCACTTGAGGGAGATGACTATGTTAACCCTCTCTCACTTCTTTACTATACGGAGGGGAATTTTTTATGCTCATTCATAACTACAGCCTCCACTTTCCAACCCTGAAGTATGAAGTGCATCCCAGGATTTCTCATGCCTCAAGCTTCATAATGCAGGAAATATCTTTACCGAAAGGATATTGGAAGAGGTAACTTGGAAGAGGGGGAAATCTCCTGTTTATTATTTAGCTTTCTGTCTTTCTCCTGTTCCCTAATCCACTCCAAATTCTTTGTAGAAATGAACTTTTATTTTATTCTGGGCGGTGGGGAATAGGATATTTTGCCGGCTTTCCTCAGAATGCAATTTCTCCCTGCGGCTGGCTTCAAGGCTATACTGCTTAGTTTTTATATTTCATTTCAATTCATTGAGGGGGGGGCATGCACGTGCCTCTCAGACCGGTTAGTGTAAGCTTTAGACATTCACCAAAGGGAACATTTTATCCTTACTGGGGAGAATCAGATCAGATGAAAGCCGGAGGGTTCTATCACCGTGGCATGCACGTAGCAAGATTATTTGGCTCCTTTGTAGAACTTAAAGTTATGAAAATCATCTCGCTGGCTCTTCAAATGTTTACAGATAATGACTTCCACTTGCATTGAGTTAAAAAAAAAAAACCACACAAAAAACACACACACCTCAGCCCAGCATTAAAAATAAAAAAAGCAGAAGATCTCAATGATTCCAAAGACAGGAGGAGAATATAACAGTTTTCAACAGTCTTTTATCCTTTACACTCCAAACATTTTGTTTCTGCTTTGTTTCTGTTGCCCAACAACCGTCTAGAATTGTGATTGTCACAACGGGTAACTAGTGATAAAGTGTATTGAGATGAATATTCTAGCAGAAGGCAGGGAAAGGCGCACGGGGGGGGGGGACGACAATGTCTGCTTATACAGTCCTGATAATTGATACGGCTCCCCCTATTATTTTCCAAAATAAACAAAACAAAACAAAAAAAGAAGGAAAGGATTATAACCTGCCATATCAAGGAGCCTTGTCGCTACTCATAGTCACTAAGTTGAGAAAAAGAGAAATGTAGCAGGAAACTGAGAAGGAAAAGCCAACGACCCACCCCTCGTAAGAAGCTGCCAGGAAGATGAACAGTGGAAGAGCCTTGTCGGAAATACACATTTTGTGTGTGGAGAAAGCGTGTCTTATTATTCAGTCTGGTGTCAGCAATAAAGACAAGCAGAGGGAAGGAGAATGTTGTAGGGAGTCAGGTGGGTAATTCCTGACTCAGACGTGTTCATTGCCTAAATCAGCCATGGGGGAACGTTTGGCCTTCCGGGTTTTGCTGAACAACAGCTTCCATCAGCCCAGGAAGCATGGCCAATGGCCTGAGATCATGGGCGCTGTAGTCTAGTAACACCTGGAGGGTCAATGGGACAAGCAAGGGACAAGCCATCGTCAAGCCCCTACTACAGGCTTCCTCAACCTCGGCCCTACAGATGTGTTGAGACTACCCATCATCCCTGACCACTGGTCCTGCTAGCTAGGGATCATGGGAGCTGTAGGCCAAAAATATCTGGAGGGCCAAGGTTGAGGAAGCCTGCCCTACTATACCTGGCATCACTCAGCAGTTGAAGAAGAAGGCCATTCAAATGTGTCTGTGGGAGAGGGGTTATTGGTTTGTTCACTTTTGTTTTCATTTTATTATATGTTTCGGGTTTTCATTTTGGGTTTTTATGTTGTGAACTACCCTGTGATCTTTGGATGAAGGGCAGTATACAAATTTAATAAACAACAAACAAACAAACAAACAACCACGTTCTGGAGAGGATTACAAGGCATCTTTCTATGCTGCCAGAACTGCACAGCCCAACCTATTTATTGGTCTCCAGGTTTGGTTTCCTGAGCAGAAGATTTGGAGCTGGAGAACAGAGGACAGCTCCAGCCCCACCATTAGGAAGAGCAGCAGGTGCTTGCAGCAGGGGCAGGGCATACGGATGTAAGCAGGCAGCAATTTCCTTCCAATCCTCCATTCTTCACAATCAGCACTGTTTCCATTCTGCTGGGGTTCAGCTTCCACTAAACCTACATTATTACTCCCACTGTCTGCTAAAAATTAATTACAAAGAGTTGTATCCAACTAAGTTTTGCTCTACCACTGAACTACAGCCCTTCCCCAATTGTTTTAGCTTTTATAGATTACATAAGTATTTTTACTGTTTAAAATTTTTGAACCAGCCCCAGTGGGCATGGTTAATAAGTGCCCTATAAATGCCCTCCCTCCAAAAAATGTATAGGGTTCTTTCTATGTGTGTAGAGCAGGTATCTGCATAGATATCTGGAGTGGATGTAATCAAACTGGGATGCTTAATGTTGGGCCCTGGGTTGGACAATGGAAATCTGTTGGATGTGGACCAGATGGAACGGGAACATTCTTGTGGGTACAAGTTGGGACTCCTGGGTGCTAAACTATGGAACTCACTTCCACAGGAAGTGAGTTGGTGGCGGCCACCAACTTGGATGGCTGTTGAAGAGGATTGGACAAATTCATGGAGGAGGATAATGGCTACGAGTCATTCTGGCTAAACTGCCTCCAGTTGGAGGCAGTAATGCTTCTGAATACTAGGAGGGTCCTGGGAGAACAGGATGTTGGACTAGATGGGCAAGGATGTTGGACTAGATCCAGCAAGGCTCTTCTCATGTTTTTAGTGGTGGTTGTTGCCCATTGGGCCTTGTAGGGCAGAAGGCAGTGACCCTGCCAGTAGACAGAGACAGAGCCAATGACAGGTGAAGCTGGAAGCAGTCAGAGGTGGCGCCAACTCATTCTAGTTCTGTCCCCATCCTCCTCCCTGATGAGTTCTACATGGGCAGCACTGAAACTATGGAGGAAGAAGCTGGCTGGCAGAGCCAACCCCTAAAGAGGAAAAACAGGCAGGTGGGGTAGAGGGGCACAGGCAGGCTGTGGTTGGTGGGGCAGTGCCCCTATATGCCCTAATGGACCAGCCTCCTCTGGTTAAAAGCTACTTTTAAACTTCCACTTTTATTGTGAGACAGCAACTTTCAAAAATAGAAGGCCATTCATCTTGTTCTCAATTTGCTAAAATAGCCTATACATCTTCCCCTTGGTAAGCAGGGACCAGCTGCCTGCTTTCCATTCTGCATGCTCTGCACTCAGCGGGGGGTGGGGGCATGGGGGGCACTGGCTGATCCTTGCTTAAAATGGGAGCATAACTGATAATGCCACAACTTCCCCCAGCTGTGCCTAAACCTGAGAGAGAGAGAGAGAGAGAGAGAGAGAGAGAGAGAGAGAGAGAGACAGAGAGAGAGACAGAGAGAGAGATTACTGCTGTTAACTATTCGGTTGCCAAATGTTCCAAGTCTGCCTTGCCATGGCCCCAGAACAGTATACCGTATATCCACAGAGAGGAAAGAGGCTGTGAAATCCAGTCTTCCTTCTTAGCCGTGTAAGGCTGTCATCTAGGGCAGGTGCAGGGAATCTTTGGTGTTCCAGATGTTGCTAGACTACAATTCCCATCAGCCTTAGCCAGCATGGCCTGGGATGATGACAACAGTTCAGGAATATCTGGAGGGCCAAGGGCTCCCTCCCCCTTGATCTACGGTGACACTGCAGAGTGAATAGCTTAAGAGGTTCCCACAGACACACTTCCTGCTCTGCCTTGCCCCTTCTGCTTCTAATTAGGAAGGAAGGATTTGATGCAGTTCACGTTCAAATCCACACTTTGTGATACAATACATAAACTGTAACACAGCCCTCCTTCAAAATTCACACTTCTCCAAATTTTGCAATGCAGTCCTCTCTAGCCAAGTGATGTGTACAAAAATGCAAGGAGAATCTGCTTCAGCTTCTAAACTAACCACAGTTCTCAGTGGGAACTTGGTAACTGTGGTTACAGCCAAACCACAGTTTAGTGTTACAAGGCTCTCCTCTTTGCTGAGTCTGATGACTGGCAAACTGAAGAAGGGGAAAAGAGCCTATTCAGGACATCACAGTCTGCCCAACTGATTCACAGCTTTTTGTACTTCAAAGCGGAAAAACTGACATGGCCTTCATGTAGGAGAAGTCTCTCTCTCATCTTACCAAATCCTGAACATACACAACTTTGTTCTGATAGCATTATATAGGGCATCAATCAGCTTCAGGGCAAACATGTCCAGTCTAATCCTCCTCCCCACCCCACCCCACCCCGTTCTGGTCACCAAATCTGCTAGGAATCAGGAATATCTGGTTGTAGCCAATGAGCAAACCCACTGAAATTACCAGATCTAAGTTAACCATACCCACTAATTTGATAAGTCTGCTCTGCGTAAAGCACTGAATACAACCCATCATCCACTGAGGGGGTGTTATATAAGCATATGGGGGGAGGGGAAGCACAGGCAATGCAAACATTTTAAAGGCTTTTCAAGATGTCCATAAAGTTTCTTTAGAGAATTTGCTCATAATGCCCCACTTTTAAAAAAAGAAAGAGGCTAGGAACTGGTGGTATCAGCAATGGCTCCTGAAATGACATCACATCCCTTCATGCAAACACCCAAACACACACACACACACACACACACACACACACACCACCTCTCTCATTTTTATTCTCTGCCTCCTCCTCCCTCTCGTTTGTTATTCCATCATTGTCAGATTCCCCCCAGAGTTTACTCCAATGGCACTTCACAGATCAGGAATAAAGATGGCAGCAGCAGGGAGCTCCTTCGGTGGACAACTGAGCTGGCCCCATTTCCCCTAATTGTGAGCTTAATCGCAGCTCGTCTCAGCAAGGAGGGAGCTTCTGT
This sequence comes from Podarcis pityusensis, assembly GCF_964106645.2. Lineage (NCBI taxonomy): Eukaryota > Metazoa > Chordata > Lepidosauria > Squamata > Lacertidae > Podarcis > Podarcis pityusensis. The sequence goes on along the minus strand of NC_138044.1, from coordinate 14,971,379 downwards.
GGCTTGGAAGGGAGCAGAGAAGACAGAGCCTTTTGCTGTTGGAGCCACAGGCATAATCTGGATCCCATACAATGCCGGGGAAGAACTTTTGTGATGCTGCAAATGATCCTGAACACATACTGGGAAGGGATGTACCTCATCTCAATATCTCCAGGTAGGGCTGGGAGACTCCTTGCCTAAAACCCTGGAGAGCTGCTTCTAGTAAGTGTAGACAGCACTGAGCTAGAAGGACCAAAACTCTGGCTCACTATGGCAGCTTCTTATGTTCCCCTTGGGCTGCCCAGCAGACTTTCTACCCTGCAGTTGGGGCTGCTACTGAATTGTCAGCTAGCTTGCTTGCTTCCCTACCTGCCTGGCTCTCGGTCGGCAGCCCCAACTGCCTTCCAAGCCTTCCATGCTGTCTGAAGAGGCCTGAGTGCTTAAGTTTGGTCAAGGACAAATATGATGACACCACACAAGGGCCAGTAGACCACCTCTCATCACTACAGCCATAAGGTGAGGGAAAAGCAGGTCAAGACACCTGAACAGCATCAGAACGCAGACGTTTGTTTTGGCTATATCACCTGTGCCAATTTTCCACATTAACATCAAAATAAGATGATAATTGGCACAGCTGAAATGCAAGCTGAGAAGTCCCAGGTTCAGGTGTCACCTCGGCCACAACCTCATCCACTAGCCTTTGTAAGCCACTGCTTTGGCCGATCACTTTCCTGGGCCATCAGCCACGCTTAGTGAGAGGTGATGCGAGTTGTAATTCAGCAGCATTCAGAGAGCAACAGGGGGGGGGGGCTGCTTTAAATACCTGCAAAAATGCTATTTAAATTGCCAAGTATTAGTATAAAGAAATAGCGTGTTTTAACACTGTCTGTGTCCACAAAGCAAAGTTAATCCCTTTGGCCAAACGATAGTGGCAGAAACTTTTCCAGGGGCAAGATCTATGCCCTTGAATAGTCTTAATTTTTTGAAGAAGAAAAGGAGACACATTGCAAATGCAAAAGAGGGAGAAGGGGGGGGAGGAGGAAAAGAGCCGATGATGTGTCACTTTACACACGTGTCAAGAGTAACCAATTTCCTAATAGGGAATAAATTTCCCCCATTTAAATACTGTCAAACAGAACCTCTCCAGCCTAATAGGGTTCGCTTCAGGGGAAAACGCAAAATAAATCGGATTAAATATTTATATTTCATAGTATTAATTAAGAGGCAGGAGGGAGGGAAAGAGTGGGGAGGAAAGCAGTCCATCAAGAGAACCCCAATATGTTCAGCGCGTCCCCAGGAAGCCAGAGAAAAGGAAATTTCACAATCAAGTGTGTAAGTGTTCCAAAAAAGGGTGCTGAATATTTTATGAATATTTGTCATAAGACAGAAATAATAACCACTGTGCAGAGCTATTAGAATTAATATTTATGCTGCCCACCATGAAATATTCATGGGGACAGAGAAACGGGGGGGGGGGGGAGAGACGGGCGCCCGTTAAGACAAGAAATAATTTACATTGGGTTCGGTTTACCCGCCGGCTTGATGTTTAAAGACGGGTTGACAAGGCTCCGTATGAATCCGTCAGTCACTTCCAGCCAGTGGGTGGGGTGAAGAAGGGAGGGATGGCAGAAGCAAAAGTGGGGAGTGGTGCCAGGGGGGGAAAGGGTCCAGGCTGCTGACAGCTCACAGATTGAGTTTCTGACAGCCCTTTAAAAAAAAAGGGGGAAAAAGACCCTAAACGGCCCCCCCTTCTTCCATTGCCGGAGGCGGTCGGTATTTTGCCACACCGTACATCCGGCGCTCTCCCCTTCCATCTGCTGAAATTAACGAATTAATGAGTGCGATCCATTTTACAGTGGGGCCCCAGGAATGTTTACTGGTGATTAAATTATAATGCAGGAGGAGCTGTATAATTCATGAACCAATTAAAGGAAGTGTTAGTTGATTTGATGGGAAGCGCAAATACAAAAAGCATTTAACTAATAGGGAACCGCGGGCCGCCCACCCGCCTCAGCTCTCTCGGATTACGCGGCTAATTGCTCTGCTTTATAGGGCTGTCACAGATAGCCATGCATATTTCATTGTTCTCAAAGACTTCAATTGTTTGCATGCGTGTCTCTACTGTAAGATGCAGAAGCCCGGCCAAATTTCGGTGTAGTTAAGGCACTCCCCCGCTTCAAAGGCCAAAGTGGAGGATGTGGGGATGCACCAGGTAGAGAGGAGCGGGTGCCCGATGCTTGGGAGGGGGGGAGAGAGAAACTTAAGGCCACCGAATTGAATGTCACTCAGCAATTACGTGATTAAAAAAGTGTGGCGTACACACACAGCCATCTTTTCCGTTGTGGCCTTTCCTAGATGCTTGTTTGCAAGGCTCTCTCTCCAAATTTATTACTGTGTTTGCCAAATGCTCCTATTTCCTCCACCCTTTTTTTAAAAAACAAAACAAAACAGAGATTGGGGTGGTGTGGGGCACAGGGAAAGGTATGAAAAACTGGGGATTCTGTGGCTTACACTGATGGCCACCAACTTAGATGGGTTTGAAAGAGGATTAGCCAAATACATGGAGGAGGAGAGGGCTATCAGGGGCTATTAGTCACGATGGCTGTGCTCTGCCACTGCAGTTGGGGGCAGCATTTCTTCTGAATACCTGTTGTTGCAAACAACAGAAGGGGATACTGTTCTTGTGCTTGAATCCTGCTTGTGGGTTTCCCACAGGTATCTGGTTGACCACTGTGCGAACAGGATACTGGACTAGATGGTCCACTGGCCTGAACCAGCAGTCTCTTCTTAGGTTCTTTGGGCTCCTGGCCAAAATGACCACCAGATTGGGTGGTGAGAACTAGCTGCCCATTGAGGCAGAGGCCTAATGCCCCACTTGTACAATAATAATTGTACTGGCCTTGAAACCTGGAAAGCATTGGAAACTGGGTAAATAAATATTAAATAGATTATCCTCTGGCATCTTAGATTGGGAGAAACAATACAATGTGATAATAATTTCATATTTTAAATTAACAGCATTCTTTGGGGGTTTAAGACTGAGCCTAGGAAGAGGGTAAGGCTATTGATGGCTACTGCTCATTCTAGCTATACACTGCCTCCGGTCCTGCTTGGCTGCTATGAGAACAGGCTACTGGAGTAGGTGGCCTGATCCAGAAGGCCCTTCTTATCTTTTCATGTCTGATGTCTTGGGCCAATGCTTGAGCTAATAGCTCTGCAAAGTGGACATGAGGTGGACTGGCAAAGGAATTGCTATATTGGCTGGTTTAGGAGGCATGTTTCTCACTTGCCCCTCTTTGTACTGACAGGGCACTTGGCAAAACGAGTCTGCCATCTTGGCTCAAGCTGACCAGCCACAGTCCCTAGAAGCTTAAGAGAAAACTGATTCTTAACAAGAATGAAAAGAATGTCGCTTTTCACACAAAATGTTGTGGTGTGAAAAACAGCCAAGAAGATTTGAGCTGAATGATAAAATGATGAGTGGAATTTTAGTACTGCTCTCCTGAGAGGCAATGACGAGATGCATCAGGAGTTTATGCTCTTGGAAGAAACCTATGCATTTCTTCTATAACTTCTGGATTTTGCTCTCCTCTAATAGAGCTGGCCCCAATGCCTGCTGGTTTGAATTTAAAGCAAAAACTACTTGATATTTCTGTGGGGTAGGAATTTCTCTGGGGGCAGGGGGAATAGGTTGTGCAAAGAGTCCTTCTTTTGATGACACTGGAAAGTACCACCATTTTCTCCTGACGTGCTATTTAGTGATACCCCAATTTCAGTGGTTGGGGGTGGTACAGTTGGAGGGTCTGACTTCCATCTGGGATGGAGGCCTAGATGTTTAGTCTCTGCTCCTTGTTCTAGCCTTCTCACTCCTCTAGAAGGTACTGTTAGCATATCCACTGAGCAATCTGGTTTGGTGCTGCTGTTGCTAAATTCCAGATCAATCCATAATAAGACCATGCTCATCCATAACTTGATCATGGATGAACAGGCTGATTTAGTCTGCATTACTGTGACTTAGATAAGTGAGCTGGGTTGTCTTGCTTTATGCAGCTGTGTCCACCTGGGTACTCAGTACAGCACTAGGCTAGGCTAGAATTGGGGGGGGGGGGGGAGAGAGAGAGAGACTTGGAGGGAGGTGTGCTATTGTCCATCAAAGCACTACCCCCCTTGACCAGAAAGCCTCTTGATCTTGGGACAGGGTTGGAGGATCTGCACTTGGATGCCAGGCCATAGAGAGAGATTTGGGATAGTGATGGTTTACTGACCATCCTGTTGCCCAGAAGCATCCCTGAGAATCCCTGGCCAAAGTGGCCTCTAGGGTATTGTTGGAGGACCCCAAGATGATAGTCCTGGGTGACTTCAATATCCATGTGGAGCTACCACTGGGTAAGCTCGGGACTTCATGCCCTCCATGACAACCAGGGGTCTCTCTCAAATGGTTCAGCACATCAGGCATGGCACACTCTTGCCCCTGTACAAAGTGGTATAGGATGTTAGTCAGCCAAAGGCCTGGTTGAAAAGGAATGTTTGCACCTGACACCTAAAGGTATATTATGAAGGCTCTATCTGATTTTCCCTGGGGAGAGCAATTTACAAATGGGAAACTGCTGCAGTAAAGGCCCGTTCTCATGTTGCCACCCTCTGGATCTCTCATGGAGGAAGCACACCAAGAAGGGCTTCAGATGATGAACACAGGGCCCAAGTTGGTTCATATGGGGATAGGTGGCTCTTGTGGTTCTGAACCATTTAAGGCTTTATAGGTCAAAACCAGCACCTTGAATTGGGGATGGAAACTAATCAACCACTGCAGTCAGACCTATAAGTTACCAGAGCATAGGCAACACTAGTTAGGCTACTCCTGTCCAGATAGGGGGAAGCTGGGCCACCAGATGACATATTGAGGATGCAATGGAGGCAGCAAAGTATGACTCTTTTACTGCCTTCATTGCCACTAGGTAGGCTTGATGATGAGCCCTCACCAGTGTTCACTTGCATTTGATCAGATCTTTCCTCCATTCACATTCGAGCCATCTCCCATTTTATTTCCTCACCCTAAGCTCTGGAGGACACCAGGATACCAGGCTCCACAAGGTGGGAGAGGGAGGTCAGGGGCAATTGTGTCAACAGTCTGATCCATTTGGATGATCCATTCAGAAGTTCCAGAGGACAGCCAGGGCTTTGACAGGAGTGCCAGTCATATCAGCCAGAAAATCTCCCAAAGCGATCTGGAAACCCATTAGATCCATCAGCCTCCAAGGACGGGCCATCCCTTCTGCAGAGAGGGAAAGGTGCTGAAAGCCTAAATGTCAACAGGAAGTGATCTGACCATGACAAGCTGAGAAAACAAGGTCCAGAGTGTGGCCTGCCACAGTGTTGGGCCACTGACATGTTGGGATAGTCCCATGCTTGTCTTGGCAGCAATGAAGTCCTGAGGCACCCCAAAGCCAGTCACCTCAGTATGGATGTTGAAGATCCCCCAGAACCAACAGTCTGGGATGCCTCAACACCACCTCTGAGACCAGCTCTGTCAGCTCAGACAGGGAGACAGCTGAGCAGCAAGGCAGGTGGTAAAGCAGCAGAATCCCTAATCTGTCCATGTTTCCCAATACCAGGAACATACACTCTAGTTCCCTGTAACTGGACAGAGATCCTGGAAAGAGAAATGGAATCTCTATAGACAACAGCAACTCCCCCTTCCCACCCTTCAAATCTGCTCTGCTGCTGTACTGAGTGCCAGGTGGTGGGCACAGCTGGCTCCACCCTGCTCACCCACCCAGGCCTCAGTGATGCAGAACAATCAGATCATGGATGAGGGAGGTCTTACTCCAAGCCCACCTGGCATTCAACAACAGCAGCCACAGAGCCAAGTGCTGGCTGATAAGATAAACCCAGTTCCCCAGATTGGAGGAGGGGGTGGAACATGGCAAAGTCACTGGCTGCCTGTGCTGTGTGCCCCTTACCCAGCCTGCTCAAACCCCCGTCCCATATTATACCTCCCCCTACCCTGAACCACAGTGACTGGGATGGAGGAGGAGCTGCTCTCCCCAGCTCCTCTCTTCCCAGGCACATCCCACAAAAAATAATAATTTAAAAATATACAAGATAGAAACAGTTAAAAACAATTTAAAACAATTTAGACAACTGGGGCAATAATAACAAAATTGAAACCAGCTAAACAATACCCTAACCCAAATGTCCTGAATGCTGACAAACTTAGTCTCCCTTTGGAACGGTGCAATATAGAACAGCACAATGAAACAGGAGGCTGGCATGATCATTCCTTGGCATCTCCTCCCATTCCACATTTGTAAGAAATCAATATTTTAGTGTGACAGAGCCTAGACTTTGGAACTCCTGCCTATTGTGTCTCTGCTGTACCTTTTTTAGCACCTGCTAAAAACATTTATGTTTAGACAAGTCTACCCAAGTCTACCCAAGTCTATACATTTCATTAAATAAAATACATATCCCTACTCCCACCCCTCTTCGTATATCAAATGAACCATCCCATCCCATCAGGGTGCAGGATACAACCTAACATGTGGCATGAATATGTCACTGGACATCAGTTAAAGCTTCATGCTATCAATTGGATTTGACTTTGTGATGACATAACTGAGAGCATGTGAGAGCCTCTGACAGCAGCAATTTAAACAGCTGCAAGCGTGCGTGCATGTGTGTGTGTATCCAAGGAGAGCCCCAAAAAAGATATATAACATTGCAAGAGAACAAATAAATAAATAAGGCAACTGTTCTAGAGAGATTGCACTCTTCGTAAATACTCGAAACTCTCTGCAAATGCTGAAAACCATGCACATGTATTATCTCTGTAGTTCTTCAAAGACCTTTCATATAAAATATCTCCTATTTGCCTGTAATATTTCCATTTCCTTCTAGACTGTGGACATACCAAGCATCTGAAGCATGTGACTTCCTCCAAAGAATCCTGGGATTTGTAGTCTGTTAAGAGTACTGGGAACTGTAGCTCTATGTGTGGGGTAAACTACAGTTCCCAGGATTCCTTGGGAGAAGTAGTGTGCTTTTAAATGTACTTTACATGTATGGCATGTATACAGCTCAAACATTTCTGAATGGCCGTGTTTTCAAATGAGCTCATTCGGCATTCAAATGACAAAACTGGACCAAGTTGTCTCCCTTTGCCCATTGAACAGGGACATTATCAAGAGACCCTCCAAGAGGTTACTAGAGGTTTATTCCCCCTTTTGAGATGAATTTTTCATCTTGAAAGGTCAAACTTCCAGCTCCTTTGATTCCAGCTAGCTGCATTTCTCTGCTCTCAGCTTCATGGTTCCCAAGACACAATCAAGATGGGGAGGAAGCAAGGCATTTTGGCAACCAAGTTAGAAAATCCAAATGGCACTTAAATAATTTACAGAATTATCAGGGGGCACCACCAGACGGCTGAAACGAACATCACTGAAATGACCAGGGCCTTCTTTCAAAAGAATTGCAGTGCTTCTGAACAGGTCTCACTCACTTCGGTGGATGCGTGTGTGTGTGTGCAGGAGATGGTACCCACTGGGTTTTCCACTGGATGGTATCAAGGGGCGTAAGGAAGCATTGGTTTCTATTCTTCCTTCTATTCGTCACCTGCAGCCCTGTTTCCATTCTGATGCAGAAAGCCACATCAACTGTCTGTCTGCTGTGGTGAGATTACATAATTTATGCAATTAATTGTGTAAACTTCACTGCTATTACTTTATCTCACCCTATTCATTTAAATGCAAAAGAAACACAATGAAAATGGGGTGTGTAATTAAGATTGATATCCCACCTTTCCCCCAAGGAACTCAAGGTGGAGTACACAGTTCTTCCCCTCCTCCTTTTTTCCTCAAAACAACCCTGTGAAATTAGCCTGTAACTGGCCCAAGATCACCTTGTGCACCTCCTGTGTTGAGCTGGGGATTTGAACACTGGTCTCCCAGGTTCTAGTCCAATGCTCTAACCACTGAACCACACTGGCTCTCATTGTAGCCAGCAGCCATTGATAGTGAATTTGTCTGATCCCCTTTTGAAGCCACCTAAATTGGTGGCCATCGACACCTCTTGCAGGTGCAAATTTTGTCATTTACTTGTGTGAAGAAGTGCTTATGGTGGAAGAGAGAAGGAGAAGGAGAAGGAGAAGGAGGGCGCAAGAGGGGGAGAAATACTGATTTTCCCACTGGTCCATTAGCCTACTTTACTGTCCTGGTTTGGCAGCATCTGTTCTATTGCATCTCTCTAGGCCGCTGTCTCTCGCTGGACCCTCCCACGCAGTCAACCTCACTGGCTGCTTGCCAAGGATGGACTGTGAGGAGTGTTATTTCCACCCAAACACATCCAATATGTCTCATTTCTGAACTGAAACCCTTTTGTCTTTTCATCGCCATCTTTCAGGACGCTCCTCTAGTGCCAAAGGGTTGCACTTCTAGTAACAGTTGCTTGTGTATCGTGCAGGCTTGGACACCCAGGAGAAAAAGAGGCTCGTCATCCTGGTGCAGTCTCTTGGCTAAAGTACAAGATGTGAAGCTAGGAGGCTTTGATGGAACTTGGGGTTTGCCAACTGTCCTTGGTTTGGGGAAGAAAGCCAGAAAAACTGTCCAAGAAGAAGCTTCTTTGGTGCCAGGCACGTGTCTTGAAATCTTTATATGGCTGAGTGAAGACTGAAACCTGTTTGCTGGGTCAGCACTTGGGGGTGGGGCAGATCTCCATCCCAATTTGGGCAGGGATCTGGGTCATCATCATCAGCCCCTCATAGTGAAAGGAGCCTTAGAATGGGAGTGAGGAACTTCTTTCAGTCCTAGGGCTGCATTCTGTTGTGGGGGACCTTTTGCAGGTTACGTGCCAGTGGTGGGTAAAAGTGAGTAGAGCAATTCATATGAATTTTACCTTTTTACAGAAAGCTACATTCCAAGCATGAAAACATCCAAGCTTCTCCTTCTTCATCTTTCATCCAGGAAAGTGAGAGGTATTGCTCACATGCTGTGTGGCCTGGGGAGAGTCGTGGGGACTCCTAGAGGGCTGTATTTAGTTCCCAGGCCTGAGGTTCCTTATGCCAAGAATATTTCAGCCCCTCTCTACCCCCCACCAGGACTGCATGCCCAGAAGCCTTTAATACAGTGCTGGGGGAGGAATGTCTGAGAATTGAGTCAGAAACAGAAATGGGAGTGAAAATTCCTACAATTTGCACATTCATACAAGGTCAGGAACTGAAATCAGGCAAGTGAGTACGAGTGGTATTGGCTATTTTTTTTAGTCTGCAAATGATAGGTAGACAATCATGCTGCTTACTGTATTGTTTTTGATGTTTCCTTTCCATTGAAATACATGGAAGTTCATTATGTAACTTGTTAAGTTACAACCACAGCATGTATTGGGGACAAATAACATCAGTTAAAGTGGAGTGCAGCAGAACAAAAACAGCACTGGTTGGTGCAAAGTCAAGATAGGATGGTAAATGCTGTCTCCTTACATCGCTATGTACATATGCACGATGGCCAGTTCACGCTCCTCATCTTTGTACATGCCTAATTACATCTCTAGATAAAAAGGCCCTCAGTGGAGATGAACCATACATTTAAAGTACACCCTCTCTACTCAAGAATACCAGGAAGTGTAGTTTACCTCTCATGGAGCTACAATTCCCAACACTTAGCAAACTACAGTTCCCAGAAGTAGGGGGTACTTTAAGTGTAAAGTGTGTTTGCAGCTTTTATTTTGCAAAACATCATCAACAATGCCTAATTCAAGTCTGGCCAGATTTTAATTTTCATGGGTCATTGAACTGCCCAGATCAAAAATCAAGAGCAAAAGTTATCTGAAAGCTAACATCCCTCCATTTTGATGCATCCAAACACAGGCAGCACAGCGGCGTTAGGAAAAAGCTCTGCAACTCATTGCCTTGGTTGTATATATATTAAAAAACAACCTTTTTCTCAATCCTCCTATCACTACAGCAACATATATATAACCCATCAAGATTAGTACCCTGAGACTCCCACTCATCTGATTTCCTCTGATCTGCTTATTACTCAACAACTAAATGTTTCACAAAGCCATTTCCCAGAGAAATATTTATGGCTCCCCAATGTTTATTGAACCCTCCATCATGATCAAGGTTTTATGAGCACTCTGTACACAACTCTGAATTAAAAAACATAATTCTTGCTCCATCAAACCTCAGCTTGATGTGGCATTTCTCTCCCTTTATACAAGCCAGCTTCAGAACCCCTTACAGGAGAATTTGTTCGTAGACAAGGAATATTTCTCAGCCAGAGATGGTGGCTGTGAGGCGCTCTGGTTGCATAAACACAATGTGATACAGGGGGAGCTAAGCCTGGAATTGATTTTCTTGGAGGATAAGGCTATTGATGGCTACTGTGCTCTGCCTCCACAGCTGGAGGCAGAAATGCTTCTGAGAACCAGCTACCCAAAACTCCAGGAGGGGGAAAAGCTCTTCTGCTCAGGTCCTGCTTGAGGCTTTCCCACAGGCGTCTGGTTGGACACTGTGAGAATAGGATACTGTTTGACAGTCTATTGGTCTGATCCAGAAGGGCTCTTCTTATCTTATGTTTTTTCTGCTTCTGGTACAGAGGTTAATGCAGCCTTCATCAACATGTCCAGATGTTTTGGACTAGAACTCTCACCAGCCCCTGCTAAATGGTTGGCTACGGCCCAACTATTATTATTATAGCCTTATAACTGGAATATAAAAGTTGGGTTCTGGTAGTTGGTCACCCCTCCTCCTCCCTGCTAAGTCCTCCAAGGGGCAACACTGAGACTAAGGAGAAGGAGGAAGCTGCTGGGCAGTGCCACCCCCTGGGCTGGTTGTAAGAAGGCAAGCAAGTGGGGTCCAACTGAGTGCAGACTGAGGTTAGTGGGACAGTGCCCCCCACACTCCAATGTTAAGCCTCCACTGCTGGAGCTGGACTGCAAAATAATGTTGTTGTTGGTGTGTGTGTACTGTAGTGTGTGTGTATCTTCCTATATACATAAAAGTGTAAGGCTGTTGTCATTATGCGGTTTGCATAGCCATGAACAACAGGCAGGCAGGTGAGGAAACAGCATGGGTGGCAGGTGGTCCAAGCAAGCTGTTTAACCAAAGAATGAAGAAGATTCAGAGAGAGGCCTGGCAAACCCCTCTTTTAAGTGTTCCCCCATTAAACTGTCTGAAGTGCCTCCCCCACCCTTTGAAAGGGGTTGGGACAAATTGTGAAGGAGTAGGGGAAGTGTAAAGGGAGGGGGTTTGGTCAGGTGTAAAGGGAGTAGGGGTTGGGAAGAGGTGGAGGGAGTGGGGAAAAGGTCGGAAGGTAAGTGGGGTTGGAAGTGGAGTGAACAGAGGTGGCAGCCCCATGGGCAGGGAAGAGAAGTGGGGGAGAGGGAGAGAATGTGTGGGTAAAACGTTGCCCTTTTCTGTCTCATTCTTATGGATTTCAGAGATCCCTGTATCCAAGTCCTATTGCTCTTGCAACATCTGTGATGACTATATTGCTTGTGGCACAGTGTCTTGCTCTCCCCCCTCCCCCCTCTCTATCTGACCCCCACTATAGATCTCAACGGTTGTTTTACCTTGTCAATGTTTTGTCTATATTTGCTTTAACCCAGATGCCCCCGCTTTGCTGGCAGCTGTGGGACTTGGTCCCCTCTCTCCTATCAACAATAATTAGGCCTTGTAAGACTAATGGAAGAAATCGTGTCTAATTACCTTGCTGAAGACCCAATTATACTATTAACATTCACAGGCTAGAAGCTAATGATGAGGAGAGCCTTTCATTTGCATAGCATTAAGTTAATTGAGCTGGAAGCTATAGGGCAAAGAGTAGTGGGGGGGCAGGGAGTGATGCTGGCAAGGTAGAATTACAGAATGGATAAGGATGTCCAGACCGGGACAATTAATCTGACAGTTTTATTAATTAACGGCTATCTGACTACCTAGAAGGAATAGCATTTGGCAGCCTTTGTGTGTGTGGGCGGGGGGGGACAGCTCACCTCCTTCTTCCTACCCAATGTTAAGAGCCTGCCCTACTGCTGATTATGTATTATGGTGCAATTTGTGGGTAGTAACAGGGCTGTCTCTTTGAAAAAGGCTAGTCTGCAAACTTTGAAGCATACAGGGAACAGCCATGGAGGTAGAAGCTCCCAGGTTCACTCCTCAGCATCTCCTATTCAGAATCATGAGAACTGAAGTCTTATTTTATTTTCAGATTAAAGATTAAAGACTCAAAGATATAGCACATGTTCTGAATGCAGAAGGTCTCAGCTTCAATCCCCAGCTGACCTGCTGTCAGCAAGTGTATTGAGTTTGACAGCGCAAGGGCCTAACTCTGCATAAAACAGCTTCCTATGTTCCTAATTTTACAACACTTGCATACAGCCAGAGAAAGGATTCCCAGTTCACAACTCGAGTAGCTGCCTTATCCAGGCAAAGTCCCATCTGTTCTAAAAGAACTTCCCCGAGTTAAGGTTCCCACTTAGCCAACAGAATCTGGCTTTCTGCTTTTATTCCCAAAGTTCCTGGGAGCTGGTCAGGTTCAAAGGTAATTTACATTTTTGAGGTAGCTGCTTCAAAAGTTAATTGCCCCACAGCTCTCAAAAGGCAGATAGCAAACCTAGTAACAGACTTCCTTAAACTAAGTTTTAACCCTTCAAGAAGCAAGAACGACCTTTCCACATTTACTCAGAATAATAATATTCATCAGTTCCCCTCCCCGCCCTCCAGCACAAGCACAAACAGTGGAAATAAATAGTCAAATGTCAACAGCTTAGAAATAACAGGACAGCTTCATTTGCCTCTCATATATTTCTTTTTCCTCTCTCATTTACAATGTGCCGCTGTCCTACGACGTGCGAAAAAGACCCTGACCTTCCCAGTCTGAGTCTTAAACCCCCAAAGGATGCTGTTAATTTAAAATATGAAATTATTATCACATTATATTGTTGCTCTCAATCTAAGGTGCCAGGGAATGATATATTTAATATTTATTTACCCAATTTCCAACGCTTTCCAGGTTTCAATTTCCACATCCTGCAAGGCCGGTACAAGTGTTGTACAAGTGGGGCATTAGGCCTCTGCCTCAATGGGCAGCTGGCCCTCACCACCCAATCTGGCTGATCATTTTGGCTGGCAGCCCAGAGGACATAAGAAGAGACTGCTAGATCAGGTCATTGGTCCTTCTAGTTTCACATCCTGTTCTCACAGCAGCCAACCAGATGCCTGTGGGAAACCCACAAGCAGGATTGGAGCACAAGAGCACTCTCCCCTCCTGTGGATTCCAACAACAGGTACTCAGAAGCAATGCTGCCTCAAACTGCAGCAGCAGAGCAGAGCCATCATGGCTAATAGCCCTTGATAGCCCTCCTCTTCTCCTCCTCTTCCTCCTCCATGAACTTGTCTAATCCTATTTTAAAGCAATCTAGGTTGTTGGCCATCACTGCCTCCTGTAGGAGGGAGTTCCGCAGTTTGCACTGCATGAATAAGTCCCGCCTTTTATCTGCCCTGAACATTCAACTTCACTGGATATCCACAAGTTCTAGTGTTACGAGGGAAAGAAAAACTGTTATCCACCTACTTTCTCCAGGCCATGCTGGTTATAAAATTCTATTGTGTCACTTCTTACGTTTTATCTAAACTAAAAACTCCTAAACTCTGCAACTTTCACAGGGGGTCACTTGATCCTCTCGATCATTTTCATTGTCCTTTTCTGAACCACAATATTGGATAATGCTCTGACCTTCAGAAGCAGCTTTCTTGGGGCTCAAGGGGTGTAATGGGAAGCCCCCTGCCCCCCCATAAACACTCAGTGCCTGTCCAGGAGGAACACTACAAATAGTCCTTTGGATCTTAGCCTTTCACATTATCGCTAAAGATGAAAACAGAGTTGTAAATTGCAAGGCAACCACAGGGTCCACGTCCCAGTCACTGAATTGTCCTGGGCTTGCTTGATGATTACTGTAGCAGTGGCAGCAGGAACACCTGTTGGAGCAAGGAGAAGACTCTTCTACCTCCTGCCAGAACCTCCCTATGCTGCTACTGACTTGGTGGGCAGAAAACATCAGCTCTCAGGCATGATGAGCAAAAAGATACAACAACTGAGAATAATCCTGGCAGCCAGTTTTGGAGAGCGTCTAGTCCCCCACTGTCACTCCAGCAAGACCAGCAGAAGATCTGGGGAGATGATTTGATCCACTGTGCCCTCCCGCCCCCAAGAAAACCACCATTTCCCCTGAGAGTTTGAAAAACTGGGCATCTTTTGACTTCTGGGGAGAAGGAACGGCAGATGACTGTCTCTCTGTTAGCTCTCTGCCGACAGAAGATAATTATGTGGTGGTTGATGACAGTCAGACAGATGGTCTGACTATTATAAACCACTCTAGAGATAAGAGTGATCCAGGTAGATAGAACCTCAAACGCTTTGATCAAGGTCATTTTTTGGAGTCTGCACCTGGGAGCTTGGATGGGGGCTAGAACGAGCTGGCAAGCTGAGGAGTCGACATCATGCCCAAATGCCACGTAACAACCCTTTGTGGGTATGAAGACCCACATCCTCTCTTACTTAAATAAAAGAAAAATTGTAAAGTGGAGAGATTTCTTTGATACTGGTGAAAAATTACAATCAGGAAACATTTATTCTTTCGTTTCTTTCTTTTTCAGTAGTAGACAAGAGAGGGAGCCCTTTCTGTGGCTATTCTCATATTGTGGGATTCTCTCCCAAAAGAGGTCAGTCAGACTGGCTCCCTCTTTGCTTTCCTTCTGCTGGCAGGCAAAGACCTACCTGTTGAGACCAGCCTTTGGAAACTAAGGTGCAGGTGATGCTGATCACTGGATTTGAATGGCTGGCTCTAAATGTATTCACATGTATTTTAACTATTGTTATTAACTACGGTAGTTTCTTTTTATTACTTTGTATTTTATAAGGTTGTTTTTTAAATATTGGATGCAGCCTTGAATCCCATCTGGAGAGAAAGGCAGGATAATAAATAATAATAATAATAATAGTGGAAGATTATGGAATGCCTTCCCTAATGTGTCCATTATTAGTAACTTTTCAGGAAGAATGTGAAAACATTCCCATTTAGCTAGGGATTGAGTGGCTGAAGAATACTGATCCTGGAAACCGTGAGGTCATAGGATGGAAGAATATTTTTAACTGAAATTGCTTTTACAATGTTTTTTTAAAAAACCTCTAACTGCTTTTAGATGCATTTGATTGCAACTGTTTTTAGAATGTTTAAATCTGTTTTATAATTTATTTCATTTTCATCTTTAAAAATTGTATCTCTATTAACTGCCCTACAATCCTTGAGGAGGAAGGTCAGATTACAAACTCAGTAAATTATAAAATTAATGATTTCTCATCTTCTTTTCTTCATTGATCTTTGTGTGGTGCCATTTTGCAAAGCAAGCGTACAGCATGGGATAAGAGCCCAGTGTTTTAAATTTATTCAAGTGTTGATTAATCCAGCCATCAAAAATAATCTCTCTCTCTTTCTCTTTCTCTTTCACATACACACGAGCACTTTTGACTCTGGACTCCAAAAACTTCCCTCATTAACTTGTTGGGATCTTAATTAAGTCACGTACCTTCATCTCTCCACTTTTTTTTTATTATTTCGATTGGCCACGGAAAGCAGCAGGTAAATGTTAAGAGGAGGAAAGAACAGAAGATTTGAAGTTAGGTGATCTTTAACCAAAATCTTTCTTCCAACTGAAACGGGAGCATCCGCAGAATACATATTCAGCTATAAGTATTCCTGCCCACGTCTGGCAAACTCACGGATAATGGCACCATGTGAAGGTCACTGGGGTTCTATTAGCTCAATTAATAGAGGAGTAAGATAGGGCTAATACCTAGCTCTTCAAACGGCTAAAGAATAGAGCTGGTAGTAATAGAGTTATTAACCTCTCTCAGCCATTGAATTTTGCTGCTGGTTCAAACTCCATCTCCTAGTTCAGGCCTCCATTAATAGGCTGTTTATTATCCCTAATCCAACCTGAAAATCAGATGCTGGAAGATGAAGGCCTAAATAATGACCAAAAGAAAAAATGCAGGGAGAATCATCTGAATTCCCACTCTTCCCTCGCCACTTAAAAATTGTTCTTAAAATTTAAAACATTCATCCTATATCTGGTTTTGAGAAAGTGGAACATATTACCAACAAAGCAGAGAAAGGAGATATGTTGGGGGTTAGGGGAGTGATCCAATTAGAGAGACCCACCAGAGCCTTTTAATATTGGCTCAATCTGTGAAATATTAAGAGAGAAGTATAGACAAATTACATTTTATTGGAATTGGGCCTGGAGCCTTTTGCCAGCCCATTTGGGCACTTGCTGAGTGCCCCCAAGAGCTTGGAAGGGTCCCTCACTGGCTGTACTGCCATTCTCCACTGGCCCCTCTGAAGCTTTTTAGTGGCAGTGCCGCTTTTCTATATGAGCCAAACTCATTTCCTATCCAAGCATAGGTGCCATCGGCCCCCTCAATATTTGTAGCAGGGGACGAAGCCCCTGCAATGTTGAGGGGATAGATGAGGCCTCCTTCCAATGATGTGCGCCTCATCCTGACAATGCATGTGCCACGTGGCATGCCCTGTCGCCATCACCCCTTACCTACGAATGTGGCTCAGACTGCCTCGAACTGATGCCACCACCTGCCCACCCAGCCACCCAGCACCTTCCCTCTGCTGGCGCTCTGCCACCATCACAGCAACTAGACCAAGGTCTCCACTGCCACTTCGAAGCATCCACTGAAGCCAGATCCGGCTGCAGATGTACTTCCAAAAACCAGGTCACACTTCCAGAAGTATGTCTGCAGCTGCACATATTACTTGGCCAGAGTACTGCACTTTGGAACTTTTGAGAAGTGTGAATCCTGAAGGATAGCTCTGTATCGGTTCAAGTTTCATTTTGGGAAGTGAGAATTTGGTAAGACCGCCTTTAAATGCAAACTGAATCATATTCCTCCTCCAGTCCCATTCAGTGGAATAGTACTTCCTTATAGGGATGCTCCATTTTGTTGTTATGCTTGATAGACTGATCCTCTAGGTGTCTATATAATCGTTGTTATAAGCCCTTGGGACACGTGGCCATCACCAGGTATTGCAGTGAATTCCATAATTTAAAAATTACATTGCTATGTGAAGAAGTACTTCCCTGATTGTCTGTCAGTACAGCCAACTCCTGTTTTGTGCATGTTCAAAAACGGGTGACAATATATTCGCGAGCTGTTTTCGGACCAGAAGGAGGATGTGACAGGGGCATAACAGGGGATAACGGGGGCAAGGGAGGGCTTATGCATGGTCCACCGAGGTGCATGATGACCTGGAATGTAACCCCCGTGCAAAATGTGGGTTGCCTGCATGTCCTTTGTGAGCCTGCCACTGTTCATCTTGCTTTGGGGGCCAACGCTGATTTAAACAAAATTTAATACCTTCTCTGTTGGCAGTGTGAAATACATTATTTCCTTCTTTGCTTTAAGGGCAGATCTCTGGGTGCTGTTCCTGAGGTTGCAAGAGATCTCTCTTTTTTATTATTACATATTAAGGAACTTTATAGTCCAATTTGCTCCTTGTAGTTTGGGGGGTGGGGGTGTTCCTCCCCACCCTCTCAAATAACTTGATTTTTCATTCTTCCCTGCCATCAATTACTGAGTTTCTTTCCTCTACTCTTCCATAAGACGGGAGAGCCAAGAGACTGATACTGCTCAAAGGTATATAATTCAGTATTATTTGCACCAGGTTTATGAGATGGAAGTCAGATAAAACATCGTAGTTGAACACTAAACCATTTATTACTTCTAAGAAACAGACTCACAAGTTTATGTCCCGACAATAATTCTGCCTTTTGATCAACCAGAGAGGTCTACTCGGAGTTCCCAGCACAGAGTAACGGACCTTTCCGCCAATAACTTTGTTTACTGATGTGACGGGGTTTTAATAATAAAACTTGATATATATGTAAATTTATTTTAATCTAATTTCATCAACCTGAGCCCACCTAAAAATGAGGAGGCAGAAGGGGAGATGCAATTGGTTCAGGCTGTGATTTATACCTTTCCACTTCCATTCCCAGATTGATTTCCAAGCACTAATTCTATCTGGGTTTCCCGCAGCCCCTCCCCCGCTGAAATCACACTCCATTGCAGACAGTGTGTTTTATAACCTGTGCCAGAAGCAACTGATTTACAGCCCAGCTTCCACCAGACCGCTAGCTGTGCTTCCACCAATTGTTTCTCTCTCACCCAGTGCTTGTCAACAGCTTTGTGTGCGTATGTGGAAGGCATCAGTCTCAGAATCAAATCAGTTTCTCCGTCCCCTAATAAAACACATACACCCCTCCCATCATACTCAGTTAGGAATTTCCACACTCATGCAGGAGTGTAGTGGCAAATTCAGAAGTGCAGGAACCTTTTGTGGGAGTCCTAGCCACACCCCCTTCTAAGATTATACAACCTTCTGAGATGATGCAATAATCTTATAACTGCACAATAATTACGGAAGCATTGCAACAACAAATGCAGGTTTCCATGTGCTGCTTTTTAGCCAGATCTGCTATTTTCTGCGAACGTACACAGCCAAATGATTTGGTGTGCTCAGATTATTTTCTTTCAGAGTGGCTTAAGATCTGTTTCCCTTGAAGTTCTAGTCTATGTAACAGAACTTGCACTCCATTCTCTGGAAACTTAAGCACTTTGTATTTTCAGTACTCTTAAATGCTTAGTTTTGGAGCTTACAGTGGCTAAAAGGTTCCCCTTTCATGCTGATGGGGTGGCTCTAGGATGCTAGAGGCAGGGAATCATGCTCTGGAAATAGTAACAGGCCTTTGAAATCCCTGCACCCGCCCACCCCACCCCATTACACCACTGCATTCACATCAATAATCCCTACCTGTGGCAAAAGGTGCCCCCTACAGCTAGAGGCACATCTAGACTGCTCTAATTTAATGGTCTGGATGTCCCATTTCTGCACATGCAAGGCTTATTCTCCTGAGGCTTCACAGGTCTATACAGGAATGACAGCTTGGAGAATGGCCTGGGTGCCTTTTTCAGTCTACATTCCTTCATGGGCAAGCTCCCAGGGGCCACATGCCAGTGGTTGGTGGGGCCACAGGTAAAAGCAGACAGATCAACAGTTGCCACTCATACATTCTGTACCATGGTTGACATTCCAGCCAATCAGAATCCAGAGGTTTCCATCCCACCAGCACCACCCCACATCTCCATCCTCCACACAGGTAAGCGAGAGCCATGGTCACAGTTCAGAGACAGAGCAATGCTGAGGAGGAGTGTGGCCATGGCTTATGGAGGGTTGTCATGGGCAGGGAAGAAGTGCAGGGATAACAGAGGGTATTCACACACAGATTTGGGGGCAGGGCAGGAGGGAAGATTCAGGACAAGAAGCAGTGATGGTCAACAACCTAGGTGTATTTCAAAGAAGATTAGACCATGGAGGAGACGGCTAATGATGGCTACGCTCTGCCTTCACTGTCAGAGGCATTATGTCTCTGAATACCAGCTGCTAGAAACCACAGGACAGGTTGCATTTGTGCTTAGGTCCTGCTTACAGGTTTCCTACAGGCATCTGGTTGGCCATTGTAAGAAACAGGATGGTGGACTAGATGGCTCACTGGCCTGAACCAGCAGACTCTTCTTATGTTCTTATGGGAGCACAAATACCCACCACTGCCTCAGGGCAGGCTGTGAAGGAATGATCACTGCTCTGCCTCTGAGTTACTCACACACAGAATGTCCCTGAAGAAAAGTTTCTTGGTTACCTGTTTGGATTAATATTTGCACGCTGCATCAGCTTTGCCTGGTCCTCATCCCGAGGGAATCCATGGAGCACCCAGCCTCGGATGTGGCAGTCCAGCCTGTTCAAACGCTCTGACAGCATCTTTACAACAATGTTGTCTGCAACTGGATGGAAAGATTTGGGGAGAACATGCTGGAAATTGACATCATGGAAATGAAAGCACAGGAGAGTTAATTAAGGGTCCTAGCTAAGCACCTTATGTTGATAAAAGAGAAGGTGAATTAGGTGGGATCGTTCCCCGGACCGATGAAAGCAAAGAAGAGACCAATGTTCTAACTAAAGCCCTTGCTTTGGAGTTACTAGAATTTGCTTGAGCCTTACCTGGCTAGATATCAGAGGAAGTACCATATTTTTCGCTCTATAACACACAGATTTTTTCTCCTGAAAAGGAAGGGGAAATGTCTGTGCGTGTTATGGAGCGAATGTGTGGTCCCTGGAGACGAAAAATCAGACAAAAATCAAATCGGGCTTCACGATTGCTGAAACGGAACAAAGAGCAGGGAAAGCCCCTCCCCTCCAGGCAAGCAGAGGGGAAAAGAGGAAGCAGCTGCTTTCCTGCATTCTGCCTCAGGGTCTTACTGCCCACCCACTCTGTTTCGTTGCTGTGTTTGCTGAAACGGAACAAAGAGCAGGGAAAGCCCCTCCCCTCCAGGCAAGCAGAGGGGAAAAGAGGAAGTGGTTGCTTTCCTGCATTCTGCCTCAGGGTCTTACTGCCCACCCGCTCTGTTTCGTTGCTGTGTTTGCTGAAACGGAACAAAGAGCAGGGAAAGCCCCTCCCCTCCAGGCAAGCAGAGGGGAAAGCAGAGTGTCTGCTTTCCTCTCTGTGCTTCGGAGGGAACAATGTTTGTGAAGGGAAGAGAGATTACAGGTTCAGCTTAAAATTCTGATTTGACTTCCTGCTTTTTGTTTTTGGGGACACACAGCATTCAAATATGCTTTCTTCAATTTAAAAGGATGAAATCCTTAAACAGTGTTTTGCCTGTAAATTCATGCGATCTGGAAGATTACAGTGTCTGTACCTCTTAAGGGATGGCAAAGCTTAGGTTTCGCTGCTAAATAGTTCTTAATGCAGTTAAAATGCTTTCTTCTGTCAAGGCAATTAAAAAAAATAAATATCAGGCAGCCAGAAAACATGCAGATGGGAGAGAGAGAGAGAGAGAGAGAGAGCGCGCTCGCTGGCTTGTGTGGGTGGGTGGGGGGGAACTTTTGCCTTCCTTTCCTCACGTTATAGCCCTCTCCTGCATTCTTAGCCTTCTGTGTTTTTCCTTCCCTCCCCACTTAAAATGTGGTTACAAAGCATGGATCCACATGGATCCTCAGGATCTTTGCATTGGGTCACCCCAAATTCACCATCAGAGCACACAGCATGTCCATGGCTACAGCCTGCCCCCCCAAAATCACGCACCCACTGTTGCCTGGGGCTGCAATGGTGCAAAAACGTGGTTACAAAGCATGGATCCACATGGATCCTCAGGATCTTTGCATTGGGTCAGCCAAAATTCACCATCAGAGCACATAGCATGTCCATGGCTACAGCCTGCCCCCCCAAAATCACGCACCCACTGTTGCCTGGGGCTGCAATGGTGCAAAAACGTGGTTACAAAGCATGGATCCACAGGGATTCTCAGGATTTTTGCATTGGGTCACCCCAAATTCACCATCAGATCACATGTCTGTGGCCACAGCATGAAGCACAAAAATGATACGTCCACTGTTTCATTCAGAATATTTTTTCCCTTGTTTTCCTCCTCTAAAAACGATGTGCGTGTTATGGTCAGGTGCGTGTTATAGAGCGAAAAATACGGTAATGAATTTATACACAAGCTAAGTGAGCTACAGTTTAGGGCCTTGAATTGTGAGAAGCCTATAAACACACATAAATGGCTAAATATCAAGTTTTATATACAGTGGTACCTCGGGTTAAGTACTTAATTCGTTCTGGAGGTCCGTACTTAACCTGAAACTGTTCTTAACCTGAAGCACCACTTTAGCTAATGGGGCCTCCTGCTGCTGCCGCACTGCTGCCACACGATTTCTGTTCTCATCCTGAAGCAAAGTTCTTAACCTGAAGCACTATTTCTGGGTTAGCGGAGTCTGTAACCTGAAGCGTATGTAACCTGAAGCGTATGTAACCTGAAGCGTATGTAACCCAAGGTACCACTGTAGCTGGTTAAAAAATAAAGGAAATGGGAAAACAGACCCTAAAGCAGTCATTAGCGTTCTGATATTACAAAAATATTCTTAGTGGTTATATTCTTGTCATACTGTGTTTATAAACCTGTGCAGAAATACCTGTACCAAATTTTCATCAGGCCAGGTGTCCATAATGTGTCAAACCACACTAGTGCCAGGTGAGGGCTGGGTCAGTCCTCAACACATCTTAATCTGTCCCTGATCAGAGCCTAGAAATAGCTTGCTATTTTGAAATCATCATCATCATCATCAGTGGAGCAAACTGCCAGGCTAGCATTTATTTTTTATCCCCACACTGTACAAGGGGACAAGGAACTGAACCCAGAAGACTAGGCTTGTGTTGGTGACTGGAATGAGATCTGAACCCAGGACTTCCTGGGGTGAGAGTCAAACCCGGGGGGAAAACTCACACTCTTGGACACAATGCTTCACCAGCACTCAGGATCATGTGATAAGATGGCAGGTGACTAGATGCTTTTTAGTGATAGTCTCCTTACTTGTGGAAACAAGGTCTCCTTTTAGCATTAAGGTCCTGCTTGAAGGCTTCCCATCAGTCAATAGAATTCATTTTCTTATGTTAGTTTCGCTAATATACATATTTGTTCATGCACACATTCCCCAAATATATTCATTTTTGTGCACATTACTTGGTTAGAGAATTGTAAAAATTCAGAGAAGTGTACGTTTTGAAGAACAGTCGTGTTTTGGAAAGTGCAGATTCATAGGTGCAACTTTAAATGTGAACCAAATCAAATTTCTTCTTCCCACCCGCTCTCCCCCTTGCCCTGCTGTCCACAAAAATAAATAAATACTAGCCTACCTTAAAAGGCTGTTGTAAGGGTTGCTAAAGAAATGAGATAGTACCCCAAATAAAACAGAAACATAAAAACCCTAGAATCCACTTTCAGAGGGGAACAAATCTTTTGAGAATTTGGAGAACTGCACTACTTAGAACAGCTGCATTAAAGAAAACATCTTAGCAGGTTTTCAAAAGGCCAGGATGAAGAAGAGATGAAATCTACATCACTTCTATTTCCCTGTGATTAAAACAAATGAGGAGGCAGTAATGTATGGTAGATCTTTTCACATGGGGCTTCCTTGAGGTTGTCGGGAAAATTGGCTAGTCTCTGTAATTGCCATTAGGGTAAGACTAAAAAGCTAGCCCTAGATCTCTCAGCCTCAAGTGTACCACTAGCTAGCAAAGTTGAGTTCACAATCCTTCTGATGAAGTCATCAATCCGCCTGCTTTAAGGGGATTATGATGCATGAGAATTTCAAACCATCAGTTCTCTTTCATCCTAAATGTGTGTGAGTCTTCAGCCTCTGTCTTGGAGCTAGAGGGGTTGTATGTGTAAGGGAATCTCTACAGACAGAGGTTTTTGGTCTTTGGAGAAGTCCAAAGGTAGATTTCTAGTGGAAAGGGCCCAATGGCTGGCAATGTTTGGTTAAAAAAATAAAAAGAGAGTATTCATCAGGGGTGATCTTAAAGGAGTGTGTGCACAGGAGATGAGCCAAACTGAAGAATAGGATCCTGGCTTGTGGGAATCCCCAAGATGCTTGATTCTTACCATGCACAGAGGCTGCCCAATCAGCTCACTTGTGGTGAAAGCAAGCCAATTGGGATTGGCTGCAGCTCCCAGGGAGCATGAAGCCAGCACCTGTAGTGCAGCCAATCCCAGCAGGCTTGCTCTCCCCACCAATCAGCTGATTGGCAGTGACTGTAAACCTTCCGACTAGATGCCATGTCTCCACCTGCCCCTCACCTGATGCCACATATGATGTCACGTGTGGGGCAGGTGGGCATGGGTTTTAGAAAAATGGCCTCAGCCAAACTGGGACCTCTGCAAGTCCTAATGAGGCCTGCAGTCTGGAGATTCCCCACCCCTGGGTTATTGGACTAGGACCCAGAAGACCAGGGTTCAAATTCCCCACTCAGCCATGAAGTCACTTCCTCTAACCTACCCAACAAGGTTGTTGTACAGATAAAATAGGAAGGGAGTAGAAGCATGTATGCAATACCTTGAGCTCCCTGAAGGAAAGGTGGAATATAAATAAATGTAGTAACAACAATAATTTCTGAAGGTTGCCACTTAAGCTCTTGCCAAATTCTCTTTACTCTATAAGCTAGCTACCTCGATCTATTATCCTATATGCTCCTTCTATTAATTAATTAATCAATCAATCAATTCCTTTCTCTTTTTCTTCCTCAGACAGAGCACTGAGTGGCTAATACTAAGGATGAAATAGGACACTAAAAAAGAAAGTTAAAACAGAACCCACTGTAAAGAAGAAGAAGCATAAAATACTCGGATAAACAAATAGGTCTACCTGTCAAGTTGCAAATGCCCTGCAGAAATGGGAGGGACCTCAGCTGTGTGATCTGAACAAATATAAAGTGGCAACAAAATTGGCCAGGAAAAAACCAACCTCCCAGAGCAGCTTGTGTTGTCCTGGTGCCCTCCAGATGTTCAAGACTATGTAAGATCAGAAAGAAGAGCCGGGCTGCTGGATCAGGTCCCACAGGCCCACGTAGTCCAGCATTCATTTCTCACAGTGGCCAAGCAGGTGCCCATTATGGGAAGTCAAAAGGCAGAACCTGAGCACAACAGTGCTCTCCCTGCTTGGGATTGCCAGCATCTGGCATTGAGAGGCATACTGCCTCCAGCAATTGAGGGAGAACATACTAGTCATTGTAGCCAGTACCCACTGGCAGCTTAATCCTCCATTAATTTGTCTAATCCACTTAAAAAGTCATCCACGTTGGTGGTCATCACTACATCTTGAAAATGGATTTTTTTTGGGGGGGGGATATTAATCCCCACAATAACCCTGTGAGGTAGGCTAGACTGAGAGGTAGTAACTGGCCCAAGGTCAGCCAATGGGTTTCATGGCTGAGTGGAATATTTGAACCCTAGTCTCTTCTGGGTCCCTGTCTGTTGCTTTAACCATTACACCCCACTGGCTTTACCCTAATATATTTTCCTGCAAAAGAAGGAGAAAGCAAAGAAGCAACCTGACACTTCTTGACCTACACTCTAAACCCATAAATCCTTGATAATCCAAGAACCATACAACAATGTTCTTGGGATGCAAAACTTCTAAAATTCACATGCATTCACATGTGAAGCTTTCCTAATCCAATATCTTTGCCTCCTTTAGAAAAAAAAAGGAAAAGGTTTCTGACATATATTGACCTACACTCTAAACCTATAAATCCTTAATATCCAAGAGACACATAACTACGTTCTTGGGGTGGAGGTCCAGGGAGCTCTCCATTCTAACCAGGTGAAAGTTAGAAGCTTCTTTGATAGTGCTGTCCACTTACCCTTTTCCCTCCTCTTAGATATTTTCTCCCTCCTTCCCCCATTAGGTCTAAAGCCTTCCAACATTAATTCAGATGCCTGAGGGTTGATCTCAGGGTTTGACAGTTAACATCTTGCCCTGAATACCAGCTACCGCCAACGGCTACTTTCCCTGGATCGGCCTGTCATCCCTAAATTCAGCAAAGTGTGAGAGCAGAATACCTTATTATTCCACAAAGGTCAAATTGGTTTAATATTATTTGAGTCCTCCAGGGAAATCCCCAGTTTTCCTGCTGACCATGAAGTTCGCAGGAGTTATTTCTTTTTGTTAACAAATGGTTTCAGGAAGGGATAGTCTATTGGTTACAGTATGTGGCCAGCCAAGAGCAACAAAACTAGACAAGACCTGGGTTCTGACCTTTGCTGGAGCAACACCTGTTACCCCTGGGAGCTATCCTAGGTCCTGAATAACCTGGTTCTGACCTGTTGCATAGAAATCTTTCTGCCACCAGGTAAGCATGATGGCTATGTTGTAAGTTCCTAAATACCAGTTGCTGGAAACCTCAGGAAGGGAGAGTGCTTTTGCATTGGGTCCTGCTTGGGGGCTTCCCCTTGGGGCATTTGGTTGGTCACTGTGAGAACAGGATGCTGGACTAGATGGGCCATTGGCCTGATACAGAAAGCTATTCATAGGTTTTTAGATAACTACTGCTGTCTTCCAAGTCTAACACCCTCAGACTTTACCCAGCACCCTGGAAACACTTGGCCTAATCTAAAGTAGGCACAGCATGGGAGCAGACAACTGGATACCTCTCCATTGCTGCACCACATGAGATTCAGCTTTTGAAATAATGGCACAAACGCTCACTAAGCAAAACTTATTAACAGCCTGAATATCACATTTGGCAGAAGCTATTACTGGCTAGTGGTCCACAAACTGGTGAGTGTGCAATTTCCCATTAGCGCTCATGACCCAGACTCTGGTGGCCATTCAATAGTATGCTCATTCTAAGGCTCTCTGCTAGAGGAACCATAAGCCCAGCCCTCTTGGATCAGTCCAAGTATACCTGATTAGGACTGGGAGAGAGACCCCTGTCTGAAACCCAGGACAGCTACTGCCAGTCAGGATAGACAATATTGAGCATATGGATCCATAGCTTGACTCAGTGTAAGGCAGCTTCCAATGTTCCCAGTGAGCTTCCTAAGCTCAGGTCTCCATTTCAACCATTCAATCCATTTCAACACAATGGGCATCCTCAGAGAAAAGGCTTATAGTGTCTTCTTAGGGAGGCCAGCCTCATACTTGCAGAAGCCTTGAGGCAGACCACTGGTCTTCAATTTTATAATCCTAATGTGCAACAGAAGACTCAGTTACTCTTTCTGTCGATCTTTCTCTCCTTTCTCTCTTCCTCCATTGCCCTCCTCTTAAAAATAAATAAATAAACATTATATATATAAACACACCAGTGGTGATGTTGCTTGTGCAATCCAGTGCTCATTTATGGGCCCTGACACACCAGTGGAATATCAAATGGCCCAACTCTGTTCTTGTTATGAGTCTTTGGGCTGGAACATTCCATGGAAAGAAGCCCAAAGATCTGGGAAGATTGGCTCAGGAGGGTATGCAGTGTCACGCCCCAACAGCTTCTTGCAGCAGAGCCAGAATCAGACAAGGCCTCCTCAGAGAAGGAAGATCCCATTGCTGGTTCTTAGCACATAAGGGGCTCAAGAGGAGTCAGTAGAAACTGAAAACCCCTCTGAACTTACTATCCAGGAAGGTGCCCCACTCAGGGATGTGACAAGATTTCCCTGCATGAAGTTTACAAGTTTAACTGAATCACCTTTTTGATGTGTCTAGATCCTGCCTGAGAGAGGTTTCTCTGTCTACCAGTTGAAATTTACAACTGTTGTATGAGCTACTTTCTGGCTTTAAGAAAAGTTTATCATTAAAGGACTGAAGCCAGAACAAAAAGCATGCTCCGTTTGAACCAAGTAAGTTTTAAACGATCAAGGGAGTTTTGAATGCTAATAATTTTTATTTTCTTTAAATCTATTTTCTCAGTGAAAGTGTTGCCTTGAAATCAAAACTAATGTTGCTACTTCTTATTTCCTTTGTGGGAACGTGGTTTGATAGCAGATAATGTTATAAAGATCTTAAGGTCATGACAGGGGATTGAAGACAGGAGACTGTGAAGATCTTAAAGTGGAAACTGAATTGTTAATATCAAGAACATTCAGTATGGCAGATAAATTGCTGGACATTCCATTGGCTGTTGGTGTCCTTCAGCAATTGTTTGATGAGTAAATAAAAGTGATTAGAGCTGAGATTGATGAAATGGTAAATGAAAGCAGACCAGAGAAGGATGAAATGGAAAGTGGCATTAAAGAAGACACAGGGACTTCAGAGAAAAATATGGATGAAGGATTGTCAGAACAGGAGGGTGAAATGGATGCAACAGACGGTGAAATGGAGAAGTCCTCCATACAGGTATTTGAAACAGCCAAAAGGTTGAGTTGAGATGTTGGAGGAGTGGAATGAAGCCATGGATGGATAGATGAAAAGACATCCTGAGCTGGCTGAGATAGACTTGAGAGAGAGAAAGGACTCTGTTTACAACGTGGAGTGAATTCAGAGGAAAGAGCTATCAAACCTTTAGTGTCTTCCTTGGGAAAAGAATGGAAGAAGCATAAATGGAAAAGGAATAAAAAAAAAAAATCAGGATGGAACACCACAGCAAATACAACAGGAAATGGGAACAGAAGATATGGAACTAGGTGCAAATTAAGAAACGCATAATAAGTAAAAAACTATTGAATAGTTAATATACTGTATAATCACAGCAGAAAGAATCTTGTGTGGACTAAGACAGAAAGATTTATTATTGTTTAATATGTTGAAGTTACTGGAGATAATGTTGATATCTTTGATTAGAGAAAAATGATTGCTGACATTTATTATTATTAATAATTAGAGAACCCCTTTTGAACTCTTTGTGGAAAAAACCAAAATGAATTAATCTATTTGGATTGGAAGATTGGGAAAATATTGTCTAACAGAAAGTAGATCAGTTGGGTGTCATTCTAGAGTGAATATTTTGAATAATTTATTTTTATGTAACTGATGGAAAATCAGAAGTCCTTTTTATTTTTGTTCTTCTCTTTTTTCCTCTTTTTAAGTTTTCCTTTTGTGTTTTCTTTTCTCTTTTTGTTTTTATTTAGATTAGCTTCTTTTATCCTACTGTATTATGAAAAAGCTTTAACTGGCCTAACTTCAGATTGGAATGGGCCCTTCTTCCTTTAGGCCAATTGAATAAAGTTGTGTCAAATTGAGACCATGCTATTTCAAAAGACCAAGGGGACAACTACCTATGTGATGGATAAACAATCTAAAATATGTTGATGCAAGAAGCAAACAACAGAGAACAATAGAGAAAACTTGAAGAGGCATATATCTAAAGATGCATCTGAGATGCTTCAAAAGGAAGAAGAAAAGTATGTGTGAAACTAATTCCATTGCATCTCTTCCTTACAAGTGAAATTGTGAGCAATTTTTAAAAAGTTGAACCTTATTTTAAACCAGGTTATTGAGGAGCCTGCAATAGAGTTGCTTTGGGGATGGAGGGCAGTTGTGATCCAGCGATCCATCATCGCCATTTCCATTCCAAGAGACCATCTGGTCAGGAAAGGTCTGTTTTTGCATTCAGGCAAGAGTGGCTCACAGACCCAAGTCCGGATCATCCTTGCGCCTGAAGTAATCTCTTGGTGAAGCATTCCTTTCCTCTTCCTCCTCAGCTTCTAGTGTGGGGATTTTATCTTGCATGAATAAAGATGATAAACTTGCACCTCTTTTAGTCTGCAAGGTTTTTCTTCTCCCCCCCCCCCCCACTTCCTGCCCCCGTGTCCAGCTGCCTTTTATTCTCCACTTTCTGTCTCTTCACGTGTGGGTGTTTCTTTTTTCTTGTCTGAAGATTTTTCTAGATTCCCACTTTGAAGATGACATCTAAGGCTGCATCTGGTCTAAAGTCTGCATTATGAGAATTCATGTAAACTCCAGTTTCCATTAGAAACTGAGGTCTAGGCCCTTCAAAGTGTGGCCAACATAATAAGTACAGGAGGCATCTAAGACAATCATTATTTCCTTAACACCACCACTGTTTTTACAGCTTTTGAGTCCTGCCGATGGAGGCTCTGGTTATGTAGCTTGCTAACGTTTGCCTATGATGTACTAATAAACAGAACAGTGGTGATCAGAGGCAAACCTCTTGGAGAAGTGAGTTTGTTTATTAAGCAGCGCCACCTGCAGGTGATACATGGTTGCTGCAATGTGGAGCTGTGCTCACCGAAGGAAGAAAGGTACATTTTTGGGTGCCAAGACTGAATTTTACAGAATAGAATAGATGTCTCTACCCCAAGACAGGGCGGGGTGTGTGTGTGTTTGTGTGTGTGTGTGTGTGTGTGTGTGTGTGTGTGTGTGTGGAGTAGACAACAGTTACAGCTGCTACATCAGAGCTATGGCTACCCAGCATTGCAGCACATCGTTAAACAAGGGCACTTCTTCTTTCAGGAAGCAGTAATGGCCATGAACTTTAAGAGAGGATTGGACAAATTCATGGAGAAGGTTATCAATGATGACTAGCCACAATGTCCATACTCTGCCACCACAAGCAGAGACACTAATGCTTCTGGAAACCAGTTTCTGGAAACCACAAGAGGAGAGAGTGCTCTTGAGCTCAGCTCCTGCTTGCTGGTTTCTCCCTGGCTGGGCACTGTGAGGCAGGATGCTGGTATGTTCTTAAGTATGTTTTTAAATATCGGCTTCAGTGCTGAGCCGGCCTTAATCTGGGAAAGGTGGGACTCAGGTGGGCCACAGGCTCCCTGCCCCAACATTAACTGATAAAATACTGCAGTGGGTGGTAGTGTGTCCATTTGTTGCCCTTTTCAGGGTTAATGCTGAGACTGCCCTCGGCTAGCGGCCTTCATAGGTAATGTTCTGATGGGGGAAGAGAGGGGCAATGAGTATTTCCCACCATGTAAAGACACACCTGGGCCTTCCCCACAAGGGGCCCTTCTGGCCTGAACAACCTTTCTTCACACAAATCCCACCCAATGAGAGCCAGTGTGGTATGGTGGTTACAGTGCTAAACTAGGACCTGACAGACCAGGGTTCAAATCCCCGCCTTGGGTCAGCCACTCATTCTCAGCCTAACCTACCTCACATGGGTGTTGTGAGGATAAAATGGGTAAGAGAACTATATAAGCCACCTTAAGCTTCTTGGAGGAAAGATGGGATAGAAATTAAATACAAAATAAAATAATTGTCACAACAAGAGCATTTGGTTCATAGTAACAACTCTTAGCATTCAGACCAGTTGTTCCCCTAAGTGGACAGTACCGCTTTGCTTGTGGGGCTGTGGGATTACATAGGTAAAGGTAAAGGGACCCCTGACCTTAGGTCCAGTGGTGGCCAACTGGGGTTGCGGCGCTCATCTCGCTTTACTGGCCGAGGGAGCCGGCGTACAGCTTCTGGGTCATGGGGCCAGCATGACTAAGTACCAGAGCAGCGCACGGAAATGCTGTTTACCTTTCCGCTGGAGCGGTACCTATTTATCTACTTGCACTTTGATGTGCTTTCGAACTGCTAGGTGGGCAGGAGCAGGGACCGAGCAATGGGAGCTCAC
Organism: Podarcis pityusensis; assembly: GCF_964106645.2. NCBI lineage: Eukaryota > Metazoa > Chordata > Lepidosauria > Squamata > Lacertidae > Podarcis > Podarcis pityusensis. The sequence goes on along the minus strand of NC_138044.1, from coordinate 14,940,424 downwards.
CCCGTCGCGGGGATTCGAACCGCCGACCTTCTGATCGGCAAGTCCTAGGCTCTGTGGTTTAACCCACAGCGCCACCTGCATCCCTGTGGGATTACACAGGGGGTACTAAAAGGCAAGAGAGTGTGCTGGAGGTGCAAATGACTATCAGACATTGAAAAGCTGGCATTACTGGATGAAGTTCATCAGTTTTGTTGAATTAATTAAACCAAACAGTTTAAATTGAATTTTTAATAAATGTGCAATTAATTGTTACTGGTGTGAATTATATTGTGCTATTATTGTTCTTAGCGAGCTGTGCAAATCACTGTTTTTGAATAATGCTTTCTATAGGATAGGGTAAGGGAACACATGTTTTAGACAATGCTTTAGTGACCCTTGCAACAGCCTAGTTAAGGCAAGCTAGTACTGTATTGGGGAGAGAGAGAGAAAGAGAGAGAAGCAGATACAGAGACAGAATTAAAGACAGAGAGAAGGGAAGATCCACTGGCAGATGGTTTATTTGTTCCTCTAACCCTCAGTTTTTGTCATCGGGGTTGGGAGGACGGACATAGCCCCATGAAGAAAAGTCTCTAGCAATTCCCTAGTGCAAAATGTCAGACTTGAGAATAGCGAATAGCAGGTGGGGGCAAGGAATTACTTCAACTGCATTGCTAAACAGCCAATGGAGCTAAAGGTGGAGCATCCTATCCATTTCAGGTTCTGATCATCCCAACTTACGTTAGCTCACCACTTTTCCAGCTCTGTTGCAAAACAATTTTTTAGAAAGCCATTACGAGACTTTGCCAGCCTTTTAAGGCACATTTCTGTTGTTGTTGTTGTTGTCATTATCATTATCATTGTCATCATCATCATTATTAATTATTATCATTATTATCATTATAGTCATCATCATCATCGTACCTGCCCTCCCAGAGGAGCCCAGCGAACCACACACATTAATAATAACACCATCAAAAACATTTTAGTAAAGGTAAAGGGACCCCTGACCATTAGGTCCAGTCGCAGATGACTCTGGGGTTGCGGCGCTCATCTCGCTTTATTGGCTGAGGGAACCAGCATACAGCTTCCGGGTCATGTGGCCAGTATGACTAAGCCACTTCTGGCCAACCAGAGTAGCGCACGGAAATGCCATTTACCTTCTCGCCGGAGCAGTACCTATTTATCTGCTTGCATTTTGATGTGCTTTCAAACTGCTAGGTTGGCAGGAGCAGGGACCGAGCAACGGGAGCTCACCCCGTCGCGGGGATTCAAACCGCCAACCTTCTGATCGGCAAGTCCTAGGCTCTGTGGTTTAACCCACAGCACCACCTGCGTCCCCGAAAACATTCTAAAACCAACTAAAAACAACCACATTCTCTCAACCAGTGATTTCAGTGTTTCCAAGAAGCTTCCTCATAAAAGGCAGAGCATTCCACAAATAGGGAACCAACAGAGGAGACCCTGCCATGGGTCTAAGACCACTGGGCAGTGCCCCCCACAAGGCCTCACCAAGAGAAAGTGGAGTCTGAGATGATTGACATACATATGATTTTGCAATGATTTCCCCTAATATAATGCACTCTTGTATTTCCTTTTCATGAATTATATGCATTTTTCAGGTACACTTTCCCCTAATATATACATTTTGCTACAGGAGAACCCCATTACAAAATTACCCACCGTCACCAGGAGACTCAAAGAGGGCCGGTCAACGGGTGGATAAATAGAACTTTAGGAGAAGAGGAAATTAATCTGATTTTTCGTTCCTGTTTGGACTTGTGTGTATAAAAAGAAAAATGAAAGAAAAATGTAGAGGGATTTTCCATCCTCCCCCACCCCCCAATAATAAAAAAGAAAAAGTAGCTCTCTGCAGGGCCCCTACAGCTTGTGAAAAATTAAAGTCGACGGATTCAAACTGTCCTATTTCCACATCAAACGAGGAGAGGCACTGTGCGCTTCCCAACTTATCTTCAAACGCCCAGCACCCTCGAAAGTTTCTTGAAAAAAAGAGAAAAAGAGCGAGAGGGAGAGAGAGAGACAGGAAAAGGAAAGAGTCTCCAGCTCCCCCAAGTGCTGTGCCCGTTACCGTAGCCGCTGTCTCTCTCTCTCCTAATTATACCCCTGTGAGTTTATTAATCAACTTGTAAATTATTTAGAGAGCCATGCGTGCGCGTCTTCAGCTAGTACAAACACACGTGTGAGAAGAGGCGCTTGGAAAAAAACCAGCGGAGGGTCCCCCAAAGGATGCTCCGGCAATGTTGCAGGCTGCTTGCAGGACGGCTGGCTGGTGTGTGTGTGTGTTTGAAAAAATAAGAAATAAAACCGAGCTTATCTCCTCAGATAGAAAGATTTACCTAGCCTTTCAACTGAGAAATTATTTGCAACTTACGGATAGCAAACGATCCGCTACCACCCCCCAACTCTCCTTCATAAGAAGAGAAAGAGAAAGAAGGCTCTATTGTCAATTTTTTAAGCTGCCACTTTAGAGATAAGAATGTTAATTTCACTGTCAAAAATAAATAAATATGAGGGTGGGGAAGAAAAGCTGTGATCTTGGGGCCACCATGACATCCAAACTTGCAAAAACGAAAAGAGAGAATAAAGTAAATCATTGGGGAGTGGGGGGGGGGGAAACATCCCAGTTTATTCATTTTTTCTGTAAGAAAAGTTAATGTTAAGACTGGGTTTTTTTTGTTAGTAATAGCAGAAATTAGGAGATTCCCAAATCCCCCTTCTTCTACTCCTCCCTGTTCTCCCTCCGCCCAGCCAATGAAGCAAGAAGAGAAAGCCACTGGGATGGATTCAAATATTACTATTTTATAAATGGAGAGTAGCAGAGGTGGGGAAGACACCAACACAGAGGGCTTGTGTCTAGCTCAATGGGGCTTGAGACAAAAAATGGGGGGAGACCTTATCTTTCTTTTTGTTGCCTTTGTTTTGTTTTGTCTATTAAATTTGTATACCGCCCTTTCTCATCTCTCTTGTCAGACTAAAAGCTGTTCTGACCATAAGTGAATTGCACCAATCAAGAGCATGCCAAGTCCCCAGCCTGTCCACAAGCTCCAGTGATGGGAAGCGACTGGAGAAAAGAGGGTGAATAGACCCCAGATCGGTTCTGAATAGACATCAGGCTGGGAAACCTCACAATTAGTGAGGCAAACTCTGGCCCTCCAGGCCTTCTCTGGCCTTTGGGAGCCTCCTTCATGCCCCCTTTCCTCCAGCCTACACCCCTCACCAGCCCCACTTTGCACCTTCCTTGGATGCATTTGTCTGACTGGGGTGTGTGCTTGGAACTCTGCTCTTGTCTCTTGCTTTCCTGGAAGAGGGACAGTGAGAGGCATGATAGTGTAGCAACTAACCTCTCTTGCAAAGGTAAAATCTAACATTTGTTGCTCTGTCTACTTTTGCTTCTGGCTCTGCTCGCCACTTGCATATGGCCCCTGAAAAGCTGGCTAAAGGGGAGTGCAGCCTTCAGGCTGAGAAAGGTTTACCAACACCTGGGGGAGCAACCTGGAGGAGCCTGTGATCTTAGCAATCAGAAAAAAAGGTGTGGGAAAAATTCTTAAGAGTGGAAGAGGAGTGACAGAAGAAGGGGCACTGAAGTTAGGAGTACTACAATCTTTGACTAATATAACTTAAAAAAAAAGAAAAAGGTTCACCAAGTAGCCTAACTCTCTTTCATTTCCCCCAAGGTCTTCTGCAAAGCCACTAATGAATTCTTGTTAGTGTTTACTCAATCAAATTCATGCTTTGTTATCCTGAGGAGGAGTGGATTAGCAAAATGATCAGACTTATTATTTGTCTTGCAGCATAAATATTGGCTAGAATGCATCCCTTCATTCTGCTAAGATATGCCCCACTTAAGCCATAAAGCCACACAGATGCAAAAAATATCAAAACAAACTTGGAGAAAAACAACTCTGGGATACTTATTGGTCATGTGGACAGAAGATAAAGCTCCAATGGGTGTCCTTAGGATTTGTTATGACCACATTACAGTATCTTTGCCTAATAGAGAACCCTAACATTTAAACCAAGGGGACTGGCCAGGATCCAAAGGACTATTTAAAATATCATCTCTCCCCACACACCTGGCCATTTACCCAACTAATCATTGTGCTCTGCAGGTGAGGGCCTCTGCAAATGTACCAACTTATCAGGAGGCCTGTTAGGCTTTTAGTGTTATGGCACCTACTCTTTGGAATGCCCTCCCTTTAAATATCAGGTCCCGTCTCTGTTGTCATTTCAGCACCTCTTGAATACATCCCTCTTTCAACAAGCATTTCAAAGTTGAGATCTTTCCCAGTCTTCATCTGCATTGGAATTGTTTTTCAGATGTTTTGATTGTTTTATTACTTGTGTATTTGCTGCCCTGGCCTCATAGATGAGGAGAAGGAGGAGGAGGATCTACGCCATCATCCTCTGGATAAGAGATGCTGAGAATTAGCAGGGAAAGTCTATTGCCTTAAGCTCTTGCATGTGTGCTTCCCTTTTGGATAGGGCAAGGTAGGTCACTGTGTCAGGGGGACACAATAGTGGGACACAGAAATGACCTTTGAGGAGCACAGTTTTATGGAGATTAGTTTTTGTTATATCTTATACATTTCTGATAATATTTTACTTTTATTTTAAATTCTGAAGAATTTTATCATTTTTGAAGTAACTGATACATTGGAATTGTTTCACAAATTGAAAATATTTATGGAAAACACACAATGGAAAAAGAGGATATCAAGGAAAGTGAGAGTACCACCAAGTCTGTAAAAGAAGATGGTACTGTGCCTGACTTGAATTACAGTGACCCTGCTAACTGGTCTAACTATTGCAGTGATAATTTGTGACAGCTTATAATACAACATGGACCACAGCAGGTTGTATCACATGATTTCCCCAAAGAGTAACAAAAAAAGAAAAGAAAAAAGAATAATTTCTCTCCTTTACACTACAAGAGAAGAATAGCAAATGGTGAAGAAGTATCAATTGAGGTTGATATATTCAACCTCAAAATATGGTGTGTGTAAGTTGTTCGGCAAAAATATCGTGCACTACCTCTACAAGAAACAGGTTCAAAAGACTGGAAGAACATTGAAGCAATTCTGTCTTCACATGAGAGGAACACTGACCATTTAGAAAACTATCAGACCTGGAAATAACTTGAATTGCACTTATCTAAAGGAAAAACATTGGTGATATTAACATAAGGAAAATTAGACAAGAAGAACATTATTGAGGGCAAATCTTGGAACACTTGATTGCTTTGGTCAGAGTTCTTGGCATACAAAACGTGGCATTCCATGGTACAACTAAAAAGTTGTATGGTGCTAGTTGCACAGTGGAAATATTTTGAAGTTTGTAGAATATCTAGCCCTTTTTGATCCCATCATGAATGAACATTTGCACAGAGTTAAAGATCAAGAAACAATGGTTCACTACCTAGGAAAAGATGTCCAAAATGAGCTTATACAGCTTCTAGCAGGTACTATAAAGCAGGGGGGGGGGGAAGCACATGAAAACACAGCCCAGTACTATTCAATTATTTTGGACTGCAAACCTGATGTTAGTCATATTGTACAAATGACAATGATTGTATGTTTTGTTGATGTAATCAAACCATCAGATAATGAGATATCTGAGCCTGAGGTCATAAGAAGAGAACATTTCTCAGGATTTGTTCCACTAAAGGAGACTACAGGTGCCTTTATGGCAGAAACTCTTTTGGACAGCTTGAGCAAATGGGATTACCAAGTAAGAATCCGTATTGTCAATGTGCAGCAATGTGAAAGGCAAAGAAAATGGCACACAAAAGAGAGTCCTGGACATAAACCCATGTGCCGTTTTTGTGCCCTGCAATGCACACGCTTTAAACTTGGTTGTCAGTGATGCCACTGTTGTCTGAAAGCAATTAAGTTTCTTCAGTTTAGATCAACAGATCTATAATTATTTCTATGCATCGACTCAGCGTTGGCAAATTCTAACTAGCCATGTATCAGACTTAGGTATAACTGTTAAGCTGCTGAGCGAAAGAAGATGGGAGAGTCAGATTGATGCTTTGAAACCACTGAGATATAATCTTAGAAGTATATATGATGCTTTAATAGAGATCTTTGATGACACAAGCCTAAAAGGTTTATCTGGAAATGCTTCCCGAATTGAAGCTAAGGCCCTTGCTGATGCAATTTGTAAGTTCAGGTTTGTGCTGTGAACTTACAGCAATATCTCAAAGACTTCCAAAGTCGATACCACCACAAGGAGTACTTCTCTTCATACTACAACAAAAACACCTGGATAATGTGCCTAATGGTTCTGTTGCTCTAAGGATCCTTCTCACACGTCCAGTTTCTCAGAGCTCAAACTTATAAAAACGTACACTTAATGTTGCAAAAGAGATTAGTTGGCTTGACAACTATATTAACTGGACTTGCCCAAGCATCAGCCCTTGACCAGAAGGAACTGGTAACAAAATTTGCACACAAAGTGAGATTTTGATGTGCCTGAAATTGAAACAAATTTAGCAGTTTCAAGTTTTGTGCTTTTCCTTTTGTCTACAAGAACCTGTTTTTGAAAATCGAAGTTAGCAATTTGGGGGGGTGTGCATGTGTGCATGTTGCTAGCCTTGCCAGGGGTACAAAATAGCCTGGCACTGGGGAACAGGGAGGCTGGACAAGATAGCCTTTGCATCCTGATCTAGCAAGGACATAAGAAGAGCCTGGCTGCCGTATCATGCCAAAGGAGGACCCATCCAGCCAAATAGCTTGTTTTCACAGCAGCCAAGCCGATGCCCCAATGCGAAGCCAGAAAGCAGGACCTGAGTGCGACAGCAACATTCTCCACTTGTGATTCCCAGCAATGGTTATTCAGGGGCCATGCTGTCTCCAACAGTGAAGGGATAATAGGAGAATACATGTGCTTTAAATTTATGGTATGTGTGCAGCCACACATGCAACAAATGCAAGCCTTGCTCCTTACCCTTGTGTGATTCAGCCACCACTGATGGATAATACCAGAGTGAGAGGAAATGCCACTCTGTGGGCACAGCACACAGGCATCACAGCCCCCCTCCATGGCCCCCAACAGTTGGCAAAACTCTCCCTTGTGTATATCCTAGCTTTCGTATATTGATGAGCATTTTATTAGATGTTGATGGTATTACCGTTACAGTGGTACCTCTAGTTATGAACTTAATTCGTTCCGGAGGTCCGTTCTTAACCTGAAACTATTCTTAACTAAAGATGTGCTTTTGCTAATGGGGCCTCTTGCTGCTGCCGCTGTGCTGCTGGCACACGATTTCCGTTCTCATCCTGGGGCAAAGTTCTCAACTCAAGGTAACTCTTCCAGGTTAGCGGAGTTTGTAACCTGAAGTGTTTTTAACCTGAGGTACCACTGTACTATTATTACTACCATCACCAGTGCGCATTTCAAGAAAAGGTAGCTAGGAGGAAGTGTTCTTGTTCACAGCTCCAGCCAGCTAGCAATGACACTTTTCAGCAAACTCTATTCCATTTGCTCTCCAGTTTTCTTGCCCCTCACCCGATTGATAATCAGCCAACATTCTATGTTTGCTGAGCATGCTCAGTTCTCATTGGCTGTTTCAAATTCCCCCTTCTCTTAGGGTCCCCACACACCCCAAAAATTGTTTATTTGTTTACTTCTGAAAACTTTGGGATTCCTCTGAGAGAACAGAGTTCCCTACTATTTGATGACTGGTGATGGTACTCAATAAGCCTCGTGTAGATGCCATGGATGGACAAATCAGTCCATTTCACTTTCCCTCAGATTCTCATTGTTCCAATCTTAAGTTTGGTGCTCCACATATCCATATCAGTTTGCAATATTTTAAAAAAAAAATTTCCTCATGAAAACTCAACAGCATTTTAGTGCTAATCTCTCCTAATATACACATTTCAAGTATAATTTTGACTCATCTTACTGCATAATAAAATTGTAAGGTGTTATCACTCTGTTTTCATTAGCTGCTTTCTGAGGTTCTAAAGGCAGGAGTGGGGTGGGGTGGCTCTGAATAAGTGTGACAAATGAGCAGGGGAGGGAGATTGCAGGTTAATATGGGAGTTTTAGTCCTCTGGTGATGGGTGGGAGGCAAAGAGAAGGAATTGGGAAGGGTAGATAGGGGAGCAAAGTGGACATCTGTGGGGAGAATAATAGCAGGGCTGGCAAATGAAGCAAGCAGGGGCACAGCTCCTAGTATACATATATTTTTGCAAAGCGTTTTCCCCAAATATAACTACAGTGGTGCCTCGCAAGACGAAATTAATCCGTTCCGCGAGAGTCTTCGTCTAGCGGTTTTTTCGTCTTGCGAAGCAACCCTATTAGCGGCTTAACGGATTAGCGCTATTAGCGGTTTAGCGGCTATTAAAGGCTTAAAGGCTTAGGGGATTAGCTGCTAAAAGGCTATTAAAGGCTATTAAAGGCTTAGCAGATTAGATAAAGGGGGGGGGAAGCGAAAAAAAAATCTCTAGACTCGCAAGACATTTTCGTCTTGCGAAGCAAGCCCATAGGGAAATTCGTCCTGCGAAGCAACTCAAAAACGGAAAACCCTTTCGTCTAGCGGGTTTTCCGTCTTGCGAGGCATTCGTCTTGCGGGGCACCACTGTAATTTTTTGTACATCATTTTTACAAGTACTGTCACGGATGCTTTTCTCTAGCAAGAGCATTTTTGCGCACACAACTTGACTACAGAACCACACAGTAAAATTTAGGGGTACAAGGGTTTCAGAGGACAGCTGGGTTTCAGTTAGCACATTATTTCAGAAAGGGTAAACTAAGTAAGTTTGCAAACAGAACCAAATTTCTTCCCCTGCCTTACGAGATGCACCCTCAGCTCCAATCATGCCACAAAGATGCCCCCCCCAAACCCCAAGATTATGCATCTGCTGTCCCCCCCCCCCAACTTCCCCACCTCCCCACAGATTTGTAAGCACTGCATGGCAAGTGCAGAAATGTGACCTTACCTGGCCAACCACTGTCAAAATACGGCTTAATGAGTTCTCCAAGTTTTGTCTCGTCGGCTACAGCTTCCTTTAGCAATTGCCCGCAGCAAACTGAGAGGAACGAGGAACAAAAAAGACATAAGGTTAATTTTTAAAAAGGAAGTAAGAAAGCAAAAGTAGAGGGGAGGGGAAAGGTGGATTGTGGGGAGGGCAGAGAGAGAAAGAAATGGCAAAGAAGCTGCATATTGGAAAAAGGTCACTGAATAAAATAAAAGAGATGGGGGCTTGAGCTGGTTTCTCCATCTCACACCTCTCTCTCTCTCTCTCTCTCTCTCTCTCTCTCTCACACACACACACACACACACACACACACACCTCTTTTTGCCCTAGCCAAACAAAAGCTGGAAAAAATATAGGATAATAAAAAATACATTTGGCTGGGAACATTTTTATTTTAAAAGAAAAATATACTAATCAAAATATAGAATGGAAAACAGCTAGTCAAGGGAGAGTCTATGGGTTTCTGACTGGTTATAAACTTATAATTACTGGAGGAGGAAGTTACAGCTTCCAGATTTTTCTGCTGGAGGTGCTGAGGAGCTCCTGGCTTCCTCATGTGGAAAGCTGACCCAAAGGGCTGTCGGCTGCCAGTGCCAGAACGCTGGTAGCTGGAAAGGATTTAGGAGGTCCCTCTAATTCAGCGCCCCAAGAGCAAACAAATAGGAAGAATGTAAGGAGTGCACAGTGGCTGGATTAGGCCTAAGGGCCATCTGGTCCAGTTCTCACAGTGCTTGATGGCTGCCCAGTTATGAGACAGGAGAACAACAGCAGCACTCTTCCCACTTGTGCTTCCCAATAGCTGTTATTCAGAGCATCTGGCATCCCAGCAGCTGGTACAGAACTTTGATAGTGCCTTTTACTCATCTGGATGGAGGATAGAGGAGTGTGGGAGAGTGTATGAAACTAGCCTACTATACAGGCGGTGGCCACTTTAGGCACATAAAATTTACGTGTGATCACTAACGGGAGGGTCCTTCTCAACTCAGAAAAGTGCAGAATGGGAGCAGGTCAAGGTGGGGTGGACACAAGGCAGGGGGGGTGCTTATACACACTCTGTTGGTGCATGCAGGGGCCAGGAACGGAACCCCCGCGTTGCCACCTGTACAACGGTAACATTTTATTCATTGTTCCACCCTCTTCTGCCTCTGGTCCCATTCACCACTGGCAGGTACCCTCCGGGAGGTTGCCCAAAGCAATGCCTTGCCATGACCATCGGGAGTGCCATCAGTGGGGGAGGAGTGTGTCACACGCCATGCCACTCACTCTCATGCTCCCTAGGGAGTGGGACTCATGCACTCTGGCCAGCCCCAAAGGGCGGCAGCAGCAGCCGAGCCCCATTGGGGTTTTGTTTATGCTGTAGCTCCCCATGCGACTGAGCATTTCTGGGAGATAAAAAAATGTGCCGGTACTACGTACCGGTAAGTAATGCCAGGAAAAAAGCATTGCTCAGAAGGGAATGCAGCCTTCAGGCTGATAAACATTCCTCACCTTTTCTCTAAGGATATAAACATGGAAACTTTAAATATATATATATATATATATATATATATATATATATATATAAACGTACATACATCGGTGCTGTCTTGTTAAAGTTACAAGTTTCTATTGCCTAGTGGCCTTTTATCAGGGGATTTTTGCTTTTGATCTGGGGTGGTTTGGAGAAATATTACATCCTCAGCAATGGACAGAGAAAGAGACAGCCTGAGACCAACTGAGGATTTAAGACAGAGAGGGTAACAAACCATTGATGATGCCATATTTCCGAGATAGTAACGATGCTTGCATGCTTTTCCCAGAGCCTGGCGGTCCACAAAGGAGAATCCGGGGTGAAAACGGAGCGAGCGTTCGAGGAGGAGCTTGGACATGGGTAAAGACTGACAAACAATAGAAGTGGTGGAAAGTTAGGATATTCAAAGGGTATCCAAAGGTAAGCACAGAGGAATAGCTGTGGGTAGTACTGTTCCCCCCCTCTTCTGAAATCTGCTTGTTTTGCTTTGCCTAACAGTAGGACCCTTGCACCTTGCAGGTTAAGGAGACTTGCTGTTGGTTTCATGCTGGGGAGGGGGGCTACCCAAATATTAGAACCAACCCTACTCACAGCGGAGGGAAACAGTCCATTTGCACATAATTTATTCCCAAATAAATATCAGCTAACCAGAGACAGCTCTAAGCTGTTCTTCCCAGCCCAGCATATCTGCAGCAGAAACATAACAGGCCAAGCAGCCTGCTTACAAATGATGCTTAATTTGCAGTAAATAACCAAGTTAATTAGGAGTAATGATCCCCCAGACAGTCTCCACATCTAATTATTCTTTTTAAAAAATCTGGCTGCTTGATGCATCAACTGGAAGAAAAAGATGGGGGGAGATGATTTTTTTTCCATTCCAATTTTCAATTTATTTCACTGCATTATTAATTAATAATAATTAATATTCAGCCTGCATACATATATTTACAATTCAAGGCATGAATTGTTTATGAACGATGATGTGAACTTTTAAATGTAATTAAGTAATTTAGAGGTAATTAATTTTGTAAATTCTGGATATAAACCTCCAACTTGTTTACCTCAAAGTGTGGCACTCGTGATTAGAAGGAAAGGCCTCTTTTCCAAATGAAAATATTAGCTGGGTGATAAAAACAGGACACTGAAAGACTGCTGGGAAAGGGGACAATTAAAAAGCAAAAGAGAAAGAAGAAGAAATGTGCTTTGTGGCTGTCAATTTCTCAATTTTCCCTACAGAGAGCTCAAATGAAAGGAATCATTTATATACAAAGTCATGATAGCAAACCAAAGAAATGAGGGTACATCACAAATATGTTTGTGTTGAGATGAGGGTTTGTTTCATGAATTGTTCCACTCCAGAACAGGGCTTTTAGGCTATTTCATCTTAGGAGATCTGGGGAGCGGAATTTTCAAAGTGGGAAAGAAATGATGCTCACCCTCTGAAAAAGATGGACCTGAAACAGACCCTGTTGACAAAACCACAGAATCAAACAGCTGTCCATCTCTTCCTACCCTGTGCAAAAACATCTGCGCATGGCTGGTCAGCGTTGATCAACTTCATGCAACTCCCAAAGGACTGAAGAATCCCAGGGTAGTCTTGATGGTATTTCAATATCCGCCTTGCGGTCTCCACTTCAGATATGCCATGCGGCACCTTCAGGCGCTGCTGTATGTAGTCCTCAGTTGGCCAATCAAAAGTTGTATGGTACACCTCTGGAAATGGGTTGGCAGAAAAGATTCGCTTGAACAGAGACTGGGCTGCATCCGCGCCATACATTCAAAGCACAATTAAAAGCATATGACTTCTTTCTCCCTGTCTAATGAAGCATCCTGGAACTGTAATTAATCCCCTCATGGGTAACTTGGAACAGGTTCATAAATGTGGCTGCCCCTGTTCTGTGGAGCAACATTGCTGTTGAGACACTGGTGGAGGAAGAGGAGTGCGGAGGGAGCGCATCGTCCCCGGCAGCGTGATCCCGGCAGGGTGCCATTGCGGCTGTCTCCCCACACTGGGCACCACGCCCCCAGGACGTGGCCAGGCCCTCAGGATGGCACACCACGCCCCCAGGACACGTGCGAGCCCTGCCCCCGCCTCCTCTCCCCCCCTTCCCCAGTGCCGGAGGATGAAGCTCCGCCACTGTGTTGAGATACAACAGGCACCCACAGTCTGCACTTTCCAGAAACAAATTAAGACATTTTTGTTCCATGAACTTTCCTAGCTGGATGGAAAGGATCTTTTATCAGAAGTGTCCACTCCCTAGTGTTTTAGTCTAGTTTCAAATGTATTTGCTGTTTTGGTGCTTTTAACTGTTAATTATCTTTTGTGTAAATTGGCTTGAAACAGTGGTTTAGGAGATGATTAATAAATCTGTGATGATGGTGGTTATTATGATATCCTAATCTACTGTATCCCCTGAGCTAAATATTCCATGGCCCCTGCCACCTTTATTCTGCCATTCTCAGCCACCACTTCCCCATTTCTGTTAGCAAGAAAACAAAAACAACGCCACACCTCCAGTAGAAATATCCACTCTTTTCCCAAGATTCCTCTCAATCAGCACAATATCGGGAGCGAAAAGCACCACTAGGAAGGAAGGAAGGAAGAAGAATTGCAAATACAACAGAAGTTAATTTGGCTTTCTGGAAGCCTGATTAAAACAACAACAACAACAATTAAAAGTATGCATTCCAGATGTGCAAAGAGGACTTTAAAACATATAGTTCTGTATATGTGTGTGTTCCTTTTTCTCCAGGTATCAGGAAAGTTCTTAGATCTGGTGCCAACCTGGTACCCTCTAGATGTTTTGGACTATAGGTGCTATTAGTTCCAGTCACCATGAAGGCTGGCAGGTTGTGAAAAGCTATGCTGGACTTACAATCACACTAATTTGCATGAGGCAAATTCCTCCAGGGAATTATCTCACACAATCCTTATTGCAAGGTTGGGGAACCTCCAGCCTGCAGGTCAAACATGGCCCACCAGGCTGTTTTTCTGAAACCACACCCATCTGACTCACACCTGATGCCATATGTGAATAGGAATATAATGTGGGTGGAGATGCAGCTGCTGAAAACAGGATTGGAGCTGGTTTGCAGGGAGTTCAACCCAGTTTTGTGCACTATCTTCCCCCATCCCAGCAGGGCAATTTTGACATGTGAGTGGGACACCACACCTGTCAGTCACCTAGTGTCAATACTAGGTGTTGGCCAAAATTCCTCTGTCTTAATTTCAATGGCGCAGGGGCAGAGATTTCTGGGGATAAGGTGCTGTGATTTTCCTCCCCATTACAGTACTGTGCCAGGAGAAGAGGAACCTCTCTTTCCAGCTGTTCTGGTTCTCCATCAGAAACAGAACTCAAAGTATCACCATGTTTGGAAGTTTTTATATTTATGAAGTCAGTATAGAGTCTCAAAATTGGTCTATAGGTTTCATATTGTTAAGGCGCAGCAGAGACCTACAATGCATGACTAGGTTGAAGTGAAGACGCTGAAGCAGAATTTGACAGCCCCTCCCATGTGCTCTCCCTTTTGAAGGTCTCTATCTCTCAAGCTCTGGGGCCCTCCCCACAGGTCAGACTTCTCCTGGGGCCCCAAATTCTCATCCCCAAAGATCTTCCCCCAGGTCAGCCTCCTCCAACTTTCCTCATCATCATCATAATCATAATCTGACCACTCTCTCCAAGATGCCTCCATAGGACTCATGATACCAGCTCTGGGCTGTGTTGGGGCACAAAATTGGAGTCATGAAAGTTGCCTGAGGCTTAGTAGAACTGGGCAGTGGTTTAGCCACCACTGCTCTAGGCAGTAATGGAATCCATGGAAATGCAGTGGCTCCTCCCACCCACACGAGTCATTGGTTCTTCTGATTTGGGCAGTGAAAGTTTTTCCTGGCTCTGACTCCTGGCTTGATTCTCTAGCTGCAACTCCTGGATTGACTCCTGGCTCCAGAATGAGGCCTGTACAGCTCAGCACTGATGTTGACCCCTTTATGGTATTAGGCATTAGGAAATGCCCAGTTTCACCAGTCATGGGTGCTCTTCTGCCCCATGTTATTTACTATACTACTATACTACTTTCTCTACATCATTTCTGCCAATGAGGCTTACAAGTTTAAAACACTAAAGAAATAAATTATGTATCCTGTAAAGAAGCCCTGGAGCAAGGGGGTAGGGCAGTCTGTTGTGTTTGACCTGATGTTCTCTTTGCCTCTTTCTCAAATGGTAGAGAGAAATTAGAAAGTCAGAAAGAATTTGTAAAAACACAATGGAACTAAACATGTTCTTACCAACGTGCTTGGGAATGATGCCCATTGCCAGCAGCTCCCGGGCAAGTTCTCGACTTTGGGGGAGAGCCTCCATAATCCAGCCCTGGTGAAATAAGACATATAACAGCTGATCATTGAAATGAAGTACATATTGGGTCGCGCTGCTGGGGAGTCATGGAAGGAAAGGTCTCTGGTTTGTGACTGCTGGATAGGGATGCGAGAGATACTTGATTCAGTTCATACTTCATCTGCACCTCCTGAAATAATACACCAACCAAAACAGAACCATCCTTCTCATAATTTTGCAGTGCATGTTTCCAACAAACTGGTGTGTAAAAAATGCATTATATCCATGAAAATAACATACAGAGATGCATTCTCTTAGGAGAAATAGCTTTGCAGAAATGCAGTATATTGAGGAAAAATGCATACAAAAATGTGCATGTTTGGAGAAACTTGCATTAAAATGCTGCTGAATTTTCATGAGACCTTCTTTAAAAATTGCAGACCAATATACTTATTTTATTTATTGCATAAAACTTATGCATCTCGTAAAAGGCGGGGGGATACCTCAAAGTGGTTTACAGCCCAATGTGGAGAACCAAAGACTGCAAAACGAGAAACAGAGAGAAACAAAAATCAACATCCTCATCCATCCCTAGTTTCAAGCCTCTGAGCACCTTTTCCCAGTACAAGGCCTATTGAAGCAGAATGCTTGTTTTATAGGAACAGAGATAGAGATAGAGATATAACGATAGAGAAAGATACCCTTGCAACTCTTAAACCATTTTTATCTGCACATAAGTCTTTATTGAAATATCAAAAAAAAATTGGGAAGAGAAGGAGAAATCTAGGTATTTTTGAAATATTCAGGAGGATGTGAACTCATGCAGCCAACTTTTTAAAAGCTAAACCAAGCTAAAGAGGACAAAGGGGGAAAGATATGTGCATGTCCATCCCCCAAATTATACAGGAAAATGTGCTGTAATGGAAGCCTCCAAACCCCCAGAGCTAACGAAGCAGGCAAGCTAAAGAGATCTATATATGAAAAGGGCTGTTTGCTCCCTAAAGTCCTTGTTATAACCAGCTAAGTGCTGGACTGAAGATCTTTTTTATGATTATGTAAAACAAGACGAAACAAAAAACAAAACAAAAAATGAAAACACACACAAATACTTATGAATCTGTACTGGTCTGACTGAGGCTGAAAGGAGATGTAGTCCAAAACATCTGGAGGGCACCTGGTTGGCAAAAGCTGTTTTACGCAATACAGTGGTCCCTTGGGTTAAGAACTTAATTCGTTCTGGAGGTCCGTTCTTAACCTGAAGCTGTTCTTAACCTGAGGTACTACTTTAGCTAATGGGGCCTCCTGCTGCTGCTGCTGCGGTGCCACTGCACAATTTCTGTTCTCATTCTGAAGCAAAGTTCTTAACCCGAGGTACTATTTCTGGGTTAGTGGAGTCTGTAACCTGAAGCGTCTGTAACCTGAAGCATCTGTAACCTGAAGTACCACTGTACCAGACTGGAAGCCAAACTGAACCTGAGCCAAATATTGAACCCAACCTCTCAACCCTGCATCTCCCTGAATCGGAAACAACTGGAATCACTATTTGAAAGCCAACCAAATCAATCTTGAATTGCTAATTGAATGTGGACAAAGACACAACTTGGGTGTGGAAAGGGGAGAATGGTTAGCATTTCAAAACAAATCGTAACAACTCACTGACTAGAAGAATGGTGTCTCTCAAAGAGAACCAAATCAGTTCTGGAGGTTTGCAGGCTTACTGAATGCTTGCTTACTTAACCTTTACAGTGGTACCTCTGGATACGAACGGGTTCCGTCCCGGAGCCCCATTCGCATCCTGAAGTAAACGTAACACGTGACTGCATGTCTGCACATGTGCGGGTCACGTTTTGCTGCTTCCACACATGTGTGTGACGTCGTTTTGCGCATCCACGCATGTGCGAGCGGCAAAACCTGGAAGTAATGCGCTCCATTACTTGCAGGTCGCTGCAGAGCACAATCCGAAAATATTCATCCCGAAGCTACTTCAACCCGAGGTATGACTGTACTAGCTTGAGGGAGGACAATTCCAAATTGTAGCTGAGCACAAATCTAAGCTGAACCAAATTCTTCAGTGGCTTGACGCCTGACTAAGTGACACCAGTGTCAGTTGGAGCTGGGCAGCTGTGGGGCCCGTGTGCTGGCAGAGCCCACTGTGGCTCCTCATAGTTGGTAGGGTGGTCAGTCATACAGTCAAACAAAGAGGATATGCATCACGAAAAGGACAAAAGAGGGGTTCAATTGACATAACATTTTAATTTATATGTATCAATGCACTTGTAGAAATAATGTTTTAAATAGAAACACAATACATCAAGCTGCAGTGGGGGCAGACACCAGCTGACTTGTGTGCCTACTAACCAAGTAAGCCCAACTGCTGATAAGCTCCTACGTGCCATTTTTATGGCTCCTTGACCAGACTTGGGGGCTGGATAGCTCTCAAACAGAGGCCTTCTTCAAAGGATCAGCTCTTCACAGCAATAGATGGTTCTCTGTAAACTAGGACATGTGGCTACAATAGTGGTGGGTGCCACAAGTAGTGCCCCCATGCTTACAGGTGACAGCACCACCACTTACCTGGGTCACTAACACACATGCAGCCTTACCTGGTGGTGCTAATATGCTTCTTACTAGAATGAGCCTCAATTTTTAATTTCCTGTAATTCAGGGGTCACCAACATGATGCCCACAGGCACCAGTATCTCCATCAATACCTCCTATGGTGACTGCAAAAGATCTCTTGGGGGAAAATCCAAACTGTGTTTGAATGGGTGACTGCTGCTAAAAGGCAATGATACAGAAAAGGAGTAGTGATGAACATCTGTGGGACTGCTAGGGGGGGGGCGCACCAGTGGCTATATACCAAGGACCCACTTATGCCTGACAAGCCAGCCCCATTCAACTCCCAGAAATATAGCTCGCTTCCATAGCAATACTGAGCAGTGGGGAGGATGGCATTTAAGACTGCTAAATATGGCCAAAATTTTCCCTCTGCTTGGTGACTTGACCCTGCTGTTGCATTACTACCAGGAAATTTTCAGAGGAATATGGGAGAAAATTGTATGTGGGTGCACATGTATCATGAAATATATATTTAATATTGCATTAAGCCATTGATAATTACCAGTTCCTGCCTTAACTTGAATCTGTAATCAATAGGGGACCCCAAAAGCTGCAGAACTGTTCAAGGGAAACATATCCCGTGAGGAAGAAACCAAAACATTCTAATTACTGGAAAACACAACTGTCTGCTGGCAACTCCCTAATTAGCCCAGTTTTACCAACATGCTATGCCACAGATTTCTTCAGGAAATGGGAAAACAGTCTTGAGGCAAGGGTATCATGGAAACTGGCCACTGTCACCACTGCACCTCGCAGCATCGTGTCTGCAACCAGAACAGCACCTACATTAAGGAAGTCCTAGTATCTGAAAGAGGTGGGGGAGAAGAATGGTCCATATCCTATATGGCTGACAGGTGGTGGTGACTGTTGCCCATTGGAATTGGCAGGGCAGAAGGCAGGGAGGTCAAAGAGCAGGTTTAGCCACAGAAAAGATAGATGAAGCCAAAGCCAATGACAAGCAGAACCAGCTACATGAGGGGAAATAGTATCAAGCAATCTAAAATGGCTGTTTATAAGACTACATAGATGAATCACAGTTCAGTGACAGAGCACATTCTCTGCAAGTAGGGATGGATGGATGTTTCCAGTCTGTATCCATTTCCTTGTGTGATAATTTGTAAAAGTTCTCTCCCACTTCCACATTGCTTTGTGTTTTTTAAAAAATCTGTGTGAAGATTTCATGTTTAAATACATATCTTTTACTGCACTTTCTCACAGAATACAAATTTATAAACCTACTTCATTGGGGGTGGGGGAATTAATCAGGGAATCAAACCATTAATTTTGTTTTATTTTTTGGTTCAGCCACAACTGAAGGTGTCCCAGTTTGGTTCTGGTTCAAGATAATAAAGGTTCAGCCTGTGCAATCAAATTGATTCAGCTCCAGTTCACTTGAGATTATCTTTGTAGTGTTTGATTTCAACTGCACAAGCACACAAGCATCTGTAGTAGATTAAGAAATAAATCAAAGTAATTTTAAGGAAGGAGGAAATGATTTAGTAAATAAACACTGAACAATTACTGTGATTAATTGACTTTAAGGTTTTCAGTTGAGTTTTTCTTCCTCTGTCATAATACTAAACTTGTGGATATTCAATGGAGTGGAATGGTGGAAGATTCAGGACAGACAATAGAAGGTACTTCTTCACACAGTGCATAATTAAATCTTTTAATTTATTAGTAATTTAACTCCATAGTTGGAGGCAGTAAATGTTTCTGAATACCAGTTGCTGGAAACAACAGGAGAGGAAAGTGCTCTTGCGTTCAGGCATTGCTTGTAGGCTTCACATTAGGGCATCTAGTTAGCCACTATGAAAGCAGGATGCTGGACTATGTGAGTCATTGGCCTGATCCAGCAGAATCATAGAACCATAGAGTTGGAAGGGACCTTGAGGGTCATCTAGTCCAACCCCATGCCATGCAGGAATCTCTTCTTACATTCTAATTCGCTCCCACAATAGATAGTGATGGACAAAAACCTGGTTGGCTTTAAAAGATGAGTAGACAAATTCATGGAGAAAGCTATCAATAGCTAGCCATGATGACTATGTTCTACCTCCATTGTCAGAAGCAGTATGGGAAGTAGGAAGAGTGCTGTTGTGCTCGGGTCCTGCTTGCGGGCTTCCCATAATGGGCATCCAGTTGGCTACCATGAGGACAGGATGTTGGACTAGACTGGTCTGATCCAGCAGGGCTTTTACATTCTTATTTGTGACGGAATCAATGTAGGATTTTAGGGTGAATGTCCCCAGCCTCATCCAACAGGACAGGAGGGCTCCCAGATCCATCAGGGCTGGCTGACCACATTTTGAAATCAGCAAAGTAATGCACCTTAGCACAGGAATGGGGAACCTGTAGCTCTCTAGTTATTGTTGAACTCTAACTCCCTCCCATCAGTCCCAAGTCAGCATGGCTAATACTCACCAAAAGACCATTCAATTCAGAATTGGAGACCAGCGTTGGAGATTGCAAAAATTCTCCGTGGCTGAGGTCACTGAATTTTGCCCACTAAGTTCCATGCAAACAAACACACATTTGCTACCCCACAAGTAGAAACACACCACCCCTGAGATCACATATGAAACTGGTTCCCACATCTCAGTCTATAAAGTTTGTGATTTCACAGTTCAAGGCTCTAAGAAAAGCAACAACAAATGAAATGAAATAACTAAATAATAATAATCCAAGAAGGTAGCTCAACAAACAAGTTGCTTGTAATTAAGGCGCCATGCTAATACATTATAAATAAGCTCTCTCTAAAACAGTTAGATATATGGGTCATTCTCCACCTCAGCCCCCCCCCCAAGGTTTCCCAGTTCCAAGGCCCCAGCCAATCCCTAATTAGAATACATTATCCGTCGGCTTGACACTTCAGTGAAATGTCTAGCCTGCCGCTGAGGTGCAGCTCCGCTCGGCACAGGGTTTATTGATATTCCGCTGCATTTCCTTCGCCATGCCCCCAGTGGCTCAGTTCTGTTTTATCACACATCAAAAGGGCCGTATGCTCAGGGCACCCCCCCCCCCTTGCACATGGCTCAGAGCCGGAGGTCTGGAACAGCTGCAAGTAGGATGGTATCACAGAAGGGACAAGCTCCAAACAGATGTCAACGATAAAAAGGGGGGGGGGAGGATAAGAAGACAACAGTAGGGGGGGGGAAGAAGGGGAAGGATTGTGGCTTGGGAGCCAAGGATGAAGGAACAGCACAGAGTCCATCGAGGCAAGTCAGGCTTTGTGCAAATGCTGGTCATTCCTGCCCTCCTGACTGCCATTAAAGGCTAATTAGTACCTTCACAAGCTAAGGATTTGTTTCTTTGCGAAGCAATTGGGAGGGAGAGAATGCTTCCCCACACAGGCAAATAATCCCCAGACGCTTGAATAAACGGAATAAAAGATCCTTCACACTTGGTCCCACATGTCTGTCTGCCTCTCCCATTTGATCTAATTTGAAACAGGGCACCATGCACGTACCCCAGTCATTTAAGAGCTCATCCATACAGTGGTTTAATGTGAATGGTAAGCTTCCTGTGCCTCCATTAATTTTTCCGTTATACACATGGTGTTCTCCTCCAAGTCAGTGTCTTCCCCACACTTTCCCCACCCTCAATCTGGATCCCCCCCATCCCAATCCCTCTGCAAAAAGGAGATAGCATGAGAAAACCATAAGAACAGCTCTGCTGGATCAGGCCAATGGTCCATCCAGTCCATCATCCCATTCTCACAGTGGCCAACCAGATGCCCCAATGGAAAGTCCACAGGCAAGATATGCACTAATACTGCAACAATGGCATGTGGCAGAATGAACTTGCATGTTGTTGGGAGCAGGGAACCAGCTGGGGGGGGCACATGTGTGTATAGGGCAGACCCAAGACATTCTGGTGCTGGAGATGAAGGAAAAAATAGTGCCACTCACTCATCCTACATGCAGAATCAAACCAAATTGTCAGCTGACTCCACTTCAACCTGGCAACAGATTGGTCTCCACCACTACACCTCAGCTAAGCAGGGTAGCTTAGGGAAAGCAGCATGGGGATGGGCTTCTACCACACACACACACACACCATGCTTTGTTTCTTTGGGGCAGCTACCTCACCTCCGAGTTACTGCATTTGTTCCATTTCACAATTTCTGGGTGACTGAGTTCATCATTTTGGCAAGTTTGGGATACAATTTCTTTTCTTTTTCTCAAATGAAGGAAAAGATAAGAATGGTAGAAAAACATGCTTTTTATATATGTAATTGTTTTATACTTTTTATTGTATGGTAAAATCAATTGGAGATGCTTCATGGGAAGAGATTTCTAACTGGAATGTAATTAAGGGTACTGGGAATTGTAGCTCTGTGAAGAGGATCTCCTAACAATTCTCAGCATCCTTTAACAAATTAAAGTTCCCAATATTTTTTCTGTTAAATTGATATAAGATTTCTTTGAAATGCATAGTGTGAACATGACCTATTTATTTCCTCACAGCATAGTTTTGAGCAGGCCATAACTACGCTGGTGGACTCGGCAAGGTTTTGTGTGAAGGTCTTCAAATGATTCCTCACCAGGGCTTCTTCAGTTCCTATAAATTAACTCTGCTACCACACTAAACCAGCACAGCTGTGGCTTCAAGGAACAGCCAGTGGGGCTGCAAGGACCTTATGCGAACCTCGTAAGGCACAGCAGCCCCAGTTCCCATTCCCACACATAGCTTGCTCTAGAACATAATGCCTGCCATAAGTTTTCTCGGTTTGCTAAGACCACCACCACTCCCTGCATGATCCCTCAGCACCCTAACTGCATTTGGATTTGCAGAACAAGCCCTACGGGGTCCCGGAAGAGCCATTGATCAATAAAACCGTGTTCCTCCGAGGATACAAGCGACATCTATAAACCTGAGAGTGTCAAAACAACGGCACACAAAATCCGGCATTCCTACCATCGGCAGGATGAAAGCTGGGCAATTAATGCCAGCCGAATGACACCACCAGGAGAAATAAAACAAACAGCTGGTAGTACAGTGGGCTGGTGGCCCGCTCCTGGCAATCTATTAACATTTTTTTCCAGGATAATATACTGACTTGTGTTATGAACCACAGCAGCATAAATCTGGCTCAAGAAGCAAGCTGACGGCCTCTGCAAGATTCAAATATTTTGGGGTGGGGTGGGGGGAGGTTTTCTATTCCAGAAAGGCTCCAGATGTAGCGTGTTTTACCTTCAAGGTGGACATTTAAAAAGTGCTATCAAAAAAGTTTTGCACTTATAAGGCATTAATCACCAAGACGATTCCTGTGTGTATGTGCTACAGCTGTTGTCCAAGGACAGGGGTGGTAGCATGAGCTGAGGTCACAAGCACCACACTAGATACTGAACAGGGCTGAGGCCTGGCTGAGCAAGATACCCATGATTGTGGGAACATTTGAAGAGCCCTGCTAGATCAGGCCAAAGGTTAATTGAATCCAGCATTCTGTTCTTATGCTGGTCAACCAAATGTCCATTATGGGATGCCTGCATTATGGGATGCCTGCCTGAATGCAACAGCAACTCTCACCACTTCCCAGCAACTGTTATTCAGAGGCAGACTGCCTCCGGCAAGAGACAGCCTTATCCTCCATTAATTTGTCCTCCCTTAAAGCCATTCAAGTTGGTGGCCATCACTACAATAAGTAGAACAAGTCCATTGTTTTTGTTCATAGTTCCTGAAGAAGTATTTTGCCCTGAATTGTGTTGAGCTGCAAGAAAGAGCTTTGCGTCAGTGAGCACTGCAGCCTATTGTCCTTTCAGTTTTGCACCCATGGATTAGAATGTAAAGTTGTAAACTATAGTCACAGCTTCCCAAGCAAACCATGGTTTAGAGGAGTCTATCTCCTTTTGTTTGCCATCTGAACGACCCATCCATCCATCTCTGAGTGTGGTGGCTTCTAGGAATCTGGATCAATTGTCAATTCAGACATTTGCCAACCCATTTTTTTTAATTCTGCTCTGCCAGTGTATCACAAAGCAAACCTCCTTTTATTAATCTTAACATTATGTCAAACCATCATTAAGCTTCCTGAACCATGGTTTGGCATGATGTCTGAATGAAGCCTCAGAGGTCTAATTCCTGTGTGCATTAATACACATTTATGCAAATACAAGAAAACCACACTAGATATTTCGCCCTGTGGGATAAATATCTATCTATTCATCATCAGTGAAGGGGTGGGGTGGGGAGAAGGATAAATAAACAGATAAATTACTGAAGCAGCTCAGCTTTAAAGAGCTCTAAGAGAAATCAGGCAGACCCAAATAATTCAAGCGCAAGTCATTTGCAATGCAAAAGTTTAATTCTACTTTGCAAATTCAAAATGAGCAGATAAATTATGGATTAAGGTGCACGGTATTTTGTACGGGCAAACTGACAACCACTTTCCAGTCATTTAGATTTCCCTTCAAATCTCTCACCTCCCTTTTCCTCGAACAATTCAAAAGGACTGATGCAATTTTCTTGTAGCTGATAGAAAGGGAGGGACAGAGAGAGTGTGTGTGTATAAAATGGCACCCTAAAAATGTAATGATTGGCCATTTTAAAACAGAAAGCAGATGATAAAAAAAGGCTTTTAAAAGTTAATGAGCTAAAAAGAATTAGCTTTCTTATATCTTTGATGCAGCTATTACAAAATGAAAATCTGTAAATGAAGTAAAAATAAAAGTCAGTGTGGTGTAGTGGTTAGAGTATCAGATAATGGTCAGGGAGACTCAGGGCAAAATTCAACAAAATTCCTGAGCTAACCGAAGGGTTAGGGGTCACCCAACAGGATTTCCCCCTTTCTTCCCCCTCACCATGCACTTTGCCATGCAAAATCTTCTTAGGAGGGTTGAGGGAACCCTCAGGACAGATTTAGGTGGTGTGGGAGGGAGAGAATGTTCTGTTGTGCAAGGATAAGGTTGGTCACTGTGGCTGGTTACTATGAGAACAGGATGCTGGACTAGATGGGCCTTTCATCTGATCTAGCAGGCTCTTCTAATATTCTCCCCTCCCCCCCTTTATTATTTTTCAAAGTTTCAACACATACATGTTCTACATATTTTCATCCATCCATTCCCTTTAGACCCCGCCCCCCACCCCCATGGCTTCCCATTTTCCCTTTTTTATGCTGCATATTGTCAAAGAAATTGCCACCCATTATTCTATTCTTTATCCTCTTCTAATATTCTTATCCTTCCAATATTTTTATTCATCCTTCAACTCTCTCTTTCCATCTGTTTTCCATCCATTTACAAGAGGCAGTGGTGACCACCAATGTGTGTGGCTTTAAAAGAGGAAAGATTCATGGAAGATAAGGCTATCAATGGCTACTGGTCATGATGGCTAGGTTAATCTCCACAGTCAGTGGGAGTATGTCTATGAATGCCAATTGATGGGAATCACAGGTAGAGACAGCTGCTGTTGTGCTCAAGTCCTGCTTGCAAATTTCCCTTTAAGGCATCTGGTTGGCCACTGTGAAAACAGGATGCTGGACTAGATGGGCCAGTGGCCTCAGCCAGCAGCGCTGATGTTCCTGAAATACCAGGGAATTGTGACAGACACAAGGATACGCCAACTGCTCATCCACTCAGTAGCCTCTTCCTATTTCCTTTCATGAGGGCTGCTGGGACTCAAGGACAGTCAAAGAGGTCTCAGGTGAGTGGGGTAAGGCTGAGGGAAAGAGGAACAGCCTCTTATTTTAATTGTTCCAAAATTGGTAGGTATGCTGGTAAATGGCTACTACCTTTTGCAAGGTGATCCCTTCATTCTCTTTGTAACAATCACCTCTTAGAGGGACAGAGAGAGGAAAAGTCATGGCAGGAACTAATTATAAACATCCTGATTGGTCTCCCCCCAAATTCTTATTTATTTTCCTTTTCTTGGCACAAATCCCATCTCCTTGATTAACATACCTTTAGTTAAATATGCATTATGGTATTTATAAACATCTTTATTAATTCATACCATGTTACATAAATATACCTTCAAAGATACTGGTGTTGATTTAAATAGGGCTTCTTGAGCAAAGGGAGACAGCAGCCCCTACCAGGAGGCAAAGCAAGGTGGCCATCTCCTGCGGCAGTGGATCAGAAGTGCCTCTAAAAGGTGTGTGTGTCCAGAGACACACAGATCTGACCAGTGAAGCCAGTACAGCTAGGAATGTTCTACCTCCATCGCTGGAGGCAGTATGCTCCTGAAGACCAGTTATTGGGAATCCGAAGCAGGAAGAGTGCTACCATGATACATCTTGTTGGCCCCTGTGAGAACAGGATGCTGGACTAGATGGGCCTTTGGTCTGATCCAGAAGGCTCTTCTTATATTTTCCCTCCACTGTCAGAGGAAGTATGCCTCTGAATATCAGTTGCTGGGAATCACAAGTAGTGCCATGCCCAGCCTAGACCTGATGCCAGACATTGAGTCCTTGAAGGAAGGACCAGGCACCCCACAGATCAAGGACCAGATATGGAAGTACCAAATAGTCTTGCAAATTTACATTTTTAATTGCACTGATATTTTTATTGTGATATTTTTTGTAAATTGCTTTTGAGTTTTCTTTTCTTTTTTACAATCAAGCAGTGCATAAATTTTATGAAATAAATAAATAAATCTGTCTGCTGAAGAGAAAGAGCAGGATATGAAATTAAAAATATATAAATAAACAACACTTTAATGAATGCACAATTTGGGGGGGGGGGGATCCATGAAATGGTTGGTTGGTTTGCTTGTTTGCTTCTTAATGTTGCCTGTTTGTAACAGGTTTGCCCACTCAGGACTCTGCCAGTCGCCTGCGGCAGTCAACAGAACTACACGGCTGCTCCCCCTTTGGTCGTCTTGGTAGCCAGACAATTAACATATGTATGCGTTCAGCTTCCCCATTTATGCTGTTAATCATACTCCAAATTCCCTGCAACGACCTTGGGGAATCAATCCCATCCACAGCACAAACTTCCACGTCACCTATCCCACCACACCCCATGAACAATCTCATCCAGCAAGAGCCACACTTACACTGTGAATACAGTCCTCAATCTGCAAACGTTCCACAATCAGTTCAGCCCACAGAGCATCAGGGATTTTCTAAAAAATTTAAGAAAGAAATATGGTGAGTTTAATATCCACAAAGCAGTTCAAGGAGAATTACTGCACTTTCTGTGTTTGAATACCCCCCTTAAAAAAAAAGAAAACAGCTGGAGGGATCAAACCCTTTGCAAGAAAATGACACACAAAAGAAAAACAGAAAGCTTCCACCACTCCAGCCAGGGAAAGAAACACATTGTCAGCTAAGCAGTGGAGTTGAAATGTACAGTTGGTGGGGTTAACTGGTTTTTTAAAAAACACTCTTGACTAATTAGGCAACATTTTTATATAAAAAACACACACATTATTTTAAATTTAAGTATTTTCAAAATCTGCAGGTGGGAAGCCCCATCATAAAAGAGACAATCTCCCTTGCCTCTAGCACAATAGGGAACACCTACACTAAAGTGGTACACAATTTTAAGCACTGCCTCGTGGAAGGGGTGTGGCTCAATGGCACAGCATCTGCTTTTTGGGTGCAGAAGTTCCCGGGTTCAATTCCTGGCATCTCCAGGAAAAGACTCCCTGTCTGAAACACTGGAGAGTTTTTGTCAGTCAGTGTAGACAGTATTGAGCTAGATGGACCAATGGACTAAAGCAGCTTCCTATGTCCATTACAGCTTGGTTTGTTTTTTAACTGGAGATGCTGGCAACTCCAGGGGCTAGGGACTGAACTTGAGATCTTCTGCATGCAAAGCACATTTCTATGGCCCTTCCCCAGGTATGGAGTGTGCATTTTCCAGGCCTGGATGTCCCCCTGAAGTGAGTTTTTGGAACTGGAGCTGGAGATCTGAGCTGGAAGCTGAAGTCTGTTATATCAGAGTCCTGCTCAGAAGACCAGGCAAGAACAGAAGGCCATGCTCCTTGTACGCCTGCCAAACCAGGCAAATCGCCAATGACAAACAGAGCCAACTAAGGCTACATTCCTACCATATATTTAAAGCATTATGATACTTTAAACAGTCGACGCTTCCCCCAAAGAATTCTGGGAGCTTCTTTGGGGTGCTGAGGATTGTGAGAAGACCCCTTAATCCTCTCCCAGAGCGACTAATAATTCCTAGAGTTCTCTGGGCAGAGGAATTGCTTGTCAAGCCACTGGGAAATGCAGCTTTAAGAGGGAAAACAAGGGTGGAAAAATCAAAATTAGAAACAGAACTGTTAGAACCCAAAACTAAGATTCTGTCAAAGATGTATAACTTGCTGTTGAAATGGAATACTCAGGATGAAACGGTGAAATCTGCTATGATTAAATGGGCACAAGATGTTGGATATAACATTATGTTTGCTGACTGGGAACAGTTGTGGACCACAGGTATGAAATTTACGGCATGTAATGCCCTAAGAGAGAATATTATGAAAATGATATACAGGTGGTACATGACACCAGTCAAGCTTGCAAAAATCTATCATTTGCCCGATAATAAATGTTGGAAATGTAAGGAAAACGAAGGTACATTCTTTCACCTTTGGTGGACGTGCCCAAAGATCAAGGCTTTCTGGGAGATGATCTATAATGAACTGAAAAAGGTATTTAAATATACCTTTCTAAAGAAACCAGAGGCCTTCCTCTTGGGCATAGTCGGCCAATTGGTGCCAAAGAAGGATAGGACTTTCTTTATGTCACAACAGCAGCAAGAATACTTATTGCAAAGTATTGGAAGACACAAGATCTACCCACCTTGGAAGAATGGCAGATGAAGATGATGGACTATATGGAACTGGCAGAAATGACTGGCAGAATCCGAGACCAGGGAGAAGAGTCGGTGGAAGAAGATTGGAAAAAGTTTAAAGACTAGAGAAATACTGTAAAGTTAATGAATGTTAGAATGATGTTGGATAGAAACTAAGTGGTTTCTAGCTGTAATGTTATAAGGGAATATGAAAAAATGGACTATTAATAGGTAAAAATCTAATGTTACAATACTTTAAGATTGAAGATTAGGATAAACAAAGAGGGGAGGGATTTGCTGAACTAACAAACTGAATTGGAATACAGAAAAGGGAGGTGTGAGGAGGTCCGGGAAATAAGCAAATGAAAGATAAGTGATTGAAAAACTGAATTGTTTTTAACTATTTTTATTTTGTATTTTTCTTTTTTCTTTTTTTTTCTTTTGTAATATTTTGAAAATCTTAATAAATATCTTTGAAGAAAAAAATAAGAGGGAAAACAAGGGTGACCCCCCCAACATCTCTCTGCACACTTAACAAACTCCAGCTCCCAGAATTTTTTGAGGGGAAGCTATGATTGTAGAAAGCAACACCAGATGGCTTTAAATGCATGGTGAGAATGTGGCCTAATTCCAGTTTTGACCCCATCCTCTTTCCTGCTTAGTTCAATAAGAGGAACACAGAGGTTGAGGAGGAGGAAGCTGACAGCTTAGGCCCCCACTCCATGACTGGTTTTAAGAAAACAAATGCCACAATTAATGGAGGCTATCAACAAATTATTGTTATTTTTTTATTCAACAGAAAATACATAATAAGAACAAAAACAAAGACAGCCCAGTAATATCCCCTTCCACAACATGTTTTAAAAGGGCATGTCAAAAGGCAGGGGTCAGCAAACTTTTTCAGCAGCGGGCCGGTCCACTGTCCCTCAGACCGGACTATATTTGGGGGGGGGGGGATGAACGAATTCCTATGCCCCACAAATAACCCAGAGATGCATTTTAAATAAAAGCACACTTTCTGCTCATGTAAAAACACCAGGCAGGCCCCACAAATATCCCAGAGATGCATTTTAAATAAAAGGACACATTCTACTCATGTAAAAACAAGCTGATTCACAGACTGTCCAGGGGCTGGATTTAGAAGGCGATTGGGCCGGATCCAGCCCCCGGGCATTAGTTTGCCTATCCATGTCAAAAGGCCTTGTTATAGAGGAAAGTTTTCACCCGGCAGGCACCTAAAGGAGTATAATGAAGGCGTCAGCTGAGCCTCCCTGAGGAGAGCATTCCACTGAAGAAAAGGCCCATACTCATGTTGCCACCTTCCGGACCTTGTGGATGAGACACACGAAGAAGGGCCTGAGAAGAATGTGTGCAGTGGAGAGCAACCAAGATGATTAACAGTCTGGAAACAAAGCCTTATGAGGAACGGTTGAGGAAGTTGGATATGTTTAACCCGGAAAGAGGAGACTGAGAGGAGATATGGTAGCTATTTTCAAATAGCTAAAAGGCTGTCATGTGGATTACGGGGCAAACTTGTTTTCTCCTGTTCTGGAGGGTAGGACCTGAACCAATGGCTTCAAATTACAAGAAAGGAGATTTCAGTGCAACATCAGGAAGAATTTTCTGATGGCAAGAGCTGTTCAACAGTGGAATAGTCTCCCTTGGAAGGTGGTGGACTCTGTTTCATTGGAGGTTGTTAAACAGAGGTTGGATGTCCACCTGTCATGGATGCTTTAGCTGAGATTCCTGCATTGCAGGGGGTTGAACTAGATGACCCTCAGAGTTCCTTCCAACTCTACAATTCTATTATTCTATTATTCTAACAGCAAATTGATGACAGGCAGGCAAGGGAGCAACAAAATGACCCACTTAGGTCTTTTCTCAAACATCTCCTGAGCTCCATCCCACTCAAAAGCAGGCGCATTCATGCACACACAGGTGAGGGGGAAAGAAGAGCAAAAGGAAATAAAACGTGTTCCTTGCAAGTCTGCGGGTCCCGCAGGGAGATGCGTCAAAGCCTCATGCAGCCTCTCGCGGCTGGAGCTGGGACTGGCAGCTTTGAGGCTGTCATTTTACAAAGGTGCTTCATGCTGCTCTCAGAAACAGCTAGACTCCCGCTTCCCTCTTTGATGTGTCATTTCAAGAGAGGCTAGTGGGCTGCCAGGGGGTCCACCTGGCTAAGGCTTGAGAGCCAATTTAAACTGGAGTCCTCTACGGGTTCCTTTAGCAGCCTTGCAATCTGAGCAATCTACAGAGCACCTCTGTTGACCAGAGTTTGGGGGGTGGGAATAGTCAAGGGGGCATTTAGAGACAATGCAAAGGGGCTGCTGAGCAAAGCCGCTCTTTCAAATTGCAAAGGCCCAGATCCAGCTTTGGCTTCTAAGTGCTTTTTGTTCTGACTCAAGTTCTGCATACTACCACTGAGCTGCAACCCGCCATCAAAGTCAGGAGCACTGGAAGCGGCCTTATACCACACCAGACTCCTGGTCAAACTCTTCCAATATTGTCAGCACTGACTGGCAGCAGCTCAGTAGGCTTCATTCAAGAGACATTCCCAGCTGTACCTGGAGATAACAGGGATTAAACCTGGGACCTTCTGCCTGCAGTGCAGGTGCTCTGCCATTGAGCTACAGCCCTTTCCTGCTATATATCACCTCAGTAACAAAAGAAGTTGTCTTATAGAATGCCAGACCACTGTGGTCTACCTAACTCAGTACTGTCTACACTGACTGGCAGCCACTCTTCAGGGTTTTGGACAGGGCTTCCCCCTAGAAATGCCAGGGATCAAACCTGAAAACTTCTACATGCAAAGAATGTACTCTGCCACAGAGCCAAAGTACTTTGTCCTCAGCAACACAGGGTCTGATACAGGTGCTTGGCACAGACTCAATTTTCCTCCATTTTCCATTTATAGAGCCAGCCCCAGACTTTTTGCCCTGCAAGATGGAAGGCCCCTCTTCAGTTAGCTCCTGCCGTCTCCCCTCCCATATGGTTAGCATCTTTGAGCCCTCTTGCCACTTAAACCTATTTGGCTCCTTCCTCTTCTAACGGTGGCAGGGTGATAAGCAGTGGCCAGGAGCTGACCAGGCAAAAATCACTCAATGAACTTTCAGCTTAAATATTTGCAGATTCCCCAATGATGGACAAAAGAAGAATCCTCTCCTGCCTGGAGTGCCCATCATGATATAAGTTTATAAAATTATGCATGACATGGAGAAAGTGCATAGAGAAGAAAATATCTCCCTCTCTCATAACACTAGAACTTGTGGACATCAAATGAAGCTGAATGTTGGAAGATTCAGGACAGATAAAAGACAGTACTTCCTCATGCAGCGCATAAACTATGGAACTCACTCCCAAAAGAGGCAGGGATGTAGGACCGGTCCACCCGTGAGGTCAGAAGGGGCAACTGCTTCAGGCAGCACGATTCCTAGGGGCAGCAGATTCTGATGTCAATCTTTCTTTCCTGTCCTCCCCCCACCCATTGTTCCTGATGTTGATCTTCATTCACCCCACCTTCCCCAGCAAGGAGGGCCTCCCGCCCTATTTTGAGGTTTGCTTCAGGTGCCAACATCTATTGGGCCAGCCCTGCATTGATGGTCACCAAGTGGATGGCTTTAAAACCGGGTGAGAAAAATCCATGAAGGAGAGGACTATTGATGGCCACTAACCAAGATGGCTATGCTCTGCCTCCACAGTTGGAGGCAGTAATGCTTCTGAACTGAAAACCACAGGAGGGGAGAGTGCTCTTGTGATAGAATCCTAATTGCTGGTTTACTACAGGAACACAATGCTGAACTAAATGGGCTCCACTTCCTGAGGACCTCTTTGCCTTCTGCTCCACCAGTCTCAGTGGTCCCTATCCACCATGGTTACTCTCTGGCTCCTGAGGCTAACCTTGCATTAAAAAAAAGAGAATACACTTGTTTTCTTTTTAACCAAAAACATATTCCTATGCAAACACCCTGCCAACTCGAAAGAGCATGTAAAGCACTGCACTGATTTCACCACTTCCCTCTCTTTCTTCCCCTCCCCATACAGCCTGATTCCTTGCCAGATCTCCTTGACTTTCATGTCCCACCCCATAATAATCAAGGAAACCCTACAGGGCCCCCTTGAAAGTGCTGCTGATTAGCCTGAAGTATGCTAATAATGAGAGTAATTAAACCAAAGGGGATTTTTGTGCGTGAGGCTGTGTTCCTTTCTATTTTTCTCCCTCCAAATCAATGGTGGGGGTTTTTCTTGCACAACTGAATAAAAATAATCTTTGACAAAATGAACAAAGTTTAGGATTTATTTCCGCATTTGTTTTATGAATGCAGTTTTATTCCGTTCACTGCCATGGCATTCACAGTACATAAATGTTTGCAAATGTATATCTATATTTTCAAAAGATGCTCATTTGCTATGTGTTTGGACACCTCTGAAGATATCATAACCAATTATGCATGGTGGTTCCTGAGATCAAAGAGCAGACTTTTGTCTATGTCTGAATACAACTGGATTCCATTTTGAATCAAGATGGCGGACTGAATCTTTCAAAACTGCACTGATTTTAACCTCAGATTCAAAACTGTACTGATTCTTTGCTATCTTAGAATCCCCGGGAAAAATGCTAGGTACACTGCTAGGGAATATATAAAACTAAGTTCGCCTCTTTTAAATTAGAGAAAGGAAGGAAGGGGAAAAGAGTGGGTCTGTAGCAAGACTTCTGCTAGTGCAGCAGGGGAGCTGTCTAACTGAAGTGTGAGAAGTGGAGAAAAAGACTAGGAGAGACAGAAGAGGAAGAGTTGCACAAGCAACAGTCAGACTTTATTCCTGGTCCTGTTCTTCCTGGAGCATCCGTAGGACCCTAATCAGTGAACATGGGCTCACCATTCCTCCCCAAGGCCAGAGATCACAGATGGATGTCATCATGCTGTGTACCTTTTAATCTGTGTAACTTTCAGTTCCAGGAATGATTGTAGAATGTGGTGTGTCAGAAGAGGGAGAGAGAAGAGAGAGAATATAAACAATTAGGGTCTGATCCCTGGACTCTACAACAGGAGTGAGACACCTCAGGCTCTCCAGGCTTCAGAATTCCCCTCAAGCAGCAACACTCACGGGCCTTGCTTTGCATCCTCCTTGAGTGTTCCTGCTTGGTTGGATCTTTAAACTCTGATAATGTGGCCTGCTTGTCTGGATGGACAACGCAGAGGGGCAGGCGTGAACATGTGTGTAGAAACTAGCCTATTGTATGAAGGTGAAATTTACATCCCTTGCTCTGCCCACTTATGCCTCTGGCCCTGCCTATCATGTGGCCTTGCCCATGGCTGAAAAGGGTTTCCCATGCCCTATTCTACAGGCTCAAGGCTACTGATTTTGGACTGTGTCTTCCCAGGAGTACCCTCCTTGGCACTGACTCTGCAGGAGACCAAACCAGGTGAGGCATCTTTCAGAGGAGAAGATCTTTGGAGTGCTTGTCAAGGTCTGCTCTGTTCACTTCATTTCTAAATATGCTAGGAACTGACAATAGGGTCTTCCTCTAAGAAGAGGGACGCGGGTGGCGCTGTGGGTTAAACCACAGAGCCTAGGACTTGCCGATCAGAAGGTCGGCGGTTCGAATCCCCGCGACGGAGTGAGCTCCCGTTGCTCGGTTCCTGCTCCTGCCAACCTAGCAGTTCAAAAGCACGTCAAAGTGCAAGTAGATAAATAGGTACCGGGTACCGCTCCGGCAGGAAGGCAAAGGGCGTTTCCGTGCACTGCTCTGGTTCGCCAGAAGCGGCTTAGTCATGCTGGCCACATGACCAGGAAGCTGTACGCCAGCTCCCTCGGCCAATAAAGCGAGATGAGCACCGCAACCCCAGTGTTGGCCATGACTGGACCTAATGGTCAGGGGTCCCTTTATCTTTACCTAAGAAAAAAGTCCCCACCTGGTTGCAGGATGGTCCAAACAGGTGGGTGGGGTGATAAGTAGGCTACTCTCCCTACCCTAACCTCCCCCATCCTTAAAAAAGAAAGTTGTGAATAGGGGTGTAAGAAGGCACCAATTTTTGTCCCATCCTGCTTTCATCAGAACCAGTGCTGTTTCCGCTCTGTTTACACTAAAACTCGGGTTATTCATTTGTTTTGGGCCAAAACTAATGTTATTATGTACTGTAATTAATTTCAGTGGAAAGGAAATGTCAAAAATGGTGCACAAAATGGCACAGACTGAAAAAACCAACAATAGTGAATGCTGCTCATATTTGCTTGTGTGATTTCTGTTCCTGACCTTGGTCAAGCATGCAAACTGTCATGATTTCTGCTCCCATTTCCAAAAGAATTCTCCAACAGCGCAGCTATGGACTGCATTACATTCAGACACACTGTGCTCATGAATTTCTGTCCACCTGGAGGAGTTTTTAATACCTTGTTTTTAGTAACAACTATGGCATAGGGTAGATTGTGAATTCAGAAAAGTTCAATATTTATTCTCAGCTGAGGATGGCAAAGCTCCCTTTGCTATTTCATCCCTAGAATGGAGGGAGCCCACTGCCACAAATTCACAAGTCTGTTCTGAAATCACCACAGATACAAAACAAGGTGCGATAATTGGATTGCTCGTTTGTGTCTGCAGAAAAATAAAACGGCAAATGCCACAACTTATCTTTCCCTTCCATGCAGAGATAGCATCGTTACCTCTGCCCACGCACCTGTTTTGTGTCTTGATACTCCTGTACTTTGTCTGTGAGGTTTGACCACGCACTGGTTAACAGAGTCTCCGGAGAAATCCGTGCAGTTCCCAGTTGTTTACAAAGCCACATTGCCTGGAGGGAAAAGCAGGTGTTTGGGGTGGGAGAGAGAGAAGGAATAAGAGAGAGCTGTATCTTCCCAAAGGAAATGAAAGTGAATTTGAAGAAAATTTAAAAACAAATAACACCAGCATTTTCACAGTTTTTCCATCGGAGTGTGCAAAATTCGTAACGCTTAAGTGGAAAGTAGAAAAAGAAAGCACCATCTGTAACAGGAGAGGGGGGAACAGCAAATATGTTATCTGTCACTTTTAAAAGGAATATAGTGACCATTTTGAAATTCAGCACAATGGAGATCTGGAACGTTTTCATTTACGATGTCACTTTAAAACCTGTGCTCCTTCTGCCCCCTCCCTCTGGAAGAGCCCAATGCCTGGATTTTCTCAAACACTGCTAGGGAATGAAAAAATAAGCAGCAAAACCTATACACACACAGGGAATCTTACTTAACCTGTTTCGTTCCGATGAAGGGTAATTAATCAATAAATACATTTATTGAAATTAAAATTAATCTGTAAAGAGTTTAAAGGATTCAGCCTTAGGCAGAGTAGGAGAGAGCAATGATTTAGTGCAAGGACAGGCCTGTGTTAATCATACTACTTTATGTTTATGAAGGGCTTGACTTTGCAATCCTATACCTAGACAGGTAGGTAGAGGACCGCAGCTTCAAAGTTTTCCAACACTTTCCTATACATTGCACAACCCCGCTGTGAGGTAGAACAGAATAGCTACAAAGATGTGGGCTGAAGAGAGCCTGAAAGTATACAGTGGCTTCTTGTCTAAGGCTACTTTTGAGAATCTGGAAGAGACGAAAGGTTTGAACAGGGAGTTTCCTGACTCTTGGGACCAACTGCCGTATCACAGGCACTCAAGGAACTTTGGAAAGACTGATATATACCAATTGTTACTCAAAATGTCAAAGCATAGGCCAAGATGTCTGTGTTTTCACAGAATCATCACAGGTAGTCTGAAGCACCGTAATAATATAAGGCAAGCCTGTTGGAGCAGGCCAGTGGCCCATCTAGTCCAGCATCCTGTTCTCACAGTGGCTGGCCAGTTGCCCCAATGGGAAGCCAGCAAACAGGACCTGAGCACAGCAACTCTACCCACTTGTGATTCCCAGCAACTGCTTTTTCAGAGGCATACTGCCTCCGATAGTGCAGGGCAGAACATAGCAATCATGGCTTATCCTCCATTTGTATAATTTAAAAGCCATCCAAGTTGGTGGCCGTCACCCACATCTCATGGGAGTAAATTCCACAATTTAACTATATTGGAGCTTTTTGTCCAGGTCCAGAAAAATGCTAAGTATTAATATAGACTTTAATAAAGACAATGAGTCCTACATCTGCTATCCATTAAGAACATTTCCATGCATACACAAAAATCTACTTACAATAGTTGTTTTCCCAGAAGCAGGAGGTCCAAGAATACAGATCTTTGGAACTGTAGATGAAATAAAAAACACATGAATGTCACAACATTGTAGCTGTTAAGAATCCTTGTAATTTCCCGAAGATAACTGCAATATCCATTGCCATTCCAGTTCCTTTTATTAGCATATGTTTAAATGTTGGAAATGCTGGGGTGCACTGTAGGCTTATTCCCCTTCCCAGACTGTCCTTTTTATGTTGACCTATTGAACTTTATCCAGTGCTAGACTGATACCCAATTTCTCTTCCATCTTCTCCATGCCTCCCCGGTGAGAGGAGACACCTTTTTGATTCTCTCACCATCCAAGATGCAAGATCATGAATTCTCCACCTTAGATAGAACGAAGACCTTTCCAATCAATCATGCATTTTGTTCAATGAACATAGCTTTCCTCCCACCCAAACTCAAAGAGTCTCAGTGTGATTATATACATAGAATCGTAAAATTGGAAAGGACCCCAAGAGTATCTATTCCAAACCCTGCAATGTAAGAATCACAGCTAAATAATCCCTGACACATTGCCATCCAACTTCTGTTTAAAAACCTCCAGTGAACAAGAGTCCACAACCTTCCCAAGTAGTCCATTTCACTATCAAACAGCTCCTACCATCAGAATTTTTTTCCTAATGTTTAGTCAGAATCTCTTTTCTTATAATTTTGGTAATCAAGAGTAAAGTAGGCTCCTCCAGCAGGGATTAACTCGAAATGCCAGCAATTCACTCCCTTAGCATGAAGACCTCAAGTTTGGACTAGTGGTCAGCTAGTAACTGTGGGGAAGGAATGCCGCTATTTTACATAGGATGGGCAACATGGTGCCCCTCCAGATGCTGCTAGACCTAGTTCCAATCAGTTCCAACCTACGTGACCAATGGCCGGGAACAATGAGAGTTATAGTCCAATAATATCTCAAGGTGGTAAACAACAGATCGTATTAAGAAAAGCAAGCTTTTGTCACTGTTCTGAGGAGATAGGCTACAATCTCAAGCAGAGTGGGGAGGACCTAATGGCCCAGGGTAAACGACAGGTTCAGCTGCTATTCCAAAACATATATGGGACCTCCCCACTACTTCAGGAGACCTGCAGCCTAAGGACTACCTGTTGAGTGCACTCGGGTTGCCTGTGTGTCTCTGGGTGCTGGTTCTGACTTTTCTGGCTTTCAAAGCCCTGAACACCTGGGACACCTTCTGAGAAATGAACCACTTAGAATTTAAGATCCAGAATTTAAGAGTCCTCTACATGCTCCAAATTCAGGGGGCAGAGACTGGATCAGTCATGTTGCCTGCAATTTGGAGTGACTGCCCCCACTTCCAGTGCTTTTAAACAGTGACTGATCATGGCTGTTTTGATTACAGTGGGCCCACCACTTCCGCAAGGGTTCGGTTTTAGGAGTCCACGCACAGAGGCAGGAACCCCTGGAACTGCCTCCCACCCCTGCAAGATGGAGAGCAGCTTACCAGGGTCTGGAAAGGTTGTGGGAGAGTCCTGAAACCTTCCCAAAGCCCTGTGCCTCACTTACCTAGCTTTGGGAAGGTGCCGCAAGGACCCTGGAATGCTAGTACCAGAGTCCTCCTGCAAAACCTAGTGGGTGCACAGTGCAGGGAAAATAAATAAATGGAGAGCAGAGATGGACCTGGCTCTCCATTTATTTATATATTCCCCACCCCAGCCTGACATAAGGTTATGATCATATAAGTAAAGCAAGCACAATTTGAGGGCTTGATGTATTGCTATTTGTCCTGTGCTCTTATTAGTTTTATGCTCTTGCATGGTTTTTAATCGGGACGCTATTTGCTTAACAGGAGTGTGGACTATGGATTTATTTATCTTTTAATTAAAGCCATGATTGATTTTTGTTAAAGTTACCTTGCTTGGTGTATTAAGGCATATCATTTCTTTTTTTAAAAAAAAAAAAAGTCCAAAAATTAATGGCTGCAACTAGTTCCCAAGGTAGAAAAAATAAAAAGGAATATGTAACAGTGTTCTAAGAGGAAGTGGGCCTTCCAAGGCCTCATCCTGGCCAGTCCCGGCTCGACCAACAAAGATCTGGAGTTGAGGGGCAGGGTGTGTGCACGCTGGGGCGTGTGTGTGCAATGTACTCTCTGTGTCAAGAGAACAGACCTACCACACCCCTCCTAGATGTGTGTGACATCTGAGCAGCACCATGGCAGGTATTTTGCTAGTTTATAAAGAAGATAGTTTTCATTTCACTTTCCCCTCACGTCTCCTTGACCCAGAGACTAGCTACCTCCTGGGCAGAGCTGGGGAAGATGAGACACGCAGTACGTTTCCCAGGTTTCTTCTGGAGCAAGATGGCAAAAACTCCACCACCCCCTTCAGCCGCTAGAGAGAGAAAAAACAAGTTACTCCATGTGTGTTTTCACCCTCCTCAGTCCTTTTGTCTCGCTGCTCACTCGCTCTCCCCCTGGACAGCATTAATATCAGATTCCTCCCTGCTCTTTTCTTGTTCATTCCTCGAGTCCATGGTTGTCCGTGGCACAACCTTCTTTTGGTTTCAGAGCAAGATTAAAGGCAAAGGGAGCTGAAGAAGAAGAAAGGGATGGCGCGCCAGCCGCCTTCCCCCTCGACACATATGTCCCCGCATCTTCTTCGTTACGCGGACGTGTGCGGGGTTTTAATGTGCCCTTCCATCTCGAGCACCGTTGCGGGCTTTTAATGATTAAAATATGGGAGAGAGGAGGCCCAGGTGCTGGGAAACGGCAATCAAGTTGAGGTGGATTACCAGAAAGGATGGTCTAGCGAAAGCAGGGGGAGGTGGACATAAAGGGGAAACAAAGGGTTGAGAGTGTAGGGGGCA
Organism: Podarcis pityusensis; assembly: GCF_964106645.2. Lineage (NCBI taxonomy): Eukaryota > Metazoa > Chordata > Lepidosauria > Squamata > Lacertidae > Podarcis > Podarcis pityusensis. The sequence goes on along the minus strand of NC_138044.1, from coordinate 14,901,222 downwards.
GGAAGCCTTGGGGAAAGTTCTTGGCTGAGATTAAGGCTGTGTACACACTAGGCCTTTAAAGCACATTTGAAACGCATTCTTTCCCCTCAAAGAATTCTGGGCACTTTAGTATGTTAAGATTTGCTGAGGATTGTAATTCTGCGAAGGGAAATCTTTGAGGGAAAGAATGCACTTTAAATATCTAGTGCAGGCATAGGCAAACTCAGCCCTCCAGCTGTTTTGCGACTACAACTCCCATCATTCCTGACCACTGGTCCTGTTAGCTAAGGATGATGGGAGTTGTAGTCCCAAATCATTCGGCAGGCCAAGTTTGCCTATGCCTGATCTAGTGTGTACATGCCCATTTTCAGGAGGTGTGGGATGGGGTGTCAGCGGCCTCTGGATCAGAGCTGCTAGGAATTGCAAGTCAGGAGAATGGTCTCTGTGCTCAGACCCTGCTTGTGGGTTTCCCACTGGGGCATCTTGTCTGCCACTCTGAGAATAAGATGCAGAACTAGATGGGCCTTTGGTGTGATCCAGCAGGCTTGTCTAATGTTCTTATGGTATTTCAGCCCACCTGTGACGATTCTTTGAAAACACAGATATCTTGGGGTACAACTCAATGGGCTGAGTAACTATTGGTATAAGTCAGTCTTTCCAAATTCCCTGAGTGCAAGACACAGGGCTTGGTTATGGAAAGACAAAAACCATTTTTGTTTCAACACACCCATTTAAACTTTACTCTTTTAATATCTCCTTTGATGCTTTGTTTTAATGCAGCCTTCCCCAACCTGGTATATTCGACAAGTATACTGGCAAGGCAGCTATGACAATGGCTCACCTCTCCAAAACAGTATGGGAAAATGTGATGCTAACGACCAATGCCAAGATGTGCTGCATCACACTGCTTTATGGAAGTGAGTCGTGGGCAACTTACACCTGCCAGAAGCAAAGCCTCAATGCCTTCCTTAAGTGCTGCGTCAGGAAGATTTTGGGCATCACATGGCAGGACAGAGTCTCAAATGAAGACGTGCTCTCCCAAGCCCACATTCTCAGCATGTTCGCACTCCTGTCTCAGAGACATCTACGTTGGGTTGGTCATGTCTACAGAATGGAAGATGGCAGGATCCCCAAGGACGTGCTCTACGGGGAGCTGGCTGCAGACACCAGGCCTGTTAGCAGACCAACTCTATGTTACAAAGATGTCTGTAAACATGACATGAAGGCTGGCAACATCATCCCCTCCATTTGGGAATCCCTTGCAGATGACCGCAATGCCTGGAGACAGTAAGGTTGTATATCCATAGCAGTGACTAAAGGAGGAATGACCACTGGGAGGAGCGCAGAAAGAAGAAATGCCATGGTACACCTGTATCAGCACAGCCAGATGCCATCATCTGCCCCAGCTGCAGCAAAACATGTCTCTTCCATTTCGGTCTCTACCACCACAGCAGGAGCTGTAACCCTCCAATGGTTTGGCTTCACCCTCAAAGGCACATTTTTCCATTGTCTCCTGAGACAAACAGATGCCAACCAAGCAACCAGCCAAAACTATCTATCAATATGACATGTTAAAGTTACATGCCTGGGTAAGCTTGTTGGAACAAAAAGGAGTTTGGCACCACAGGAAACAATACAGTGAAGATGTATTGATGTTAGGTAATAACATAAATGGGCAGGAAGTTCCAAAGTGTAGGTGCTTTTACACCAAAGGACCAATTTATTGCAAGTACAGAACAAGCATTATATGGCAGGTATAAAACAGACAGAAAATAACAACCTTAAATACTTTTTTTAAATCCTGCTTGCTTTGGAGATTTTCTTTGCAACTGAATCTTAATTAGATCCACAAGCAAATATATCCTTTGAACCTCACTCTGTTGCCCTCTGTTCCTGAAATCTTTCAGCTTTGTTTAAAATCTGAAATTTGGACACCTGCCATTTTCACGATGCCCTTTGAGGTTGTGATCTGTTGCCCCTTTGCCCCCACCCACACACCCACTGCCATGTTATATACAAGCACTGTGATGGCTAGTCTCCCAGTGCATTTTCTTGGAAGCCTGCTCCCTTCTACCCCTCACATCTTTTCCAAAGGTACCTGTGGAGATAATTTCAGTCGAAGATTCCAGCCGGCCAAAATAAAAAATGACAAGCCTCGCTGGATCTTGCTATCCAAAAGGGAGCGATGCTCTCTGATCTTGGCAAGAGAGCCGAGGGAAAGAGAGAAGTGTATTCCCCACCCCACCGTCCACCCCAAAGCTTTGCAACCGCTTTCCAGTATGGAGTTGAGCAGTGGAAAATTTTAAATCATGCATGAACCCCCCAAATTACAAATTCATCTTTACAAAGTTCTTTGACTTGGGAGGTTTACAGGAAGGGCTCTTACTGGCTCTTGTAAGAGCACCAAGAAAAGGCTATACATTATCAGGAAAAGAATGCTTTAAAAGGCTACATCAAGCTGTTTTTGTCACCTAATTTCTTTCAAAAAAAATAATGTGATTAAAACCTGTGTGGCTTTTTTCTCCTCCATCCCCCTTTAAAAAAAAAAAAAAATCTTAACACCTTGAAACTCCAGCCTGGTAAGTGAGGAATTATTTATAAACAGAGCCACTGAAATGTGCTGTGGTGCCAACACTAATCAACTTCTTCAACCCGCTTCAAAGCAATATATATATATATATATATATATATATATATATATAATATCACGAACCTTTCTATCTACAGATCCTTTTGAGGTTTAAGTAAGGAGCACGATTTAAAATTCACAAGAAAACCCTGAGGTACTGAAGCTTTAATACACAGCTTTTTGGACAAACGTTTGATAGGAGGGGGGAGAAAAAGGAAACGTACCATTATACACACCGTATCACGCTTTAATATTGCCCAGGGCTACTGTAAATGCTCACTTTGTACTAAATCTGCTTTTCCTTCTGCATAGGAGCTGGCAGAAGACGTGCCAATGCAGAAATGTGCCGATTTACTCATCTGCACACCGGTAAAAATCATCTGGGGCTCAGTCCCTAAACGTACCACACGGGTGGCAGAGTGTTTCTAGGGCAACTTTGTAATGGACTGTTTAACCCTTCTGGTCTGCACACCGATCCCTTTATACAGTCAACAGTCCACCATTCAACAGAGAGTTATGCCAGCTGAATCCCACTGATTTTTGTGTACTTAACTCCTTCTTGGACTAGGGCTATGGCATGACCACCACCCCTACCCCCCAAGCAGCTGCTAAAATGCCAGTGTTATACATTTCCAAGATGGAAATTTTAACACAGAAGGCTGTCAAGGATTTGGCTTCCAAAATTTCTGTTATCTAACAAGGTGTGACTTTGTTGAATAAGCAATCCATGTTTAGTTATCCAACCACTACCTGATTCTGCTTCTCTGCACTTCATTCATTTTTCTGAGATTAAGATTCAGCTTTGATAATCATCATCATCATCATCTTTATTTTGTTCACAGCTAATTTACATTCAGATTAGTGCTACAGTTTCTGCTATTTCTCCTGGGTCCAATTCAAACTCCTAGTATTAATCTTTAAAGTAGCCCTAGGGGTCAGTTTACCTGCAAGTGAGTTCCTATCCAAACACTAAAATGTACCTTCTGAATGCCGCTGCCAAATGTAGTGAGGTGGATGACTACTAAAGGGGGACGGGGATTGAATGAAGGATGAAATTTGATTTGGATCGCATTTAAATATGTACTTGCTTAATTCTCACTTTCTGAAAAAACTCAGACATACAACCTTCCGAGTTTACATTTCTCCTAATTTTTACAGTGCAGTTCTCAAGCCCAGTGGCATTCCAAAAAATGTACATGCCCTGGTAAAGTGTGCACAAAAAGCATACATCTGTGGAAGTCATATATGCATTCTGTTAGGGGAAATTGCTTTGCAATCATGTATATATTGGTGGACTTTGCATACAAAAATGTTAATATTAGAAGAAATTTGCACAAAACACAGATGAATTTCCACAAAGAGTTTTAAAAAAGAACACCACAAACTGATGTGGAACTGTAACTAGCTGAACCTAAAAACAGAAAACTGAGAAACTGAAAGAAGCCACAATTTTCAAATTTGCCCAACCCTACCTGAATGTAGAATACCATCCCTATAAGGGCTTCCTAACACTAACTGCACTCTTTCTGGCACAAGACCAAGACCCTTTTATTCTCCCAGGCTTTTAAAAAACTTTCACTGTTTCTTAATTATTTCAACCCACCCTAATTTCAGACTAATATATTTTATATTGTTTTAATTCCGTTATAGGTTGCTTACTTTTTAACCATTATATGTTTTTAGCGTTCTGCGATTTTTTTTTAATAAATAAATAAATTGTAAGCCACCTTGAGTCCTGGTTCTGTGGGGGGAAGGCAAAATACTAATAAATAATAATTAGTCATAATAACTTTTATTGGGCCTACACGTAAACTTTGCAAAATCTGAGGCGATGTGCTTCAACACTGCCCCCCCTCTTCCACATACCCAAAAGGAATTCACCAACATCAAAAAACAACAACAACAACAACAACAACAACAACAAAACTGCCACACCAAATTCAGGTACCTAGGGGTTCAAATAACCAGAAACCTCAACAAACTACAGTCGTACCTCGGGTTGAATGTGCTTCAGGTTGAGCACTTTCGGGTTGCGCTCCATGGCAACCCGGAAGTAACTTCCAGGTTTCGCCACTCGCGCATGCGCAGATGCTCAAAATGACATCACACGCATGCGCGGAAGCGGCAAAACGCACCTTGCACTCGCACAGAAGCGCAGTCGCATCTTACGTTCTGTTCAGGATGCAAACGGGGCTCCGGAACGGATCCCGTTCGCATCCCGAGGTACGACTGTATACCTCCACAATTACAAGCCCCTGTTCAGGCTGCCTCACACTTTGGAACTCCCTGCTGCCTGACTTAACTCCTCTTTTTGGTGCCTGCTAAAATATTTTTGTTTAGAGAAGCCTACCCAGACATGTTTATGTATGTTTAACCTGTTTTTTAGTTTATAAGTGATTTTATTTATTATTCTGGTCTACTCAGGTAGACTAGAGTATGGTGATACCCACAAGAGAGGTGTAGCTCGCAGAGTGCAGGGCTGAAGACTCACTCTGACTGGCTGCAGGTCCAGCTAGCCAGAAGGTGGGTGGAGACAGAACTTTGTGACTGGAAAAAGAATAGCAGTTGAGAGTCTGGGTTCCAGGCGTTTCAGCTGGATAGTATAGCCCATGGGTAGGCAAACTAAGGACTGGGGGCCAGATCCAACCCAATTGCCTTCTAAATCCGGTCCGCGGACAGTCCAGGAATCAGCATGTTTTTACGTGAGTAGAATGTGCCCTTTTATTTAAAATGCATCTCTGGGTTATTTGTGGGGCATAGGAATTCGTTCACCCCCCCCCCCACAAATAGTCCGCCCCTCCCCCCAAGGTCTGAGGGACAGTGGACCAGCCCCTGCTGAAAAAGTTTGCTGACCCATGGTATAGTCTCTGAACTGTGTGCAGTTTGCCCTGAGAATAGTATCTACAGCCACAGAAGAAAGTCTCTGAGCTGGGTGTTAGATTAAAATAAAGTGGCTGGTGTCTTTTAAGAGTATATAGACTAGTGAGAACCAGGAAGCTCAATTTTAAAAAGGAGAAGTGGAGTTGTGAGGAAACACTCTACTTGGGTCTCAAGTTCAGTAAAAAGGGGAAAGACCTTCTGAAGAGAGGAGTAATCCCAAACCAGTTAGGAGGGGAGTGTGTGCTGATCCCCTGGGCTAGTATACCAAAAGAGGAGCCTCAGGGGTGAGATTTGTAAAAGGTTGGAGAAACTGACAGAAAGTGTCAAATTTTCAGAACCCTAGTTTTATGACCTAAACTGAAACAGTGCTGCAATTAGTTTAATGAACCAAAGTATAGATGTCAACTTTCCCCTTTTCTTGCGAGGAATCCTATGCGGAATAAGGGAATTTCCCTTTAAAAAAGGGAAACGTTGACAGCTATGAACCAAAGTGAAAATAATCTGTGCATTTACCATCTTGTTTAGAAGCCTGTTTAGATACCAGTAACTGTTTCTTGAAATAATTCTGTCCCCTGACACATCTTCTCTTTTGCCTATTTTGCTGTAAAATAAAATCTTTTACCTTTTTAACTTCCCTAAGTCTCCAAGTGCCATTTTCTTTAAAAAGCAAAAATACCCAGTAGGAAGAGAGGACACGTATCCTATGTTTTAACCTGTTTTTAGTTTATTGCTGATTTTATTTTTTTAATGTTTAAATAGTTGTTTTTACTAATGGTTTTATTGTTTTGTTACTTGTAAGCTGCTTTGAGGGTTTTTTTTAACAGCAATGTATATATTTAAGAAATAAAAATAAAATTTTATTGGTTTGTATCCAACTAAATTCACTCAGAGAAGACCAATTGAAATTAACAGACCCAAGTTAGTTATACCCATTCATTTTAATGGGTCTACTCTGAGGAAGACACTGGATACAACCCCATCGTCCTTGGGTTTTTCTGAGTGATTGTTCAGCTGCAACTGAAGCTGGAGGACATTGAGGAGTTTGACGGTGCCCGCAAGGAACTTGAGAGGCGTAGGAAGCGCGAGGAGGTGGACCTGGTAGGAGCCAGCGATGGTGAGGGTGCGCTGGGACTCTCAACACTGATCATAAGAGCTAGGAGCAGATGATACATGACCAGACTGGCTACTAACCCCAGCCCAAACCAAACAACCGTTCATCTCAGTTTGGGAACTTTGAGTTCTAGAGCCCAAAGGGTGGACAGTGGCAGTGCCTGGTACCTGTGAGCTTCGGAAGAAAGCAGGAATTTGTTTCAAGAGCCCGACAGGCTCTGTTTAGAAATAGCAGAAGTTTTAAATGGAATTCCTCCTTCAAGCAGAGCAAGTCTTGCTTTCCCTACAAAGATGGGATCTCTGTCTTACTTGATGGTTTCTTTTGTGCAACCTTGCTAGGCTGCTGTGCTTAAAGAATATTTGTTTTTAACTTTGCATGCATCATTGTATAAACATAGATGGACATTCTAGCTAATGTACTTAATAAAAGATTTTTTATTTTTTTTTAAAAGTTTCTCAAGGCCTGTTGTCGTTTGGAGCTATAAATTACCAGCACCTTTGTGTCATCGCGCCCACGCCACACTACTTAAAGGAGTACTTTAGAACCAATTATTAATTAAAAGCTTTTCTGCCTTCACACCTGGGAAAAATACAATCTCTTTTTCTTTTCCTTCCACATCTCTGTTTGAATTTTTCTCTGGGGCGAAAGCTGCCTTGGAAGGAGAGATCATGAAAATTCATAGCTTTCCTGATGACTTTAATAAGGTAATGCTTCTCCCTCTCTTCAGTCAGTACCTTCTTCTGTGATCAAGAAATTTGTTTAAAACACACACACATTTACACACAAAGAAACCAAGATTGCTAGAGATTCCTCCTCTGTTATTCTTTCTTTTTTTCTCAACAGCTCTTTTTAGCATTGTTCCTTCCATTATTTAATAAGAATATTCTGAACTTGAGCAGACAGCAGTGCTGCATTTAAACCAAAGACAATCTCTTTTACTAGAAACTCAAAATCAAGAGCTTTTTGCTTTGCTTTCAAATCCCACTCTGAAAAATAAAAGGAACAAACTGTAGCTTGGTCATTTAGGATGTTCAGCTCAAGAATTTAAAAAGACAGGGCCAGATTCAGGTAACTAGTTCCACTAACAGGAGCCCCTACAATAACTTTTGCTAGCACAGTGGGGCTTTCCTCCATCCCTGAACACACCCCTACACCCCAAATTGGCTCAGGGGGATTGGGAGAAACTCCAGAACAGTGCACAGGGGAGGAGAGGGAAGATCATTCCATCAGACAAGCAGGATGTTGGAGCAATCTCCTTAGCACTATCTTGAATTTCTCCCCCAAAAAAGCTGCCTTATACTGCATCACTCACTGGTCTACATAGTGCAACATCATCTAAACTGACTAACAGTGGATCCCCTGGGTTTCAAACACAAGACATTTGTGGAATGCTCTCCCCAGAGAGGCTTGCATTGCATGAGCAGGAAACTGCCCCCACCCCGTGCCTTCCAAAATCTTCTCTGATCGCTCCCCTAACCATCCAGAGCAGATTGGGGGAGTGAAAGGGGTCACATTTCACCAGCAGCATTGGAAGCCCTGGTGGCACCTGGGGCAGGTGCATGCACACCCTACTACACCGTGGGAGCAGGGTATGCCATGGGGTGGGCTGGGGGCCAGAGCGATTATGCCCTAAATCAAATTAGCAATCATTATCATCAGTTGAATCATGCCCTTGCTTCAGGAGCCAAAAGGTTTACATGAAAACTTTTCTATGGTGTACTTAAAAACAAAACGAAAAAACCCTCTCTTAAACAGATCAGAATGGGTGCAAACTACATTTAGAAACAGCTCCTGGATGAAAATTGTTTTTTCTCCCCTCACTCACCAACCCCAAATATTTAGCTACAAATCCACCTTGATAAGAATCTCAACCCTAAAACATAAAGAGCCCCAGACGTCTCTAGTGACAGAGATTTTATTGATGTGACACAACAGAATGTCTGGTGTGTGTGTTTTAAAAAAGCAACAACCCAGAGTAAACCGTTACAGAAACATCAAAGTAACATGACACCATTCTCGCCTTGACAGCTCATGTGGAATGAAAAATTAGAGTGCCGTTGTGCATAGCCAAATCTAATCCGCCTAAGGGTGAACAGTTTGTAAATCAAATAATTTTGATTGAGGGTACACGGCTCTTCATTGTGGCAGGAACGCAGGCTGTTCGATTCGTCAGCCTGCCTTACACACAAACACACACTCATGTTAAGAAGCCCACTTGCAGCTTCCCCGACTGCGAAGCTGTTGAGCTGTGGAAGTCATTAGCTGTGGCAAGTAAGTAAGTAATTTAAAAATAAAAATAAATGGCAGGCAAAAGCTGCCAGAGCTGAGAAGCCAAATTTTCACTTGACAAAAGGAGTAATTAGCAAGCTTAATGACATCAGGAAGTTATCAGACGGAGGCACAGAGAGTATAAATAATGGATACACTAGAACTCCTGCCATTCCCAGGAAAGGCATCTTGGTTTGTTGTTTTTTAAAAAGGGATCTGTTAATGCGCTTTTCTCTTTGGCTTTCCCCAGGAAAAGAAACTTGAAGCATCTTACAAACCCTAGAAATTAGCACATGGTGGGCCACGGGTAGCAACATAAGGAGGCAGTGATTTCCGTCCTGTCCTGTACTTGCCACAATCAGCACTGTTTACATTCTGCTACAGTTTGGCTCCTGCTAAATCCTGTTTGTCTCACTATATTATGTCTGAAACTAACACAATTATTTACATAATTAATTTCTATGCATTTCAATGGAAAGGAAACATAAAAATAATGCAGAAAATCACATTTTTGCAGACTCAAAAAAGAAAAGAAAAAAAACCATAGCGAATTCCACTCATATTCACTGGCATGATTTCTGCTGCCAGCGTCAGACAAACATGTACATTGTGTACAAAGCTAGGCTTGTTTTCAAAGTTGCCATTTCAGGTTTAAGGACAGGGGAGCTATGAGATTACAATAGTGGGACACAATTTCCAGCAAGGATCAATTAACTTGTCTTAGAGATATATAGATATATACATATGTATTCAAGTTCAAAACTGATGGCTATGTTATGAGTATTTAATGTGGGGTTTCTTAATATCTAGGTCAGGGTTTCCCAAACTTAGGTCACAAATTGTTTTTGGACTACTACTCCCATCACCCCAAGCTAGCAGGCTCAGTGGTTAGGGATGATGGGAACTATAATCCAAAAACAGCTGGAGACCCAAGTTTGGGAAACCCTGATCTAGGAAGGCTTTTCAATCAGGTTGAATGGTGTGCTGCCCCACCAACCCCTCAGCCAGCCCCCACCTGCCTGCCTTCTTACTCACAACCAATCCAGGGAGTGGTGGCCCTGGCTGTCAGCTTCCTCCTTCTCCCAGGTTTCAGTGTGGCCATTGTAGAACTCAGCGGGGAGGAGGATGGGGACAAAACTGTAATTAGTCCCCCCCCCATTGGCTCTAACGCCACCTGCTGCTTGGACTCCCTGCCTTCTGCCCTTTCACTCAAAACAGGCATCAGCCACCACCGTACCTAGGTGCTCCTGGAAAATAACTGTTAGGTGTGAAAGGCATAGCCCTCTTGGTATGTGATCCCTAATCAATTTCATCTCAATCGTGCAGATGATGGTTAGGTCCTACTTGTGTGCTTCCCACTGACACCTGGTTGACCACTGTGAGAACAGGATGTGGGACTAAATGAACCATTGGCTTGATCCAGCAGGCTCACATTATGTTATGTTATGTTATGTTATGTTATGTTATGTTATGTTGGTGTTATGTGTTAGAGTTATGTTAACTATGGTTTCCATGCAAAGTGGCAGGGGCATAGGAAGGGGGGGTGCAGGAGTGCGGTCCACCCCGGGTGTCATCCTTGAGGGGGGTGAGAAAACGGCACACCGCAGGGGGTGGCACTTATCGCGGGGCCTGAGCCAAGCATCTCTCCTGGGAGTGATGCGGTGGTTCGGGGGCCCGCACTGCCTGAAATGGCAGCGTGGGGCTTGCGTCCACCAGGCGGACTCCGTGGGCAGCTCACTATGCTGCCCCCCTGGGCAGATTGCCCTGGAGCCCCCATGCGCAGATCGCTGCAGTGCCTCCATGTGCAGATCACCCCGCCCCCACCGCTCCGTGTGTCGGGGCTAGCTACGCACCTGCAAAGTGGTACTGTTGGGTACTGATTAGGGCTCGTCAGCCAAATCTCTACATGAAGCAACCCCTTGAAACTAAGGCATCACTTTCCCCTTCATCACCATGATATGGCCTTACCAGCAGATCCCATCACCCTGGGGCTGAGCCAAACATAGCGGAAGTGGGGAACTAAAAGCTGAGATAGACGCCCCTGTTATTTTGGCTTCCCACTTGTGCCTCTATGCTTTGCTCAGCCATGGGGTGATGAGATCTGCTGGAAGGACCATACTGGAGGAAGAGAAATTGTGAGTGGGGGGGAGACTGCCTGCACTTTGGGAGGAGGCCAGAATATATAGTTGGTGGCTGATCAGCTGTCTTGATGTCCTGCATCCTAGAGAAACTGATCAAAACGTTATGGTGGCTGCCATAAAGGGAGAAAATGTGTAGGAATAGGGTAGGCAATAAGACAAAAAGGATGGTGGGAAAGACAGACTTGAGGTCAACAACTTGTAGGGCAGGAGCTGCCTCTCATAGGCTGGATTCAGCTCAGGAGCTGCTAGTTGCCCAGTTCCCCAACTAAAATGATTTCTTCCCTTTACTCACCATCATAGTTGTCTTGTTTTAATTGTTTGATCAAGAAGTCTAAAGGCTCTTCCGGTTTATGGATAAGCAAACCTTGAAGCATTTCCTTTAAAAACAAAATTAAAAGAAATATTATTACAGTGGTACCTCGGGTTAAGTACTTAATTCATTCCGGAGGTCCGTTCTTAACCTGAAACTGTTCTTAACCTGAAGCACCACTTTAGCTAATGGGGCCTCCCACTGCCACTGCACTGCCAGAGCACGATTTCTGTTCTCATCCTGAAGCAAAGTTCTTAACCCAAGGTACTATTTCTGGGTTAGCAGTCTGTAACCTGAAGCGTATGTAACCTGAGGTACCACTGTACTACTATTATTATTACTGTTACTGTCTGCATACACTTCATACATTTGAAGTGCATGACTTCCCCTGCCCAGGAATTTTTGGAACTGTAGTTTGTTAAAGGTGCTGGGATTTGTAGCTCTGTGAGGGATAAATTGCAGTTTCCAGGATTCTTGGGGGGAGGTGTGTGATTAAATGCTAATAGTGAGTATGCAGTCAATATTACTACTGGTATTTATTAGACATTAAACATTTCTTACACAAAAGTCTCCAAGCAACTTCTGGAGTTTAAACATAAAACGTATTATAAGATTAAAACATTCCTTTAAAAAAGAACACATACAAGTCACAAGAACATACAAAAGAATATACTCCTCCAAACAGCTATGGTATATAGAAAATCCATCTCTCTCTCCAAGCTCTCTGTCCAGTTGGGCAGAGATCTAGAGTGTTTGTCCCTGACAGTGGGTCATCAGGACAGATTAGGTGCTGATTTACCATCCACCTCACTATCCAGCAGTCTCCCTGCATGAACTGACAAAGGTGATCTCAAAAGCAGTGTAGAAGGGCTTTTTTCCAGCGGAACTCATCAGAATTTAGTTTTGGCACCTCTCATGTGCACAACATTACCATTATAAGAGAGCAAGGGAGGCATTCGTGGTGAGTCCCGGCACCTCTTTTTCTAGAAAAACAGCACTGGGTGCTGATGACTCCCAGTCTTTTGGTTCTAGAAGACTTCAACATCCTTGTCAAAGGCTATTAAATTGGGGTGGAAGTTCAGGGCTTCAGGGCTGCTGTTCCAATATGTCATTGGCCCATCCACACTCTGGATCTGGTTTTCTTGACTGGGCAGGAAAAAGGTGGATTGGATTTAGATAGTAAGTGCCTGCCCCTTATTCATTCTCATCACCAAGGCTATACCTGCAACTGTGGCTGATAGCCAGCAGAGGCCACTGTGGCCTTGCCAAATTAGGCACAACTCTGCAGGTCACCCTGCTGCTCCCTCTGCTCGGATTCAGTTGCCTGAAGAAGGAAGGAACAAGAGGGGGAACAGTAGGGTTGTCATATTTCAAACAGTGAAAATCCAAACAGAAAAGCTGTTGAGCTTTTTATTGACAAATTTGTTGGCAAAGACGGCACTGCAAGCATATAATCTAATGTCATTATCCCTCGGTTTAAGGCTGCATTCTCTCCACATTCACCCACAGTCACTTTAACGTCCCTCTCTTGAAAGTTGTTTACAATTTCCAAACAAAATGAAGACAGTAAGGCAGTTATTGTTTTTTTGCATTTTATTTTCTATTATTAAAACCACCAGGTTGCCAATAAAACCAGGATCATTGGTTATCATCCCCAGAGATCTAGCCTGTAAACTTTGAAAGGAAGAAAGAATAAATGGGGAACTTCTGGCCTTCCAGATGTTACTGGACTCTCTCCCACCATTCCTAACTATCAGCCATGCTGGTTGGGGCTGATGGGAGTTGGAGTGCAATAATGGATGGAGAGTCAACAGTTTCTCTGCCCTGATCTAAGAAGAGGCATTCTATCATCTCATGAGGGAATGACTCTTCTAAATGAAGGGCTTCTTCCATCTATTGCGTGCTACTTCTTCGATCAGGAATGGGGACCTGTAGCCTTCCAAATATTGTCATACTACAACTCCTATCATCCCTGAACATCAGCCATATTGAGTGGGATTGATGGGAGCAAAATCTGGAGGGCTACAGGTTTCCCAGCACTGGATTATAACTGCCCTGATACTCCAGTTCATTAGCCAAAGTTCATTATCCTTTCTTCTTATTGTGGCTGGGAGCCACAAGTTAACAATAGATCGCATGCTTCTGCTTTATATATAGGCAGCAATCATTTTAGGTATGTCAAAATGATGAACGATTACCAACATGTGAGTCTTTTTGGACCTGGAAGAGGAAAGAACAGGGGCAGGCTGGCACTGCGGTCTAAACCACTGAGCCTCTTGGGCTTGCTGATCGGAAGATTGGAGGTTCAAATCTCCACAATGGGGTGAGCTCCCGTTGCTCTGTCCCAGCTCCTGCCAACCTAGCAGTTCGAAAGCATGCCAGTGCAAGTAAATAAATAGGTACCGTGGCAGGAAGGTAAACAGCGTTTCTGTGCACTCTGGCACTCATCACGGTCCTCCGTGCACCAGTAGTGGTTTAGTCATGCTGGCCACATGACCAGAAAACTGTCTATGGACAAACGCTGGCTCCCTCGGCCTGAAAGCAAAATGAGAGTCGCAACCCCACAGTTGCCTTTGATTGGACTTAACTGTCCAGGGGTCCTTTACCTTTTTATGTGCATTCCACTGACGTGTGTTGGGGCTAGGAATGGAACCACTGTGCGAAATGGTCGTTGCCTGTACAATTATTTATTATTATATATTGAATATTTTGATGAATTATATTTCTCTTTTTTGTATTTTATGGATATTATAGGCAGATCCACACAATATATTTAAAACTTATTTCTCCCTTCCCAAAGAATCCTGGAAAGTGTAGTTTATTAAGGGTAGCTGGACCTGTAGCTCTGTGAAGAGAAAACTACACTTCCCAAGATCCTTTGTGGGTGCAGCTTATAACAATCACATCGCCACCTTCAGGCTTGTAATACTTTTTCAATAAAATACAAATGAAAGAGCAAATCACCAGCGCTCACTCTGACCTATAAATGCAGGGTGGACAAATACCCTATGCTAATCTAGCTACTGCATTTCCCCAGAGCAGGAATGGGGGAAATGAAATACAACTCCCATCATCCCTCACCATTACCAATGCCAGCTGGGGCTGATGGTAGCTGGAGTCCAACATAGGTGGCACGTCCACCCACTTTTGTCCTAGAGCATGCTGGGAACTGTAGTCTAATAGGCTCCCCCTCCCTCGGTGGTAGCCGGGAATTATCGAACTCTCACATATCCCGTCCCGCTCGGACAACTCCCTTGTAAGTTTTATATTCTGCGGGCCGTTTATTCCCTTCAAGTCGCCTGCGCCAAGCATCCCCTCACCTGCATAATTTGGTGGAGGCGGTGTTTCTCCGCGTAGAGCCCCATCTGAGGCGGGATATGTATAGGTCTCTTAGTGGCGTCCATGGCTGCCCTAGCAACAGCTCGTCGCTAAAGGAAGAACGTCACTAGAGAGTGACGAAACCCATGGCCGCCAGATTTGGCATCATCTCCTCATAGATCTAGGCTTGCTAGTTCGTGCAAAGGCAGTGTATGTCATCAGATAGCGACGAAGCTATCTTCTCCATCACACTCCCTGCACCTTTAAAGGGACAGTAACGGCTAATGGTTGGATGGTGTTCTTGAAGCTACCAGCATGAGTTTGATCAAACTGCGGGAGGCAGTGGAGGACAGAAGTGCCTGGCGTGCTCTGGTCCATGGGGTCACGAAGAGTCGGACACGACTAAACGACTAAACAACAACAACAACAACGGCTAACTGGTTACAGGATTAAGATAGTTTCTAAATCGGGCCATTTACCTCATCGTGTGAAAAGGACTACACATCACATTTCAGCTACTCATTAAGACGCATAAATATAGATAGATAGATAGATAGATAGATATAGATAGATAGATAGAGATACGTGTGTGTGTAATATGTATCGTTGTGCTAGGATAACTAAAGCATCACTAACAAAGAAAAAATGTGCGCACACAAAAAACAGGGAAAAGGGAAGGGCACATAGCTGCATATGTTAATTCATTAGTATAAATGCAAATTTAGATATAAATACTGTATCATAGAATTGTATAGTTGGAAGGGATCCTGAGGATCATTCTAGTCCAATCCGCTGCAATGCAGGAATGTGCAGCTGCCCCATTCAGGGATTGAACCTGCAACCTTGGTGTTAACACCACTATGCTCTAACCAACTGTTGGTTAGAGGTTATGGTTACGGAAGAAGAAATATCTCAAAATAATAAGAAAGACCATGTTGAGGTGACTTTGTGTCTGCTGGGTGTGGTGTCTAAGTACTCCTTCGGATATCCATAAATGTTTTTATTAGGTAGCCTCAGTGGCTAGAACTGCTTTATACCAACTGCAGCTGGTTCAACAGCTACAGCCATTCCTGGACCACGAAAGCCTTGCCACAGTTGTTCATGCATTCGAGACTGGATTACTGTAATGTACTCTGTGGCGCTTCTGTCACACTTGCCCCAGAAGTTGCAGTTGGTACAGAATGCTGCAGCATGATTGCTGACAGGAGTGAGGCCTGCGCTCAGAGAGCAGCACTAATTGCTGACTTCCTACCAGGCCAAGGTGTTACTAATATAAAATCCTTACCTTGGTACCAATTTACCTATGAGATTGACTTACCCCACATGTGCCCACTCAACTGCTTTGGCACTACTTCAGGTGCCACATAATACCTATTCCACATTTGTAAGAACTCGATTGTTAAGAGTGGCAGCACCTACACTTTGGGACCCCCTGCCTATAGATATCAAGTGGGCACCTTCACTGTACTCTTTTTGGCAATTGCGAAAAACCTTCTTGTTTAGACAAGTCTACCCAGATGCTGTAAAAGTTGAAGTAATTTTACTTTGTTTTAGTATTTTAACTTTCCTATGTTATGAAATATGGTTCTGATTTTTTCTTGATTTTACTGTTTAACTTTTGTAAACTGCTTTGAGTTTTTTTACAATCAAGGAGTGTTAAAACTTTATGAAATAAATAAAGAATAAATAATTTATTTCTGGCTGGGCACCCAAGTTTTCCCCTCCCCCCATCCCGACTGATCCATGGTGGACAGAAGATTCAGCAGGTACTTCTGAACCTCATTTTATACTCACAGCCATCCTTTGAGGCAGGTCAGGCTGAGAGATTTTGATCAAGGTCATATATGAGTTTTGTGATAGAGTGGGTCTTTGATCCTGGCAAGCCCCATCCGTACTATACATTTAAAGCAGTATCAAAGGCGGAATTGATGTCCAGGGGGGAGGAAGGTTGGCGCTTTGTCTTTAAAAAGCTCAATAAATTTTTAGGGAGATTCCTTAAAAAAAGCTCAACAACCTTTGGGGTGTCCTGACTTTTTACTTTTTGAAATATGGCAACCCTAATTATACTACTTAAAACAGCCATGGCTTCTCCCTCTCCTGATTGTTCAACCATTATGGAAATTGAACAAATCTTTATTCTGCATTAATTATTAATTATATACACTTTAGGAGAGGAACCCCACCTCCCAAAGCAGTCTAATGATTACAAGAATGTTCCACGGCCACAAAAAGATGGGGAACGTGGAGGGAGAAAAAAGAATGGAATAGCCAGGAAGCAGGCATGGCTGGCTGGCTCCCAGCGCACGAACCCTTTCGCTATCACTTTTTGTAATTTTGTACTGTAATTTCACATTACCTTCCTGCAACAGACTAAAGAAAGCTCACATGGTGAGCGGGTCGGGGAAGAAGAGGTTCCCGGTCGCTTGTCCCCACAGGTAGACTACGTCTGAGCGTGGAGGCTCCACTGGGAGCGCGGCGCTTCGTCCAAATCCTATCTCCTCGCACTCCAAAATATCTCCAGAAAAAGCACCCGACCCCCTCCTCTCCCAACTGTAGGTGGGTCGGGTGGGACTGGGACAGGGTAGGATGGGGTTGGGTGGCCCTGGACAGGGAGGCGTGCCGGCTGCGTCAGCAGAGCCTCCCGCGGCCACGTGCACACGCGTACACACACCCCGGTTGCCCGGGGTGACGCGTGTAACAATTGCTCCGGCCGCTTGCCTCCAGCAAGGAGCCGGCGAGTGCCAACAACAGCCAGCGCCCGCGGCGGAGGCGGCTTCGGGACATGCACAATCGGGGAAAGGAGCGGAGGGAGGAGGAAGCCTGAAGTCGGAGAGACAAGTTAATGACATTCCTGTCTCCGACCTACCTCACAGGGTTCTTGGGAAGGCTGCGGAGTTGACGCGCGCGCGCGCTTTGCGCTGAGAACATTCTAAAACGGCGTTTGAACGGGAAAGGGGCCGGAGGTCAGTGTCAGAGCGGCGTCGTGGCAGACAGAAGGTCTCAGGTTCAACCACCAGCATCTCCCCTGCCGGGCTGATGGGAATTGCAGTCCAAAACATCTGGAGGGCACCAGGTTAGGGAAGCCTGATCTAAGGCACGCAGACACGCAGACCCATCTCTCTGGAAAGAACTGCAAAGCCCAGAAGGGCACCCCACTGGTGTAACTCAGTTTATTCAGTTGGTCTCCAGTTCTCAAACTTGTGTGCCAGAAGAGAACTGTAAATCAAAACAGGTTAAACAACAAAAGGTTCCTGGGAATCCCGGGAATAACGAAAAGGCTGTCCGGTACGTTGCTGCTCTAGGCTGACATTCAGTCTGCGTCTGCTAGGGCTAGGTAACTCTGCTGGGTCCCTGAACCAGGAATATCTCTCTCATTCAATACCTCCTGGTGCAGG
Organism: Podarcis pityusensis; assembly: GCF_964106645.2. NCBI lineage: Eukaryota > Metazoa > Chordata > Lepidosauria > Squamata > Lacertidae > Podarcis > Podarcis pityusensis. The sequence continues at coordinate 14,883,191 of NC_138044.1, read as the reverse complement.
AACAAAGCAGGTTTGCTTGCTCTAAGAGGTGGGTGTCTATTGTGTCTCTGTACAAGTCACTGCTCTGGGCTGACCTCCTTCAAATCAGGGGCAGATGTTCAAAACAGCAACTTATTATTTTTTGTTTTACTGTTTTGTTTTAGCTTTTATTGTCATTTTTCATAACAGAAGGGTTGCAGACATAAGCAAATGCAAAATGCAGCAAAAACGATGGTAAAAATAATTAAGGATACTGAAGAACGGGAGGGGGAAACAACATAGTGTGCAATGCAGCATAGAACAACTATTGCATGTAGAAGAGTCAATTTAGTGCTCAATAAATTTAGTTCTCTGCATGTTTACCTGTAAAACAGGAAGTTCAGTGGGCTGTGCCAGTCAAGTTTACATAAGAGAATAAACATCCCACATTGAATAGAAGTGATCTATTTTAGATGCACCATTAAAGACTCTGTTGGTGTGTCCGAATTTCTAGCAGTACAATGTCCCATACCTTTCCTAGACACTCCTCTCAGGAAGGAGGTAAGTGGATGAGACTGGCTAATTCTTATACAAACCATTCTGGGCATCAGTTTCTGACCTGCCTATGTTTGAAGGAGTTGATATGCAACCCTGGCCCTTGTGCCAAGGTTATATTCCCTACATCCCCCCATCCTGAAGAACAGGAAGTTTTTCTTGCCCTGTGTCACCAGATACCTACCTACACACATGCACATGTCCTCTCCCCCTTCCACTTGGAGAGGGCCAATGAAACCTGGAGACTCCGGGTCAGACCCAAAGACCTGGCAAACCTAAACCCCAGACCAATCTAGATAGGGAGCCACAGTACATTCTATAAATGTCCGTCCCCCCCAATCTCAGCTTAGAAATGTGCATGATCCTCCATGCTAGAAAAGCCACCACCACTTCTAGAATCCTGTCTCTCCCAATAGTGCAAGCAAGCAAAGGTTAACATCAGCTGCAGGAGCCCCTTATTCCAACGTCCATCAAGCTAGCCTTTGCGTTTAATGACGAGGAGGAAATCTGAAGTCACTTGGGCCACTGTTTTATGCTAGCCAAGAGGAGGCTTCTGTCCCCTCGGTCTTTTCATGGCATCACAGTTGATGCATTGCCGCATTATGTTTACAATCGACTCACTAGGGTTTATGGCACCTGATTGTCAGTCAGTCTTTTCTGGACTGGAGGTCTGTTTCTGCTGTATCATTACAACCATATTGACTTACTGTTTGGGGATCAGGGGCTGCAGAGTTAGATTGTGATATATCTTTCCCACTCTCCCTTTAAACACACACACACACACACACACACACACACATCTTGCAACTGAGCTCTTCTATGGCAAGATAGCTTCGGGTGTCCGCAAATGGATAAGCACCAATAATCGAACCACCTGGGAAGTCGTTAGTGTTAAGATCAAGCTTCTCCATCAAATGAGAAGATGGGTGGGATATGAAGCAAACACATATTAAGTATTTTAGAAGATTGCAATCTGCTGACTGTATATTCAGAAGTTATGGGAGGTAACCTGGCATGTGGGGGAAAGGGGAAAAAACTTATTCCACATTCTTTATCATTTCGGTCACACTCTAGCATGACCAACAGACAAAACTCAGGATGGGGCTGTTTGTTATCCTTATTTGTTGTTATACTTCCACCCCACTTTTCCTCCAAGAAGTTCAGCAGTGTACACAGTTACCCCCTTTTATCCTCACAACAACCCTGCAAGGTAGGCTAATAATTTTATTTTTTTGTATGCTACCCATCTGCCTGGGGTGCCCCAGCCACTCTAGGTGGCTTCCAGAAAAATATAAAAACACAATAAATAATAAATACTTCCCTATACAGAGCTGCCTTCAGATGTCTTTTAAAGAGAAGATAGCTGCTTATTTCCTTCACATCTGAAGGGAGGGCGTTCCACAGGGTGGGTGCCACTACCGAGAAGGCCCTCTGTCTGGTTCCCTGTAACCTCACTTCTCCCAATGAGGGAACCTTAGTGTCTGGGCTGAACGATGGGGGTGGAGACACTCCTTCAGGCATAATGGGCCAAGGCCGTTTAGGGCTTTAAAGGTCAGCACCAACACTTTAAATTGTGCTTGGAAATGTACTGACTCCATTTTGGAAACCTATTTTGTATTTTGTAACTAAGTATTATTAACGGCATACCACTTTGAAGTATTTGCTGCCTGCATTGAAATGTAAGTAAACCTTTTTGTTTTTACTGAAACATGTGGTTCAATCTTAACAAAGGGGACAGAGAGGAAAAAATTCTCAGCAAACCAAAAATAAACAGGGATAATAGGTGTAATTGTCAAATTCTTATCTTCCAGTAAGTTGCAAAAGCACATAAGTGTTTTTACCCGGCTAAAAAGGCTTCATAGCCTGTTTACTCTCATACAGTGGTGCCTCGCAAGACGAAAAGAATCCGTTCCGCGAGTCTCTTCGTCTTGTGGGTTTTTTCGTCTTGCAAAGCAAGCCCATTAGCGGATTAGTGCTACAGTATTAGCGGCTTAGCGGGCTTAGTGGATCAGCTGATAAGCGGCTTAACGATAAGCTGATAAGCGGCTTAACGATCAGCTGATAAGCGGCTTAACGATAAGCTGATAAGCGGCTTAACGATCAGCTGATAAGCGGCTTAGCATCAGCTGATAAGCGGCTTAGCATCAGCTGTTAAGCGGCTTAGCCATCAGCTGATAAGCGGTTTAGCGGCTTGGGAAAAAGGGGTGGGGGGAGGAAAAAAACCCCGCAGGAACTCGCAAGACATTTTCGTCTTGCGAAGCAAGCACATAGGAAATTCGTTTTGCGAAGCACCTCCAAAACGGAAAACCCTTTCGTCTAGCGGGTTTTCCGTCTTGCGAGGCATTCGTCTTGCGGGGCACCACTGTATTTCTTCCACACACATGGGACAAGGGGTTTAAATTTTAATTTACGGATTTAATCCCCAATCCATCCCTATCAGGGTTACTGTAGGGATTAAATGAGATGGGGAAGTATCATGCATGCTATCTTGAGTTCCTTTTGTGGGGAAGGGGGAATATAGCCTATAATAATTCAATGAACAAATAGATAATAAAAAGTACTAGGTCTAATTCCATTCAGATAGTGCAAGAGGACAATGCAGGTGTCAACATATATGCAGGTAATTATGTAAGGAAATAGCGATCACAGCTATAAGGCATGTACTGGCTTTATAAAAGCCTGTTTGTTTGTTTCATTTCTATACCACTTAATATTTTTAAGAAAAATCTCAAAGCGGATTACAGAATATTAAAACATCAATAAAACAATCTGAGGAAAGTAAAATTTAGAGTATACAGTCAAAACAACATAATTAACAGAAAACTAAAATAACTTGAAGATTTCAAAATAAAACTACAAAGGAGGTCAACTACAGAATATATATTTAACACAAACAAAGTTAACAAAAAAAAATCTTAAACATTTCAAAAGAAAGCATTGCTAAGGAAAGTCAAATATAAAATGCACATTTAAAACAGCATAATTAACAATAGAATAAAATATTATAAGCATGACATGGCTGTTAGGCAGGCACAAAAAGATGGGGCAAAAGAATCCAATAGTTGCTGTTTAAAAACTTAATAAAAAATTATTAAAAAAAAAAAAAAGAATCCAATAGTTGTTGTCAGGCATAGTGATGTCCCTCTGGTCTCACAGGAGCCTCTTTAGTAGAGCTGGTGAGTCTGGGCCCCACCCGCTAAGACAGATGGAAAGGGCCTTGCAGGGCGAAGAGATTGAACAAATGTCTCCTTGTTTCTTCCAAATCCTAGGAGCAGGGGAAAATGAATGAAATCAAGGAGAGCCTGCGGAACATCGAACAGACTTACAAGATCTTCCAGCAACAGCAGTTCACCTTCATTACTGCACTGGAACACACCCGAGAGAATGCCCATGACAAAATCAAGCCTGTGTCAAGCATTGGACAGGTATGGAGAGATCCCAGAACTAGGGGATAAGGGAGAAATCCAGTTCAGGCCATAGCTCAGTGGTAAAGCATCTGCTTTGGTTACAGAAGGTCTCAGGTTCAATCCGCCATGGCATCTCCAGGTAGGGCTGGGAGAGATTCCTCCCTGAAACCTTGGAGAGTCGCTGCCAGTCAGTATAGATAGTGATGAACCAAGGGCCTGACTCTGTGTAAGGCAGCTTCCTAGGTTTCTCTGTGTTTACAGGTGACTCTACTTAATGCATACTTTCCAGTGCAATTTTGGAAAACCAAAATGCAGCCTCCCTTCGAAATCTGTGCTTCTCTGAATTGTGTGACGCAGGTCCAAAAATGTGCCAATAAATTATGAACATAACTAGGGTGAAGAGTGCATAAATGTCATTATATAAATGAAAAGTGCATGCAAAATGCATCACATTAGAGGAAATTAATATATTTAGACAAAATTGCATATATATTAGGAAAATTTTGCACTAAAATGCTTATGAATTTTCATGAGGACTTAAAAAAAAAAGTCGCAAACTGATGGTGAGAATTGAAACAAATACACTGAAATGGACAGATTCGCCCATCCTAGTTTTTTTCTCTTCCCCCTGATTTCCCCTCCCCCTATTAATATTTATTAAATTTTAAAACACATAAAAAGAAAAAAGAAAAAATTACAGCTGTCAAAACAAAAAAAACCAATAAATCAAGACTTCCGTAGTGTATACCATTTCTAAAACATATCCATTATGGATGTTTGAGTGCAAAATAAATTACAAGGTTTTAACATAAAGATTCAAACATTGTTTGCTTTTTTAGTTAATCATGTAAGAAGGAAAGGAGAGCCTATGTCAACCAAACCTTCCTATTTATCTTTCCTGGATTTGGGGGGGGGGAGGGGGGAGGACTTATACAAACATAAAATAAAGACCCAAACCAATGGACCCAAATTACAAAATAGGAGATTTAAACTAAACGTTAGGAAGAACTTTCTGATGGTAAGGGTTGTGGAAAAGACTCACTTGGGAGCTGGTGGATTCTCCTTCCTTGGAGGTTTTTAAGTAGAGGTTGGATGGCCATCTGTCAGGGATGCTTTAGTTGAGATTTCTGCATTGCAGGAGGCTGGACTAGATGAAACTTGGGGCTCATTTCCAACTCTACAATTCTGATTCTAGGAACAAACATAGTATGCTAACTAAAACAAAACATAGACTTGGTGTCTACCCACAAACTCTAGCATTACAATCATGGGTAGGGAAACAAAGGCCCCGGTGCCGGATCTGGCCCAATCGCCTTCTAAATCCGGCCCACGAATGGTCTGGGAATCAGCGTATTTTTACGTGAGTAGAATGTGCCCTTTTAGTTAAAATGCATCTCTGGGTTATTTGTGTGGCATAGAAAGTCGTTCATTTATTATTATTTTTCAAAATATAGTCCGGCCTCCCACAAGGTCTGAGGGACAGTGGACCGGCCCTCTGCTGAAAAAGTTTGCTGACCCCTGATTACAATGAAAGCAAGAGAGTTGGAAACAGTTTCACATCTTCACAGTGAAAATTATAAACCCTATGTGCTGTTTTCTTCTCAACAACCATAGTTTTCAAACCAGCAACCAACAGTAGTGTTTGGGAACCGTATCCAGCAACATAGATTTTGGGTTCACTTATCCTTGAGTGCAATTAATAACTCCTTTGGCCCATTGAAAGGAATGCAGTTAATCCATCATAACCATCTCTTTTTCATAGATGATTGAGGACATACTGTCCTTCGCTGCTCCTTGGTAAATCTGGAATCCATAATGTATTATAGCAACAGCCTTTTCCCATCTCTCTCTCTCTCTCTCTCTCTCTCTCTCTGACACACACACCACTTTCCCTCACCCCACAGTGTGCGTCCCCATGGTGTAACTATAACTTTGGAAACTGCCTATTAAAAATAATGGCTATGTGTCAAAAGTGGAATGATGAATGAAGACCCTGCCTCTCCCTCCTTGGGGGACACACAGATTCTTTCTGAGTTGTACTAACGTGGAAAAATGTGTCAGCTCTTAAGTGATCAGTCTTGGAATATTTCTCTTTTAAAAATAAATAAATAAAACAACCTCATTTTTCACACTTCCATTTCGCAATAACATTTAGACCTGGGGAAGGGGAGTCACATAATAAGCTTTCCACTTGAACAACATGCTTTTTTAAAAGCAGGCTGATCTCTTGCTAGTCATTTCAAAGTTATCCCTTTCCCAAGGGAAGCCTTTACAATGTTTACAGAGTAGTCTTTAAAAAAAAAAAAAGAGGAAAGTGCTACGGAGCCCTTTATTCTCTTTGTGATAATCTGCTTATTTACAAATGTACAGTTAAGGCAGAAGTGCAGAAACAAGCAGACAGGAGGTACCAAGCAACAGCATATTGTTCCCTGCACCCCAACCAAATCCAAATATTTGTTTCTTTCTGGGTCGCCATGTATATTTGTCCCCTCCTACCTGCTCAAATCCATTTTTTTCTTCGCCTTCCATCGCTCCATGTATACTCATACTCTAGATGTCCAGAACTTGGAAAGGTAATTTTTTGAAAACCAAGTAGTCCTTGTTCAGGTGTGGCACGTCCAAACAGGAACTAATTTCTATTCATCTTCATCCCTTTGCAAAACAAGCAAGCTCAGTTCAAGTTCATCCAAATAATCTTCGGCAGAAAGAAGAAAAAACGATATTCAGAATGTTGCAAGCTGATCTGCCAAAGTATTAAATATACTTAAGACTAAGAAAAAAATTAAAACACACGCATACAGTGGAATGTGAACGGCTTATTTCCCTCCAAAATTATTATATTTTTAAGTTAAAGGCCGAATGAGTCTAAGAAGTTAAAAACACATGGTCCGTCTAGCTCCCCACAGACTGGCAGCAGCCCTCCAGGGTTTCAGACAGTCAGCCTCTCCCAGCCCTACCTAGACATGCCGGGGACTGAACCTTTGCTCCGTTGCTTCAAGTCATTTGCAGCAGAGGCTGAATTAAACAGGGATATTAGAAGCTGCCTTTTCACTGAATCATGTTTTTGGTCCATCTTGTTCAGTATTGCCTACAATGACTGGCAGTGGCTCTCTAGGGTTCCCAGCCCTGCCTGGAGATGCCAAAGATTGAACCCAGGACCTTCTGCATGCAAAGCAGGTGAGCCACAGCCCTTCCCAGGTTGCAGAAGACTGGCCTAACATGTAATACATATGTACTTAAGTCACAGGTAGCCAAAGTAGCGCCATCCAAATGTTATTGACTACATTCCCATCAGCCCCACCCACCCATCCCAGCCAGCATGGTAAGTGATCAGGGAGCTAGCCCTGAACGTGGATGATGGGAATTGTAGTCCAACATCATCTGGGGACCCAAGGTTGGGGAAAGTCTGCCTTAAAGTGCTGCTTCTCTCTGTCCTTTCAACTCCCCACTTGTAAGTTGGGCCACATACACACACTCACAGGCCTACTAAGCCGGGCTGTCGTAATAAGGTTCCCCAAGATAAATAAGGTACTTCAGACAAGCACTTTGTAGTAGTAGTAAAGCACAGGTGTGAGGAATCAGCTAAAGATTCTTTAACAACCAGGAATGGTCAAAGGTTCAAGCATCTGCCTTCCACCTTTTGGGAAGGAACGGGCATCCTCAGAGACCCTCCAGCAAGTAACATGCACAGTTATTTTGATCTATTCCTTCCATTAGGGAATGTACGTGGCAACAGCTCTCCATCTTGGCGGTGTGGCCGAGCTCAAAATCTGGTGGGGCCACTTAAAAAGGAAGGAGGAGGGGAGTTCACTCAGACCTGCCTGGGCAACCTTGGCCCTTTTCCGCTGAGTCTGTCATCCCGGGACTCAATTAAGCAGAGCCACTGCGAGTGGCTTCTGTTGCGCAGTGAGCTTGCCTGTCCACTAACAGCTGACCCGAGACTGCCAAGCAGCCAATTGAGGATACAGATTTGCAGCAGGTGACCGGCCTGAACCGGATTGAAGCCAGCAACCTCTGCACCCCATTATCTTTTCCCTGCAACAACCCTCCCACCCCACCCTGTTTGCATTCTCTTGCGTGGAAAAGGCAAAGTAACAAAAAAATATAAGCACAAGAGGTGACAGTATTTGTCTCCAAACGATTGTCAGGACTAGGAAATAACTCCTTTTTGCAGGTTCAATGTCCTAGTTCCTGGTAGTTGTCCTGGATTTAGGTAGAACTGTATAACTCTCTTTTATTGTTTTTTTGAGGATCATTTTATCCAAGGCACCTAGATTATTTTGCTTATTTAGAAGCATTTATATACAGCTTAGGAACATAGGAAGCTGCCTTAGTACTGAGCTAGATGGGCCAATAGGTCTGATTCAGTATGTCTACAATGACTGGCAGCAGCTCTCTGGGGTTTCAGGCAGGAGTTTCTCCCAGACCTACCATATTTTTTGCTCTATAAGACTCACTTTTTCCCTCCTAAAAAGTAAGGGGAAATGTGTGTGCGTCTTATGGAGTGAATGCAGGCTGCGCAGCTATCCCAGAAGCCAGAACAGCAAGAGGGATTGCTGCTTTCACTGCGCAGCGATCCCGCTTGCTGTTCTGGCTTCTGAGATTCAGAATATTTTTTTTCTTGTTTTCGTCCTCCAATAACTAGGTGTGTCTTTTGGTCTGGTGCGTCTTATAGAGCGAAAAATATGGTACTTAGAGAAGCTATTGATTATTGAACCAGGGGCTTTCTGCATGACAAAGCAGATGCTCTGTCACTGAGCTACAGTCCTTCCCCAAAGCTTAATTGTTCAAAAATCTCTAAGCAATGCATACACTAATATAGATATATCATTCACAAACCAAACCAAACACAAACCAAAACCAGAAAAACTGCAAGCTTCTTTGGAGAGACGAAGGATCTCTGGCTGCAGCCATCATGCATACAGTGGAAGAGAAGGCTGGGTTAAGCCCCATCCAAACAAGGAAGGAGATGAATCACACAAACTTTGGCTGTGTGTTCCAGGAACGTTTTCCAAAGCCCATTAGGACAGGGGTATGGAACTCAGGCCTGGAGGCCAGGTGTGCCCCCTAGGCCACTCTATCTGCCCCTTGGACACCCCCCCCCAAGCATGCTCCCCGATAGCCCTGCTTTGCATCCTCCTTGAATGCTTTCGCCTGGCCATAAAAGCATCCTTTTACTCTGAACCTAAGCCTCTTGCCTACCTAGTCTCACGCTCAATTAAGACTACATAGAACCTTTATTCTCAATAATGATGGAACTCACAGGTGGAGAATACCTTTCTTCTCTATATATCTTTATTATTTGTAAAGGGAATATTTGTATAAGTGAAAACTTTACTATCCATTTGGAGTTGCGCTGTGTCTTTGTACTTTTGTCCTTGGAGGCTGTGATGATTTATGGTTTTACACTTTTGACTTTGTTTTCTTTCCATTTTATTAACTTTGCACTTGTTTTTTCCGTTAACATTTTTTTTGGGGGGGGGAAAGAGCTGCTGATTCTGAAATTCATATAGACTTCCACCATGTTAGCTCCGGCCCTGCCCTTGCCAGTTGGTATAACTCGCCTTCCTTCCCCCTTGTGTGTCCGGCAGGTGCAGACCTACACGGACCATTACTGCAACAACTCCACTGACAAACGTATCCTGCTCCTGTTCCTCAGCATCTGCAGCGACTTGAACAAACTTTGCCAACGGCTGGAATCCCTACACCCTGGTAACAGTGTCACCAATGCCCTCTTGGACAAGTGCAAAACGTTGGTGAGCCACAGCAATGACCTCAGTGGGATCAGAGCCAAGTAGGTATTTATTTGTAGAGCATGGGCTGACTGGGGCTGGTGGGGACTGTTACCCAAAACATCTGGAGGGAGCCAAGTTGGCTAATGCCATCATAGCAACATAGGAAACTGCCATATGTCTTGTCCTTCATCTGAAAACAAAGCAACATTCCAGTCCCCATTATTCTGAATAGCAGCATAAAAAGCTGCTATAAACCAAGTCAGACCCATTCATCCATCTATCTCAGTATTGTATACACTGGCAGGCAGTGGCAGCCCACGATTTTGGGCAGGAAACATTCCCAGCCCTAGCTAGAGATGGCAAAGACTGAACCTATGGCCCTCTGTATGAAAAGCTGGTGCTCCACTACTGAGCTGTAAGTGCTCCTGATGAACACATGAAGATGCTTTATACAGAGCCAGACCTTGATCCATCTAGCTCAGTATTGTCTACACTGATGCACAGAGGTTCCTCATGTTTCAGATAAGAGTATATCCCAGCCCTTCCTGGAGATGTCAGGAATTGTACCTGGGATCGTCTGCATGCAAAGCAAGATGTTCTGTCACCGAGTTGTGGCATTTTCCCTGAAAGCCAGGATTCCAGTCCTGATGGTTCTGAATTAAAGGATGATTTAAATAGGCATGTAGGGAGCTGCTTTCTGCTGAATCTCCATCTAGCTCAGAATTGTCTACACCAGAGCTTTCCAGACTTTTCAGGTTGGTGACAAACCTTTTAGACACGCATCATTTCACGACACAGTAATTCAGTTTTACTAGCAAACCGGAGGTTAAACTAACCCCTTTCCAGCACCAGGAGGAGGGCGAGGAGTGTTCACATGACACACCTACACACTGCAGCCGACACAGTTTGGAAAGCTCTGGTCTACACTGACTAGCAGCTCCTCTCCAGGGTTTCAGAAAGGATGCCTTCCCCAGCCCTAGCTAGAAATGTCAGTGGGGATTGAACCCGGGACTTCCTGCATGCAGAACAGATGCTTTACCATTGAACTACAGCCCTTCCCCCATAATTAAATAAGATTCCAGTGCTCCTGGTTCTAAATAAAAGGATCATGTAAATAAGAAGTTGTCTGCCGAGTCAGATCATTGTTCCATATAGCTCAGTCTGTACTGACTGGCTGAAGCTCTTCAGCTTTTCAGGCAGAGATCTCTCCTGCCTCTACCTGGAGACACCAGGAATTAAACCTGTGAACTTCTGCCCATAACTGCCCTACAGCCCTTCCCCATTATATAAGAACATAGGAAGCTGCCTTACATTGAGGCAGACCATTGGGGTCCATCTAGCTCAGTACTGTCTACACCAGCATCTTTTAACCTTGGGTCCCAGATGATGTTGGACTAAAACTCCTATCATCCCTGACCATTGGTCATGCTAGCTAGGAATGATGAGAGGTATAGTTCAACAACATCTGGGAACCTAAGGTTGAGAAAGGCTGGTCTATACTGACTGGCAGTGGCTGTGTGGTGCTCCATATAGGCAGCTCTCCCAGAACTACCTGAAGAGCTTCACTCAGAGATCTAACTTTGAGACACATGGAGGAAGAGGCGTATCACACAGAAGGGGCCTGGCTTTCCCCTATTCCAACCTGTTGTCAATCCAAGGAGGAAGACCTACAAATAGTTGAAGGGGGGGATTGTTCTGTAACCGCCACAGTAGAGTAGTGGAAAATTTAAAAGTGCAGGATCCCTTCATGCAGGATCCCCTTTTGAGATTATGAAATTATCTTGTAAAATTATATAATAATGATGATGATGCAGGATGCATTCCAACAGTCGGTGCAGATTTCCATGTTTTCTGTACATGAACACAGCCAAATGATTTTGAGTGCTTCAATATCTTATTTTGGAATGACTTAAGTTGTGTTTTTATTGACATTCCATTGTACATAACAGAACTAGCACATCCTTCTCTTAAAAGTGAGGAACCTTTTCCCAGTGCTCCTAAATGCTCAGCTTGGTGTCCTTCCAGTGCATCTTATCCAGATACAGATAGGTAGCCGTGTTGGTCTGCCATAGTCAAAATAAAAAAAATCCTTCCAGTAGCACCTTTAAGACCAACTAAGTTAGTTCTTGGTATGAGCTTTCGTGGTATCTGAAGAAGTGTGCTTGCACACGAAAGCTCATACCAAGAACTAACTTAGTTGGTCTTAAAGGTGCTACTGGAAGGATCTTATCCAGAGGGACCCTAGGAGACCATCCTCAGCAGCTGACTCACCTCCTTTCACTCTGATTGGCCTCCAACCAGCAGCACAAAGAGGCTTTTTATCAGTGTCAGAAAAGTTCCCCTTTTATGCTGATTGGATAGCTCTAGAATGCTGAAGACAAGGACTGTTGCAGAAATAGTAATGGGTTTCAGGGCCACTCATGACCAGGGCTGATGAGGGTGGAGGGGAAGCCAATACAAGAGGGTCAGAAGGTGACCCAGGGCCTGACTATATTGCATGTATTTTTGTCTTGGTTGTATCATTATTTATCCATTGTTTCTGACATCCATTGAAAAACCGCTTGCAAACTTATGCTTGTGAACCAAGCATTCCCATTTATTTTTGACTCTGTATGAACATTAGCTTCTGTGCATTGACAGTAGGACAACAAAGCCTCATCTTATTATGCACAGTCACCTCTGTATGTTTTCATAAGTGAATTCTGTGTGAATACAACAAAGTTGTCGCGTGATGCACATCATGTTGCCTTACATGTACAAGTACAACATTTAAAGTATTTGGTTAATTCAGCTGAGATCACATGGGTGCTTCTATTACTGATATTAGCTGTTGGGACCTTAATGTTCTCAGCTGGCACATGAATATTATACAGTGGTACCTCGGGTTGAGTACTTAATTCGTTCTGGAGGTCCATTCTTAACCTGAAACTGTTCTTAACCTGAAGCACCACTTTAGCTAATGGGGCCTCCCACTGCTGCCTCGCTGCCGGAGCACGATTTCTGTTCTCATCCTGAAGCAAAGTTCTTAACCTGAGGTACTATTTCTGGGTTAGCGGAGTCTGTAACCTGAGGCGTATGTAACCCGAGGTACCACTGTATTTATTATTAGCACACACATGAGATCACACATTTATTTTTATATCCCTTGTAAAGATTTTTAGCCACTCTGCCCTCGCTGGAGGCTGTGCAAAAAATAAAAATAAATCAAAAATAATAATAAAAAACAGGGCCCAACTCTGCTCTCAGTGGCCCTGCCCACGACCCCAAACCACTGAACTGCCATTGACTGTACCAATGCCTTTTGGCCTTCTCCTCCCCGCCACCCCCAAATGTCCAACAGGTACCCTCACGATGTTGTGAACCACCTCAGCTGCGATGAAGCCCGGAACCATTACGGCGGTGTGGTGAGCCTCATCCCCATCGTCCTCGACAGCATGAAGGAGTGGGTGGCTCACACTGAGAAGCTCCCGCGGAACATGTTACACAGTGTGAGTGCCCGGAAGGCCGCCGTCTACAACCAGGCAGAGCTGCCCATTCGCCGTGTGGGCGACCGCGACCACTTAGGCCGGCCCGCTTTCATCACCGAGGGCACTCAGACCTACATTAGCTTGACAGAAAAGGCCAGGGAGAGGGAGGACAGGAGGGTTAAGCTAAAGCAACTGGGTGGCCTAGGCAGGGCCATCCGAAAGTTTCTCGACGGGCCCTGGAGACCGCCTGGCAAACACGCATTTTAAAAAAAGAGAGAGAGAGTAAAGACCAAAAAAAGAAAAAGAAAGCAGCCTGCTCGCTTAGCATCCGGCGATTAAAACAGTCTCCCTATATTTGCTTCAGTTATGCCCTTTCCTGAGGGGGAAAAGAAAGAGATACATCTGCTTTGGTAGCGACAAGCATGATCTATCTTATCCCTTTCTTGGAGCAGGTCACCCTCAGATGAAGATACTTTAGCCTACTCAACAGTGTTCGAGTAACCCCAGTTTTAGAGCAGACCAGGCCTACAGAATTAATGGCCTACTGTGGTGAAATTAGGCCACCACCAAATACTGGTGTGGTGTCCGCCAGGCACTTAATGATACCTCAAGTTGTGGGGAGGCAGGGGAAGGTTTAGTGGGCCACCATATCAGATCACAGGGTTTTGATTCACCTTGACAGCTGCCCCTCTTCTGCACTTCTTATAGGCTTGAGTGTTACATGTCCGCCCAGTGTGAACCTCTGGCCAAATCATGACTCTAACATGGGTTACTTATTTAGCTGGGGAAAGAGGTGGTAAAACAACCAGAGAAAGGAGGATCCATCTACACATTTTTGAGAGGGTGGAAATACCCTTAAAAAGAAACAAAAAACTTGTACACCCACTTAGAGCTCACTACTACCTGGCACCAGTTAAACCAGGATACACTGAGTTTCTGGAAGCACTGAATTTGGTTGAGTAAAGCTTTTTGACACATAGAAGGAAAAGCACAGGGCAGGAGAGGAGTATTTTTGTACTTAAGTAAGATTCCAGGTCACCTCAGGAGACTTGGACCACTTTTCAAGGCAGAATTGCACTTTAAAATTTTTTTTAAAGCACCTCTGGAAAAATGAGGGCTTGTCTTCTCACAGAAACATAAAAAAGAGGGGGGAAAACACATTTCCAGCATGCCAGGCTCTCTCTCCCTCTTGCAAACTCACACCAACTTCTGCCAGGGGTGGGGTAGGGAATATCCATTGTTTTCAAGAAATGGAGCATTTTAACATTAGATCTTGTCAGTACAACTCAACTCCTTTTGTCTGATTGTTTTTTTTTCCCCTCCTCGCAGGATCCTTAGCTCCTGTTTTTTTGCCTCTTGCCGGAAGATGCTTCTGAATAAAGCTGTTTCCCCTGCAAGTGCAGCTTGTTGCTAGAATTATAGAGGTGTTTTCGTGATCAAATTACTAAAGGAAAATTATGCTGAGCCCGGGGATGGGGGTGGTAGAGAAGGGACAGGCAAACCTGAACCCCAGACCCAGGACTACCCTCACCCTCATTTTAAACCTATAAATCTACAACATGGTACCCCCACTTCTAATTACTATGACTTTTTTCTTCATCTCTTCATCTTCATCTCCACATTGGAAATTTAGGCCCGAATCCAGTTCCTAGATTCTTCCCAGACACCCTCCCTCTACTTCTTTTTGACTGTCCCATTTGGAGATTCCAGACAGGCAAAGGAATTTCATCACACAGTGCATCATTAAACTATGGAACTCCTTCCCACAAGAGGCAGTGATGGCCACCAATTCTGATGGCTTAAAAAAAAAAAAAAAGATGAGATCATGGAGAACAAGGCTATCATGACTACTAGATATGTACACCACTGTGTATCAGTTGCTGGAGGTGACAAGTGGCGAGAATGCTCTTGTGCTCAGTTCTTGCTTGCTGGCTTCCCACTGGAGCATCAGGTTGGCCACTGTGTAAACAAGATGCTGGACTAGATGAGTCGCTGGCCTGATGCAGCAGCCAGGCTCTTCTAACATTTTCTGTTATTCTAACATATTCTGTTATTCTTTTCAGAATACTGCATGACTTTAAACTTCCTAGCCTGGGATAGTCTGAGCAGAAAGGTGGGTTTAAAAGCTGCAATAATAGTGGGAGAATGGTAGAAACGAATCCCAGTTCTCTGCAGGGGAGACTGGCCCATTAGGGTGAATGGGGCACTGCCCCACCAACATCAATCTTCCCTCAGCCACTCCCCACCTAGCTGTCTTCTTTGTTTGCAATCAGTTCAGGGGGTGGCACTTCCTGTCAGCTTTCTCCTCCTCGGCCTGTGTGTTGCTCTTGTAAAACTCAGCTAAGGGAAGATGGGGAGAAGTAGGATTAGTTGGCTCTGCTTGTCATTGGCTCTGGCGCCACCTACTGTTGGGCTCCCTGCCTCCTGCCCTACCAGTCCCAATGAGCACCAGTCACCACTGGTCCTCTGATGTCAGATGAGTTCTAATTTTCTTTAAAGAATAGAAAAAAAGAAGAGTAAGATAAGATAGCTATCACTTTCCACCAACACCTTTGTAGTAAGGTAGCAAGTTAAAATGCACTGTGGGGTTTGAGTTTCTACTCTGCATTCAGGAAGTAAAATAAATGAATAATTGAGCCCTTTCAACCTACATCCCCAACTCTTTCGGCATAAAATGTTTATTATTTATGGTGGTGTTTATAGACCTACCAAAGCATTCTTGCTTAGCACTAGAAAGCGCTGGAAGGTAATTTATTTTTCTCTTTTTCTATCTTGCTGGCTTCCTTTCTCTGATATAATACATATTTAATCATTTTGATCCAGGTAGGGAAGCATCCCCCCTTGAATATTAAATCAGCAGTGAACCATAAAAGTTATTTTTCCAAGTGCCAAATTTCTTCTGTATTTATTAAGGCAAACCCAGCCTCCATCCCAGCCAATGATTTATGCAAGAAATCCAACATATTCCTATCAAGTCATTCACACACCCCAACATATAGAATAGTACCCTTTTATTGCTTCAATAGCACACCGAATGTTGTGCATTAACCATTTATAGCCTATTGGATTGGCATCCATCTGTCTCAAAAGAATGGATTATGCCTCCAGGGATGACGTCAAACCACTGCGTAAGCAGCACCGGTGACCTCCCCAGGACACAGTATGTAAGGTGGTCCTGGGCTGCCCAGATGACAGGAACCGCCCCCCTCGGCCTCACTGGTGTGGTCCAAAGGAAAACAGAGCAATACGTTTTGCATCAGCTTGGCTGCAGGAGTTGCCAGGCCATCCAACCGTCTTCTCCAGATATGTGTAGCCTTTTCTGCTTCTGAAGACATCATGCAAGGCAGCAAAGGTTTAGGACCAGTTTTCCTTCTCCTAGATGGGCTACCTTCCCATGTTGACAAGCCTCACCTGCCCCTCACTTTCCTCTACAACACATGCAGAAACCCCCCTCTTGATCATTGGACCCACTATTTATCTCGTCCGCTCAATATGCTGGAGCCTGTCTTCTCATGCAGGGAAGTCCTTAACCTACTGAGGGTTTGAGACCCATCAGCTACTCTTACCTGGTTTATCCAGGCAGTCAAAGCCATTTCCCAGGGTGTGTCTGCTGTCACATGCTGACAGCTTCAAGGAGCAACAGATGAGAGCTGAGTGCAGGATGGGAACCAAGGTGGACAAATTACTGCAGAAGAAGCACAATGTGTCCCCTCCCAGAGGTCCTACCCTTCCTATAACACCCCTTATTGCCTGTATTTATTTTAAATCCCCCATTAAGGTAAGGCTAATCTTGACAAGAGACTTTGTAGCCAGCATACATGAGTGAAAAATAGGAAATTTGCACTTTGCTACATGTAAATAGTTACACAGGCGCGCGTGCACACACACACACACACACACACAGGTTCTTGAGTTAAAAACCCGTAATTGCTGAGAGGTAGGGTGAAGGAGGATTAACCTGGATTCTGGAAACCACAGGAGGGGAAGAGTGCTCTTGTGCTTGAATCTTGTCTGGTTGCCCATTGTGAGAACAGGATTCGGGGGCTGGATGGGCCATTGGCCTGACCCAGCAGAGCTTTCTGTGTTTTTCACTAGAAGCCACCTGCAGAATCTCTTAACAGCAACCCCCTTCCCAGGTACGAATTCCTTAGCGGTTTACAAAATCCAGATTTTATACGCAAACCCATACCCAAAAGAACTGCTGGCCAGCTGCCTTTTGCCCCGACTGCCCAACACACAACTTACATCTCTGGGTTGGTGTTTATTGGATCCATACTTGACTATTAATAGATGATACCTACTAGACAGTTACATAAAAGTTGGGATTCGTTTGAGACGTTGCTTCACAGAGTTCCAAGGCAGGCACAGCTTCATTCAAAATGGAAGCAACTAAAGCTACAGAAGCCACAGAGCTTCTAGAAGGACCCCTGGACAGGGGAATCATCTTGCTAGGCAGGCCACTTGAGATGCCTTGAGGGCTTTTGATAAAAGGGGAGGAGAGAGAGAGCAGGTTTGCACCAAGAGTAGGGTGGTGGTAACCTTTTTCACCAAGGGCCACATACTATGGTGGGCCGGGCCACAGTTGAAAGTGGGCAGAACAACTAATGTAAATCATTCCTCTGCACAGGCTAGTTCTACACAAATCTATCCTTCATCCAGACAAGCAAGCAGCATTGTCAAGAGTTTTTAACCTGTCTTTGAAAACTCTTGACAATGCTTGACAACAATACCCCCCCCCAAGGTGCAAAGCAGGGCCAGAAAGAATGTATAACCTGGAAAACATTCAAAGGGCCATATACAGAGGCCTGGAGGGTCACATTTAAGATTCTATACCCCAGGCATACTACACACACTAAACAGAGTTAAGTCTAGTCCAGTATTCTCCAAAAGTTGGCAGATGCCTCTGGGAAACTCAGAAGCAAGGAATACTGGGAAGAAGAAAGGTTCCATTAAGCTGCCATTAACTATTAACTAGAGTAATCAGATCTTGGTCTAATGAATCCCACCAAAAGTCACACACTGTGAGGAAGCATTGTTACACCTCCATGCTCAAAACCACATGCCCTGTGGAATGCGAAAATCCTTACTTTAGGAGACGGGGAACTGGGGAGTCCCATCAACATCTGAAGAGCCACTGGTTCCAGCTAGTCTGGTCAAGGATGATGAAGATTTATTATTTGTACCCTGCCCATCTGACTGGGTTGCCCCAGCTACTCTAGGCAGCTTCCAGCATATATAAAAACATAGTAAAACATTAAGCCTTAAAAAGCACATCTCCTTGACATCTGATGGCAGGGCATTCAACAGGGTTGGCACCACTACTGAGAAGGCCTTCTTCCTGATTCCCTGTAGCTTCACTTCTCACATTGTGGGAATCTCCAGAATGATGTGAGTTGTCACTCAATCTCTGGGAGGGTTACACTTTTCTTAACCCTGCCTTGCTATGGTTAGAAAATCAATCCAGCTGTTCAGTAAAGTGCCCACTCTCTCAAACAAAAGGAGTTGGCTATTCTTATAATCACCAATCCAGTTTTGTTTCTGCACACTCCTTTTAACATTAGTTAGCCAGTACAGGTCCTCCAACAGGATCCTTTTATGATTTTACTTGCAAAAACCATTCAGTCTAATATAGTACAAAAGAATTCTTTTTATTTTTGTTCACAGTAAAACACAAAGAACTACTGTGACATATTACAACATCCTAGCAAGGACAGCAAATTTTCATCCATTTGGGTTTTTTTCTCTCTTTAATTTACTCCTTTATCTTGAATTGCACCATTTCTTACTTACAATTTCATATTTACGGCATTTTACATTTTATAAATGTAAAATATTTACTTATACAAAGAGCAAGGCAGGAATCAATGTTAACTCTAAATAGAGAAATCGCTCTCTGACAAACCGTTAACTAAAAGCAGCCAGGCTTTTTTTTGTTTGTTAAGGGAACAAAATAATTTCCAGCTTTACCACCGGGATCTTCCTGCATCCCCTTGCCTTTTCATGTGCTGCATTCATGATTCAAGAGATTTACTGAATGCTCCATAATTTCTGTGGTCCATGGTGCAGTGGGGAGAGAACATACTGGGAGATTCTGGCAGGTGATCATGTGCCCTTTTAGTGAAAGGTCTTGCTGTCTCTTTAAAAGAGAGAAGGCTCTCTCAACTGAAGAGGTACTTTTGCTGTTGAAAATAAAGCCCACTTTGCAAATGAACCACAAGGGGACAGTTTGCAACGGGGGAGGACACAATATAGCCAATCCCACTGCTTTTAAATCATAGAAATGTGAATAGGCCAACGGGGGGGGGGGGGACCAGGGTGGCATCTGGGCAGACAATGAGAAACAGGACTACCACTCCTTAGGAAGGAGTGGAAGAGAAAAAAATCAGCTCACTCTTTTCTCATAAGACACAGCAGCAAACACAAAGAAAAATTTGTCTCAGCTTAGGTGAGGCATTTGCTTTGCTGAGGAAGTTCAGCATCCACTGTACTAACCAGAAATCTCCACAGGACAGGTTTCCAACAGAAAAGCCTCAGCTTTCTTTTCCACTCAGGGTGGAAAAATAAACACCCACACAACTGGAGGTCAGCTCAGTACCATCTCATCCAGCAACAAAAGCAAATTTGTGGGGAGGGGAGATGAGAGGAAGAGGGTATGGTTTTCAATGCTGGAGGGGGACTCTATCTCATTTCACGGTTAGAGTCCAGTCTATGCACAAAATGCAAAAAGTTGGTGGGGGGGGGAATGGGGAGGGGGAAGGCTGAAGATGGGGAAAAGACTGAGTTGCCATCATATTATAACACTTTGAGAAAAACAAATCCAGGGGTTTCTCAATAAGAGTAACCCTGAGTTGCTTGCAGGAGGGGAGACAACAGATGCTTAGTTCTCCAGATGAGCACACCCCAAGTATTCCTTCGGGGAGGCTCTGCTCCATATTGCACACAAGTTCATTTAAACCAACCTCTCAGCAGGGAGGTAGGGCAAGAAAAAAGTGGATGGTTGACAAAAAGTTTGGAGAAATCCTAGCTGCTGCTGCATCAAAGTGTGTACTACACAGTGGCTTCAAGAGGGACAGAAGTGTTTCAGGGAAGGCCTTGACTGATCACCTACACTTCTAGACCCAGAAACTCCGCCATCCCATAAACCCACTTGGGGCAAACAAGTCCAACAAAAGAATTGCCGCCTGTGTAAGCTGGTAGGGTGCTGGACTGACAAAACCCAAAAGCTTTTAGTTAAATTGGGCAGCCACACCTCCCTGTTCTATGCCAAAAATATGAAAATGTTAATACTGATTTTGATTTTCCTTTCCTCATTTCTAGCTATGGCCATGAGATTCATTGTAATCCATGATATGAAGCTGTCCAACATTGGCGTCCTGGGTTCTGGGGGAGGGAGGCAGTTCCTCGGGGCTAGGGGAGGGTGCCTGGGCTGCCTCCGTGACCTCCAGGCTGGGATCTTTGCAGGTCTTCAAAGTTTCACAAACGTTGCCAACGGCCACCCCATCCTCATTGCAGTGACCCTTGCTCTTGTTGTGGAACAGCTCTTGGGCCTTCATCCCTAGGAAACTCTCAGAGCTTGGGAAGGAGCCCACTGTGGGGGGGACACTGCCAGAGGAGGGCTCCAGCAATGCAGACGACTCCCTGCGGTTGTTGAGCTGCCCAGTGCGCTGGCTGGGCTTCTCAGGGGTGGACACCTCGCTGCTGCTGCCCCGGGTGCTGGGAGGTTCAGTCTCACTGCTACATTCCAGCGGTTCCTCACTGTGTCCCATAGTAGGGTCGGCACTGCTTTCATTTGCTCCAGGCAGCCTGTTGTGGGGGCCGGGGGGAGAGGAGAGAGACAAGTCAGCCCAAGTGACCAAAGGTTTGCCTTCAGAAGCAGCAGCACATGGCTGGAAACTGCCCCACCTACCCAAAGATTTCACTCCCCCTACATAAGAACAGCCTGCTGGATCAGACCACTGGCCCCCATCTAGTCCAGCATCCTGTTCTCAGTTAGTGAAACTTAGCCAGTGTGGTATAGTGGTTAGAGTGTCAGACTAGGAGCTGGGAAAACAACATTCTAATACCACCCCCCTCAGCCATGAAGCTCACTGGGAGACCTTGGGGCAGTCTCTCAGCCTAACTTACCTCACAGAGGTGTTGTGATGGGAGAACTATATAAGCCACATTGAGCTCCTTGCAGGAAAGGGGTGCGGTGGGGTTATAAATGCAATGAAGAATAGACCATGTGTCAAACCCATTAATTTCAATGGGTCTACTCTGAATATGACAAATGTTGGCTGCAACCCCTAAGCTCTGAAAGCCTCAGACATAAATTGTTTATTATGAGCAGCCAGCAAGACTCACAGCTGCACTTGGCCCCTTTACCTTTCATTGGATTCAGCTTGTTCCACCTTGTTTTCTTCACGGTTGTTCAACAGCCGTTCATTCTGCACTTGGCCATGCAGACTCAGTATCTCTACCTCAAACAGCTGCGTAATATTTTTCTGCATTTTGTACCAGCCCTCAGCTGCTTGGAGTTGGAAACTGAAAAAAGGAAAGAAACCTGTGTCTGGATTTTATGTCATTACATTTCCCCTCTGTGTACAAAAGCATTTCTCTTTCAAGGGGGAAAAAGAGGTATTCCCCTCCAGGCTATGGTCACATTCATCCCATACATTTACAGTACTATAATACTACTTTAAAGAGCCACAGCTTTCCCCACAGAATCCTGGGAGCTGGAGTTTGTGCAGGATGCTGTGAGTTGTTAGGAGACCTTTGCTTGCCTCAAAGACCTAACATTCCTGGAGGTTGACAGGAGTGAAATTGGGATTTGGGGGAGGCCTCTGTACTCCCTTGCTTGGTAAAATGAGCTGAAGGGCGGGGGGGGGGGTTTACCTGGCTTGGATTTTAACATCTTCCAAGTATTTCTTCTGCTCCAACAAGAGGTGGTCCCTCTTTGCTAGCTGATATTCCAGTTCGCCTACTCGCTTCTGAGACGCCTCCAGCTCCTGGCTCTGCTGCTGAATGCAATAATGTGCTTTCTCCAGTTCTTTCTGAAAGGCCATCTGCAGGCATTCCACTTCCTGGAAGATGGAGGGGGTTAAATAAAGCTAAATGATTGTAGACAGGAGAAGAGAAGACTGAGAGGGAACAAGAGAGGCCAGGCAGAATTATGACAGAACTAATTAAGGAATTGCTGCTTTTGACCTTGGATCTGGGTTTAGCGAAACCACTAACTCGTCGTAGGCGCTGGCAAAGGATGCCTGGGGTTCAATTCAACCCTATCATTCTTCCTAGAGGTGTGAAATTCTCAGGTGCTGAAATATTGGCAAGTATTTTTTTAATCTCCCCAGCCACAGATAATTTGATGAAAATTGAAATGCCTGCCATCATTTTCTTATTGGAAATAAATATTACTACTGTACTTCTTTAAGTACATGCTTTTTTCAAAGTATGCAGGGTTCAAAGTAGTGCAGCAGTGGCTAACCTATGGTCCTCCCAGCTGCAGGCCTGTCTGTAGCTGCCATCATCCCTGATCGGTGGGGCTAAGAGGGGTCCAACAACATCTGAAGCACCCAATTTATTGATCTGATGCATGCTCATTTGCAAAACTAGGCTTTATTTCAAAGACCCAGTTTGGCACCAACACCCCACACGTGCATTTGTGTGTACACACACACACAGGCTTAAAATGTCAATGGCACCCCTCTGGAGGCTTCACCTGGGGTAGAAAACCTGGCTAGTGCCCCCCCCCCCCCGCCATTGGTAGCTATGGCACTGGTTAACTCCCCTGTTTTTGTTTTAGCACCCCTGACCATAAGGCCACACTGGCTGGGATTCATGAATGCTGGAGTCCAGCAACATCTGCAGGGCCAGCCTGTTGTGTTTGCCCAATGTGAGCCACAGAGCAACACTGCTGGCACACATCTCTCCTGAGGCATACCTTAGTTGTGCCAGCCTGCTTGTGCTGAAGCTGTTTCAAACACAACTCTTTCATCTCCCCAAAGACTAGGAGTTGCCTGTTCAACATCTCCATCTGCTGTTGGGCCGACTCACTGTTAGAAAGCTTAAGAGAGAAAGTTTTAGTTAGAGACTACACAATTATTATCTTTTTAAAAAAGTACTGCTTATACCATAAGATGGGGAACCTGCTGCCCTTCATGTTTATTTTGTATTAAATTTATATAACACCCTTCATTCAAAGATCACAGGGCTGTTCACAACACAAAATGCATACTAAAATAAAAACAAACCAATAGACCCCCCCTCCCACACGTTACTGGACTCCAACTCCCACCAGCCCCAACCACACACACAAACAAACAAACAAACAAACAAACACAGAGCAGGGTCCACAATACTGGGATGCAGCTGGAAGAAGTCTTATTGAAACCAAGGACACATACCTATGCACACAAAATAGGGGAAGTGAGAACCCCACAGGAAAATTTAGCTCTTACCTTCTGAGAAACCTGGCTCAGCAACAATTCCGTGTGACACATCTTGCTGCTGGCCGTGTTCAACTCCAGCCGCAGGCCTGCGATGATTTTGTGGCAGTCTTCCAGTCTGATCTTGTAAAAACAAAACCAAACAATATTAGTGAAGCTGGTTAGTGGCACCATATCCTTGGGAGACACCTCCCTCTGCCCTTGCCGGCCCCCAACCTCCAACTCAGAGAGTCACTTCTTATACCTTCAGTTCCTGGCTGTGATTGTAATACTCTTCCCGTTCCTGCTGCAACTGGCGGATCTGGCTGTGGAGCCGAGCCATGAGCATGTTGTGTTCCTCCTGGAACTTGTAGAACTTGGCCTGCTCCATCTTCAGGCTGAGCTTCAGGACTTGGATGTCCTTCTCCTGGAGCCTCAGTTGGTCTTTCTGCCAGGAAGCAGAGACCAGTCAAAAGGGCCCACTTCAAATAAGGGCAAGTTTTGTCAAACGCAAAGTGTAAATCTGTTTATACCATGCCTGCTGCATGTCAGTAGGTCTGTATTTTATTTCATAGAATCTATACATTGTTTAAAAGCCTCAAAGCAGTTTGTAAAAAAGAAGATGAAACAACAAAATCAAAGAATAGAATTAATAATTTAAGACTTTTCAAAAGTTAAAATAACTCAAAACTCGAAACAGATTAAAATTTACACCAATTTTCTAAATATCTGGGTAGAGGTTAAATGTTTTAAGCACAGTCTCCAGCCATGCAGAAACACTCAAGGAAGCCACAAAGCAGAGTTGGTGAAAGGCACGGCCTGGAAATACAGTGGTACCTCAGGTTAAGTACTTAATTCATTCCAGAGATCTGTACTTAACCTGAAACTGTTCTTAACCTGAAGCACCACTTTAGCTAATGAGGGCTCCCACTGCCACCATGCAATTTCTGTTCTCATCCTGAAGCAAAGTTCTTAACCCGAGGTACTATTTCTGGGTTAGCGGAGTCTGTAACCTGAAGTGTATGTAACCTGAAACGTATGTAACCTGAAGTGTATGTAACCTGAAGCGTATGTAACCCGAGGTACCACTGTATGGGGCAATGTGTGAGAATTATGGGGGCCACATAAGAAAGTCTTGGAATCCTGCACTTCACTCCCAGACCCAAAGTTGCCTTCCATCCCCCTTCCCCAGTAGTAACACAGCAGGTGGAAAACTGCCTGCAGTGAAGGGGCTCCCTATAGAAACCTTGACTCACCATGGCAGCATTGTGTTCCTCCAGAGCCGTCACCTTTATCACTTTGCGCAGGAGCCGCCGGTTTCGCAGCGCGTGCTGCTGCCTCTTGAAGCGCTCATACAACAGTTCGTTGTGCAGCAAGAGGAGCTGGATTCTGAGAACACTGAAATCATCTGGTGGAGGAGCACCTGAGGGGAAGGCAGAAAGAAGACGATGGAACGCAAAGATGCTGGCACCATTCATTCAGCAGGCCTAAGACACCTTGCAAACAGGACACACAACTAAGGCTGCATACACACAATATACGTAAGGCACATGGGCTTCCCCTGAAGAATCCTGGGAACTGCAGTTTACCCCAGGGCAGAGCTACAATTCCCAGCACCCTTAAACTAAAGTTCCTCCTCCTAAAGGATTAGGTCTGCAGCTCAGGAATAAGAACGTAAGAAAAGCCTGTTGGATCAGGCCAACGGCCCATCTGGGCCAGTATTCTGTACTCACAGTAGCCAGCTAGACACCTGTATGAAACCTGCAAGCAGAATTTGAGTGCAATAGCACTCTCTCCTCCTGTGGTTTCCAGGAGCCAGTGTGGTGTGGTGGTTAAGAGCAGTGGACTCGTAATCTGGTGAACCGGGTTCGCTTCCCTGCTCCTTCACATGCAGCTGCTGGGTGACCTTGGGCCAGTCACACTTCTTTGAAGTCTCTCAGCCTCACTTACCTCACAGAGTGTTTGTTGTGGGGGAGGAAGGGAAAGGAGAATGTTAGCCGCTTTGAGACTCCTTAAGGGGAATGAAAGGCAGGGTATCAAGTCCAAACTCCTCCTCTTATTCAGAAACATTGATGCTTCTAACTGTG
Organism: Podarcis pityusensis; assembly: GCF_964106645.2. Classification (NCBI taxonomy): domain Eukaryota; kingdom Metazoa; phylum Chordata; class Lepidosauria; order Squamata; family Lacertidae; genus Podarcis; species Podarcis pityusensis. The sequence goes on along the minus strand of NC_138044.1, from coordinate 14,857,576 downwards.
GGGGCAGAGCATAGCCATAAAAGCTAACTGCCATCAATAGTCTTATCCTTGATGAATTGGTCTAATTCTCTTTTAAAGTCCTTTACGTTGATGACCATCACTGCCTCTTGTGGAAGTGAGTTCCATATGTGCTGTGTGAAGGAAAACTATTTGTTTTGCATCTGCTGACATTCAGCTTCAATGGATGTCCACAAGTTATAGAAAAACTACTCTCTATCCACTTTCTCTATGCTATGTATAACTTCTATCATGTTGCCTCTTACTCGCCTTTTCTCTAAGCTAAACTGTCCCAAATGCTGCCACGTTTCTTCATAGGGGAGATGACTGTCCAATCCAGCCTTAGAGATGGATGTCCAAGCATTGCCCATAACATAAAACACCTTCAACCAGGTTGGTGTGTGCTCTGCAGCCCTGTTTTGGAAAAGTGTGATCTGGCCAGTTTTCCCATGTTCTGGTTAACATCTAGATTAAATGCCACTGCACTCAGGTTCACGAAGTCTATGAACAAACTGCAATGGATTACCAGATGCCAGTGAATAGAGAATACACCATTTACACTCTTGGAAGCTATCGAGCACCATCAAATGCAAGATGCCAGTGCAGTGAGGAAAGATGCACAGCAGCTTGATACAAAAGCTGAGCAAAGTTTTGCTCCAACACATGGATTAAAATACATGCCTCAAAAAAACAACAACCTCTTACCTCCAAAGTGAGTCCAGTCAGCTGATTTGCTTAACAAAGGTAATCTGAGGAACAAATAAGAATGGTGGGTTTTCTGGATTGCAGTAAAAAATGTTTGTTTTTTTTTAAAGCAACAACAAACCCCAGGTGGTTTCAAGCATCACCCTACTGCTCTCACTGTCCTAAGGTACAGGACTACGTGAGTGACCAATTACACCAATGTAGTGGTAAATTTGGGACGCAGGTGGCGCCGTGGTCTAAACCACTGAGCCCAGGGGCTTGCCGATTAGAAGGTTGGCAGTTCAAATCCCCGCAATGGGGTGAGCTCCCGTTTCTCTGTTCCAGCTCCTGCCAACCCAGCAGTTCAAAAGGACGTCAAGTGCAAGTAGATTATTAATAGGTACCGCTCTGGCGGGAAGGTAAACGGCGTTTCCGTGCGCTGCTCTGGTGTCGGTATTCCATTGCGCCAGAAGCGGCTTAGTCATGCTGGCCACATGACCCGGAAAAACTGTCTGCGGAGCGGACCAACGCCGGCTCCCTTGGCCTGTAAAGCGAGATGAGCGCCACAACCCCAGAGTCGGTCACAACTGGACTTAAATGTCAGCGGTCCCTTTACCTTTCGTGGGAAATGTAGCAATTAGCAAGCCATAATTTTTTTTAAAAAAAAGGCCAAAAAAACAGAGCAAGTTCTTAAAGTGTAGCATGCAGGCTATATGAACTGTTTTGCCAAGCTCTACATAATGTGATTAAGATTTTGAATTGTTTGGCAAGGGGGGGGGGGAGCTGTGCTGAAGGAGACCAGAGGACGAGAGGAAGGTCACACAGCTATTTCCAAGCTTTCCACAGCCCCATCCCATTTTTCCAAGAGCCACATGCCAATGGTGGGGCCAGAGGCAAAACTGGGTAGGGCAACAAATGAACCTCAGTGGTGGCTCCCCATTTATGGAAAAGTCACACCCTGGGAAGTATGCCTAGCACCATAGCACTATTTTATTTTAGGTGACAAGGCAAAAACATTCTTATTCAAATAGGCCTTGGGATCTTAGCTTTTTGCTCATATTTTAGTGAAGTTCATTTGGATATTTTTTTTATATGTTACTTGCATATTTCAGGGTTTTGTTTGTTTGTTCTTTTGTAAGTTGCTTAGCATTTCTTTTTTCCTGAAAAAAGGTAACTAGAGGATAGAGATTGTTTTATGTAGAAACTAGCCTGCTGTAGAAAAGTAGTGTGAGTGTGTGTGTGTGTGTTAGTGTTATACAGTAGGCTAGTTTCTACATAATACTCTACCCTCTGTTCAGACAATCAAGAGGAACCATCTACATTCTGGTCATGCAAAAACACTCAAGGAGGGCAGTGGCCCAGGGAGCATTCGGGGGTGGGGAGAGAACCAGAGTGCCCTGGAGAGTTGCATTTGGCCCCAAGGCCTCAGCATTACAGGGAACAGACGAGTAACTTGAAATGGTGGTTCAGTCCTGTTCTTGTCACCACACTAGCTCCAGCCTTAAGAATACAAGCTCTGCCGTCACTTACTGGTCAAGCCGTTTGCTGTGGGCATCTGCTCCATGCTGTATGAGCTGATCCAGCATTTCCAAGGGGGATGGGGAGGAAGAGTTCACTTTGTCGTGACCTGCGTTGACATTCCTGAGAAGCTCTTCCGTCTTCTTGCTTACAAAATGGTAGGCAGTCTTTGGCAAAGCCACTTCGAAGAGGTGCTCGTAATCAGGGGGCTGCTCATCCCCAAACCCCATCCACTTGCGTGCAGGAATCTTGCAAGGGCTAGGGGCAACAATGTTTGACTCCAGAGACACCTGGCTTTGCTGGTGACCAGAAGGATGATTCTCGGAGTATCGGCCGGGTAGGTCAATAGGCGTGAAGGTTTGCTTAGGCATATCCAGTGACCTTTTGAGCCCAGATTGGGCCACACCTGGTGTCGATGCTGCAAGGGGTGACAACGCCAGGGGCTTGGAGTCCAGGTTATGCCCCTGTGAACTTGAGGCAGCCAGCTGGGATTTCTTCGAGCTGGGGAGACCCTCATTCAGGCGGTAGAAAGGGGAGTCAAAACCTCCCCGAGGCACCACAGGTTCCGCGTCTGCTGTGGTGATCTCTGAGATCTCTCTTGATATGGCATCTAAGGACAGAGAAAAGCAAAGTGTGGATGGATCAGACATGCTGCCCTATATTTGCTCATCAGTGGCAGGAAATCCACCCGCCTTAGCTGCTGTTGCAAAAGGTGGAGCACTGAAAATAATTTAACCTTCTGGTGTTATCACTCCTTGAGGAATAACTTTGTTATTAGGGTCTGAGACCTGCCAGGGCAGATTCTATGCCAAGACAATACATACTCCAAATAAAGAAAACACTTGGGATTCTGTAACTATGTACGTTATTCCAGTATTTCTTTTTTTAAAAAAAGTTTTTTCAGGACAAAATGCCACATTTGGTATTTTGCAGAATTTATTTTGGGTTTGCTAGGCATGAGGCAGTGAAGCTCTAGCCCCTTGGCAGTCCTGTTCAGACAGCCCAATAGCTTTCTGAGATTTCAGCAGGCATTGCCCTACATACTTTCAACAGTCTCTTTGCAGCCATGACAGATAGAAACTTGACAGCAGAAGCTGCTTTAAACCAAGTCTGCCCACTGGCTCATCTAGTTCAGTATTGTCCAAACTGAGCAGCAGCAGCAGCAGGCTTTCCAGGGTTTCAGACAGCGAACCTTTCCGAAGCCCTACCTGGAGACGTTGGTGGATTGAAGCAGGGACCTTCTGCATGCAAAGCAGATGCTCTACTACGTGTTTTCAAAAGAGAGATTTCTTCAAGCAGCTGAAGCTGGTGCCTAACATTAAGTTCTGCATTCCCCAGGGAAACCATGACACGTGCACACACATACTGCCCTGCCCATGCCTAAACTGCTAGTCTATAAAAAGACTGTTTTCATTCGGCTCCTACCCAAAGCTGGACAGAGGCATACAATTCCATCTGGAGCCACACAAGGTGAGATCCCAACAAGCAGACTCATGAGCACAGAGTCTACCCTCTTGGCCATGATGTTCTTGAACTTCCCGACGCCCCCTACCCCATTACCTTCCTCTCGGTCCTTCTCACCGCTGTCTTGAGAAGAGGCCTCCAGGTCACCCAAGATGCCAGGAAGGTCACTTAAAGTTACCAAACTTTTACTGTTGTGAGAATCTTTTATGGGAGGGGGGAGAGGGGGAGAGGGGGAGAGAGAGAGAGAGAGAGAGAGAGAGAGAGAGAGAGAAAACAAAATATTTTAACTTGTTTGCTATGGCAAACATTGTTGCAATGCAAGTTCAAACCACACCAAAAGGCCTCTTCTCCAAACTATCACAAAATATGGCTGTACCCACACACACTCTGGAAGAACTTCCACACTTAGACTGCCATCTAATGAACTAGCAGAGACATGATGTGCAAATGACACTCCCAATTTGTAAGAGATGATAGAGGATAAAGATTTAGGACAGGGGTCAGCAACCTTTTTCAGCCATGGGCCAGTCCACTGTCCCTCAGACCATGTGGTGGGCCGGACTATATATTTGGGGGGGGGAGGGGATGAACGAATTCCTATGCCCCACAAATAACCCAGAGATGCATTTTAAATAAAAGCACACATTCTATTCATGTAAAAACACCAGGCAGGCCCCACAAATAACCCAGAGATGCATTTTAAATAAAAGGAAACATTCTACTCATGTAAAATCACGCTGATTCCCGGACAGTCCGGGGGCTGGATTGAGAAGGCGATTGGGCCGCATCTGGCCCCCGGGCCTTAGGTTGGTGACCTCTGATTTAGGAGGCAGGAATTCAGGTGAAGCTTACCAACAGCTTGAGAACTTTGGGTGATGTTTGGCTGTCGGGACAACGAAGACCTTGCGGGATTGGTTCTGCCCTCCTAGAAGAGAGCAAGAATTCCAAGCAACAGACACATCTCCATCACAATGCTTCACATGTTCCCCAAAACCAAACAGAAAAGGAACACCCCCAACACACACACCCCAATTAAAACCAGGACCACCAAGAGTGTGCGCAAGGGAAAATATAATACATGTTTTCTGGAGGAGCTTCCCTCATATACCCAAGTCACTGCTCCGGGTGTGCCTCCTCCAAAGGCAGGTAATTCAGCCCCTGCATAGGAATGAACTGACAAAATGACTGCCCCCCACAAGCCAAGACTGATGGGAAAGAAGGAGACTCAGCAGCAAGTATGGTGTAGAGTGCCCAACTAAGACCCGGGAGACCAGTGTTCGAATCCCTACTCAGCCATGAAGCCCACTGGGTGATCACAGGCCCATCACCGCCTCTGAGTATAACCACCTCACAGTGTTGTTGTGGGGAAGAACCATGTACATTACCATGAGCTTCTTGAAGAAAAGATGGGCTGTTAATACAGGCGTCCACCCACTTATGGGTTTACATTCTGGGCCCTGGTGCGCACAAGCAAAATTGTGTAAAGTGGGGTTCACCCTCTAAAAAGCCTCGAAATACCTACTTTCCCCTGCTTTCCCCTCTCTTTCCTGCTCTTTCTCCAATCCAGACCAAAATATCTAGAGCTGAAGCTCTAAGGCTGGCTGGAGGCTGGAGGCTGTGTGGGAAAGCGGTAGTGACTGCTGCTGTCTACCCCGTGTGTCAGCTGTTAGGTGGGGAGGCTGATCAGCCTAAACAAAGCACCACTGGGCCTCCAGTCTCTTCCTCCACCCTCACTGTATCTCCTTTTTTGGCTCCAGGGAGGGACTCTCCAGCTCTCTCCCATTTCCTGGTATGATTCTATTTATTAATTTCCTGGTGCCATGCATATGCAAGGGCACACGTTAGTAGAACATGTGGGGAGGCGGGGAATGCCTGTAAGTCTTGCAAAGATACAGCAAGTAGCCTCCTACCTAAAGTAGAGTTCTTTGGACAGGGCTATGCAGACTTCAGACTGGTCAGAGCTAGTAGTGTCCCCCCCCCCTTTTTTAACAACTAGATTTCTAAGTTCTATGAAACAAAACCAGGTGCAAGGAACATACGGTTTAAAATTAAACAAGAGGATGCCTCTTGAGTAGTGGAATTAGTTTTCAGAACCAGCAATGTACGCAAAGTCCTTTCATCCAAAAGTCCACTCCATGGTTAGTCCTTAAAGCTTTATTCATTTCAGCACCATAATGTAGGGTGGGGAAAGTCATGTTATGGTTGCTTCTGATGAACTGGGAATCAGAATCACCTTGAAAGTCTCATAAAAAGACAGCCATAATCAATTACTTTTTAAATCTGCTCATAGGCCATGTTCAAAAGTGGAATCCCCATTTTGCCAAGCGTTATCAATTTTGACGGTACCTTTTTGGGAGGTGCAGTGGAAACTGAAACATGAGCAACTTCTTCTGAACTGCATGAGGGAGGTGGGGAGATGGCAGTTTCTGGGCGGGCACCTTTCTCGGCTGTTTAAAAGAAATACAGGAAAAAAAATATTCCCTTACAAATGTTAATGCATGACCCTTTTTTTAAAGCAAGGGTTGGGGAGAGCACTTTTCAGCTTCCCAAGGACTATGCTCCCTCATGGGCAAACATTCCAGGTGTCGTGTCCCAGTGGTGGGCAGGGCCAGAGGCCAAAAGTAGGTAGAGCAAAGTTAACTCTTTACCTTTGTACCACAGGTTATGTACCAGCCATACAGAATTTAAGAGGTTTCTATACACCCACATATATCTCTCTTCCCACCAAACACACTCACCTCTATCCGTCCTCCAGTTAGGCAACCAAGGGTATATTCTGGCCAACCAAAAGTACTCAAAGAGGGCACAAAGCAAGGCTGCTGGGGCACACCTAGGAAAAGGCCCAAGGGCCAAACAGAGAGGCCAAAAGGGCTGCTTTGGGCCCCCATGTATGAGAGTTTAGAGTTTAGAGGCTTCAGGGGCTTGTGCAATAATGTCACAGGCCAATGGTTTGGCACTTAACTAGTTTTTGTTGCTGACAAACCTGCCAGGGTGCTGAAAAGAAAACCCCAATATGGCTGGCCCTACCTGGTATGTTAAAGGTCCTGTTGAGAGTCTGGGCTGTGGTATAAGGTGTCTCCAAAACAATTCCAGGGGAGTGGGGGGGAGTGGTCATGCCACAAGCAACGGCAGGGCTCCAGAAGGTCACCTGGAAAAAGAGTGGCAGGGTTTTTCCCAGTGTACCCAATAGAAAGGAGGGAAAATCAGACCTCCTGCATCCACTTTCAGTGCCATCACCACTTTAAACTTCCATCTCTGTTCCAGTCTTCACCAACCTGGTGTACCCTCCAGATGCTTTGGGCTCCCAACTCCCATTGACAAGGCTGGGGGGCTGATGGGAGCATGTCATCAACTAGGCCAGCAAGGCAAGAGCATTTTAATCCGACACTGGCTGCCTGTGTGGTTTTGGGCCCAATTTAAGGCATTGGTATCAATTTTTTGTTAGTCAGTCAGTCTTGGTATCAAATTAAATAAAGCCCTGCATTGCTATAGACTCAAGTCTCTGCAGAAGCACCTTCTACAAGGCCAACCAACTCAATCATTAACTTTGACTGGTGTGTGTGTCTGCTCATTGACGCTGCTAGGATTTGTGATTCAAGGTTGCATAACAGGGCCTTCTCCATGGTGGCAACCAAGCTTTGGAACTCCCAATACAGGAAGCTGCCATACACTGAAGTCAGACCATGCAGTCTAGCTCAGTACTATGAAGACTGACTGACAGTGACACTCTCAGGGGAATCAGACACGTCTTTCTCAGCCCTATCTGGAGATGCCGGGGATTGAACCTGGGACCTTCTGCATGGCAAAGCCAGTGTTCCAACACTGAGCTGGGGCCCTTCCTCATAGCTCCCTTCTAGAGCAGTGTTTGTCCTCCTCACTTTTTACACTGAGACACAATTTGAGGATGCTCTTGTTTTCCCAGGGCTTTACAGATTTGAGATTTTAATTGGCTTAATGCTCTACCACTGCAAGTGATCAGTATTTATGGCTTATGCATTCTTTCATTTGATGTATTTTGTTCTGTTATCTTTCATTATACATTTTCCTGAGATCTTTCTGGAGAACAATTCATAACTGTAACCAGTAAAAGAAAAATGTAACAGTCACAACACAAGCAGGGTTACCTGCTCAGTTGCCAGAAACGAGGACTGATACTTCGAGATCTGAGGTAGCTGCCCTGGCATTCGCGACAGCCGAGAAGTTGGTGTTCCTGTATTTGTTATTAAAGAAGATGGAGAAATAAAGGGTAAAAGGGAATTATTTCTCCCAAAATTAATAAAGCTGTATAAAAATTATTTCCTATCCAGCAGGATTCCCCCTCCCAAAATTTGTAGAGTGTGTTTTTATGTGTGTGTGTGTCTAAATACACACACACACATATATACACACAAAAACTTGGAATGCTATAAAAATGAGGCATTAGGAACATAGGAAGATGCTGCATCATCATCATTATCTATTTATACCCTGCTCATCTGGCTGGGTTTCCCCAGCCACTCTGGGTGGCTTCCAACAAAATATTAAAATACAATATTTTATTAAACATTAAAAGCTTCCCTAAACAGGGCTGCCTTCAGATGTCTTCTAAAAGTCTGGTAGTTGTTGTTCTCTTTGACATCAGGTGGGAGGGCGTTCCGCAGGACGGGTGCCACTACCGAGAAGGCCCTCTGCCTGGTTCCCTGTAACTTGGCTTCTCGCAGTGAGGGAACCGCCAGAAGGCCCTCGGCGCTGGACCTCAGTGTCCGGGCAGAACAATGGGGGTGGAGACACTCCTTCAGGTATACTGGACCAAGGCCATTTAGGGCTTTAAAGGTCAGCACCAACACTTTGAATTGTGCTCGGAAACGTACTGGGAGCCAGTGTAGGTCTTTCAAGACTGGTGTTATATGGTCTCGGCAGCCGCTCCCAGTCACCAGTCTAGCTGCTGCATTCTGGATTAGTTGTAGTTTCCGGGTCACCTCCAAAGGAAGCCCCACATAGAGCGCATTGCAGTAGTCCAAGCAAGAGATAACTAGAGCATGCACCACTCTGGCCATACAGTCTGCGGGCAGGTAGGGTCTCAGCCTGCGTACCAGATGGAGCTGGTAAACAGCTGCCCTGGACACAGAATTGACCTGCGCCTCCATGGACAGTTGTGAGTTGAGAATAACTCCCAGGCTGCGCACCTGGTCCTTCAGGGGCAGAGTTACTCCATCCAGGACCAGGGAGTCCTCCACACCTGCCCACCTCCTGTCGCCCAAAAACAGTACTTCTGTCTTGTCAGGATTCAACTTCAATCTGTTAGCCGCCATCCATCCTCCAACCGCCTCCAGACACTCAGAAAGGACCTTCACTGCCTTCATTGGTTCTGATTTAAAAGAGAGGTAGAGCTGGGTATCATCCGCATACTGATGAAAACCCAGCCCAAACCCTCTGATGATCTCTCCCATCGGCTGCATGTAGATGTTGAAAAGCATGGGTGAGAGGACAGAACCCCGGGGCACCCCACAAGTGAGAGCCCAGGGGTCTGAACACTCATCCCCCACCACCACTTTCTGAACACAGCCCAGGAGGAAGGAGCAGAACCACTGTATAACAGTGCCCCCAGCTCCCAGCCCTCTAGATGGTCCAGAAGGATGTTATGGTCAATGATGTCAAAAACCGCTGCGAGATCCAGCAGAACTAGGAAACAGCTCTCACCTTTGTCCCTAGCCCACCAGAGATCATCGACCAGTGCGACCAAGGCAGTTTCAGTCCCATGAGGCCTGAATCCCGACTGGAAGGGATCCAAATGGTCCGCTTCTTCCAGGCGTGCCTGGAGTTGTTCAGCAACCACTCGCTCAATCACCTTGCCCAAGAATGGCAGATTTGAGACTGGGCGATAGTTGGCCATATTGGCCGCTTCTAAAGATGTTTTTTTAAGAAGGCTCCCTCACAGAGAGAAGAATTCACCACCCCGCAAAGCCCATCGCCCAGCCCTTCCCGGCTAGCTTTTATAAGCCAGGATGGGCAAGGATCAAGGAGACAGGTGGTTGGTTTCATGCATCCAAGCAGCCTGTCCACATCCTCGGAGGCAACAGATTGGAACTGATCCCACGCAACTTGACTAGACAGGATTCTAGTACTCTCCCACCCCGGCCCTGCTCCCACGGTGGAGTCTACTTCTTCCCAAATCTGAGTGACTTTATCTGCAAAAACACCGTGCAAAATCATTGCAGGAGATCATGTGGCCCGTACTGGGCCCCGATGTAGCAGGTGGTTTTGCTAAATTGCGAACCACCTGAAAGCGTCTCCTGCTGCTGTTTTCTGCAGATGCAATAGAGGCAGTGAAGAAAGTCTTCTTCGCCGTCGCTATTGCCACTTGGTAGGCTCGACATTGAGCTCTAACCCATGTCCGGTCAGCTTCAGAATGAGTTATCCACCACCGGCGCTCTAGCCGTCTCAGCGATTGTTTCATTGCCCTCAGATCCGTGGAAAACCACAGAGCTGTCCAGGCTCCATGCAATCAGAGAGGGCGCTTCGGAGCCAAACAGTCAATAGCCCTGGTTATCTCCACATTCCAGCGGGCCACCAGGAAATCAGCTGAAAGGCCATCAACATGGGATAAAACATCCCCTGAACTGCATACACAGTTCATTGTTTTATCTAGCTCAGTATTGTCTACACAGACTACCAGGAGCACTCAAAGTCTTCGAAAAATGGACATTGCCAGCCCTACCTGGAGATGTCAGGGATTGAACCTGGGACCTTCTGCATGCAAAGCAGATGTTCTATTAACGAGCAACAGCCCTTTCCAGGAATATAGGAAACTGTGTTATACCAAGTCAGATTCTTGGTCAATCTCATTTAGTACTATATACTCTGATTGGCAGAAGCCTTTTTCATTGGATGGAGAACATGGGGGTGGGCTTTCTTGAACCAGCTGGAAATGGAAATTTACAGCACAGCATGAAGTTCTGAAAGGGGCTCAGCAAAAGAGAGCTGACCCCTGCTTTAAAGCAGTATAAGCAACTCAAGTGGGGCACAGGGAAGACAGTGGCAGGTCAGAACATGAGACACATAGATACAGATTCCAGAGCAGTCTTGAGCAAGCTATGGTTGCCCACTGCAACCATTACTCTGGCTTGCAATAAACCATGGTTTGCAAAAACCAGGATTCAACCACAGGCATGGTGTCTGCTTCCATCCCTCCACTTGCTGCCTCATACATGAGTTCACTTACCATGTACACCAACACTAGCCATGTTCCAGTTTAGATAAGGTTAGCAAAACCAGTTTATGACAGGGTCTGGTTAGCATCAGGGCATGTGTCACAGGAAACCATGGTTAAGGCAAAAAAAAAAAAAAGCCCCAGAGAATGGCATTCTGAGGAGAGAACTAGTAAACTTGGTTTGCTAGAATGAGCAATACATCTGCTCCTAGCAGGTGCTTCAAGGATGGCGCCTGCTGTTTATAGACATTCTGAAGAGCTGGGGGACCTTACCAAAGTTTCTCTGCAAAGCAACAGAAGAACTGGAAACAAAATCAGAGGAGTGATGTTGAACGTAAGAGCTCATCTGCTGGGAAGGTGAATAGTAGTCATCTTCACAGGAAGCTTCAGCTGGGTCCAGGGAGATACGGGCACATTCTATCAAAACATCATGGGTTTCTAGCCTCTTCCACCTGTTTCAGGTCCAAGCACCACCAGTCAATTTCCACCCCGTCACAGAATTTATGATACAATCTCTATTTACAGGAAATATTTATCAAAACTATTAAAAAGATTTTTGAAAGCCAACCCTAGGGTGGCATGGGTGTCACTATGGTCTAACCTAGGGATGGTTTTAGAAAGGGTTCATTGCAGAATGCCATGAACGTAGTATTTTTATTTCAGAAGGGATGAGCTAAATGTTCAATCACAGCCTCTCTTTCAAAAGGGATGGGAATGTACATACCTCCGAGGGTCCAGTTCGTGATCCTTGGATCCAGTCACTAGCTCCGGGTGGATGCGCACATGTGCCATCATTGGCTGGAAGAAACAGAGAGAGAAAATGGGTATTTTATCTTGGTATATCATAAAAAGAGCTCTGTTGGATCAGACCACCAAAGGCCCATCTAGACTAGCATACTGTTCTCATACTGGTCAGCCAGATGCCCATGATGGGAAGCATACAAGCATGACCCAAGCCCAACACATCTCTCCCCACTGGTGATTCCCAGCAGCTGGTATTCAGAAGCATATTTCCTTCTTACTGTGGAGGCCGAAGATATCCACCAGGGTCAGTAGCCAGTTACAGTCTGATTGTCTCTGAATATGCCTAAAACGCTTGTCAAGCCATCTAAGCTAGCCATCACTGCCTACTGTGGAAGCAAATCCTGTTGCTGTGTGTTGTGTTGAATACTTTCTTTTTTCTATCACCAGAGGTCTAGACGACCATTTGACTGTTAAAACACAATTCTGTTATTTCCGGGTAGCCGGAAACAAACGTGATGAACATAGGACTGGGGGCGCACGCAGGGGGCGCTGTGGCTTGCCAATCTTGGGCTTGCTGATCTTAAGGTTGGCAGTTCGAGTCCGCGCAATGGGGTGAACTCCCAGTGTTCTGTCTCAGCTCCTGCCAACGCAGTAGTTTGAAAGCGTACCAGTGCAAGTCCATAAATAGGTACGCTGCAGCGGGAAGGTAAATGCCATTTCCATGCGCTTTGGCTTCCGTCGTGGTGTCCTGTTGCATCAGAAGCAGCTTAGTCATACTGGGCATGAGTCAGAAAGCTGTCTGCAGACAAGCGCCAGCTCCCTCGGCTTGAAAGTGGAGATGAGCACTGCACCCCACAGGCAAATTCAACTGGACTTAGCCGCCCTGGGGTCCCTTTGTCTTTAAGAACATTAATCAATCTAGCCCAGCGCTGTCCACCATGGCTGGCAGCAGATCTCTAGGGTTTCAGGCAGGGATTCTCTCCCACCTCCATCTGGAGATGTCAATGGGGATTGAACCCAAGACCTTCTGTATGCAAATATATGGCCGTTCCCTATACACACCTGATTGCAGGTATTAATTTTCAGTTGCAATTGACTGATGGACTTCCGATTTCTCTTTAGAAGTCCACTTCCTCAGATGCAGGTTCAACTAGTTATTCATTTCGGTACAGTGAATGGCCAATAAAAAAATTAAAAAATACCAGCAATCATGCAATTCCGAAAAAGAAGCTTGGGCCAGGTCTTTCTGACTTACAGGTACACACAAACAAGACGTGCTTTAAAGAAAAAGATTTACCTTGACTATCTCTTCAAAGGTCTCCAAGTTTTCTTTCATACTGTAGTGGGAGCGCAGAAAGGAGACAAAATTGCAAGGGTACATTCCGTAAAGGCGGTGAAAGAGAGCATACACACTGGCATGGAGGTGCACCAGGTAGATCTCAGCCGTGTGTCCTAGGGAGGGAAAGACGTAAAACAGGTTAAAATAACTCCTATTAGTGAGGTCTCTGGACATGTGCCCTCCCCCTAAAAATACTGCTGTGCTGTAGATATTATCATAGTAAGTGCCACAATTCCATAGGTGCACAAAAGGTAGCGGGGAGAGTAATTTTGAACAGAACTGGCTGTGAGTTCAGCACCTTAGGAAAATATGGCTTCATTTTTAGAAAACTGTGTGCAAGTCTGATTTAAACTCCATGGCTCACTCTGGGACAATCTGTTAAAATGGAGATTAGATGACAATCTTTACAACAATTTAAAATGCAAACATTAAAAATAACCTGCAATCACAAAAATGTGGTGTGTCCTGAAAATTTACATCTCGGGTGTCAGAGGTCAGAATGCAAGTGTGTCTTCAATGTAGCCAATTTAAAACCCAGACGATGAAAGATCAAAATGAAGCCCCAGTAATCTGGCTGCTGCATTTTGCACTGATAGAAGTTTCCAGTCAATTTCAAGGGCTGCTTCTTGTAAAGCACAATGTCAGGCTGAGACACAATGACTGTGACACAATGTTACCCAATGAGCTTTCAAGACAAGAGTCAGGATTTAAACTCTGGTCTCCCAGGTCCAACACTCTGAAAACACAATGCCATAATTTCAGGGGGTTGTGTATCCATGGCCAGAATTGTAGTCTAAATTTAGGACCTTCAGCAAGGCTGGGAGAATTAGTGAACTGCCTTATTCTGAGCCAGGCTTTTGGTTTATTTAGCTCAGTATGGGCTACAACAAGAGCTATTGGGTTTTGGTTACTTTGATGTGGGTGGACTAAAACTCCCGCCATCCTTGACCATCATGCTAAGCTGGCTGTGAATTCTGAGAGTTGTAGTTCACTCACATCTGGGGACCCAAGGTTCAACAACACTGATCTATGCTGACTGGCAGGGGCTCTTCTGCATGCAAAGCAGATGCCCTACCACTGAGCTACAGACGTTCCCAAGGATAAGCTTGTTCACAACAGACCTTTTCTAGCATCTCACCTGGATTCTTCAAGTTCCAGGAAGCAAGGCGACCAAAGATGCCAAAGTAGTCATGCAGGTACTGCTTCCCAGACTGGGGGATCATTGGCAGCATCGTTATTAACACTAACACACCTGTGATGAGGACCACTACATCCGCGTCACTCTGCAAAGGATGAGTGTGGGGGGGGGGGGAGAGACAGTTATCCAGAGGTTTAAGATTTCCTGACAGATGCATCACAAGTATTAGGAAGGTCCTCTGCTCCATTGCCTTCGTTTCTGTGGGTTCAGTTAGGATATCAATAGCTCTTTCAACTCTCCTTAGCAGAGACTGCATTTGTACAATCCTTACAACGTGGTAAATGGTTTCCCGAAATGCAGTACTTCCCCACCACTAGTGTCACATGCTTTTATGCTCCTACAGATGAAGGAAACCCAACATTTTACATATAAAGCAGCATGTCAGGTAGAAGGGTTTAGGTCCCTCTGCACAACACCTAGTTTTCTACTTGTAGGAGACTTTGAATTATTCCACCATATTTAAAGCAATCTTTATTTCTCACAAACTCTCTTTTTAAAAAAGGGTTATTTAATTTCCCTACTCTGCTTTTCACATAAACAGGGTTCAATAAAAGTAACAGAATATGAGTTAAGTGCCAAATTTAAAATGTGAAACAATGTTTGAGAGGCTTGGCCAAAGCTACACTGGGTGTGGGGGGGAGCCAACAGCGAAGACCCTATTTGGGACAATGGGACAATAGTTGTAAAAACACACTGAGTTGGATCAAATATTAGTCCTACTCAGAGCAGACCCATTAAAAACAGTAACAGGTTACTAGCTTGGGTCTGTTAATTTAAACTTTTCTACCCTGAGTAGGACACAGCCCAATGAAAACAAAAAAACCCCAAACCCAGCTGTGAAGAAAGAGGTGTTATTTATTTTCACCATGTTTTGAGATTCTCTCTCTTATAATGGAGACTTTACCACTCTGATTTTATTGATCCATTTCAGAATTAAAGCCTACATCCCTTGAAAAGAGAAAATTCTGATATGAATGAGGGGAACTGATCCAACTTGCATGAACAGGAACAGGCTTTGACTCATTATCTGTCCTTGCACTATGGCAGGAGCATGATTGAAGAGAAATCAGTAAGTGATAAAGGTGTTGTGTGAATGTGCCCTACCTGATGAATAGTTCTAGGTTGGACGCCATTCACAAAGGTTTGCATTGCAGCCACAGTGTGCAGTGACCACTGTCCAAAAGGGTTTTGTTTCTGTATCTCAGGCTGGCACCCTCCAAATGTTGTTTGACTACAACTCCCATCAGCCCCAGCTAGCACAGCCAATAGTCAGGGATGATGCAAGTTTTAGCACTGAACATCTGGAGGAAACCAAGTTGTGAGAGGTCACTGTATGTCATCACATTCCACAGAAACATATAATAAACAAGAATTGCAACTACACAGCATCCGTACCTTAAGACACTTAAGCAACGTAACCAGGACAGACGCCTGAGAAAGCTTATGTTTCCAAGATGGCTGACATCTTATTACATGCCCAAGGAGTGAGAGAGCGGAGAGACGGGTACTTGACCTGTTCATACATTCATTGATTTTGTCCAGAAGGTGCTAAGAGAAATAAAAAAGAGAGAACTTGTGATAAAAGCAAATGGAGAATTTACCTGGAGGGAAGCCGAAATATATAACTGAACCTGCTCTCACTCTCTTTCATAGGCCTCTCAAAGCACTCCTAAATAACAACATCGGCCTTGGTTCACCTGTTAGATCACCTTACCCCATGAATATGCTCACTTGACCACTTCCATCTGCTAAACTGGCTACCACATAACATTCTGAAAGCAGAATATGTGTTTTTACCTATTTTTAGCTTATCACTGATTTCAATTATTATTTGAATGTTTTTACTGTTAATTTTCTTTATTCTTTTTTAAGCTGCCTTTTTACCATCATATTGTATATAAACTGAATGAAATAAATATTTAATTGTCTACATCCCACCTTTCACTATAAAATAAACTCAAAGTGGCTTACAATATAAAAAATCTCTCCTGCCAAGAACCAATGCAATTAATGAATGCCAACAGGATTATAGTAAAAAGGAGGGCACTGAAAAGCATGAGGATATTAGCATGTTCAGAAGGAACCCCAAAGTTTGCAGAACAATCACTCAATCTTTGGGGGAGACATTAGGGAGGTTATAAAAGGGCAACAACTCCAAAACAGTCCAATATTGACTCAATGGCCGCTGAATGCTGAGAATATCGGTTTAGGGACATGGTTGGCTGGCATTCAGAAACATTCTGAAAATAATACAAACAAGTGCAAATGTAAAAGATACACACCCCACAGCAGTTTCATTTAACTAGTGGTTGTGGTTCAAGAACAGTACCACAATTAAAGACCCACAACTGGCTCAATTCACAAGGTTGCTTCATTCATACATGCTCAAGACTGGACCATGGAAGAAGCAGCTCAGAGGCACCTACAGTCACATGGGAAGTGATTGGCAGTGATGGACACTAGCTTCAATGGCTTTTTAAAACTGCTTTGATGTATCTCCCCCTCCCCCCCACACAATCAAGCAGTTTTATAAGTTTTATTAAATAAATAAAAAGTTTATCAGACAAAATCATGGAGGATAAAGCTATCAATGGCTACTAGCCATGGTAGCTATGTTCCACCTCTGCTGTCACAGGCTGCATCTCCTAAATACCAGTTGATGAGAATCACAAGTGAGAAAATAGCTGCTGCACACAGGTTCCGCTTGCAGGCTTTCCATAATGGGCATCTGATTGGCCACTGCAAGAACAGGATGCTGGACTAGATGGGCCACTGGCTTCATTCAGCCACTCATCTTTTGATCTAAGTGGGCCCCAGTCTTGTTGCTTTTTAAAGCAGCTCAGCGATTCTTCAGCTCAATTTACACATGGCAGACTTTTCAAACATCCCTTCTTCCATTTAGTATTTTCTCAATTTCTGGAGAAACATTTCTTATGACAATATACGTGTGCATTACCTTGTCGTGCGGCTCTTGAAGAGTGCACAGGGCGTGCAAGACTTGCTCTGAACTTGTTTCCAAGTAGGATTCCACCAAGGTATTTACATGCACTGGCCCGCGGTCTGATGTGGTTATTGGCCACCAAAAGAAAACACAATTACAGATCAGTGCATTCACATACACATTTGGTTAGAAATGATTTGAAGAAACTTATATAGGAGGTTACAGAATAAATCCACTGAGTACTGTGCAATTTAACATTTATCCTGTGGGGATTATAGGATTTATTTTATTTTTAATATTTTACTGAAAGTTTTCAGTAAGGGAGTAAAGTGAAAGAAAAGAAAGGAGGGGGACTGAAACTGAAATGCAATACAATATATGGGTGTATAAATAATACAATTATTTCACCAAATGTAAAATTATTAATAAATTATATTTTTCATAAATGGATTCAAAATATCAATTTATTTATCCATACACAATCTGTCTAAGAGCAATCCATTTGTATGCTGCAAGACATTGTCATGACTTCTATCGATTGATTGAGGGGGGCCATGGTATTATCTTTCCAGTGAATAAGTATCAGTCTTTTGGCAGAAGGGCACAGAAAGTCTATCTACACCAGGGGTTTTCAACCTGCTCCCTACCGCCCATTAGTGGGTGTTTCAGGATTCTAGGTGGGCAGTAGGGGGTTCTAGAGCACAAGCTGAACCCTCCTTCCATCGAGCACTGGTGGGCAGTAAGGAAATTTTACCATCAAGAAAGATGCATTAGTGAGCGGTAGGTATAAAAAGATTGACTACCCCTTATCTACACTGATCCATACCCCATATAGTTGCTATAGAATTTAAAATATTATCACCTGACAAGTTTACATTTTTCAGTGGGGATTGTAAGATTTAATTAAAGACTGAGTGGCCAGCAACATGAGACACCTCTGCTAAAACTTCTGTTGGCTGCCTCTATGATTCTGAGCCACCTTATGATGCTATACAAAGCCCTGAAAAACTTGGGTCCATTATGTCTTAACTTCCTGAGCATTTCTATCCCAGTCTTCACTGAGATTATATGGAGAACTGTTAGTGCCCGCCCCCCCCCATCAGAGAGGTGCCATTAGCCTCAACTACAAGTACGGCTTTTGGTGCAGCCAATCCCATGCTGTGGAACACTCTTCCAGCAGAGATGCAGCATGCACCCTCGCTTTTGACTCTCTAGGTGTCTCTTGCAGACTTCATGCCAGCAGGCCTATGCAGTTTAAATCTCAAGAAGCCAGTTGTTTCAATGATTGTTCTGTACTGATTGCAATGGCTTACATTTTTATACTGCTGTATGCTGCCCTGATATTTTCTAAGAGGGTGGTATATTATTACAACAACAACAATTTAAAATAGCAGTATTCCGTGGCCACCTTAGGTTGAGCAGCAGTTGTGGGCCAGCTGCTTCAGAATAAAATGTGAGGAACTTCAGAAATTCTGTGGACATCACTGGAGACATGACTGATACTTACCTGAGTTTAGGATTTCTCTAAGCTCAGTCTTTACACCTTCCAGGACAGGCAGATGTGGGGAATCCAGTACGGCCAGAAGATGGCTGATATTTCCATGCTGAGCCATTCTTCTTCACACAAAGTGCTTCTGTGCATGCCACACTGGCTGTGTTGACTCTCACTGCTTCTGTCTTACTGAGGCAAGAGAAATAAATAAAACCCCTGCTTTTGAAATGGGTTCTTTTCCCCCCTTCAGCCAAATACTGACTTCTTTACACCTCAACCCCCAATGCTTTCAATGTATATGCATGCTCAGAAAACGAAAACTACTACTATCTGAAATAAACTTACAGTATTCTGGTGTACACCAGCAGCAAATTTTGTTATTATTATTAACTGTTCTTCAACACTTTAAATGAGTTAAACATATGCCTAAATCCCTCTCAGCAAAATCAATGGGGTTCAAAAAATACTCGTTTTATTTTATTTATACAGGGGTTGTTCCCAGTATAACTGGAGTACACTGTTCTCACCAATTAACAGTTAGCTTCCAGCAGATTATATAGTCAGCTTGAAGGTGATTATCCTGATTTTACAAAGGGCATTATTATTATTTTGCAGAAGGCAAACTGAGTTTGATACATCGCAGGCTGGCTAAAACAATACAGTGGTACCTCAGGTTATATACACTTCAGGTTACATATGCTTCAGGTTACAGACTCCGCTAACCCAGAAATAGTGCTTCAGGTTAAGAACTTTGCTTCAGGATGAGAACAGAAATCGTGCTCCGGCGGCCCGGTGGCAGCAGGAGGCCCCATTAGCTAAAGTGGTGCTTCAGGTTAAGAACAGTTTCAGGTTAAGAACGGACGTCCGGAACGAATTAAGTACTTAACCCGAGGTACCACTGTACAGGAATCTGTATGTGAGGCCTGATATTTGAACCCAGGCCCGTCTTGAGATTCAAAAAGTAAAGCTGTCCCACTACCCCCTAACAAAGCATTTTAAACAGACTTTCTGGACATTTCCCATTTTTGCCTTTCAAAATGTGATTGAAATCCTCGCAGCCTACAGGATTCTATTTTCGCAAACACACCGATTTCTAGCAAACAGCAAAAGGGGGGGCAGGTTTTTAGCTTTTCTTTTAATGCTAAGAACTGGGCTGAATGCCTCAAGCCAAGTCATGCTGGCTGGTGCCAAGTCAACTGGACTCCTGCCACTGTTGTCTTCATCTCCAGTGTCATCACCTCCTTTTCACTGCTATTTTGATATTCTACTAGCAATAGTACACAACATCTTGCACAGTGCTTTAATTTCAGGACAGACCCAGCGTCAATAATTCTTTGACAAAAGAGCTGTTGCTGCAGAACCAAACCGCCATTTCCCAGAGTCTTGGAACCGTCAGGGAAAACAGAAAAGGAAGTTATGTGAGATTTGTTTAGATTGTGACAGCTGACAGGCAATGCTGCCATTTTGCAAGCAGAAGCCAAACCCAAGCACAAAAACCCAAAACCATCCTTAAGGCATTTGGCAACTGCCATCCAACATCAAATACAGCTTTTATATATATGGGTTAGTGAAGGGCACTCAACACCAAAGAAGAACTATCAAATTTGCAATTATTATTTTTTTTTAATCCCAAACACTTGCAGAGCATCTAATAGCATTCCAGAAAAAAACAGGCTGCAATTTAAACATCTATAAAATGCAAAAGTTCAGAACTCTTTAATTGTAATGCTGACTCTCTTTCCGCTGCTAGAAAATCTGACTTTTTTTCATTAACACCAGTGGATAGGAAAAATAAAGATAAAGGATGATGACTAAATAGCTGTTGAGCACTCCTACATTCAACAATTTGCCCCAACTAAAACCACAAACTGTATTTTAAGACTTGAACAGATTAAATACTTCAGTTATCTAGGGCTCACATTCCATCATACAGGATCTTGGAAGCACCACTGACAAACCTCCCTTCAAAAGGCGGAAATCTCAAAGCTAGCCATACTCAGATTTTTTTTCACAAAGGACGGCAAATATGTTCCAGCAGCCTTAAGGGTTTTCAATGCAAAATCTGTTTCCCAACTCCTGTACGCTGCAAATGTCTGGCATAATGGGGACCTGCCTAAGCTAGATGACTTTCAGGCAAAATTTCTACAATCTCTGCTGCAGGTACCCAACTGTGTCCCCAACTCCATACTACTGTTAGAAGCTGGTGAATGCCCAATTTCAACTAAAGCATGGTGGGCTGCCCTAAAACATTGGCTCAGGATCTCAGTGTTTGCTCTAGGGAAGGGTTTGTACCAACACCTGACCAATGAGGAGTCTGTCAGCAAATGGCAGAAAACCATGGCTAAAAAAGCCACCTCTATTGGTCTGTCACCCCCCACAACTTTATTACCTGGGTTATGCAGGCACCCAAAAGACATTAAATCAAAGATTATGGGATAATACACACAGTGACTTGCGATCTCGATCAAACGCAATCTGTAGTCCGCTGGCAGTAGGAGTACAATATGGGCATGTCTTTAAGTTAACACCTTACATTAAAAACCTGGCAGTACCAAATTATCGAAGGTTATTCACCAAAGCAAGACTAAACATCTTTCCTTCTGCAGTGTTGGATGGCAGGTGGAGAGGACCCCCCTAACAGGACAGACTTTGCTCGGGTGCTCAAGACATCGATTCTATAAAACATATTTTGCTGTGCAAAATATGAGCAAGCCAGGGCTGAACTGATATTACCCTTGCTGGTACCTTTCCCGGGAAAATCAGAGGCTCACTATGTCAGGTTCCTATTGGAAGATCGGACAAACGCTAGAACATTAGCAGTGGCAAAGTTTTTATCAGTGGTTGCAAGAACCAATGATCCCTATCTTTAAGTCTGAACAAAATGCTTGTTTAACCTGGAGGTAGGCTGTCTGAATTGTGCATTGCTTTGTAACAATTTGTTGGGTCTCTGGACCGTAATAAAGATTGATTGATTGATTTTGAGACTTTCCAGAGAGCCACTGCTCCTGCCCTACAATAGTAAGTTGTACACAGGTGCCACATCCTTAAAGCACTAAGATACCACCTGCAACAATCATGGATTCTTCTGCAGAATCATGGGAGCTGTAGTTTGGCAAGGGTGCCGAGAGTTGCTAGGCGACACCTATATTGCTCACACAGCTAAAAATTCCAGAGTGCTTTAAAAATCAATCCTTCTTCCTAGAGAACTCTGGGAATTGTAGCTCTGTGAGGTGATTACAGTGTCTCTTAACCCTCAAAGTCTATGACAAACTAGAGCTCCCATGATTTCTGGGAGGACCAGGGAACAATTGTAGGAATGAAAATGTAATTTCTAGCCATCTTTGGTGATCAAGGCTCTCTCAAAAGAGCCAGACCTAACTGTAAGACTTAAATCTAAAGCTTCTTCTATCATGGCTCAAAAAAGTAATGCCTGCACACTTGCACACAAAAGCTCATACCAATAACAAACTCAGTTGGTCTCTAAGGTGCTACTGGAAGGATTTTTTTTTATTTTGTTTCGACTACGGCAGACCAACACAGCTACCTACTTGTAACTAGAACTGTGGTATAGTGGTTAGAGTATTGGACTATGGCTTGGGATCAAATCCCCACTCAGTCACGGAGCTCACTGGGTGTGACCTTTGGCCAGTCACTATCAGCCTAACAGCCCAAGATTGTTGTGAGAATAAAATTTAGAGGGAGGTGTAGAAATACATATGCCACCTTGAGCTCTTGGAAGTAAGGTGGGATAAAAATGCAATAAATAAATAAATAACAAAAATAAAAGTTAAGCAACTGCAAAGGACAGCTGGCCGAATCTCTGCTGGAAGGGTGTTTACAGTGTGGACCCACCAACCACAAGTGTCTGACTTCTAGCTGAGGCCAGCTTTGCCTCTGTAACACGGGGGTGGGGTGGGGGGCTACTAACAGCACTCCTGTGACTGAGCTGCAATATAAGGGCTATGGCGATCCTTAAGGTACTCTGATCCAGAAGCGCATTCTTTTTTTAAAATGCAGACTTTTAGGGTGTCATCTCCCTTCACACACAGCCAAGTCAACCAGGACACAAAGTTTAGTCTGCACATTACAATAGTTATCATAAAGCCTCCTGTAAAATTCTGCTGAAGTGGATTCTTCTTTGGATTGCTATAAACAAGGACCTCAAAGATGACTTCCCCCCAAAAAACCTAGTAAATAGACTGAAAGCTCAAGACAGTTTTCACATCCAAGCCAACCAGGGAATAACCTGCTGGACCAAACTGACTCACAGAACCAACATAGCACCCTCCAGGCAGTGTGGAGTACAACTGCTATCAGCCCTGATTACTGGCCATACTGGCTACAGCTGGAGGAAGTTGCAGTCCACAATTTCTCCCTGCCTGTAGACAATCAATGCCTGTAAGGAATAACTTTCATAAACTCTGAAAAATTAATCTTATTTTAAGTGATGGAGAGTATTATTAGTAACAAGCTCATTAGACAGAATAGCCTGAGGTATTTCAAGTATGCCTGCCATTTTGACAAATTAGCCATAGTTGGTATTAGTCAGTAGAATTTTACAGAGGTCATCACCAGCCACACACACAGAAACGAATGTGAGATAATTTTTAAGTGCATACAGCCACCTTGAATACTCTCTACTGACAGCTATGCCTGGGAAGAGTGGTTTTCCTCTCAATCTAAGCCAGAGATCCACAACAATAGGATAAGCAAGCCAGCTGACTGTGCCTGAAAAACAGAAAGCCTTGCAACAGAAATAATCCAGCTAAAAACAAAAGACTATTTTGTTCCTTTATTTGTGGGTCCCTCTGAATTAGAACTAGTCAACAGGATGTTTTTCAGAGGAGAAGGGTGCATTTTCTTTCCCCCCCAAAAATGTAAGAAAAACCCTGCTGGATAACAGTGGCCAAACAGATACCTATGAGAAGCCCACAAGTAGGATACACTAGCCAACTTTCCATATTCAAAAACAGGTTAGTCAAGATTTGCCAAACACTGGTTAAAATGTATCTCAGATAAAGGGGCCCTTAGAAGGGACTTCCTGGTTCAAGGAGCAGGGAGAGGACGTTTCAAAAACAAGCTTAAACACAAGAGAACAGACTGGGGAATATTCACAAAGGCAATTCACCCATGTCTTTGTCCTCCCCCCCCCCATTCCTCCCCTCTACCCACTACCACCTCTACTTAGCCCTGCCCACCTCACAGGAATAGCACACAAATAACACTAAAAGCTATAAAACTGAAATAAGTATCGTTCCTTTACCCTTCCTTACATAACAACAGAGCCCATCTACCCTTGCTTCCCTCCCCCTTTTTGGACCTTATTCTCCATTTCTTCTCGGTCTAAAGGCTTGCTTCATAGCTTTAAAACAATAAACAATTGGTTGCATCAACTGCTAGTCCTACTCAGTAGAACCACTGATGCCTAAGATGCATGGGTAAGTTAGGTCAATTAATATCAATAGGTCTGCTTTCAATAGAACTAGCACTGGGTACAACCCCAATGTACATGAAGCACTGTGATCACAAAACAAGCACTATAACTATTATTTAGCAGCTGTCTTATGATTCTGCTTCTCTACACCGCCCCACCGTGCCCCTTCCTCATTCGGCCCCTACCCCAAAAAATACTTAGAACTGATCTTCCCCTCATCTTCTCGATTTTTCTCCCCACCCTGTTTTTAGGCAAACACTATTCCGCAGCAAGAGCTTCAATTCAAAGACGCATTACCTCTATTATTTCTTTGCCCGCAGGACCCTCCCCCACAATATATTTAGCTTTCCCTCCGCATCGCCACTTTCTTTCTTCCTCCCCCCCCCCCCCCATCAACACACCACTTTTCCCTGACCTACCTCTCAGGGGCGTTGTTACGGATAAACTGAAAAGTTGCAATGACAAAAAGGCGTCCCTTAAATGCACGATGTCCCTTTATTGATTCTTCGCCTCCCTTCTGCTCCGATGCACACAGAGACAGCCCTACCCTCATGCTCCATCCTCTTCCCTGCTTCCTCTCGCCTGATGGACCACTCCTTCCCCACTGCCTCTTATTCCTCTCATCGCTACCCCCGTTTCTTCTTCCTTCCCCCCTGCTTTCCCCACTGTCATCCATTCATTCTTACCGAACTCCAAACCTAGATATTCACCCTTCCGATTCTGCTCCGGCGGCTGCTCCTCCTTCGCCTACGCTCAGCTGTTTACCACTCAGGACTCCTAAAGCCCACAGGGCGCCGCCATCTTGCCCCGCCCAGATATCCCTCCGCCGCCTTTCTCTTCTTCGCCCCCTCCTTCAGAAAATAGTCCCCCTCCCACAACACAATCGACCCCCGCTCCTGCCCGGTCTCACATCCTTTTGCCGCCTCAACCAAGACCCCTTCTCTTAGGACACTGAGACCCGAGCAGGGTGTGTACCGTCTCCGGTGTCCTTTGCTCTAGGTCGGAGGCGGACGGTTATCAGAACAGGTTGGCAATGCGTAAAGCGTACAAGAGGTCTCGTGATTCCGAGGGAGGCCCGCGGCGAAAAAGGTTCCAGCACTAGGGGTGGGTCATGTGATGCGAAGTCGCTCTGTGGGGGAGTAAGGCGGGAGGAAACTTTTGCAAACGGACAAGCAAAGCTGATGGAGGGAGGTGCTACCGGGTTCGGCCCTGGGGGCCACGCCCACCCTGTTTACGTTAGCAACTGCGGCCTGGACAACTTGAACCCGCCTGCCGCGTAATTAGAAACTGGCCAGAACTAGGAATAGGCCCGCAGCTCACTGGAGGGGAAAGCTACAAGGGCAGACCCCTTGGTCTTTCTATGCAATATCTGAGTTTCCATTCGTCTCATGAAAGCAGACACGGTTGCATTAAAACACTACATTTATTCCAAGAACATTCATCGCTATTACAGTGGTACCTCAGGTTACATACGCTTCACGTTACAGACTCCGCTAACCCAGAAATAGTACCTCGGGTTAAGAACTTTGCTTCAGGATGAAAACAGAAATTGTGCTCCGGCGGCGCAGCGGCAGCAGGAGGCCCCATTAGCTAAAGTGGTGCTTCAGGTTAAGAACAGTTTCAGGTTAAGTACGGACCTCTGGAACGAATTAAGTACTTAACCCGAGGTACCACTGTATATATCAGCATAATAACCTAGGAAGAGTCAGGTGGATCAAGCCAATGCATAGCTGTCAACTTTCAGATTTGAAAATAAGGGATCAGCAGACTCACCTGTTTCAGGGACAGTCTACGGGATATCTAACAATCCGGGATAGCAGCGGGAAATGGCGCTGGAATAAGGGAATTTCCCGCAAAAAAAGGGAAGGTTGACAGCTATGAGCCAATGGCCCAATATTGCAGGAAATATAAAAAATAACGAAACAGGTAATAGAAGTAACAACAGAAAAAGCACAAATAAATATATTCCAGGACAATAACCCACATGTACATGACAAGGAACTCATAAGTCACTCTCAGCAGCTGGAGATACCATAGCTAGACACACACAGGAAAGACCTATTGAGAGCTGTCATAAGAGAAACCATGCTCAGAGAGGGTAGTTAATAAATGAACCTCTCAGTGTTACGTATTTCTGTGCTAACAAAAGAATTTATCTTTTTACTTGTATCTTTTACTTCTGTGTTGCTGTACAGTGGTACCTCTGGTTACATACTTAATTCGTTCCAGAGGTCTGTTCTTAACCTGAAACTGTTCTTAACCTGAAGCACCACTTTAGCTAATGGGGCCTCCTGCTGCCGCCGTGCCACCAGAGCACGATTTCTGTTCTTATCCTGAAGCAAAGTTCTTAACCCGAGGTAATATTTCTGGGTTAGCGGAGTCTATAACCTGAAGCGTATGTAACCTGAACATATGTAACCTGAAGCGTATGTAACCCGAGGTACCACTGTAATACCACTAAAGAATGTAGCTGAGCAATCCAACCATTGACTCTATCAAAGGTATCCCTTTTGTATCTTTCTAAAAAGTGTTTTTCTTATCAAATGTATCACCTCTTTGTATCTTTCAAAAAAGTGTTTTCTTACACTAGAAGATGTAACTAGAATAGAAAAATGTAACTGGTAAAATGTAGCCAAAAGATTTTACCGTGGTACCTCAGGTTACGAACTCTTCAACTTACGTTTTTTAGGGTTACGAACTATTGTAACCCGGAAGTAAGTTGTCCGAGTTCTCGGAGGCCTCGCCACTGCCTGGAGCCAAGCGAGGACATCCGCAGGGCCTACGGAGCTCTCTGAGGCCTCCACGAATGCCAGGAGCCAAGTCGATTGTGATTGTGAAAGAGGACCCTGAGCCCCCACCCAAACAATGACTATCATCAGCGTAGGTAAGAAAAAAATCACATTTTCATTTTGTACTGTTTTATTGATTTCATTTTATGGATCAATGGCCTCGTTAGATTGTAAAAATCATGTAAAATTGCTGTTTTAGGGGTCGCTTTTCATTGTCTGGTTCCTTTTTGCGTTTTGGTTTGTGTGGCTTTTTTGGTTTTTTGACTGTGATTTGTTCTTCATTTTATGGGACTGACTTGTGACTTTGCTTTTGTGACTGTGGCTTGTGACTTCATTTTTGGGACTTGTTTTTGTGACTGTGTGGAACCCACTTCAGCTACTGGTTGATTGTGTGACTTCAGAAATTGATAAAAGCCCCCCATCCAAACTGACTATCATCAGTGCACGTAAGAAAAAAAATGATATTTTTTTTCATCTAAAATACTGTCTGAGAAGGGCAGATATGGCAAAAACTGTCGTAGTCCAGATCTTACAGCATGGTCATCTCAAGCAGGGCTTGTTCCCATCGCAGTACAGCACTGGAGTCAAAGGCTTCTCTCCTTGTCAGACTTCAGCCAACCTGCCCAAGATGGATCTCTCTTTGTTCTCCCCTTCTTCTGGCCAACACACCTTGCTCTAAAAACCTCTCTGTTCCTGTCACCTCAAACACACACACCACCATCATGGCAACCTCCGTATGCCCAGGCCCAAGATTCCTCTTAGATGGGTCATTGACATCTTTTGTCATGCCAACGCCTCTATCTCAGATGGGGCCCTGGCTCGAAAGGAAGCTTAGCCTGTACTTTTCCACTGACTTCCAATCTTGCCTTCAAAATGCCAAATAATCAAATCCTACCATTTACTAATTTCTAGGGTTTAGGCAGGTCCCCCAAAATCTATAATACTACCACCCTTTTAGAAAAAGAGACATCTTTCCATAGGTGTGCAGAAGAAATAACAGAACAGTTACAGCATTTAGAGCAACACATCAAAGCAGGTAATAGTGCAGTGACATGTTTAAAAACACAAGAACAGTTAATTTCCAGGTGACCTCCAGCTTCCCTGGAATCCTCCAGGCTTTCTCTTTCCTATTGAGGTACACTCTGATAACCATTCCAATGCAGCTTACCCAGTCACCCACACTTGGCAGCCAAGATTATTAGTTTCCAAAGCATGTTTAAGTCAGAATGCCAGCCTCAGAACCAGAGCTGTCTCAACCCAGAGGCCCTTCGTCATCACTATCAACATTTTCACCATTTCTTATCAGCACAGTTCCTATACATCATTAACAGTTTTCATTATCACAAGCATGCAAAAGCACAGAACTGAACAGAGTAATTTAGACAAAACACTTACTAGATCCACCACCACCAACTGCATTCAAGAAAACAAAACACACCACAGTGTTTCAAAACCTTTGTTGAACTTGCAGCAGGCAAAGTCCCTTTGTAAATCTGTTCAGTCAGCAGAACCCCATCCTCCTCTCCTTGTTGCAATACCCTGCCTGGGGTTTCCACAGAATTCTTACTATTGAGTAAATCAAACAAAGTTCTCAGTCCTTGTTGGTTAATCCACAGGTTCAGTCTTCTTGGGCCCTGCTATTCCTTCTGGGTTGTGGGTCAGGGCTTCCAAACTTACACCTGCAGCCCCAAAACAATTTATGCATCTGCTTGAAACACAATTCAAGGACCCCCAGCTGTTTCCTCTCTGGCACATGTGGAATCTCCTCCCTGGGGCCCAGTCCACCCCATCTCCTGCCCCATATCCCAAATAAAAATCTTGCCACCAGGCTTTATCGGGGGCACTTTCTTCAGAATCTCCAGGCCCGCCCCACCCACACAGATGTCCAGAAAACCCCTCTTTGCATATTCCTGGTCAGTGCCGGATTTATGTATAAGCAAAACAAGCTTTAGCTTAGGGCCCCACTCTATTGGGGGCCCCAAAAAATTTTAAAGGAAAAAAACAACCCTGGATGTACATTTCCAAAATATAACATAACAAATACATACAGCAACAGTGTTTTGGGTTGTGTAGGCTCCTATGACGTAAGTAATGGACCCCGCCTGCTAGCCTGCTCCCTAAAATATCACTGGTTTGCTCATTTCTTTATATAGCTCAACAATTACTTTGATAAAATACATATTTTGTTATGTGCAAATGGCTTTAGATACCTATTAGGTCCATAAATTACCATATACCATATATGCAACTGAAAAAAACAGTTACAATTTGTTGTTGACAAAGGACAGCTGGACATATAAAGGGCCCCATTACCTTCAGTAGCTTAGGGCCTCTTCAAACCTAAATCTGGCCCTGCTCCTGCTGCTAAACAAAGACATGTAACTTCCCCAGCGGCTTTCTTCCCCAGACCGCATTGCTCTTGGCAGCTCTGACTGCTAGAGTCCACTTAAGGACTGTTTCTAGCATTGGGTCATTTCCTCTCCCACTCAAGACCATTTGGAGCCATCCAAGGGACAAAAGCCCCAACATTCCCCCCTCACCAAATCCAACAGGCACTGAAACCTCCTGTTTCGTTTCAGCTGTCTTCTCCCTGAAATAAAAAAAAAGGTCTTATATGTATAATAAATGTTCATAAATGTACGAAGCAAACACGTACATAAATATATAAACCGCATGTCTGAAGCAGCACAGGAAAACAGCCCTGGAACCATTTTGACTCTCAAACTGACCAAATGTTTTCTCTGCAAGTTTGAAGGAAATGGAAAAGTCTCCCCATTGTCTTTTCATTCACAAATCCTGTCTTAAGGGTATGTCTGTGTATGAATAGGGTGAGCCTGTGACCTGGCTCAGGAACTAAGTATTTGTCATTACAAAAGACTGGCCATGCTTCCCAGGGTATCCAATCAAGTGACCCTTAACAGGTCTGCCAGGAAGGAGATAAACAATGCACTCAGGTTTCTGTTGTAGACCGCCCCTTCTGTGATGTAGGTATGGTGTATCTGGGGGGTGGTCTTGAGCTACACCCCTTCTGTGATGTATGTATGATGTTTCTGGGGGTGGTCTTGGACTCCAGGGTGGCCAATTTAAAATGTCTATATAAGGGAGGGGAGCACCCTGTTGCAACAGTTCAACAAAGATCAGGCTTACGAGCTGCTTTACTTCTCAATATTCTCTGGTTGGCCTCTGTTATCTTCTCCGACCGATGGAGAACCTGCAAAGGACTCTGTAAGGGCTCTTATGTCCCCCATAAGGAAATAAGGGCAGATTTTCGTTTATTACATCCCCTTTCTCCTGGCACCCCCTGAAAGTATCAATCCAGCAGTCATCCACTGCTCTTCTGGCTTCTCCCTGAGCACAAAGGAAGCTGCTGCCTCTTCCATGGGTAGACAGACCAGCATCTACTGCCTTCCTCACAGGTGCTGGCGCATCTCCCATTTCCTCAGGGACAACTTCCAACTCATTGGGAGCCAACTGTTCCCCCACTCCAGCCAGCTCATACTTGTCTCCATTGCATTCAGCTGCAGGCTGCAACTCCTCACAGTCCAAGCCCTTCAACTGCCCACCCACATTCTGGATCTTTCTGGCCACCCTGGGCGGTCTGGCAGCTAGGCTCCCGGATCACTCCCTGACCCTTGTAGCATCTCACCACCCAGCGGTGCACTCTCCTCACATGTGGTATAGAATTCAACTGGTAGCAATTCTTGCTCTTTGGCACCTCCATTTTCTCTTCTTCTTCCACCGCTGGCTGCTGGGTTTTTGCTGTGCAAGGAGACTTCTCCCCCACTATATCACCAGCTGCCTCATTTCATCAAATCACTGCTCCTGGTGCTTTTCCAGCCTAACTCAAACAACTCAAAAGGTGTTACTCTTTCTCCCCTCCATTGTTACTTCAGGTGGACGTTGCACCTATGTCAGGGGTAGGCAACCTAAGGCCCGGGGGCCAGATGTGGCCCAATCGCCTTCTAAATCCGGCATGCGGATGGTCTGGGAATCATGAGTAGATTGCGTCCTTTTATTTAAAATGCATCTCTGGGTTATTTGTGGTGCCTAGGAATTTGTTCATTTTTTTATTTCAAAATATAGTCTGGCCCACCACATGGTCTGAGGGACGGTGGACCAGCCCACGGCTGAAAAAGGTTGCTGACCCCTGGCCTCTCCAGAAGCACAGGTCCTACGTCTGACACCAGTGTTATAAAAGTTAGACACCACCCCCACTCTCTGCTGAGCAGTAGGAAGATTCCAGGGGGTTCCAGGCACTCACCCAGGGTTTGTGCCCCTTTGGAGAATTGAAGATGTGGAGGAGACTGTCATAGCTTTAAGAAATATGATATATTCACATATTTACACCTTCAGTCTGCATGGAGCCCAGATCTTACAGTATGGTCATCTCAAGCAGGGCTTCTTCCCACAGCAGTACAGCACCAGTCAAAGGCATCTCTCCATGTCAGACGTTGACTAGCCTGCTCAAGCTGTATCTGTCTTTGCTCTCCCCTACTTCTGTTCACCACCTTATACCGTAAACCAACTGACCGACAAACATATCTACATGCCTCTAGCTACCATCCCAAACATACCAAACAGTCCATTGTATATAGCCAGGCACTACGTTACAGCCGCATCTGTTCCAATTCTACAGACAGAGACTCTCACCTAAGAGATCTACAGCAAACCTTCTCAGAACTAAAATACCCAGCAGATGAAGTCAGACAACAGATCAACAGAGCCAGACTGATACCCAGAGAGAACTTGCTGCAAGACAGACCCAAAAAAGAAAATAACAGAACTCCACTAGTCATCACATACAGCTCCCAAGTTAAAACAGTTCAACGCATCATCAGAGATCTACAACCTCTCCTGGACAATGACAGTTCTCTTTCTCAAGCTTTGGGAGGAAGACCTTTCATTGCCTACAGACAGCCACCCAATCTTAAACAACTCCTAACCCACAATAATACTACAACCAGACTTAACACGGACACTGGCACCAGAGCCTGCAATAAACCCAGATGCCAACTTTGCTGCCACATACACCCGGACAACACCATTACTGGCCCCAACAACATCACACATACCATCTCGGGACTATTTAATTGCTCATCGTCTAACATTGTGTATGCCATCAAATGCCAACAGTGTCCTTCAGCTCTCTATATTGGACAAACAGGCCAAACCTTACGCCAAAGAATAAACGGACATAAATCTGACATCAAGAATCACAAAACAGAGAAACCAGTAGGAGAACACTTCAATCTCCCAGGACATTCTATACAAGATCTCAAAGTAGCTGTTTTACTACAAAGGAATTTCAGAAATAGACTGGAAAGAGAAGCTGCTGAATTACAACTCATTACCAAACTTAAAACAATGGAGAAACCTGGTCTGAACAGAGACATCGGATTCTTATCTCATTATACATGACTAAGCCATTTCTCACCTTCTCACCCCTTGCCTTTTCCTGTAAGACCTATTACAGTCGTTAAGAGTCGTCAACAGGCTCATCTCAGCTATCTACCAATCTCCGATTCCCACCACCCTTCTAAGTAATACCCCTCCCCACCTTCTCAATATATAGAAGGATCTGGTAACTTCTGTTTCAGTGTATCTGGAGAAGTGTGCATGCACACGAAAGCTTATACCAAGAACTAACTTAGTTGGTCTTTAAGGTGCTACAGGAAGGAATTTTTTTATTTCTACTTCTGTTCAGTACACCTTGCTCTAAAAACCTCTATTTTCCTGTCACATCAAACACACTTCCCATTGTTGTAAGCCATTATCACATTTATTGTTGCCCTTTGGGCCACCACCACACCATCAGCATGGCAACCTCTGTCTGCCCAATATTCCTTCTAGTGGGGCCATCAACACTTTTTGTCATGCTAACACCTCTGTCTCATGTGAGGCTCTGGCTTGGAAGGAAGCTTAGCCTGTACTTTTCCACTGACCTCCAATCTACTCTTCAATACTCCCAATAAAATCCTACCATTTGCTAATTTCTAGGGTTAAGGGAGGCTCCCTTTTCAAATCTATAAAACCATGCTCCCCTGGTCCCTCCCTGGTACAGTATATTGGCCTAGTTTAACAGATTGGAGGAATTTAGATAATAGGCTGGTCAGCTCTTGATGACAGAATTAGCTTCATTTTGTTCACGCTGTGTTATTTTGCTAAAGACTCTTTCACTGCTGCTTTGTGCTGTAGTCAAGACTGCTGTTTAATAAAAGCAGCTAGCTTCCCTCCACTTGTGTTGTTATTGCCACTGAATCCAAAATAACTCTTCACCTTTGGCCAAACGTTTTGAAACTTTGGGAAAAACTTTGAATGGTTAACTTATTAACTATGTTTAAACAGAAACTAAGGCTCGAATGCTGTTTAAAAGAGAAAAAAAGGCTCATTTTCTATAGAAGTGAAAGCAATCAAACTGGAATGACTGGAAAATATAAATATATTGAAGGTACCCAGGGGTTGGGACATGATATTTACAAGAAAATATCCACTTTAATGTACCTCATCATTTACTTGTTTAAAATAAGTTTGATTTTTATGCTTATGATTTTCTCTATACCTATAGTAGCACTGGAGTGCCCTCTACTGTTAAAAGAGGACACACACCAGGGTGTAAGTTCTAAAGCAGGGGTCAGCAACCTTTTTTAGCCGTGGGCCGGTCCACCGTCCCTCAGACCATGTGGTGGGCCGGACTATATTTTTTTGTGGGGCGTAGGAATTCGTTCATTTTTTTTATTTTTTTCAAAATATAGTCTGGCCCCCCACACGGTCTGAGGGACAGTGGACCGCCCCCCTGCTGAAAAAGTTTGCTGACCCCTGTTCTAAAGGTTTTGGGTTAATTAAAAAACATGGAAAGCTTAGATTGGCAAAGGACACTATTGCTTAATGGCCAAAATGAGCTACAGATATTAATGTAATTTCTTTAACTGTGAAGGGGTTGGGAGATCCAATAAAATGCACCAGAATGGCAACTTATTTGTTCAAAATGGATCCATATATAGTCTTTTTTGCAAGAAACCCATAAAACAGATAGGGGAAAAAATTGTTTAACAGTCATGGGTAGGCCAAAAGTTCATGGCAAGTGGCTTCAACAGAGCTAGAGGGGTGGGCCTTATTTATGGCTGCCATATGTCCAGATTTCCCCAGACATAGGAGGAATTCAGCCCTCATTAACAGCATCTGGCAGAAATCACTGAAGTGTCTGGGAAAATCCAGATGTATGGCAACCCATGTCAGCAGTGTCACTTTTGGTGATATTCCTTTAAAATAGCTGAAAAACTTCCCAAAAATTATTGCGAATTTGCTCAACGTGTTTCCATATTTTCATTTTGAAATATAGCAACCCTACCTTATTAATACATTAATTATTTAAATTTCAGTCTACAAAAGGATTGAGAGATTAAAATGGAAGATACGTTTTTGTTCAAGACATTATTAATGAAACACAAAATTCCACATTGGCACTTATTTATGCAAATTACCCTTTCTGCAAAACAAAAAACAAAACAAAAACCTCTGGCCAAACTGAAAAAAACTGAACTGTGTGGGAAAGGTGTTTTCTTAACCCGGAACTCTGGAAAAGGCTGGCTACAGTGGTACCTCAGTTTAAGAACAGCCCTGTTTACGAACTATTCGGTATATGAACTCCACAAAACCGGAAATAGTGTCCCAGTTTGAAAACTTTACCTCGGTCTAAGAACGGAAGCTAAACGGTGGAAGGGCACTGGCAGCAGGAGGCCTCATTAGGGAAAGTGCTCCTTTGTTTAAGAACGGCTTTGGTTTAAGAAAGAATTCCCGGAATGGATTAAGTTCGTAAACCGAGGTACCACTGTACTGGAAAGTGGGAAAACTCTAATGTTCTGCTTGAAGACTCTGCAGGAGCTGTGCATACTCTGCTGATCACACCGGTCAAAGTTTAGTATAGTATCAACAACAGATGGTAAGCCCCGTATAACAAATTATGGGCCAACTGACTCAGTAGTACTAACAAGCAGTAATTTCACACACATGTACAGTGGTACCTCAAGTTAAGAACTTAATTCATTCTGGAGGTCCGTTCTTAACCTGAAACTGTTCTTATCCTGAGGTACCACTTTAGGTAATGGGGCCTCCTGCTGCCACCACACGATTTCTGTTCTCATCCTGAAGCAAAGTTCTTAACCTGAGGTACTATTTCTGGGTTAGTGGAGTCAGTTAGTAGGACCTCAGGTTAAGAACTTTGTTTCAGGATGAGAACAGAAATTGCACGGCAGCGGGAGGCCCCATTAGCTAAAGTGGTGTCTCAGGTTAAAAACAGTTTCAGGTTAAGAACAGACCTCCAGAACGAATTAAGTTCTTAACCCAAGGTACCACTGTACCTCAAAGACCACATCTCCCTATATAAACTGACCCGGATGCTGCAATCATCATCCAAGGCCCTTCTTTGTGTTCCTCCTTTGCGAGAGACCCAGAGAGTGGCAACATGAGAATGGGCATTTTTTGCGGGGGGCCCCACCTTGTGAAATGCTCTCCCCAGGGAAGCTTGCCTAGCACCTTTGCTACATACCTTTGGGCACCAGGTAAAAATGTTTCTCTATAACCAGGCCTTTGGCTGATTGAACATTCGATGGGCTTTTAAATGTGTTCACAGAACTACAATTCCCATCAGGCCCAGCAAGTATGGCCAATTGCCAGGGATGATGGGAATGTGTAGTTCAGCTGATCAGCAGTGGCTCTCCAGGGTTTCAGGCAGGGGGCACACCAGAAATGCCAGGGATTGAACTTGGGACCTTCTGCAGGTAATAATGTGGGTTAAACCACAGAGCCTACGACTTGCTGATCAGAAGGTCGGCAGTTTGAATCCCTGCGACGGGGTGAGCTCCCGTTGCTCAGTCCCTGCTCCTGCCAACCTAGCAGTTTGAAAGACATCAAAGTGCAAGTAGATAAATAGGTACCGCTCCGGCGGGAAGGTAAACGGTATTTCCGTGTGCTGCTCTGGTTCGCCAGAAGCGGCTTAGTCATGCTGGCCACATGACCCGGAAGCTGTACGTCGGCTCCCTCGGCCAATAAAGCAAGATGAGCGCCACAACCCCAGAGTCGGCCATGACTGGACCTAATGGTCAGGGTCCTTACCACTGAGCTATAGCGTATAAGAACATGACAGGTCTGCTGGACCACACCAGTGGCCCATCTACTCCAGCATCCTGTTCTCACAATGACCGAACAGATGTCTTGCCAGGAAACTGGCAAGCAGGACCCAAGTGTAAGAGCACCCCCCCCCGCTTGTGATTTCCAGCAACTGGTGTTCAAAAGCACTACTACCTCCAACCACCATGATTAGTAGCCATCAATAGCCTTCCCCTAAGTGGCATGCCCTAACTCTGCAAAAGGTCAGGCTGCAGAACTGCTGCTCTTTCTTATCTCCAGAAGGATATTGGTTCAGGATATAAAACCTAGCATAAACAGCCTTTGAAGATGGTTCTGCAATCTGGGATTGTGTCTGCATATTTCACAATTCCCTGCACATGGGATTCCATGCTTGTTTCCCTTGAAGTTTCACCTGCGAGAGGTCAGCCCATCTCAGACAGGGGGATCAGTTTCTTGATGTGAACAGCCTTCTAATCCTGTCCCACTTTGTGAATTACAATTAATTTTTATTTCAGTCTTTCCCCCGCCTCCTGCTGTGCTGGAGGCATGTTTATTTAATCTTCCCTTGGGAAGAGAAAGGGGGGGGGGGAAGAAACTTAAATTAGGATGGGGCTTCAGAAAAGGAATGGATGGAAGCAATTAGTAATATTATTTCTCCTTGACTTAATCTGCATAACATTACATCAGAATAAATAAATTGGTGCACCATTCTGGAGAAGGGGTATTTGCAAGTGAGGCTTGTTAATGGAAAGAGATGGGGTGGAGGGGTGGGGTTAGAGTCCCAATGCATAAAATACCCCCCCCCCCCATTATATCATTACCCTTATTTCCTCTTATGAGTCCATGGCCTTTAATGATTTATTTATTCTGCCTGTAATGTCTTAGAGGGCGCAGTGTGCATCAAAAGCCAGTAAGACGCTAAGAACCACCTGACTGGATCAGACCACGCAGTAGTGTCATCTGGGCCACAATCACACCATACCATTAAAGCCTGTGGTACCACTTTAAACTCTCATGGTCCAAATGAATCCTGGGTCCAGGAATCTGGTGCTGAGAGCCATTAGAAAAACCTTCTTCCCCTCCCAGAGCTGCAATTAATTTCCAGAGTTCCCTGGGATTGATCACTAAGCCACTCTGATCGTTACAGATTTCACCTCTTCGTCTTTGGTCTCCCAATCTAATAATATGTTACACATCTTTTTTAAAAGCTTAGTGTTTTCATCTACAATTTCTTTTTGGAATCTAGATACCGTGTAACTAAACCCCTTTTTATTTATTTTTATTATGCTCAAGTGGGCACAAGGTTTAGGACATAACATACAAATGGAGGACTGGGAGAAATTATGGAGAGTGAATCTGAAATTTACTGATTGTACTTTGTTAAAAGAGAATTATATGAAAATGATGTACCGATCGTATATTACACCTTTGAAAATGGCTAAAATGTATAAAACCGGTACCAATAAGTGTTGGAAGTGTAAAGAAATGGAAGGCACCTTTTTTCATTCATGGTGGAATTGTAAAATAATTAAAAATTACTGGGAAATGATATATAATGAAATGAAAAAAAATGTTTAAGATAACTTTTGTTAAGAATCCATAAGCTTTTTCGTTAGGTATTTTAGGTCAAGATTTGCCAAAAGTGAAACAAAAATTCTTTATGTATACTACAACTGTGGCAAGGATGTTATTAGCACAAAGATGGAAAAGCGATAAAGTATGAACTAAAGAAGAATGGCAAGAGAAACTTATGGAATATGCCGAAATGGCAAAACTAACTGAAAGACTCTGAAATAAGGAAAACAGGGATTTTTAAAAAGATTGGGAACCATTTACAGCATATTTACAGAAACAAGGCAAAGAATTGGACATACTATCAGGCTTTGAATATACACTGACAATTAACAAAATAAATATAGTAATTATAAATATGACGTTAATATGAGTACAGAACAATAAGAATAGGATTTAAATATACCAAAAAGTTGAGAAAAAAGTAGAATAAGCAGGAAAAGATATTATATTAAAATAAACCAGAAGTTGAGGGAAGTCGCACGGAGGAAGGGAGAAACTGGGGAATGATTTTATTGTTATATAATGTGATATTTTGATGTTTATAAATGTAAAACCCTATAAAAAAAATCATTAAGCCACTCTGGGAATTGTAGCTCTGGGAGGGATATAGGAGTCCCCTAAGAACTGCCAGCACCCTTCACAAACCACAGTTCCCAGAATTCTTTGGGGGAACTGAGCACCAGATGTATGGTATGAATATGGCATACCTCTTTGACTTGAACATCGGGCTAGTGTTGTGGTGCAGGAGTGCAGAACTTTTGCCCTCCGGATATTGGTGGATTACAAATGTTTCCATTTCCATTTCATACTGATTATCGATGACTATGAGCCGCAGTGGCTATGACAGTGACTCCTCCATTGCACTGCCAGAGGCCGCATGCCTCTGAATTCGCTGAGATTCACAAGTGGAGAGTGTTATGTATTGAAGTTCTCACCCTGGCCACCAGGAGTATCGTGTAGATACTCAGGTCCACGTCAGTTATTTTAGGCGGGAAACCCTGGGTTGTTGTTGCTACAATGTTGACAGCCGGCTGCCTATAAAAGCAGGCTGGCTGAGCTGTTTACTGTTCAGTTCTGTTCTGGCTTGTGAATAAACAAGAGCTGTTTGAAGAATCGCTGTGTCGTCTGATATGTTCACCCACAACTTAACAAAGAGAGTGCTAGAGTGCCAGGGCTGGCCAAATACATTTTGCAGCCCGAGGCAAACCATAAAATGGCGCCCCCTTGCCCTGCCTTTCTCACTTTTACCAAAAACAAACATTTGACTACCTGGGAGCTGAAGAGGCGCTTTTTGAGCTCTTTCCATCAACCTGCAGCCTGGGACGTTTGGGCAGATGGAGATGCTCGGCACCGCCCACAGATGTGGCTACTTCAAGGCTCCCCTCCAACTGCCCATGGTGTTTGAAAAAGAACAGCACTGTCTCCTCCCGCCCCCTAATAATAAATAAATAAATAAATAAAGAGGACAGTTTGACTTCCCAATTCTGATTAAAAATACCCCCATTGCAAACCCATCACATCTGCCAACCACCTCCCACAGGCCCCCAGTCAAGGATGCAGCCCTGGGAGCATGAGGCAGGGTCAGCCTGAGCAAAAAGTAAAAACATGTATAGGATTGCAGCCTAAAGATTTTCTAGGAATTAGTTTAGCATAGGCCTCTGTTGCTTGGCCCTGAACATCAACCTCCTTATAAGGAAAGCAAGCTGATTTCCAGGCTGATTATGCAGCTGCTAATTCCCCTACCCAAGGACACTTTTTAATGCTAGGCAAAAAGAAAAAAGCAATCAACACAACAGCCAAAAGGGAGATCCTGCAAGAGATTACCGCCTCTTAGAATTGTAGAGTTTGAATGAATCCAAAGGTCATCTATTCCAGCCCCCTGCACTGCAAGAACCACAGCTATGATTTGTAGATTTACTGCAGCATGCAATTTATGGCTATAATCCTTGGATGTGTGCCTTGTAATTAATACTATCATTTTATTATCCCAGAGGGTAGCAGTGTTGTGCTATAGCAGAAAACAACCGTGCAAAAGTCCCACGATGACACATTAAAGACTTCACAAATTTATACTGTAATATTTATTGATAAAATTTCAAATCACTAAAGGGAATCAATGTATGTATTTTAAGGGTGCAGAGCAAGGTCCATTGAGCTCATTTGCATCTACTTCAGAGTAAGAGCAGTTTCCTTTATTTTCATGGAATCCTGAAAGTCCTTACCTGGGAGTAAATGTCACTGAATTTAGAAGGGGTTGGTTCAAAGTTGGCATAGTTAGGTATGAACTGCCCCTCTCGCTGCTGCATCTCTCTTCCCTGAGAGAGGGAAATGTCAAGGCTGTGAAAGAGATGCAGCAAGAGAGAGAGAGAGGTGGATTACAGAAAAGGCCCTGAAACCTGTCAGGCACCTCTCTCAAGGTTGTGGCCTTGGTACCTCATCAGTGCGTCAGGTGTGTAATGTGCTGATTGGCCACAGTAGTAACAGTGATGCAACAGGACTCTTCTTATGTTCTTATCCCACAGCAGGGGTAGGCACACTAAGGCCCGGGACCTGGATGCAGCCCAATCACCTTCTCAATCCAGCCCACGGACGGTCCGGGAATCAGCGTGTTTTTACGTGAGTAGAATGCATCCTTTTATTTAAAATGCACCTCTGGGTTCTTTGTGGGGCCTGCCTGGTGTTTTTACATGAGCAGAATGTGTGCTTTTATTTAAAATGCATCTCTGGGTTATTTGTGGGCATAGGAATTCGTTCATTTATTTATTTTTTCAAAATACAGTCCGGCCCACCACATGGTCTGAGGGACGGTGGACCAGCCCAAGGCTGAAAAAGGTTGCTGACCCCTGTCCTAGAGGATCATGTGTAACATGAGAGAATCCTACCTCTTCTAGGTTATGGGGGGCATTGAAGGTGATGTGTCTGAGGACTGAGGGCCACAATCAATCAATAATAAATCAATGGAGACATTGCACACACTTTTGTAAATCAAGAAAATCTTTAATAAAATAATAATACAGTGGTACCTCGGGTTACATATGCTTCAGGTTACATACGCTTCAGGTTACAAACTCTGCTAACCCAGAAATAGTGCTTCAGGTTAAGAACTTTGCTTCAGGATGAGAACAGAAATTGTGCTCCGGCGGCACGGCAGCAGCAGGAGGCCCCATTAGCTAAAGTGGTGCTTCAGGTTAAGAACAGTTTCAGGTTAAGTACGGACCTCTGGAACGAATTAAGTACTTAACCCAAGGTACCACTGTAATAACAACAATAATATGAGAAATGTGAAATTTTACGTTCTGTCAGTAGATGGCAGTAGCGACAGCTACTTGATTAAAAACAAAACAAAAAAACCTTAGGTTGTGTTGTATGCATTACCTGTGCCTATCTCTGGTGTTTCAAGCTCAGTCCGCATGACATTAGTCACAATCCATATGCATCCAGCAATTCCTTCAGAAATACTGTTGTTTTATGCATTTCCCCCACGAACCCACCTTCCATCTGATTTGAAAACCTGAGCCATGCTTAAGTTGAGGTGCGTAAGTTTCAAACACCCATTGTACATGCCCAGATGACAGCATTGTTGAATAAAATAAATAAAATTCATTATTATTATTATAAGAATTTGGGGAATGGAGGGGTCGCAGGTGTATGGAAAGGATCAGGTAATGTGTATTGGGTGAAGACATCTCCACCCCCCCTGTGTCAAAGCATAGCCCTCAGGGCCTTTTTTTGGTAACCCTTGGCAACATTTGATGTCCTCCACCAGCCCTCCCAGCCCTTGTGCTGCCTTCCCAAAGCCAGGTAAGCGAGGCACTGGGCTTTGGGAAGGAGATGGAAGGGCTCTAGGACCCTGCCAGAACTTAATGTCTCATTCCCAAAGCGACAAGGCAGCCTGCAAGTTCCCTGTCAAAGTACTCTTGCAGCCCACTTGCTATGAAAAGTTGGACCACCCTGTTCTAGAGCAAAGCAGCAGCTCTATCTTTTCAAGGCCCTGGGAGTGGGATTTAGGAGTTTGTGGGAGCACCATTTGGAAGGGCTTTTCTTTGGCCTTCCTATATGTGTGGTTTTGTTCTTTTAAAATTGTTGCACTTGATGATCAGTCTATTAGGCCATTTTATTGTACAGTGGTACCTTGGGTTAGAAGAGACTCTGGTGGCGCTGTGGGTTAAACGACAGAGCCTAGGACTTGCCAATCAGAAGGTCGGCGGTTCGAATCCCCGTGACGGAGTGAACTCCTGTCGCTCGGTCCCTGCTCCTGCCAACCTAGCAGTTCGAAAGCATGTCAAAGTGCAAGTAGATAAATAGGTAAACAGTGTTTCCGTGCGCTGCTTTGATTCTCCAGAAGCGGCTTAGTCATGCCGGCCACATGACCTGGAAGCTGTACGCCGGCTCCTTTGGCCAATAAAGCGAGATGAGCGCCGCAAACCCAGAGTCGGTCACGACTGGACCTAATGGTCAGGGGTCCCTTTACCTTTACCTTGGGTTAAGTACTTAATTCGTTCCGGAGGTCCATTCTTAACCTGAAACTTCTTAACCTGAAGCACCACTTTAGCTAATGGTGCTTCCCGCTGCTGCCGCGCCACCAGAGCATGATTTCTGTTCTCATCCTGAAGCAAAGTTTTTAACCCGAGGTAATATTTCTGCGTTAGCGGAGTCTGTAACCTGAAGCGAATGTAACCTGAAGCGTATGTAACTTGAGGTACCACTGTACTCCATTCTGTATTTTGTTGTTTTAATATGTAGTTCACTGCTTTGGGGGACTTGTGGGGTGTTGAAAAGCAATATATGAATAAATTATTGTAGTGGTAGTAGTAGGTAGTAGTAGTAGTAGTAGTAGTAGTAAATACTATGTATTTTGGAAAGTTGTTTATTTGTCTGATGGCTATGCATGCAAACACCTCTTGAAAGATCGCAAGCAAATTTGCACATTGGTCCTTGACATTGAGGAGCGGCTTTAAGTCTATATTTGGGTACAATTGGACATTAGAGTGTTTCCCATTTAGAGGGTTCAAAGCACCTGACCCATCCCTCTTTCATAATACCAGAACTTGTGAATATTCAATGAAACTGAATGTTAGACAGATAGCCATGACTATGTTCTGCTTCCAATCTTCTGAATATCATTGCTGGAAACCACAGGAGGGAAGAGTGCTGTTGTCCTACTTGCAAGTTTCCTGCAGGTGCCTGGCTGGCGCCACTGTGAGAACAGGATTCTGGACTAGATGGGGCCATTGGCCTACTGAGGCAGAGCTCTTATTATGTTCTTCTTATTTCAGTAACCTAACAGCTTTGCAAGGCAGGGCGGTATTATTATAATTCCCCACATTGCTAGTTATGGGGTGGGGGTCTGAGGAAATGGATGGATTTCGTAAAGCCACCCAATAAATTCATCATGACTGACATGAGTTTAACATAATGCCCTAAGTGAAAAAATAGCAGCACTACTTTTCCTTCACAAAGCCCAGCATGTTTTTCAGTTGTGTATGTTTGGGCAAATTATATTTTCCTTTGCCATTTCTAGAAAATCAGTATCTTGAAAGAACACTCTACCAAATAAAAAATAAAAAGTCACTAACCGTCTGTGAAAGGGTGTCACTTCTGGGACTTGAGCAACACAATATTCTCTTCAAGGTCATGAAGCCTGGGAGGTTTTGATAAGCAAATGCTGTGGAGGGGTTTAGTTCCTCATTGGCTGCCTGGTTCACCACCAGATTTTGACATGAGTATAATCAGATTGAAAAATCAGGGAGGAGAATGAGGTAAAGTGAAGAAGGGGAAGAAAGAGGGAGATGTGTCTAACTTCAGCTGCTACAAGACTGTGGAAAAGTCATAGAGAAGGAAACTTCACTGTGAGGATCGTCCCTGAGGAAAAAAACAAGTCTACTTTCAGCAATTCTGCAATAACAGGTAATTTCCACCCTTCACTAATAATAATAATAATAATATTTTTTTAAAGGATTGTATCCAAAGTTTTACAAGTAGCCCCCTGAAATTAATGGGCCTAAGTCATGTCCATATTTTTCAGAGGATCTACTCTAAGTAGGACCAACACTGAGTAGGACCTACAGTTCACTTCTAAGAGCTAGGTTAAAGCTTGTATTGATGTAATAGAAACCAAATCTTCTGAAAAACTGTGCTGGAAGAGGGTTGCAGATAGAAGTTACTATATGGTGGGGGTTTTTAAGTTATGGGTGAGAGCTAATGTTGGTCATACTCCAATGGGGAGTAGACCCCATTGAAATCTATGGAATTAAGTAACTTGCAGCATAATCTTAACCATGTCTTCTTAGTAAAAAAGCCCCACTGAGTAGGGCCATGCGGGACTTCCCTTGCATTGGATTCAGAAGCTGCAATTACTGCAGAAAGCCGCAGCGCCGAGACCCTCTCAGCATACAACACCTCTGCTCAGAGACCGGCACTGGTTGCCAGTTTGATACCAGTCCAAGTTCAAGGTGTTGCCATTAAGTATATAAAACTCAGAACAACTTGGAACCAGTTTACCTGCAAAATGACTTTACCCCATATATGCCCACTCAACCGCTTCGATCTGCAGAACTGGCCCATAATACTCATTCCACACTTGTAGGAATTCAATACTTTTGTGTGGCTGCACCACACTTTGGAACACCCTGCCAGCTGACCTCAGGTAGGTGCCCTCAGTGTACTCTGGAAAGAACCTGCATTAAAACATTTTTGTTTGGGAAAGCCTATTCAGACATGTAGAAAGCTGACATGTATCTTAATCTAGGTGGTTTTGTTTTTAAGCTTAACCTGTTTTTAACATGATCTCTTTTTTTACTGGTAATTATATTATTTTATTCTTTTTCTAAACTGCTTTGAGATTTTATTACAACCAAGAGGTGTGTAAATCTTGTGACATTAAATAAATACCAAATTCAATGAGGCTGACTCCCAGGTAAGTGGGGTTACTCTACAATTCTATGATTCTATAATTCTACACTGGGTTAAATCTACCTTCAATCCTACTCAAGAGGAGACCTATTGACATTAATGAGCACAACTAACTTAGGTAACTCTGAGG
The DNA here is from genome assembly GCF_964106645.2 of Podarcis pityusensis. NCBI lineage: Eukaryota > Metazoa > Chordata > Lepidosauria > Squamata > Lacertidae > Podarcis > Podarcis pityusensis. Next base: position 14,813,044 of record NC_138044.1, on the reverse strand, counting down.
AGGACTTCGTAGGTTCCAAGCCATAGATTTCAATGGGTCCGCCCTGTGTACAGAATTGGTGTAGTATAGAGTTTCAGACTAGAACCTGGGAGAGACCAGGGTTCAAATCCCGACTTAGACATTAAGCTCAATAGGTGTGACCTTGGGTCGGTCACTGCCTCCCAGCCTAACCTACCTCACAGGGTTGTTGTGGGGGTTAAATTAAGAGTGGGAGAAGAACTGTGTAGGCTACCTTGAGCAAATTGGAGAAAAGGTGTGAAATAAATGCAATAAATTTAGTTGGGACTTTACCCAACTGTCCCAAGATGTTCCTGGCCAGGGTTAAGCCTTGTTAGCACAGGAGAAATAAGGTTGATCCTTCATTTAAATAAATAACCTAATATCCCTGAGTTTTACTGCTTGGGAAAAACCATGAAATAACAAAAGAATTAATGGAAAGCATTGCAAGGAGTTGGACTTGATGTCCCCTTGGTCTATTCCAACTCTACAATTCTATGATTTTAAAAGCCATATTACGGAATTATTGGGAAACAATGCTGGACTGCTAGGATGGTACTGGGAAGCACAATCCCTTCTTACAGTGTCAGGAAAGCAGGTAAAGAATTGCAACCCTGACCTACTGTAAAGAAATTTGGAAGAGAATTAAGGCTGCACTCCTTTAGTCAACAGCTGTGAATAATCCCCACTGAACAGTTTTCAGTCAGAGGATTTCAGTGCAAAAGGAAAAGGTCCTCTCTCTGCTCATTTTATATTGGTTATAAATTCTATTTTCAGTTGTTGTTTTGTGCATACTGCTTTTAAAACCATTTTACTTTTAAATATTTTTTTAAAAACTTTTTTATGATGTGACTGTGTAAATAGCCTTGAGACATAGGTGTGAAAGGCAATCTAATAATAATAATAATAATAATAATAATAATAGGTCTCAAACTTTTTTATCTGGGCCGTAATTTCATAATAAATATTTGTTCATAACACACCTTTTTTTTAACTGATAAGAAATAAATAGGAAAGCAAAAATAAACAACAACTGATTTATAACGAAGAAATAGCTATCCATATTCTGCAAATAAAAAAGTTATGTTGAAACTATACTATACTACACTGAAATGTTTAGATGTTTCTTTGATGCTTCTTGAATCTTCCCAGCACACTTGCTCTCCTCTCCTGCCAAGCAGGACTTAGCAACACTAAATTTTGTTGCTTATCATACCATAGATGACCTCCTGTCACCGATAAATTCTCAATTATGTGCTATGATGTTGTAGTATCTTTTCTCTCTCAAAAAACCACACTTGCCCACAATCTGTGCTTCTTGTCTTTCTCACACTTTGGGTGGGGGACAGCCAGAATTGTGAGTTGCTAGGCCAATTGCTAGAGAGGATGAGAAGGTGCCTTTGAGTACCATTGTCTCAGCCTAACCTACCTGACCGGGTTGTTGAGAGGATATAATGGAAGAAGGAGTTGGGGGAAGAAACAACCATGTATGCCACATTGAGATCCTTGGATGAAAGATGAGCTATAAATATAATAAGTACAGTAGTACCTCAGGTTACATACGCTTCAGGTTACATACGCTTTAGGTTACAGACTCTGCTAGCCCAGAAATAGTACCTCGGGTTAAGAACTTTGCTTCAGGATGAGAACAGAAATCGTGCTCTGGCGGCATGGTGGCAACAGGAGGCCCCATTAGCTAAAGTGGTGCTTCAGGTTAAGAACAGTTTCAGGTTAAAACAGACCTCCAGAATGAATTAAGTACTTAACCCGAGGTACCACTGTATTTTTTTTTTAAAAAGCCAACAAAAATTAACCAGATGGGGCTGTTTCAAAATGTTGTATCCAATGTCAATTCCACTCAGAGTAGACCTATGGAAATCAATGGACATGACTGATTTAGGTCTATTCATTCCAGTGGGTCTACTCTGAGTAGAATGCATATTCACACCATACATTGCCAAATTAAGCAGTCATGGCTTCTGGGAGCTGGAGTTTGTTAACTTTCTAAGACTTGCTAGGAGACCCCATTTCCTGTCCCAGAGCTACCGTTCCCAACCCCTCTTCCTAGGAAATTATGGAAATTTTATGTCTGAGGGGGGAATACAACTCTCAGCACCCTTAACAAACTGCAGCTTCCAGCATTTTGGGGGAGAAGCCACGAGTGTCTGAACTGGCGTAAAAGTGCTTTCAATATATAATGTGAACGATGTCTAAGTTGGCTACAATCCATATTGAGTCGAGGGCAGTCAAAATATCTTTACAGTTAAACAGACCTGGGAGACAGGAGTGGTGGGAGCAGAGAGAATCTTGAGAGCCTGGATTGAGTACATATTTCCCAAGGCAAAATATAACATTTGTTTGTACGGTTACTGAACGGAGCAACTGGAGGAGAAAATGCAAACAACCATGCAAATGAGAGACTACTTGATTGCCTTCCAGTATGTTACCTTGAGGTTCTTCCATGGATTATGTTACTTATCACAAGGCAGCTGGGTTTAGCGGGGGGAGAAGAGATTTGCTTGTGCATATTTTATGAGGTATGTGGGAAATAAGAGCTATGCAGTGTCCAGGGAGGACATTTGGAACTCCAGAAAAGAGGGCACAGATTTGTATAAACTTTGCATATGGCTAATGTTTATGTACGGATGCAAAATTAGGAATAATTCCTGAAGTTTTCAATAGACAATAATCTCTTGTGCCTAAATTTGTGGCTCATGTACTGTTATTTGGCTCTTTGCACAGAGATTCCTGTAAAGAATTAATCACTCCCTTAGTAGTAAGTCTCAATCAGGGCATAATTCTGTGACCTTTCTCAAAAAGGATGTTGCAGATTTGGAAAAGGTTCAGGAAGGGCACACCTCTGTGAGGAAATATTGCAGCGACTGGGACTCTCTGGTTTGGAAAAAAGGCGAGTAACAGGTGACAGGATGAAAGTTTATAAAAATATGTATGGCAAGGAGAAAGTGGACAGAGAAAAGTTTTTCTCCCTCTCTCATAAAACTAGGAATGCAGGGACATCCAAAAAAGCTGAATGTTGGCGGATTCAGAACGGATAAGATAAAGTCCTTCTTCATGCAGTGCGTAGTTAGACTATAGAACCTTCTCCCACAGAAGGCAGAGAAGAGCGTTCATTTGGATGGCTGCCCTGTGGAGCAACCTCCGATCAGATGTCAAGGAAATAAGCAACTATCCTACTTTTAAAAGACATCTGAAGGCAGCCCTGTTTAGGGAAGTTTTAAATGTTTAATGCGGTATTGTTTTTTTAAATATTTGATTGGGAGCTGCCCAGAGTGGCAAGGGAAACCTAGCCGGATGGGCGAGGTATAAATAATAAATTATTATTGTTATTATTGTTGTTATTGCTGTTGTTGTTAAACGAGCATCAGACTAGCCACAGTGTCTATGCTCTACTGCCTCTGTCAGAGCCATCATGCCTCTGAATAAAAGTTACTTGGAATCAATCGCAGGAGAGGAAAGTGCTATTGCACACATGTTCACATTGCAGGCTTGTATTGTCCCCAGGCTAGTTCTTTTTCCCAGGGTTGGTTTTTCATGAGTTCAGGTTGAGCAGATGGGAGGTAACATTAGTAGTAGTAGTAGTAGTAGCAGCAGCAGCAGCAAATAAAATTTGCATAACATTATGGAATGCATCAGGGGCTACTCTGTCACCCATGGCAGTTTATCCACACATGTGGTTTTAATTATGATCAGTGCTTTTTTCTGGGGGGGACACAGGGGTACGCATACCCCTAAGCATTTTGTGAATCTTAGTTTGGCCTCATTGAGGGGCAGTATTTCAATACAAATAGGAAAATGAGAATACCCCTAAACATTTTTAAAGAAAAAAAACACATGATGATGATGATGATGATGATAATGTGTAATTCTGGTTTTACAATGTTTTCTCCTATCTTTCTGGATCTGTTTTCCCCAGGTGAACAGGAAATGCCAAGGTCTTTCTTAGTGAAGAGTAAGAAGGCAAACTCTTACCACCAGTACCGAGTTGTGGATGACGGTCTCCTGGTTCCGAAATGGGACCCAGCAACAGTTGTGCCCTCCACTGCAGGTGGGTCAGACAACTCTGGGTTGTCTAGGAACCACGCTGGTTATGCGAAAGCCTCCAGTGTTTAATCATAGTGACATTATATTTGTTGGATTTGTGGATCACCTTCCAATAATAATAATAATAATAATAGTAATAACAATAATTATTATTTATATGCCGCCCATCTTACTGGGTTGCCTCAGCTGCTAAGGATTGCAGCTTAGCAGCAGAGCATCTGGTTCCCATGCAGATGGTCTCGAGTTTAATAAATAAAACTATTGCCTGCATTCTGATCACAGTTATTCATGGCCACAACACCCCCAAGGACAGCGAGGCTCTCAGCACTGGTTGCCCGCAAGGCTCTGCTCCAAAAGATGGAAATGAACCTAAAGGAGTCAAAGAAGAGTATGTTCTCCCTGCCCAGAGTATGACCAGAACAGTGTCAGGGCCTCCAATATCAGGTGAGCAGCTGCGGGTCACAGCACTTTATTTGAAGCAGGCTGGGTAAGAATCAGTGCTCTTTTTTTGTTTAAAATAAATTGTGTGTGTGTGTGTGTGTGTGTGAGAGAGAGAGAGAGAGAGAGAGAGAGAGAGAGAGAGAGAGAGGCAGGCTCCCAGAGCAGCAGCCAGACCACTGTTTAAAAAGACACAGCACAAAAGGAAAACTGATTGGGAGGAGGAAATAACCAAGCTCAGGGTCAAGTTCCCAGTTCAGCTTGAGTGGAAAGGTCTGAGAAGAGAAAGTGCTCAACTTGCCGGATAGAGTGGCCATGTACCCTTTGTCTTCCCTTTAGTATGCAAGTCTAGGGTGCAGCTTCCAATATTCACATACTTAGGCTGTGGTCCTGTACTCACTTGCCTGGGAGAAAGCCCCAGTGAGCTGCAAAGCCTGGGGGTCAGAATGAATCTGTGTATGTGATGCTCTGTTTAGCTGTACATCAGCATCGCCCAGTGGTCAAATTTGCACCATTGCTTTTAGGATATGTAGGAAGAAGTATTGATGGGAAAATGAGTTTAAAACAGTCTTTCTGTCCTGCTGATTTAAGCCCTTGCTTTGTACCTCGAGTGTTTTTCCCTGGCTGGAATGTGCCCTTGTTTGCCTCGGTGGAGGATGGAGAGGGTGTGTATGCTTCTTTGCTCTACAAAGTTAAAATTTACATGTATGCAGTGCTTTTTTTCTATATATTAAAAAATGTTTAGAGGTACTCTCATTTTGACTCAAGAAAATCACCATTTTATAGTTCAAATCGGGAAAAGTACCGTATTTTTCGCTCTATAAGACACACCAGACCACAAGACGCACCTAGTTTTTGGAGGAGGAAAACAAGAAAAAAAATATTCTGAATCTCAGAAGCCAGAACAGCAAGAGGGATCGCTGCGCAGTGAAAGCAGCAATCCCTCTTGCAGTTCTGGCTTCTGGGATAGCTGCACAGCCTGCATTTGCTCCATAAGATGCACACACATTTCCCCTTACTTTTTAGGAGGGAAAAAGCGAGTCTTATAGAGCAAAAAATACAGTAAATACATTAAATGGACAAAAGTACAAAGATTCACAAAATGTTTAGGGGTATGCGTACCCCCAGGAAAAAAGCACCGCACATATGGCTCCATCCACTTTTTCCTCAGGCCATGCTTGCCACTGGCATGTGGCCCTGGGAAGGTTGCCTAGAAGGGACTGTGACCCTGGGGCTGCAAAAGGCTCCCCCACAGCCCTGTATGGTTAAAAAAAAGTAAATTACGAGCAGGCTGATAATCTGATTCATCCTATTTCACCTCAGAGATGCCTGTCCAAGCTCTGAAATCCAAAGACAGTGGCTCAGTTGAAAGTGTGGCCACCTTTTACAAGCCCAATTTTGCTTGGAGTGCCTTCCGCCCTCCATACAGCTACAGGCCAACCTCTTCTACCCTTCTGGAACGTTCCGTTAGCCTGTATGAGAGCCACCTCCTCCCAGCCTCTGAGCCACCCCTTGACTACAGCCTGAGATTCTCACCGGACATGGAGACATACCACTGTGTGATCTGTAACAAGGTGAGTTCCCCGTGGACCATCGGTGATAAATCTGTGGCCCTTCTGATGTTGGATTACAACTTCCATCATCCTCGGCCATACCTGCTGGGGCTGATGGGAGTTTATTTAAATATTTTACCCCTACCATTCGGCCAAGAGAGGCTCCCAAGGAGGCTTACCAATCATTCATCTAAAAAGACATGACACAAAAGGAAAATGAATTGGGAAGAAGGAGGAAATAACCAAGCTTAGGATCACATTCACAATTCCGAGCTCATCTAACGACCATCTGGGCTAGAAAGGTTTGAAGCTGGGCATTTGGAAGGCCAAAAGTTCCCCATTCTGATCTAAGAAAAGGCATTCCCCTCTCTCATGAGAGAACAAATATAAGGGCCTATTTCATTGTAAGGAGAGAATTCCACAAGGGTGGTTTGTTGTTGTTGTTGTTTTACATCATTGAAACAAACTGCTCATTTACCAATCTACAGGCTGACCAGATAGGAAGCAAGCAGGCAGCATAGTCTCCATGGACCCAGCTGCCATGATAACCTAGATGATGCATACATAATTCATGCTGCTGAATGGCTAAAAAATAAAATAAAATAAATTGCAGCTGTAAAGGAGGTCTAATCTAGAGTGGGAACTTGGTATGGTGGATGGAAAAGGGCTTTAACCCTTTGCCTCCTGCTACAAGCTAATGAGACTTGTTGTCCAAAACACCAGTGGAGGCGGGGCTGGAACCATGTTGGGGAAAGCCTGCTCCATGAGAAGGAGAGGCGGAAAAGCAGAACGTGAGACAGACTGAACTGCCACAGTTGTAAAAACATCTCTTTGCCCTCTCAGATATTTTCTACCCCACATGGACTGGAGGTCCACGTCCGACGATCCCACAGCGGCACACGACCCTTTGCTTGCGACACCTGCGGCAAAACGTTTGGGCACGCTGTGAGTCTGGAGCAACACGCCAACATTCACTCTCAGGTCAGGAGTGAGAAGAGGCAATAATATTCTTCCTGTCCCGTGTCTCTCACAATCAGATCTGTTTCCATTCCACTACTGTTCGGCTTCCATGAAAACCTACAACATAAGAACACAATAATTCCCTGTTGGATCAGGCCAATAGCCCATCTAGTTCAGCATCCTTTTCTTACAGTGGCTAACCAGAGACCCCAGTGGTAAGCCCACAAGCAGGATTCAAGCACAAGAGCCCTCTCCCCTCCTGTAAAGGTAAAGGTAAAGGAAAAGGGACCCCTGACCATTAGGTCCAGTCGTGGCCGACTCTGGGGTTGTGGCGCTCATCTCGCTTTACTGGCCGAGGGAGCCGGCGTACAGCTTCCGGGTCATGTGGCCAGCATGACTAAGCGGCTTCTGGCGAACCAGAGCAGCGCACAGAAACACCGTTTACCTTCCCGCCGGAGCGGTACCTATTTATCTACTTGCACTTTGACGTGCTTTCGAACTGCTAGGTTGGCAGGAGCAGGGAGGCAGGAGCAGGGACCGAGCAACGGGAGCTCACCTCGTCATGGGGATTCGAACTGCCGACCTTCTGGTTGGCAAGCCCTAGGCTCAGTGGTTTAACCCATAGTGCCACCCGCGTCCCTCTCCCCTCCTGTGGTTTCCAGCAATTGATATTCAGAAGCAGTGCTGCCTTCAACTGCAGAGGCAGAGCATAGCCATCATGGCTAGTAGTCATCAACAGCCTTACCCTTCATGAATTTATCCAAACCTCTTTTAAAGCCATCTAGGTTGGAGCAAATTCCATAGTTTAACTATGAGCTGTGTGAAGAAGTTCTTCCTTTTCCCCCCTGTCCTGAACATTAAACCTCTGTCATGTCACCTCTTCCCCAGCTTTTCTCTAAACTAAAAAGTTCCAAATGCAAAAAGTACCTACATTGTTGTTCTCTTGCTAGTCACTATTCACTTGAAATAAACAAAATTAATTATGTCGTTAGTTATGTGATCAATTTCAATCTGAGGAAAACCTGGAAGACATAAACTGGAAATAACATTTACTTAGGTTTTGCAGACCTAAAACAACCCCAACAAAAGCAAATGCGGCTTGTATTCACTTGCATGATTTCCAGGGTTGGTGTTTCCCATCTCTGGACAACTGGCCTGACTTTTGGTCTCGATTTCTTGATCTTGTTGTTACAGGAGAGAAGCTTTGCATGCAAAATGTGTGGGAAGACTTTCAAACGCTCTTCCACCCTCTCCACTCACTTGCTGATCCACTCAGACACAAGGCCATACCCCTGCCAGTACTGCGGGAAACGCTTCCACCAGAAGTCAGACATGAAAAAACACACTTACATCCACACAGGTGAGAGGAGGAGTACCCCCCTGCTGGTGGGATGGGGAGATGCTGGTTCAGCCTATTTCACTCATGTGTCTATTGCAGCATGTGTCTATTTCACATGCAGGTGCAATACTTGGTTTTTTTACTTGTTTATTATTATTATATGTCTAGACCCACCTTTCCTCCAAGGAGCTCAAAGTGGTTTCTCCCCTCCCCAGTTTATGTTCACAACAACCCTGTAAGGAAGGTTTAGGTTGAGACAAAGTAATAGATGACCCAGTGAGCTTCTTGGGAAAGTTGGGATTTGAACCCACTTCCACAGGTACTGGAAGTTACATTGGAGCCCCTGAGTGCCATGCTGGTGACCTAATGGATACATATAATAATTCCTTTTGACCTCCTTTCTTTGCCATCCAGGAGAGAAGCCAGTTTGGTCTCTCCCTTGCCTTGAATTTATTCCTGGGATAAATTCAAGTGCAACAGGCTTCCCAGGGGCCCTGTAGTAGTTCACCACACCTCTTAGGCCAGTGGGCACCTGTGGAGTTTTGGGAGTGTCCTTGTCAAAAATAATTTTATCCATTATAGCTACCGTATTTTTCGCTCTATAACACGCACCCGACCATAACACACACGTAGTTTTTAGAGGAGGAAAATCCGTAGGCATGCCAACCATAGGCATTCCCTCCATAACACGCACAGACATTTCCCTTTACTTTCTAGGAGGAAAAAAGTGAGTGTTATGGTGCAAAAAATACGGTATATTCCAAGGTAAATACTACCAAGCATCCAGTGTAAGACTTTGGGCTCTTTCCCATTGAGTTACTGTTCGAGCTCCTAAGACAGTACGACTAATTAGAGCTGCTGATATATTTTTGCTTCTTGTCATCTCCTCTTTGCCATCCAGGGGAGAAGCCACACAAATGCCAGGTCTGTGGCAAAGCCTTCAGCCAGAGCTCCAACCTCATTACGCACAGCCGCAAGCACACTGGGTTCAAGCCGTTTAGCTGTGAGCTCTGCGGCAAGGGCTTCCAGCGCAAGGTGGATCTGCGGCGACACCGGGAGAGTCAGCATAGCCTCAAGTGAGGAGAACAGCCTTCTGAGTTCAGCTAAGGGGAGATGGCTGACATCAGGAGAGATCCTTGCAGAGAGAGGAGAGTGTGCCCAAGATGAATTTCCTCCTGTTCTTCATCAAGAGAGAGAGAGAATGAAGGAGCCTAAGGAAGAGCAGCATTGTTCTCTTCCAGAGGGCCCATTGCTTAGGCTCAGTTTTCCCCACCTGTAGATTTTCTTCTCCTTCAAGGGAGGACAGTCAATGGAGACAGTACTGAGCTACACAGCTCAACAGCCTTACTTGGTTTGAGGCCCCCTCTGCACTGTACGTTTAAAGCTATCTCGTACCACGGCTTCTGGGAAACTGTCGTTTGCTAAGGAGGATGAGAGCAATTTGGAGACTCCCCACTCCTTTCACAGAACTACAATTCCCAGAGTTCCCCTGGAAGGTGAATTAGTTGTTAAACCACTCTGGGAATTCTTCCTCCAAAGAATCCTGGGAAGTGTAGTTTGTTAAGGGTACATAGTAGTAGTATTCCCTTAACAGAGCAACAAATCCCAAAGTTAAGAGGGATTGGTTGTTCAGCCAATCTGGAAACTGTAGCTCTGGGAAGGGAAAATGGATCTCCCAAGTACTCTTACACCCTTAACAAGCTACAGTTCCCATAATTTCTTTGGGGAAGCTATGAAAGTTGAAAGCTGTATGATACAGCTTTAAATGTACAGTGAAATGGAGCCTAAGTCTGTTCCATATAATCTGCCTGCAAAACAAGTGCTCTGTCACTGAGCTAAGGCCCTTCTGGGATAATTTTTTTAATCTGCTGAACTGTCATGGCTTCCTCCAAAGAATCCTAGGAAATGTAGGTTACTGAGAGTAGGACATTTCCTACTACAGTGGTACCTCAGGTTAAGAACTTAGTTCGTTCCGGAGTTCCGTTCTTAACCTGAAACTGTTCTTAACCTGAAGCACCACTTTAGCTAATGGGGCCTCCTGCTGCCGCTGCGCTGCCGCTGCAGGATTTCTGTTCTCATCCTGAAGCAAAGTTCTTAACCCGAGGTAATATTTCTGGGTTAGCAGAGTCTGTAACCTGAAGTGTATGTAACCTGAAGCGTATGTAACCCGAGGTACCACTGTAGTCTTCCCCCACAGGACTACAGTGCCCATGATGCCCTAGGGAGAAGGAAGAACAGTTAAAACCACTTTAAGCATGGAACACTGATATGCTGCATGAAGAAGATTTGCAAGAAAGAAGAGCATAATGGCTAAGCTTGAGCCCCTCCTTGTTGCCCCCCCCCCAGCAAAACCTCATCTGCCTTCTCAGAGAACACTGTCAATATGTATTTATGCTTATCTTGTTGTATGTATTGTTTTGAATGAATCATGCCACCCCTGGTGTTTTTACCAAAGATGCCTTACACAGCACCTATGAGCACATAGTTACTGGAGGACAAACCTTTGCGTTGAGGTTCTCTGCTCTCTGTTTTGGAGTATTCAGACACCCCCAACTCCCTATGCCACTAATATAATTATGATCTGTTTATTTGTACTCCATTTTCCCTCAAAATTGTGCCCAAGGTGGATCACAACATACCAGCAGAACAAGTATAACAAGAATAACAATTCAAAATATATATTAGAAACAACCTATGAGATCGTCTTATCACATGTCCACTTGAATGCTTCGATCAGTGGAATTGCCACTATTACAGGTGCCACATAATACCCATTCCACATTTCTAATAAATCTTTTACTCTGGCAGCACCTACGCTTTAGAGCTCTGCCTATTGATACGAGGCAAGCGCCTGCATTGTACTCTCTTTTGGCACCCGCGAAAAACAATGTTTAGACAAGTCCACCTGGATGCTTAGAAACATGACACAAGATTGAATCTGTTTTCAGTCTATTGTTATTTTAACTTTTTGATTGTCTTAAATTATTTTCTTAGTGATAATTCTATTGTTTTATCCTTTTTTGTAAACTGCTTTGAGGTTGTTGTTTTTTATAAGTGGTGTATAAACTGTATGAACTTTATGATACAGTACATAATATCAATAAATGCATTTTTTTAAAAAAACAATCCATACAAGTTTGTATAAAACAATACAGACAAACCAACCTAACTAAACAGCTTAGAATTAAACAGGAGAGATAAAAACGCCTAACACGGAAGTAAAAAGTATAGAAATCAACCACATGATACATTGATTTCCTAGAGTTTGGACCAAAAGCTCTATTTTCAAACTTCCAGGGGCCTCACCCTTTCTATCTCTTGGGGTACTGCAGATACTCCTACATTAGTTCTCAGGGTGGGGAGAGGCCATGTGGGTGCCAACTTGAATAAAATAATGGGGGGGCAGGTAAGCCCCACTTCACAGAATTGATCACAAGTCATGGTGCACACACAAACCATGGCCCATCACCTTTGGGGGGACCTGCCCCCCTCAAATAATTTATGGGAGGTGAAGGGACCTCAGCCCCTGAGAACTGGCTCCTATGATCTTGGCTGTCACTCCACACAGAGGCCAATAACATACCCTCCAACATTTCTCTGAAGAAAATAGGGGTGTCCTACTGTGTTGCCCCAGTCACTCTAGCTGGCTTCCCACATATAAAAACATCGTACCATATCCTCCAACATCTTTCTGATGAAAATAGGGACGTCCTAATGAAAAACAGAACATTCTAGGATCAAGTCAGAAATCGGGATGGCTTCTGTAAATTCGGGTCCCTCCCTGGAAAATAGGGACAGTTGGAGGGTCTGCAATAACTTTCATTCCACATTCTTCTACCAAACAGCATACATTCACGTGAGCTGGGGGGTAAACAGACTTTCTCTCAGATAAGGGTAAGAGGAGATAAATATACCCTTCAAAGAGAGTGTTTTATAAATAAAAATAAATGACTATCTCTAGGGGTGGGGAGTGGGGAACCTGTGGCCCCATGGGGCAGGTCACCCCATTTGTCCTGTGAGGCAAGCTGTTGTAAACAAAATCTGCCCTTTTTCCTTATGGGGTATCCAAGAGCCTGTATAGAGTCCTTAAGTGGGTTCCCTATCGGTAAGAGAAAATAACAGAGGCCAACCAGAGAATATTGAGAAGCAAAGCAGCTATTAAGCCTGATCTTTATTAAACTGTTGCAACAAGTTCCTCACTCACCCCAAGCAGGAAAGAAGAGGAACCCACAACAAAGGTGTTCGCCCTTATATAGACTTTTTAAATTGCCCACCCTCAAACTCCAGACCGTTCCCAGAAACATCATACCTACATCACAGAAGAGGTGGTCTACAACAGAAATCTGAGTGCGTTGTTTATTTAACCCTGTCTGGCAGGTTACCTGGTTGCATTATCTGGGTTTTGGCCACTCTTTTGTTATTATAACTACTTAATTCCTGGATCCAGGTCACAGGTTCACCCTAGTCACACCTTAAATGTGCCCTTGAGGCAGGATTTGTGAGCACAGAGACAATGGGGAGGTTTTTTCTATTTCTCCCTCATTGCAGAGAAATATTTGGTCAGTTTGGGAGAGTCAAAATGGTTTCAGGACTGTCTTCCTGTACTGTTTCAAACATGTGGTTTATGTATTCATGTACAGTCATACCTCGTTACGTTTGCTTCATGTTACATTCTTTCAGGTTACGGCCTGTGGTGACCTGGAAGTACCGGAAAGAGTTACTTCCGGGTTTCGCCGCTCGCGCATGCGCAGAAGCGCTAAATCGCGCTGTGCACCTGCGCAGATACGGCGCTTCAGGTTGCGCTGTTTTCAATGTTGCGAACAGGCCTCGCAACCAGAGGTACTACTGTATGTGTTTGCCTTGTACATTTATTTTATATTTTTGAGACTTTAAATTCTTATAACAAAGCTGAGGCCATCTGAGAGGCATGACTTAGGTATGGGGGTGTGGCCTGCTGGGGACAACCTCATGGGTTTTAAAACATAAGTCATGACTCCCTAAGTTTTCTTGCTGCCACTCTAAATGAGTTAGAATGGAAGGAGAGGCTGGGGAAATAAAAACAGGAAGAGGTGGGGAGGGAGAATGTTTCAGGATACACAGATTCAAAAGCAGGGCTATGTAAGTCAGCCTCATGGCTAGCCAGGTAATGTGAATAACTGATAGTGATGGAAATGTCATTGACGCAAAGCCTTTTGTTTCACAAGATAGGAGAGAAGCCAGGTGTCTGATTTGCTTTTTATGGATATTTACAGATTTACCTGGGGTTTGCAAGGCCATTGCAGTTACATCTACAAAAAGCTTCCTGGGATGTTGGGGAAGGGCTGCAGCGCAGCAAAAGTGTCGTACTTTCAGCGCAGAAGTCCCAGGTTCAATCCCCACCAGATTCAATCCTGACAGCCGCTGCCTGTCAGTACAGACAGTACCAAGCTAGACGGACCCAATGCTATGACTCTGTAAAATTGCAGGCAGAAGGTCCCTGGTTCAATCCCCGGCATCTCTGGGTAGGGCTAGAGGAGACCCCTGTCTGAAACTCAGGAGATAGCTGCCAGTCAGTGTAGACAAGATTGAGTAGCTAGACCAATGATCTGAGTTGGTAAAAGGCTTCCTATTTAAATCAGTTATTTATCCAGGACTAGAGGGATGCGGGTGGCGCTGTGGGTTAAACCACAGAGCCTAGGACTTGCCAATCAGAAGGTCGGCGGTTTGAATCCCTGCGACGGGGTGAACTCCCGTTGCTTGGTCCCTGCTCCTGCCAACCTAGCAGTTCGAAAGCATGTCAAAGTGCAAGTAGATAAATAGGTATTGCTCCGGCAGGAAGGTAAACGGTATTTCCGTGCGCTGCTCTGGTTCGCCAGAAGCGGCTTAGTCATGCTGGCCACATGACCCGGAAGCTGTACGCCAGCTCCCTCGGCCAATAAAGCGAGATGAGCGCCGCAACCCCAGAGTCGGCCATGACTGGACCTAATGGTCAGGGGTTCCTTTACCTTTACTTAGAGCAGAGCACCTTTTTACATGCAGAAGGCCCAGGCATTTCCAATCCCCAATGGCATTTCCAGGTAAGGCTAGAGGAGACCCCTTGTCTGAAACACTGGGGAGTAGCTGCCCATCAGAGTTGACATTACTGAGCTAAAGGAATGTTGGCCTTCCTTAGTATAAGGCAGCTTCCCATGTCCTCCCCTTCCCCCACCACACAAAATGCTTTCACCTTTCTGGAGATTGCACATTTTTGCTCTTCCTGCTCATAATCAACCCAAGATCTGTTGGTTGAAGACAGCTGGAAGGAAGAATACACAAACGTGTAAACGCCCCCCCCAGCCCCTCCTGGAAGAAGCCTGCAGGGAGTGCTTTGCATGCCCCTAATTTGCTAACCAAAGCAATCCAAATATCCCTCCCCTTCCCCCCCCAGCACAGGAATGAAGGTGTTAAGGTGGGGAGGGGTGAAAGATAGGGCAGGAGGAGACAATCGGGCTTTTCATTCCTCCAGCTTTGTTGAGATTTCGATGTTAGGTTAGTTCCTAATTGACTGGCGGCTAGGATGGCTGCTGAGGATGGCAGTGTGGCCCAACTGCCTACGGCAAGTCCACATACAATGGTATCTCAGGTTACATACGCTTCAGGTTACATACGCTTCAGGTTACAGACTCCGCTAACCCAGAAATAGTACCTCAGGTTAAGAACTTTGATTCAGGATGAGAACAAAAATCGCGCGGTAGCAGTGGGAGGCCCCATTAGCTAAAGTGGTGCGTCAGGTTAAAAACAGTTTCAGGTTAAGAACGGACCTCCGGAACGAATTAAGTACACAACCAGAGGTACCACTGTACTGGACACCTTCACATCACATGGCTCCTGCCACAAAAAGAGAATATTGGGAACTGTAGTTTGTTAAGGATGCTAGGAATTGTAGCTCTGTGAAGGGGTAATTACCGTATTTGATGAAAGGGAAACGTGTGTGCGTCCTATGGGGCGAATGCAGGCTTTTGCTGAAGCCTGCGCACTGACCCCTCTCGCTCTCCAGGCTTCAGGAAGCTATCCGCAAGCCTTGCACGCCCGGGGGGAGTTTCCGCGGGCGCGCAAGGCTTGCGGCGGCAGCCTGCAGCGCGGAGCACGGGGCACCCTCCAGAGGACGCCCCGTGCTTCGCGCAGGTGTCCGCAAGCCTTGCGTGCCTGGCGGGAGTTGCCGCCGGGCTCGCAAGGCTTGCCGATAGCAGCCTGTTCTGGGGGGAGGGGAATATATATTTTTTATTCATTCCCCCCCCCCCCCAAATGAGGTGCGTTCTATGGGCCAGTGCGCCCTATAGGGCGAAAAATACGGTACTACATAATAATAATTTAAAGAAAGTAGCATTAATAGTCACTGCCTTTCAGCCTAACCAATCCCACAAGGTGCTTGTGGGGATTAAATGAAGAGTAGGAGGACCATGCCCACCAACTTTAATTGGGGGAAAAGATGAACTATAAATGTGATATGATAATGATAATGATAACAATAATTTAAAGACAGTAGTAGTAACAGTCACTGTCTCTTAGCCTGATCTACCTCCCAATGTTGTGGGGATTAAATGAGGGGGAGAACCACACCCACCACCCTTCCTTGGAATATAAATGCAATAAGTTAATAAAAAATAAGGATACAAAAAGAGAACTTTTTTTTTTAAAGCAACCTTTGGTTTTATGCCCCTCACCCTGACACAAAGTAAAACACTACTGGAAAACGGGAGCCTGGAAATCTGAGGTTGAGGAGGGCAGCTTGTGGAGCTCAGCTTTGGGGTGATAAGTTTATCAGGGTTTGCCAGCTGCCAACTGCCAAGGCTGTCAAGCAGGCCTGTTAGGGAGGGGGAAGATCTACCAGGGCAAGATAGGTCACCCTAGGCCTTATCAGAGCCCAGTCTCACAACACAGAGATCCAGAAAAGGGCTTTCTCCACCCCACAACAAAAGGCAGATTGGCAAGGCGGAGGACATGGGAACGGAGTGTAGGAGGAGGTGAAAGTCTTCCATGCAACTGGGGAACTTTGCAAAATGGAAGGTGATGGTGAGAAAATCTGCAGGACAGGCAAACATGGAAAGTCTTGGACGGGAGACACTTAGAGCAGTAGTTATTATAAAAGACTGGATCCTCTTTAAAGCCTCCTTCATATCATCCATTTAAACCACTATGATACCACTATAAACTGTAACTGGTTTCGTGTGAAATTCTGGCAGCTGTAGTTTGTTATGGGTGCAGAGAGTTGTTAGGAGGTGCACACACACACACCCATTCCCCTCCCAGAGCAACAATTTGTATATATCCTTTTATTTCCTGTTTCTCTGAATTCCAAAGCATTCAAATTATTAACATGACAAAACATAATACAGGAGAAATAAAATAGGTGGGGGAAGTGAAGTTACAAGGAACCAGGCAGAGGCGCTCACCTTCCTATCGGATGTCAAGGAGATAAATAACTATGCAACTTTTAGAGAACATCTGAAGGCAACTCTGTATATAGGGAAGTTCTTAATGTTTGATGTTTTATGGTTTTTATATCTGTTGGAAGGTGCCCAGAGTGGTTGGGGCAAGCCAATCAGATGGGTGAAGTACAAATAATAAAAAATATTATAATGATTATTACTAGTTTTTAATTGTTTTAGCTGAGTTTTGTGTACAGTTTTGCTATGTATGCACCATTCATTTTGACAAATAAGTTTATGAATCTTTTTTTAAAAAATAGACATAATAAATATATCTGCATGGACTATGTGTGTTTGCATGTGTGTCATAGAGCACATCCCATAATTCTTTGCAAAACACACAGACTTGAATACCATGGCAGACTGGCTGATGTGGAAGCTGCTCCCAATAAATGACAAGCCCCCCCCCCAACTTCCTTTTCCATGTCATTTCAAAAACTGGACAGCTTATCTTCCCTCCTATACTGTTTTCTATTTGGAGCTTTCATTGCATTTTTGGCTGTGGCTGAGGAGCTGGAATCCCCTTCCTTTCTGCTCAGTGCAAACTATCTCTTGGAGCAGAAAGCGTTTTTTTGTCTCTTCATATTTTTAAAGAGCAACATTGCACCACCAAAGCTGAATATAGTAGTTCCACAAGTGGCGGCATCCCATAGCCACCTGTTGACTCACTCACCCCTGTACAACTGAGACATGTGTTTGATAAGTCCAAAGAGTGCAGTAACACCTTGGAGAACACACTATTTGCTACCTGAGGGCTGCATTCCTTCCTAATCAACTTTCTAGGGGTCACATGGTGTGAATTTATCCTAATAAACACATTATTGTAAGCAGTATTGTCTAAAATACACATTTTTGCACAGAGTTTTCCCTAAAGCAATGCATTCATGTACTATGATTTCACAAATACATTAATTTTTACAGACACATTCCACTCGTGTATGCAGATTGTAAACATTGGTTGGTTGCAGAATTGCGATGCAAAATTAGGGTAAGTGTGGATTTCAAAGGTGCTGCATTTCGGTTCCCATATGGTTTCAGAAAGTGCAAATTTGAAATATTCACTTTTAAATGTGAACCACATTTAATTTCTCCATCATCCCTACTGGTGTGATTTTACTGTCACTTCTGGGACTAATGAGTGGAGCTGCCCTATGTATACAGAAATATAGCCTCAATTTTCCACTCTCTATTGACCTTCTCCTTGAACTATTACATGGGGCTGCCCTTAAAGATAGACTGGAGGCTGCAGCTGGTGAATAATGCAATTGCTAGGTTGTAAACTGGGTCAGCCTGATGGGACCATATAACACCAATAATGAAACTATTACTAGGGCTGCCAGTGAACTACCAGACCAAATTCAATGTGTTAGTATTAGCATATAAAGCCCCAAATGGCATGGGACCCAAGTACGTAAAAGAGCCCCTTTTCAAATACCAACCATCTCAGACCCTATAATCATCAGGTGAGGACTTGGTGGTGGTGCCACCACTTGGGGGGCTACCCAGCTGACAAGGCCTTTTCAGTGGTGGGTCCCTGGTTGTGGAATGCCCTCCCTTGCAATATGTGCCTTTCTGTTTGAAGACATTCCTCTTTATCTAGGCATTTGGTGACTGCAGAATACTGTTCCTGGTGACTCTGCTATCCTTGGATGGAATAACCTTTATAACCGTAAGTGCTTTCAGAATGTTTTTAACTGAAACTGTTTTTAGATGGTTTTAAATGTAGTGGTTTTAAGAATTATTTCATCTGTTGTGGAAGTGTGTTGTAATGGTTACAGTGTTGGACTAGGGCCTGGGAGACCAGGGTGTGAAACCCCTACTCAGCCGTGAAGCTCTCAGTCATTGTCTCTCAGTCTAATCTACCTCATAGGATTGTTGTGAGGACAAAATAGGGAAGGAAAAACAATGTAGGCCACCTTCAGCTTCTTTGAGGAAAAGCTAGTGTATATATATATATATATATATATATATATATGAATGTGTTTTAAAACTGTGTCTCTTATGTCTGTCTCCCTGGGCTTATTGGGGTGGAAGGGTGGGGTATAAATTACAGTAAATTAATAAATAATAAATGAGAAAATGAAATTGCCCTTTAAAAGATATCCCACAAACTACAAGCAACTAAAGGGCAGAGCTCGAATGAGCATTTTTATAAATATATATGACATGATTTTATTTCTTACACAAACATGTGAGGAGGCACGTGGTCACTCAGTGCCTTCAGTGTATGCAAGTGTCTGGCTCATTTAAGTCTACCCAGAACCTTTATTCTCATAGGCGGAGAATACTTTTTTGTTATAAATCTTTATTACTTGTAAAGCGAATCTTTGTATGAGCTAAAACTTATATTATCCATTTGGAGCTGTGTTGTGTACTTTTGTCCTAGGCTGTGACATTCTATGCTTTAAATCTTTTGACTCTTTATTTTCTTTCTTTTTGTTACATTTGCAAGTATTTTTGTTAACAATTCAATTATATATATATATATATATATATATATATATATATATATATGATGCACTATTTATTTTATGTGCTGTGAAGCAGTTCTCTGCAAATCCCCACTCTGCCTCCTCAGCTGTCAAGCTGAAATCCTTCTGAGAGCCCTAAACCTGCTCTCCACTGAGCCTCAAGGCCACCGTGTTATCGCTCCCTGCCACTTGCCTTTTTGTCCCTTGGATTCTCCGCCCCCGGTGATTCAGCAAAATCTTCTCTGAGGAAAGAAACAGAAGCCCCACACTGAACAAATCACAATGTCAGATTGCCAAGGTGGACGAGAGGAGAGGTGAAATACAAAAAGGGGACAATTAGGTGGTCAGGACACCATGACTAGCAAGACTTATTAATAATATTGTACCGTGCACACAGGACGTGGGTGGCGCTGTGGTCTAAACCATTGAGCGTAAGGCTTGCTGATCGGAAGATTGGCGGTTCGAATCCCCACGACGGGGTGAGCTCCTGTTGCTTGGTCCCTGCTCCTGCCAACCTAGCAGTTCAAAAGCACGTCAAAGTGCAAGTAGATAAATAGGTACCGCTCCGGCGGGAAGGTAAACAGCGTTTCTGTGCGCTGCTCTGGTTCGCCTGAAGTGGCTTAGTCATGCTGGCCACATGACCCGGAAGCTGTATGCCGGCTCCCTCGGCCAGTAAAGCAAGATGAGCGCCGCAACTCAAGAGTCGTCCGCGATTGGACCTAACAGTCAAGGGTCCCTTTACCTTTACCTTATCGTGCACACAACTTACTCAAGTGGCAGCAAGTTCCAGGGGTTGATTTTTATAACGTTGGTTTCCTTTTGGGTGGGGGAAGAGAGCACTGGAGATTTCTGATCCTTCTGGAAATAAATTGTTCATTTAAAAATATAAGAAGGTGCCTTACACTGAATCAAATCAGGCCATCTGGCTAAGAACTGACTGGCAGTGGCTCTCCAGGATTTCAGGCAGAGAACATTCCCAGCCTGGCCCTGAGCTCCCAGTGAGGATTGAACCTGGGACCTTCTGCATGCAAAGCAGATGCTCTGTCACTTGGGTCTGGCCTTTCCTATATATTTTAAAATGGACAGGTTGTGCAGATGGGAAACAAACAGCAGGCCAAACTTTGTTATTGTTGTTAAGTTATACATTTAGAAACTGCTTTACAGTCTGCATATATGGAAGCAGTGTACAACAAGAAATAATGATATTAACTATGAATAATACATACACCGGAGAGGATACCACCTTCCCTGCTGCTACAGTCACATGGGCTTTGGGTTGCTCTGTATGCTGATGGCTGTGGCTGCAGCCTACCATTTTAATTCCCCCACAATGTCTCTGGGTCCCTGACATAGTGCTTCTGCACTATGCAGAATAATCAGACACTGCGGACAGAAAACTGTAAAATTTCTCCTTCCTCATATATAGGGTGAATTCCTGAAAGCCGCCCCCTCGCAGAGCTTCACACCACAGTACTTCACCACATAGCACATAGTTAAAATGGCGGGATTTGCTTCAACAAGATGCAGTGGTGGCCACCTTTTTGAACACACCTGGAAGAGGACTGGACAAACTATTGGAGGATAAGGCTATCAATGGCTACTAGCCATGATGGCTATGTTCCCCCTCCAGGGGCAGAGGCATCTAGTTGGCCCCTGTGGGACTAGATGCTGACAGGAGTGCCAGCTTGGCCCTGCGACCATGGGTGCCCGCTGTCATGGATGTCATGCAGCGCGCATGGCCCTGGCACCAATTTTTTTGGGTGCTTGGGCACCCAGGGCCCCAGAGAGTTAGCACCTATGGAGGCTGGACTGGGTGGGCCTTTAGCCTGATCTAGCAGGGCTCTTCTTATGCTCTTATGATCAGCTCTAGTGAAGATAGATATACAGTGGTACCTCGGGTTACATATGCTTCAGGTTATAGACTCCGCTAACCCAGAAATATTACCTCGGGTTAAGAACTTTGTTTCAGGATGAGAACAGAAATTGTGCTCCGGCGGCGCAGCGGCAGCGGGAGGCCCCATTAGCTAAAGTGGTGCTTCATGTTAAGAACAGTTTCAGGTTAAGAACGGACCTCCGGGACGAATTAAGTACTTAACCCGAGGTACCACTGTAATATTTTAAGTGCAATGTTAGCAAATGTGTGCTCCCATTACATTTGAATTCTTACATCATTCTTCACCCTCAGTTTCAGCAAGGTGCAAGTTTTCAAGGAAGATCAGTAACAGTAGATAAAGTACGGTAAGTTTGCCTGCCATTACTAATTGAGGACCCCCTGAAAAACTTACGAGGAACCAGCAGCAGAAAATAATGTGCAAAACAACTGCTGTATTTAATAAACAAAACAACAACAACCCTTGTATAGTGTGCCTCTTGTGTCACTGATAGTTGTCAAATAGTGCACCCTGGTGTTCATGAAGTGAATAAACAGACTTAGAAAGGGAACAAATCAACACTCCAATAGAAAGGGCTTCCTGATTACCTTCGATGCCACCTTTTTCCTCTCTCTCCTGCAGAGTAAATGTGCCAACACTATCAGACCCTCAGAAATACTGTATTTGCCAACTCGGCTGCTTTGATATGTGGAACAGGCTCCGTATAATACTCTTTCTGCAGTTGTAAGAAAATTAAAAAAATTAAAAGCTTATGTTTTCCAGATATTTTGTGGATGCAGTTCTGTTGTTGTTGTTTAGTTGTTTAGTTGTGTCTGACTCTTCGTGACCCCATGGACCAGAGCACACCAGGCACTCCTGTCTTTCATTGCCTCTCACAGTTTGGTCAAACTCATGTTAGTAGCTTTGAGAACACTGTCCAACCATCTCGTTCTCTGTTGTCACCTTCTCCTTGCGCCTTTAATCTTTATCTACCCTTAAATGGATCCTGGGAGGTTGGGGGGAAACGGCACAGAAAGCAGCACTTACTTTATGGCACAAAACTAGCACAAAACTTGGGCATTGGTTTGGAGGGGATCATACAAAGTTGGATGTTAGGGTGTCAACTTGTACCCGTGTTATAATAATTTTAAGGTCATATATAAAAATAAATGTTCATAACTGTATATATAAACCACATGTCTGAAGCCCCACAGAAAAGGTCTTTAATCAAAACTAATTTTAAAAATTGATGTCCACTTTTCCTTCTCCTAATCCTCAGAAAAGTAAAGAAAAAAACAAACAAACATTCTTTGCTTCTTGCCAAAGTGGCTTTCTGCACCCTGGCAGCAAAAGAAATACCTTTAGATCCCTTGCTGGATCCACGAACCCAGGAATTAGAAGAGACTCGGGCATCGTGCAGGCTACCATCCCCCCTCCCCCCAAAAAGAACCTCCTACCAAAATGAAAAAGAAAAAATAGAATCTACTGTATATGTATAGGCGGAACCTTTCTTCCCTGGAACCTTCGCGATCGCCACCGTGTTGCTACGCGACGCGGAGGGGAGGACGCTTTTGAAGAGAGCGACTGTGGCGGTTCCTGGCGGGGAAAATGGTCGGGGGAGACAGCGCCGAGGGAGGCGCGGGCTGCTGCTCTGCGGCCGTCGGGGCGGACGCGGCGACTTCAAAGCTGAACCGCGACAAGAGGCTGGTGTGCGTGGAGTACCCAGGCGTTGTGCAGGACGTGGACAAGACGCTGCTGACGCTGGGCGGAGAGGAAGGGGTCTCTAGGGTAAGGATGGGGAGTGGGCGTCCTCTGAAGAATGGCTCTTCCTTCTCCCCGCTCAGGTGTCTGAGAGGCAAAGCTGCCGTGGGGCGCGGGGCGGGGTCTCAAGCCAGCCAGCATTCGGATGCCCCGGCACCCGTGCCTGGTTACATCGGACACTTTGCACGTTCCTTGTGGAACTCTTCTCTCCCAGGGAGTTTTCGTGACAGAGTTCCTCTCTCTCTCTTGCTCAGAGCCTCCAGAGGCAGGGCTGAAAAGTTGGACCCCATGGGAGTTGAGGAGTGCTTTTACTGTTACCACGCACACCATTTCCATTTAGCTCATCATCATCATCAGTTTTTCATCGCCACATCTATATCCTACCTTCCCCCAGGGAGTTCAAGGTGGCATACATGATTCTCCCTCTTCCTGTTATTTCCTCACAACAACTCAGTGAGGGAGGTTGCCCCCTAGGTCAGGATTTGAACCCTTGTCTTCCAAGGACTTAATGGCAGTTTAAAGAAGTGGCAGGTTGGGGATCTTGCTTGTGTATGGCTAATCATAAATGAATATTTTCCAGAAATGTCCCTTGTCTATGTTGAGATATTTCCCCTACGGAAGATCATTCTGCTCGGAAGAGGCTTCTGGCTACCTGAGGCAAGAGGGAGCCTCATACTTAACATCCCCTTCACACCCTCTTTATCTCTCATTTTGAAAAGGAAAGGGTGATCTGAATTGCTGTTCTGCGTGGTGGGGGTGATTGTGGAAAGGGGGGTGAGCCATTCAGGGTTGCCGTACATCTGGATTTTCCTGGCCATATACAGAATATAGCAGTCAGCAGCAGTGTCCGACCAGGAAACTCCAGATGTATGTCAGCCCATAGCATACAGCCCAGCAACTTTGGCAAAAAAATTAAATCACATCTCAACAACTTTTCCAAATACAGTGGTACCTCTGAATGCGAACGGGATCCGTTCCGGAGCCCTGTTCGCATCCTGAAGCGAATGCAACCCGCGCCTGTGCAGGTCACGATTCGCCGCTTCCACGCATGCGTGTGATGTCATTTTGAGTGTCTGTGCATGCGTGAGCGGCGAAACCCGGAAGTAACGCACTCCGTTACTTCCAGGTTGCCACGGAGTGTAACCTAAAAGCGCTCAACCTGAAGCACATTTAACTCGAGGTATGACTGTACAGTGGTACCTCTGGTTGCGAACAGGATCCGTGTGACGTCATTTTGCGCGTCTGCGCATGCGTGAGTGACGAAACCTGGAAGTAACCGTTTCCGGTACTTCCAGGTCGCCGCGGGACTTAACCTGAAAGAACGTAACATGAAGCGGACGTAACCAGAGGTACCACTGTAAAGCTCAATTACTTTTCTGTCTGGATTTTAACTGTTTGAAATATGACAACCCTACATTGTAGGGGTTGGATTATATCCAACTCAGGGTGAGAAACTACTGGCCCCTGGGGGTCAGCTTGTTGTGCATTTGGTCCACAGCTTCACTTCAGCCCAGCCCACCCTCTCTTGTCTGAGAGCCCCCAGCCTGCTGCATTACCATGCTGGTTTGGGAGGAAGCAAAACCTAATTTTCCCTCACTCATGTGCTGGCAGAATGACCTAGCCTTTATTTACGTTATTGGTTGTGTGCATACTTTTCAGATCTACACTGACCCCAGCCGAAGACTCGAGCTCTACTTCCGCCCCAAGGACCCCTACTGCCACCCTGTGTGTGCCAACCGCTTCCCGACATCTTCCATGTTGCTGAAAGTTAAAAAGAAAATGAGGAGGAAACGGACAGAAGCAGGGGATTTTGAGGAAGATGTCAGTTTTGAAGTAGACGTTCTTGGCATTGTTACCACAGTTTATAAGTTTCAAGGTAATGATTCCTTTCTCTAAGGCAGGGATGAGGAACCTGTGTGGTCCTCCAGATGCATGGCGAGAGGACCAGGGACGATGAATGTTGTACCTCAACATTTGGAGGACCTCACCCCCTTTGCAGTAAGGAAAGATTTGCCTCCATCATAAGACTCTGTAAATTTCAGTTCAGCCCTACTTCCTTGCCTCAGGGATTCTCACTGGTTGTGCTGTCTGGTGGCACCAAGGAGACCCCATGAATACGATGGGGGAGGGCCTGCCTGAATAAACCAGGGATTTCTTCAGTAAACACACCATTGTGATCAGAACAACAGCCTCTTGGGATCTCACAAAAGTAGAATCCACAGTCTTATAAATTACACAGGCTTATATAGAGGCATTGGGATGCGGGTGACGCTGTGGGTTAAACCACAGTGCCTAGGACCTGCCGATCGCAAGGTCGGCGGTTCAAATCCCCGCGGTGGGGTGAGCTCCTGTCGTTCGGTCCCAGCTCCTGCCCACCTAGCAGTTCGAAAGCACCCCAAAGTGCAAGTAGATAAATAGGGACCGCTATCCAATGGAAAGGTAAACGGCGTTTCCGTGTGCTGCGTTGGTTCACCAGCTGCGGCTTAGTCACGCTGGCTACGTGACCTGGAAGCTGTCTCCGGACAAGCGCCGGCTCTCGGCCTCTTGAGCGAGATGAGCGCGCAATCCTAGAGTCGGTCATGACTGGCCCTGATGGGCAGGGGTACCTTTACCTTTATATAGAGGCATTATCTCTACTTAGCTATACACAGATGTAGAAATAAGGCTACACTCTCAGAGGAAAACCATGGAGTAGACAGGATGTCTACTCTCTATCAAGCTGACTCAATGCTGAGGTTTTTTCCTGCACATTCTTGACACATTCTTAATAAAACAATACACTTCCACACACTATTTCACAGTTTTTACATCTCTTCACATGTAGGCTTTCTGTCAAAGCATATGGTATAATTTTTGCTACACCAGGCACCATGTTATTTCTGATTGCATGTCCAAAACATTTTGAATGTGATTGCATTGTGCAAATCTCCGCAAGTTGCCACTTTGAGAGCTTCTTGGGTTGCTACAAAGCAGAATCCCCAGTATCTCCAGATAGGACTGAAAGAGAGTCCTTCCTGAAAAACCAGAAAGTGGTTTCCAGTCAATGTAGACAATACTGAGGTAGATGGACCAGTGGTCAGACTCAGTATAAGGCAGTATGTCCTGAAGAATGTTAGTATTCAAGCGTTTTAAAGAAATTAATAGATGTTGATTTGGTACTGAATGAGATGCCTGCTTCTTTTGTGCAAGTTCACTAAGTAGTGCAGTGAGGGAACAATCTGTTGTGGTGATCTGCACACTTTTGCCTCCTTCTCTCCAGGTATGTCTGATTTCCAGTATTTGGCAGTGCACTCTGGACCAGATGGCAAACAGACCTCCATGTATGACAAAGTCCTGATGCTCAAGCCAGAGAAAGAGGAGTTCTTCCTGAGTCACCTTCCGCTTTATATCCCTCCACCCATTTTCTCACGCTTGGACACTCCTGTGGACTATTACTATCGACCAGAAACGCAACATAGGTCAGTGTCCTCTTAGGTAAAGGTAAGGGGTAAAGGGACCCCTGACTGTTAAGTCCAGTTGCAGACGACTCTGGGGTTGTGGCACTCATATCGCTTTACTGGCCTAGGGAGCCGGCGTTTGTCCGCAGACAGTTTTTCGGGGTCATGTGGCCAGCATAATTAAGCCGCTTCTGGAGAAACCAGAGCAGCACACGGAAACGCCGTTTACCTTCCCGCCGGAGAGGTAGCTATTTATCTACTTGCACTTTGACATGGTTTCGAACTGCTAGGTGGGCAGGAGCTGGAACCGAACAACGGAAGCTCACCCCATCACAGAGATTCGAACCGCCGACCTTCTTTTGTAGGTGATGGCAAATCCACCTGCTGAGCAATGGTCTCTGCTGTGGCAGGATTAATATATGTACCAGCTACTATGTTGGCTGAATATAGTTGCAGTTTAGGGTTGGACTTGGACGGTAGGGGGAAAAACCTCTGGTCCTCAGGCCAAACATAGCCTTCTTGGCACCCATATCCAGCCAACTAGCTTATTGAGCTCTGTCCTCTCCACAACATCTGGAGGGCAACCCTTGATCTAAGAAGTGGTATTCCCCTCTTAAGGGAACTCCTATTCTTTTTTTGGGGGGCAACAAACAGCTTTTTTCATGTTCAATAGTACAATATAACCATATTGGAACCAAATAAAAATAAATAGTGTCTTATGCAGTGTAGGTCCAGAGTATAAAAAAGGAAGCTCTATGGGAGATTGACAAAGGGATACACACACTGTTTCCATTGTCCCCTGTACAAATTAAAGAAGATATAGAATAATAATGGATATCTTCACATAAAAGTCATATTCAGCTGGCCCAAGTTCTGCAAAAGGCTGCCTGTTCCTGTTTATTATAAAGATTCACCAGATGGCTGCAAAGTCTTTAGGCTCCACTTCATCTTTCCAGACTCTCAGATGGTGTTTTCGTTTTTCAGAGGCAGCAAAATTAAGAACTTCTTAAAACTATCTGTCCAGAGTGATATTGGTTACATTCTTCCACTCTTGTTCAGCTGCCAAGCATGCTGCAACCAGCAGGCCCTGTCCTCCTTTAGATTTGGCCCTGCCCACCACTGCCTAGCATGTAGTCCCTAGAATGCTACTCACATAGATCAAAAGAGTGCCCCGCACCTGTTGTACCTGGGAGCAACCTTCGATACACCCAGAAGTCTCTAGTTGACTGTAGTGGCTATTGGTTCTGACAGCTGCAACAGGCACCTGTAGAGAGCCCCTATCCACCCTTCTTGGTACCTCTCCTGGCTTGCTTACCTGCCCAATGCATCACCTGACTTCTTCTGGCAGCAGGGAGGAACAACAAAGTCAGAGTGACTTCTGTGTTCCTCTCTGCTTCTAGGTTAAATCAACATGTGCTTGTTGCAGCTGTCAGAACTGATAGTTGCTACAGACATGCAGAGGCTTTTGGATATGTGGCATTGAGGTATGAACCCAGCTCTCATTTCACTTGGGTTTGCATGCACAAAGGAGTTGAAACAAGGTATTGGAGAGTGAAATACATACTTCTCTTTGATGTCCATGTGTTCCTTAGATATTCATCAGTGCAGCTCAGATCCCAGGGTTGGGGCAGCCACATTGTTGACATTTGACAAGAGGTGGCTGTGCTTTCCAATTCATTAGAGGTAACATTTGGAACACTTCTCATGCTAACACCTTTGATTTTTCTCACTGTTATTCTTCATAGCTCACTTTGCTATAAAGTATCTGAAAGCAATTTAACAATAAAAGCATCAATAATCAAAACAATTTCTAATATAAAAACAGTTAAAAACAATTTTGTATAAAAACAGTTAAAGCGATGATTGCTTTTTGTGATTTTTATTGCAATAAATAATACCTACAACATACATAAAAATGTTACCTTGGTTTCCCCTTTCACAATAAGGAGAACATATGGTTGGACACTGTCATTACATTTCCCCTTCCTGTGTTAAATAAAAAGTGCCTTTAGCTGTAAAAGCCAGTTATTATCTGGCTGTCATCCTTCCCTGGCTGTTATATAACTTGCCAGTTTCAGCTATCTGTCAGGTAATTTCCAAACAGCCTTGAAAAATAGGAGCAGTAGTCTTCCCACCCAGCCTGCTCTCAGATGAACCATGACTGCATGTAGAAGATTTCAGATAAATTCAAGATTGCAAAGCTCAACTTCCCCCTCTTTAAATAAGGTTAATTCATGATAACAAGATTCCCATTATTAGGTCCCTCCAGACTCCCCACAAACTGACAAAAAAAGGAGAATCTATTTAGCCTCATATCCACTATACATTTAAATAGTTTCTGGTTTAACAATCAGTCCTCCTTCCTAGGGAACTGTGAGGATTTCTCCTCCAGTATCTGTTTTGAACCCATTTCAAGGGCTGTATTATGGGAAGGGATATAAATAGGCAGGACTAAGTGGCTCGTGATCTGATCCAGCAAGGTACTTATTTGCCTTAACTAGCTGAATGAATGAATTATGGTAATAAACCAATAAAATTTAGGGTAGGCAGAATAAGGCTGCAATCCTATGTACACTTCCTGGGAGTAAGCCCCACGAACACAGTGGGTGATAAAAGTAGATCCACTGAAATTAATGGACATCTGTAAATAACTTTCAAAGTGAGTTCCCTTCTAAAGAGGGGATTGGTCCACAGCCTCGACCATTGGGTTGAGTTTATTTCATACTCTTATGTCATGTTCCCATTGGCCTTTGATTTTGGTGAGGGGCCTGTAGTGTTTTGGAGTAGTATTTTATATGTTGCCGATACCGTCCCTTTGCTGTGTCCCTCTGTTGACAATCGCCTAGTGGTTGCTGACTTGATTTCTGGGTTGTTTAAGAATGCATGTAGTTGATGATAGGTCAGTCAGGATATTTGGTTGTCCATTAGTTTGTTCGGTATTTCTTGTGACGGTTGCCTTGTGGGGTTGCCTAGTCTTTTAGGCGGTATAGCCTTTTAGGCTTGCCATACCTTTACTTGAAAGCTTTGTGATGCATGGTGGAACTGTGGGTGGTAGGCTAGGGGGATTAACAGGGATAGGGCAGGGAACAATGCTGAAGACTTGGAGTAGATTTTTTAAGGGTTTATAGGAAGTTGGGGCCAAATTTCAAATCTCTCGTTTCCTCTTATTCAGTCTTCGTTTCTGGTGCTTTTTGGCATGGCACCTTTGGGCCCAGGTTACATTGAGCAGTGTGGAAGAGTCTCTTCATAATTTGTGTTGAAGAAATATAGCTCTAACTTTTCAGTAATACAAGGGAAGAAAAATATCAAGTTTTAGTGGGTCTACTGGGTAGAGTTATTAATAAAGGAAGAATCAAACTCTCTAGGCAACCTGAACAAATTACAGTATAAAAGACCAACAGATTCTCTCCAGTTCTTTAATGACAAAATCCAACATTAAATAGAGTCTTATTAAACTGGCCTGCTGCCTTACTAAAGAAGTTGAAATTCAAGAGGCCCCCATCCATGTTAGCATTCCACCATGTCCTGAAGGCAAGTGTTCTGCTGAACAGAACTTGTGATTTTATTTCTCAAACTGGTTTTTGTTACTGTTTTAGTTGTTAAGCTTTTTATTGTTTGTATGGTTGTACATCTTAATTAAGGATGTTTTAATGACCCAATGGATTTATTGTTGTGTAAGAATTTTTTTTATGGCCTCAGAGCTTTGTCTAAATGGATACAACAGTCTTCTTGATATTAACAAGGTCTGTGTCCATTTTCTCAGTTCAAGGGAGTTTGGAGTTTTTTTAGGAGTGAAGCAGCTCAGACCAAGCTTTTATGGGAGCTGAAGGCTCAACCCATTCCTGGCTGTCAGGCAGGCTCTGATCCAGGCATGTGCTTACATGTACTTCCCCCTACTTTCGAGTGACCACTCATGGAACTAGCTATCACTTAAGTTCCTGTCTGCCTCACTTCCTCTGTTACTGTGGCCAAGTGGTCAAGGCAGGGTGTGGGTTCTGAGAGCTATGTGAGAATCCAGGCAACTAGCGTGGGAGCCTCCAGTCCTGGGGCATAGATATAAAGATCTATTGGCTCTTCAGTACTACTGATCATATGGAGATCCTTTGAAGTGGGGTCTGTGTGTCTCTGACCCCTGCTCTTCCTCTGAGGAGGTCATAAGTTCCAGATCTGGGAAGGGCTGAGTTCTGAGTCTCATCAACACATGGCAGCTCCATGCTCACCATCCTGAGTTCCACAATTGAAGACACCAGTGTGATATAGAGCTTAGAGTGCTGGACTAGGGTTTTGGAGACCAGGGTGCAAGTACCTTGGGCAAAAAAAATGAGAGGCACAAATACAAAATGGGTGACACCTGGCTTGAGAGCAGTACATGTGAAAAGGATCTAGGAGTCTTGGTTGACCACAAACTTGACATGAGCCAACAGTGTGACGCGGCAGCTAAAAAAGCCAATGCAATTCTGGGCTGCATCAATAGGAGTATAGCATCTAGATCAAGGGAAGTAATAGTGCCACTGTATTCTGCTCTGGTCAGACCTCACCTGGAGTACTGTGTCCAGTTCTGGGCACCACAGTTCAAGAAGGACACTGACCAACTGGAACGTGTCCAGAGGAGGGCAACCAAAATGGTCAAAGGCCTGGAAATGATGCCTTATGAGGAACGGCTAAGGGAGCTGGGCATGTTTAGCCTGGAGCAGAGGAGGTTAAGGGGTGATATGATAGCCATGTTCAAATATATAAAAGGATGTCACATAGAGGAGGGAGAAAGGTTGTTTTCTGCTGCTCCAGAGAAGCAGACACGGAGCAATGGATCCAAACTACAAGAAAGAAGATTCCACCTAAACATTAGGAAGAACTTCCTGACAGTAAGAGCTGTTTGACAGTGGAATTTGCTGCCAAGGAGTGTGGTGGAGTCTCCTTCTTTGGAGGTCTTTAAGCAGAGGCTTGACAACCATATGTCAGGAGTGCTCTGATGGTGTTCCTGCTTGGCAGGGGGTTGGACTCGATGGCCCTTGTGGTCTCTTACAACTCTAAGATTCTATGATTCTACCTGCTCAGCCATAAAACTCCCTGCGTGACCTTGGGTCAGTCATTCACTCTCTGTCTAACTTACCTCGCAGGGTTGTTGTGAGGATAAAATGGAGAGGTGGTAGAAGTGTGTACACCACCTTAAGCTCCTTGGAGAGATGGTGGAATATAAATATAATAATAAAACAAATAAATATAAATGCAGGCAATCAACCCACCACTTAGCAAAATTCATGTCTTTTTAATGAACAGATTCATGGTTGCCTCTTCAGAAATTCTCTGTTCAGATAGCAGTTTAAAAGGGGGCATTAGAAAAGAAAAATAGAAAGAAAATTACCTTTTTTTCAAATTTTTTAAATTTGAGTTGTCATAAACAAAAAAGCAAGCATTATCCAAATTTCACACAACTGCGTTGAATGGGATTCATTTTTGTAATTTCTGTTTCCCTCCCCTGCAGGGAAGGATATCAGAACCCCACGTTGTCCAGCGAAAACCTGATAGGTCTCAGCCGGGCCCGTCGGCCCCACAACGCCATCTTTATCAACTTTGAGGATGAGGAGATCCCCATGAAGCCTTTGGACGCTGCAGAGCAGACCTGGAGGAGAGTTTGCAGCAATGCAGTGGATCACAAAGCAGAAGAGGAACTGAGGAAGGTAGACACACCTTTTGGGGTCTGGTCACACACTGAAAGACATGTTTGGAAACTTGGGACATCGGAGCCAGGGTTGCCTGGAACTCCCTGTTGAGAGTACCTTACTTGGTTGAGAGGCAAATCTTTTACCCCCATTTTCAATAATTTTATTTGTATAGCATGTACAGAACATTTATAAAAAGGGCATCAGGACAGAAAAGTATATTCTGTAGAAAAGCCATACGAATCCCTAACAACACCAAATCACCAAAAAACGAGACTACGGCATGAAAAGAAAAAGTTTGAAGGGCCCCAAGGAGGAGACAAAGGGCCAGATCAGTCCAGCAATTCTTTCAAATAAAGTCATACTTGGCTGGAACGAGGCAATCCATTGTATGAGTCAAGAAAGGCCCCCATATTAGGACATGGCTCTTCCTGAATGCTTGGCATATTGGCATCGAGTGCAAAGAATTGCCAAGGTAGACAAATATGAAAGTGTTTGCTGTCCTTTCTTGACCTATGTTAATAAGGACTGGGCCTTGCTACAAGCTCTGCAGGCTCAGATTGCTTTGTAGGAAGCGTATTCACAATTTTCACACGCATGATGTCTTTATGGTGAGACAAGGCAAAGCTGAAAATGTTAGTAACAATTTACTTTACTGTATGTGGAAAACACTCTATTTTTGTATAGAATGCCTGTGGAACCTGATTTGTTATTAATGGTTTTTTTGTTATTATTATTTAATGCACTGTTATTATCCAAGTGGAACACTCACACACACCTCCCGATCTGGTGCAGCCAGAAATCTTGGCAGCTTTAAGTTCATGAATTAACTTTTCCAAGGAAACAATGAACAGAGTCTT
This sequence comes from Podarcis pityusensis, assembly GCF_964106645.2. NCBI lineage: Eukaryota > Metazoa > Chordata > Lepidosauria > Squamata > Lacertidae > Podarcis > Podarcis pityusensis. Next base: position 14,780,188 of record NC_138044.1, on the reverse strand, counting down.
TTGATACTTCACATCCTTCCAGCTTTGGGTTATAGTTAGACCCTTTCTTGTATGTGTTTCTGTTTTGTAGCTGTTTGAGGTCCGCCCAGTCTGGTCTCGTAATGCTGTGAAAGCCAATATAAGCATCCACCCTGACAAGCTCAAGTTCCTTCTGCCTTACTTAGCTTACTACATGGTGAGTGCATTATGTTTCGTGTGTGTGTGTGTGTGTGTGTGTGTGTGTTGCTTTCTTAAAAAGAGTTCCCAACAGCTCATATAGTGACAATAGATTGAAATGTTCACTATTTAGTAAATGCAGTAGTGATCAAATGTAGTTGCCAGAAAGCATGCAGCTGGGAAGAATTTTTTTTGGCCGGGGGGGGGGCACTCAGTAATATATTCCAGAATGTAAAAAAATTGTTGGCCTTCTTAGGCAACTTATATCAGAGGCAGGGAACCTTTTTCAGCCCAGGGGTCGCTTTAGCTCACAGGCAGCTCTTTAGGAGCCACGTCCCAGTGCTGGGCAGGGCAGGGCCTGAGGCAAAGAGGTGTGGCCAGTGGCAAAAGTCAGTGGGAGTTGCTGGGAACTGTAGGACAGGAGAATACTCTTGTGCTCTGGTCCTGCTTGTGGTTTTCAGACAGGCATCTCGTCGGCCATTGCAAGAACAGAATGTTGGACTAGATGGGCCATTTGCCGGATCCAGCAGGGCACCTCTTATGTTCTCATGTTCAGTGGGTGTTACTCTTGCCCTTGTACAATAGGCTGCATTCCAACCATGCAAAAGCCCCTGGTTTCTACACATACAGACATACCTTTCTCCTTCCAGATATATAAGAACCATTGCCACAGTTCAGGGATACAGTCCAATCTAGCAAAAGCACTTGAGGGATGTGTGGCATGAGGGGAGGCATGACCTGGGAAGCGTCCTGTGGGCTGGGTAGAGAGGACTGAAGGTGTGCATTCGGGGCTTGAGCTTGAGGTTCCCCACCTGTGATTCATCCAAGTTTCCAAAGCACATGTTAAATTGTCTCCATCTTGGCAGTGCTCCATTCCTGAAAGCTCCAATTTTTTTATTGGGGTATTGTCATTTCCCCCCTATTTTGTGATTGACAAGAAAGCAATCATTCAAAGCAGAAGAGAAGAGAGAAGGGAGAGGAGTCGGTGGAAGAAGATTGGAAAAAGTTTAAAGACTATTTACAGAAATATTGTAAAATTAATGAATGTTAGAATGATGTTGGATAGAAACTAAATGGTTTCTAGCTGTAATGTTATAAGGGAATATGAAAAAATGGACTATTAATAGGTAAAAATCTAATGTTACAATACTTTAAGATTGAAGATTAGGATAAACAAAGAGGGGAGGGATTTGCTGAACTAACAAACTGAATTGGAATACAGAAAAGGGTGGCGTGAGGAGGTCCGGGAAATAAGCAAATGAAAGATAAGTGATTGAAAGACTGAATTGTTTTTAACTATTTTTATTTTGTATTTTTCTTTTTTCTTTTTTCTATTTTGTAATATTTTGAAAATCTTAATAAATATCTTTTAAAAAAAAACAAAAACAAAGCATTTATATCCTTCTCTTTACTTAATGGTCTCAGAGCAGATAACAAGTAAACAGAGCACAAACAGCGTAATACAAACAGCATGCGGTTTAAAAGAAATAGGAATCAAAAGTTTTTTTAAAAATTGTATTATTTATTTATTCAGTTTCTATCCTGCCCACCCTCTCAAAGGAGCCCAGGACAGTAGTTTCTTTATTCAGCACTCATAAAATTGCCCACAGACCCCCTCTGCTGTGGTGCAAGAGTTAGTGTTCTGGGAAGTTTTGAAATAACTTTGAAATAAAGTTTTGAAATGGGACATTTTTCTCCACTCTCTAGAAGTAAAATCTAGATGGCGGCAATGACAGGGGCCAGCCATAAATGGCTTTTCTGTGCACAATTTCCTTTCCTTCCCATTTTCCTAAACCTAAAAATCTAAAGCTTTGCTGCCACCAACACTTTTAAAGGTCTTGACAGCAGCAAAATCGTGGTACATTTTTTTGCAGCTGTTGTTAAAATGATTGTGGTGTTGTGATGTTTTTTAATCTGAGAGTGCTTTTTAATAAAAAGGTTATTTCAGTCCTATGTTTGGATGTAAGATTTAAAAAAAAAAGCATCAAAACCAGAGCCTCACATTCTTGTAATTCTGTGTGCCCCTGTAGCTAACCGGACCCTGGAGGAGCCTGTGGGTCCGCTTTGGTTATGATCCCAGGGAACACCCAGAAGCAAAGTTCTACCAGGTCCTGGATTTCAGAATTCGCTGTGGAATGAAATACGGTAAAAATGGAAGCAGGCCATCAGAATACTGTTGTACTCTTTACTATCAGTGCCTTTTGGGTGGGCGGCAGAGGAAAGGTCTAGGCTACAAAAGGACCAAGCAGCCAAATATATATATCTATTTAAAATTCCTGGTATAATTTGTTTCTCTTTGAGAGGTGCTCTTCTCCATCATCTCTTCTGCCTCCACAGACGTGTTTTATTTTCCCCCAGGGTACGCCCCTAATGACATGCCGGTGAAAGCTAAACGCAGCACCTACAACTACAGCCTGCCCATCACCGTGAAAAAACCAGGTATGTGGTACAGGCAAGAGGGTGGGTAGATATTTCTTTATCTTGTTTAGTGAATTAAACAATTGTGATTTCTTCCATCAATTCGCAGGGGTGTCCTTTGTGGCTCTCTCTGATCCTGGTACAATTTTTCAATGAGATGAACCTCCCTTTTGGGGCTCCTGAGCAGATGCCTGCTGAAAACAGGGCTTGCTGTCATCACTGATTGCAAGTCCTGCTTTCAGCAGGGATCTTTTCAGATGCGGCTTGAAATTAAAGCCGGGGTTGCAAAGGAAGGAAGGAATTTCACTCTCAGTTCTTCCTTTGAAGTTGAATCACCTGACATCATATGACACCAGGTGATTGACAGGTAGGTGGCTTCATCTGCCTGTCAAAAGTGGCCTCTGGTGAGTGAGCCAGTTCATCAGCCTTTGTGAGATACTTGCCTCTCAAATGCTGACGTCTGTGCTGTGTGGTAGACCACATGCTCTGCACGCAGGAGACCCCACTATCAATCCCCACTCTGTCCAGGTTGGGCTGGAAAACTGCCCTGTCTGAAATCCCAGGGAGCTGCTGCCAGTCTGCAGACAGTACTGAGGCAGATGGATCTGTGGTCTGTCTTGATAGAAGGCAGCTTCATATATTCCTTTGCCAGTTGCACACAGAACCAGTAGTTACCAGGTGTGCAGGGCATTTATTATTTATTATTATAAAACAGGATCAACAGGTTGTCATGTTGTAGTTTGTTCTTCCATCCTTGGTGTCAGTCAAGAAAAAGTGGATAGAGAGAAGTTAAATTTCCCCCTTTCATAATACTAAAACTTGGGTACCATCCAACGAAGCTGAATCTTGACAGGTTCTGGGCAGACAAAAGAAAGTAATTTTTCACACAGTACATAGTTTGAGTGTGTAATTCTCTCCAGCAAGATGTAGTGGTGGCCAACAACTTGGATGACTTTAAAAGAAAATTTGACAAGTTCATGGAGGAATAAAGCTAATCAATGGCTGCTAGTCATTATGGCTATGTTCTTTCTCCACTGTCAGAGGCAATATGCCTCTGAATGCCAGTTGCTAGGAATCACAGGTAGAGAAAGTTGCTGTTGCAATCATGTCCTGCTTTGGGGCTTCCTAGAAGAGGCTTTTGGTCAGCCACTGTGAGAACAGGATGCTGGACTAGATGGGCCTTTGCCCTGATCCAGCAGCCAGGCTCTTAAGTTGCTGTGCAACATGTGATTTGGGGACTCTCTTCCTGCCCTTTGCAGCAAGCCATGTAGTTGGCATCCAGGACCTTAAGCAAGGACTGAGCACCTCTGGGATGTCCAGTCCACGGAAATCTGCTTTCAGCAAGTATAAACTTAAAGTAGGTATTTGACTTCCTCCTTGTTTTTCCTCCTGACTTCACCCTTTTTTCCTCTTGTGGCGTACTAGGAAGATCTGTCTCCAGACACATTGTCTCCTCTGGGGAAATACAGATTTAGTCACGTGAAAGAAATGGGTAGCAGCTTAAAGGCAAAATGCCCAATAGTATAAATTCATCCTCCTGTCACTGTGTAGGTGGGAATCCTTGGGGTTGATGCAAGGGAGACCCAGTTACCCTGTTCAAGTTCAGAGGGCTGCTCTGGGAAATGGAAATGTGGCGGTTTGGGGAGGAAGAGATTGAATATAACAACCATGATGACTCTTTGTGGGTTCTGTATTGGAGAAGAGGAGGAAGTTGGGGTGACAATCTGACTTTGGAGGAGCTAAGGGTTTTCTCCAAGTCAAGTCAGCAACAGAGGGCCCCGTTGTGGGAACATTTTTACTTTCAGTTCCATTGTCTTTTGGTGTCTTCAATCCCTCTGCTTCTTCCTCTCTCAGGATTCAATTTACATCTTCCGAGAAGGTTCCCTGCCTCCTTATCGACAGATGTTCTACCAGCTTTGTGACCTGAATGTGGAATGGTACTTGTGCTTGATCAAAAGGGGCTCTAAAGTAACTTGGGGGGGGGGCAATTTATGTCTGTGTTCATGCATGTCTTTTGTATGTCTGTCTGAACCTCAAAGGTATGCTCCCCGCTGTGGTTGCCCTGCAAGCAAAACCTGATCTGAATTTTTCCATGGGTACCCTTGCAGTAATGGAAAATTCAGCTTCCTGTAGGGAGAGGAGAAGGCTTGCACTCCTTAAACATTGAACCTTCAGGAGAGAGTACCTTTGTTTCCCCTTCTTAGGCAGTTCCCAGCATTCCTTTGAAACAGGAACCCACAATTACCAGGGACCAGGGTTTTAAAAATCTACATTTGATGGGTTTGTTGGTTCTTCCACTGATGATTTGACACATCCAGACTCTGAGTCTTTTTGTCCTCAGTTTATTTTTTGAGACCAGGGTCAACCTTCACAAGGGAATCAGACCTAATTTGTTCAGTCCTTTTGGGGGAAGAGAGAATCTGAGACTAGTCTCTGTTCAGCTTGCAGAAGATCATTCGCCGGAATGATGGCATGGAGATGGTGTGTACAGAGAGGGACGGCTGGTGTCTTCCCAAGACCAGTGATGACTTGCGGGATACCATGTCTCTGATGATAAAGCAGATCATCCGCTCCAAAAGGCCTGGTAATATACTATTAATCAAGGGAGGTCAGAACCTGGCAATGAATCCAGGTTTTTACAAATGTTAACCTGACCTGGGACAGCTTGTGTGGCTCTTCTAAGAAAGCTCCTGCCGCTTGCAGCTTGAATTACTTGTATTGGATTTTTTATTTTTTTAAAGTATGATTAGGGATGTCTTTTCAATATATTGAAAACATATAGTCCTCCACCCAAGTTCATTTTATTAATGTAGCTTAGGCTTATAAAAATCAATCCATTTTATTGACTGAAATTCATTGCTAGGTGACCTTGGGCTGGTTACCAAAGCTCATGTCTCCACTGTCAGCATGATGCCTCCGAGTGCCAGTTGCTGTGAATCACAGGTGCAGAGAGTGCCGTTGTGCCTAGATGCTGCTTGTGGGCTTCCTAAAAGAGGCACTTGGTTGGCCATTGTGAGAAAGAGAGTCCTGGACTAGATCAGCCTTTAGTTCTCTCAGCTTAATCCCTGTCACACATTGGTTGTCTTAGGATAATAGACACCTTGCGCTCCTTGGAGGAGAAGCAGGATATAAATTTGAATAATAACAATACATAATCAATTAAGATTTACTAAATCAACTAACAACCCTAGATACGCATATTTGTTGGAGGGAGAAATAACTGCTTTTGGAATTACAATGGAAATCAGTTTCTTCCTGCCACTGCTGGCTCTCTGTTTCCTTCAGAGGGGACCCCTGAGGGAGTAATTCTGACTGACCTTTGGCTACCCTGCCCCTTTTGCCCCAGTGGAATTCCTCAGCCATCCCTCCACTCATCCATCCCTGACATTATCTTCATCCCTTTCCCCATCTTTTGCTCCAGCTCTGTTCACAAGCACTTCGAACACAGAAGAGGGCAAAGAGCAGCTGGCGTTCGAGTCCGGAGAGGAAGAGGAGGAGGAGGAGGAAGAGGAGGAGTTCAAAGAACCATCTGATGGGAGTGAGAATGAGATGGAGACAGAGATTCTGGACTATGTGTGATGCACCAGAACTGGCACTGTGGACCTATTCCTGGCGAGGACCTTTGCTTCTCTTGTCCCTACAGGCAAGACAGGAAGCCAGGCCTAATGAGACAAGAACCCATCCATGTCTCTTCTACTCATCTTTGGGTTCTGTTCTTTACAGACACCTATGTGTGCCTTTTTGATACTGATTTGGGGGTGAAGATTGTGATGAGTAAGGCTGCTTATCCTTGAGCTCTGCAGACATGGCAAATGTGCAAGTAATGGGGCTGGAGATACCTTATCCCGAGAGGTTTTGCTAAGTATTCCTCTAATGAAGGCTTAGCTAATTGGTTAACACACAAGCCTGGTACACCTTCATCTTGGCATTGGTTAGCATCTCATTCTCCCATATCCTTTAGGAGAGGCAAGCCATTGCTGTAGCCACCTTACTAATACACCTGTCCAGCTCTACCACCTCAGACGTGTGGTCACCAGGGCTGGTGCATGGAGTGCTGGTGATGTCCTGACCTAAGATTTTAGTCTTTTGTCAGGCTGATGATGAAGCCAAACTCCATACAGTCTTGGGCAAAATGTTTGATGAGTTTCTGTGGAGTTTCTTTGGAGTGTGCTGTCAAGGCTGTGTCATCTATGAACAATATATATTGGATAAGAACTTGCCACACTTCTGCCTTGGCCTGGAGATGTGCCAGGTTGAACGGACTCCCACCACTCCTTGAATGGACACACAGCACACACTGTCTTCAGTCAAACTGAAGGCATATGAGAACAACAGGTTGAAGACTATGCCAAAGAGACTCCTTAGTGTAGTGATAAAGCTGGATATCAAATCCAAACTCCTCTTCTTCTCTTGTGGACTTTTGGTGGGCATCTTACCTTTTCAGTTGATGAGGTCAAAGGCCTGAAGTCCAAATACCTGACCAGGAGCCCTTGTGACTGTGCATAGATTAAGTTTGAGTAATAGTAGTTTTTCCTCTTATGTTGCCAATGAAAGAGTATAAAGCATTCGTATACTGATGAACGTGTGAGTGGGGTTCAAAGTGAAGATAATGATTTATGTTTGAATTAAATTTAGATCAACCAAATTGAGTCAAATGCTGATCAGAGGAATTGTTCATTTTCTGGAATACTGGCATATGCTATGAAATTAAGCCACATTGGGGTAAAGCCATCTTTTTTGATCTGTCCATCTGTCAACTGTAGTTTATTTGTAACTCTCTCAAGGAGGATTGTTTCCCAACCGTGTTTTGTACCAATGGTCTGTCATCGTGCCAGAAAGCTCTTTCCAGTGTCTGGTTATGTTGCATCTCACTGCTTGTAATAAATGGCTTGCTAATTCTATATTATGTAAATTCAGATGATCATGTAATATATTTAATAAAACTAATTCTCATTTGACTTCCAATTGTTAATTAATTCTAGAAGGGCTGGATTTTTGTACATTTCCACCACATGTGGACTATGGACAATGTACCAAGTGTGGGGCAGCTCCTCTAGCGAAGGGGTGAGGTGCCAGGATGGATCATTGCCAGCTTCCTGGGTGTTAGGTACCACCTATATATGAGTTTTAGGGTAATTCTCTGCTGCTTGCCAAAATAGACTTAAAGGTTTTTTTTGTCCAATGTCTATTCCATTGACCTGGGTCAAATTCATAGCTGAAATCACATTCCCTTTGATGTTTAATAGGGTCAAGTGAACCCACCGATGCACTGAGTAGAATGCTATAGATTATGGATGTTATACCTGGGCCTTGTCCTTCTGTGGCTATTACAAGTCTTTCAAATGGGGCCATTGGCCTTGCGGCTGCCTTAGTGGTGAGTGGTAAGTTTGCTTACTGGGTTAGCAAAAAAAGTGCAGATTTGGAGAAGTAGCAGCCAAGGGGTTTGTAAGTGTCCTTATTTAGTCCATATTTCTTGGTCCGACAGTGGTGTATTTCTGTTATAAAAGTCACATGACTGGTATAGACCTTCTGTTCTCCATCTGGCCACATAAAATTGTCAAGAAGTGTTGTGAAATTGTGGGTGGGAGGCGAGGGCTGCCAGAGGGGACAGTGCAGGAGTTAGGAGTCCTGCCTTCTCTTTCCATGCATTAAGAATGGTTTGTGTGGATCACATTTGGAATGTTCTGAACGTTTGCTTTAAAGGGTATGCTGAGGTTGGAATTCCCTCAGTTCTGTTTTCAGTTGAATCTTTCTGAGAAACATAAAGGTGGGGATTGATCCTAGTTTTTCATCTGTGCTCACCTCCTCATTTATAACTCACAGCAAAGTTTGGATGTGAGAGAAGTACCAGCTGTTGAATGGATGGGGACAGAACTCAGCCTGTGTCAAGGTAAGTCTCAAGGTTACCCTCCAGTCACCCCACATTTACCTTGGAAGTTTACACCGTCTATTTGGCAGCCCCGTGGAACCTTCCATGACGATAGTGCCACTCTCTTGTCCCATGCAGAGATAAGTTGAGTTAGATTAGGGGTATAAAGGGACCTACCTGTACTGAAGAAGTCCCATTTGGAGTACACCATGGGTCGCTGGGAAGTAATGTGCCTTGCCCTCTGCCTGGGCGCAGTGGGGGCAGCAAAGGTAAGCATGGGCATCAAAATATTTGCTTAAGAGAGCACCACCAAGCTGCTGCTAATCAGGAATCAGGATCCAAAGAACCATTCTCTTAAATGGGATCAGAGGGGCTTAATTTTTTTTTAAGTGTTCTTATAGAGTTATACAAGTGGGTCCTACAACAAAACGTTGCAGCATGGAGCATTCTCTGTCTGAGACTCCCAACGATTCCATTCCATTCTCCCCCACTTAGATAGTTTTCTGTTTCTCCCTATGCTTAGTCCTCATTTGGCTGTCTTAGAGGGTTTCCACTGCCTAAGTGTCCATTTCCTTCTGCTGGCCCCAACTAAAAATTGTGTTTGTGTGGTTTGGCTATATAAGTAATGGCACATGAAACTCAAAATACATTTCTTCCCTTTTTGTTGGTTTAGCTGGGCATCGTGAACACGGAAGGAGGTTTTGTGGAAGGCGTCAATAAAAAGTTGGGCCTTTTCGGGGATTATGTGGACATCTTCAAAGGAATCCCTTTTGCTGCACCTACCAAGACTCTTGAAGACCCCCAGCCTCACCCAGGCTGGCCAGGTAAAGAGGGAGCGGGGGGGGGGGGGCGATGTCTGCACTTTCTTTTTAAACTTTTTTTTATTGTATTTTATTTTTTACAATGTCCGCACTTTTAACTACCAACAATGCCCCTATGAACATTCCAAATGCTGAAAATGGTTTCTACATTGTTATATTAGGAATCCTCACAAGAACCATGTGAGGTGCCCCCGTGTTGTTACTTCCATAATTACAGTGGGGTGGGGCTCAGATTGAGAAAACAGCAACTGGAGCTGCCATGCAGAAGTTCACCTGTTCAATCTCCTGTGACATATACAGGTACGGCTGGGAGAGACTCCTTGCCTGAAACCCTGGAGGGTTGCTGCCAGTTGGTGTAGACAGCACCGAGCAAGATGAACCAATGACTTGAAGCAATGCAAGGGAGAGTCCAATGTTCCTAAACTCCTTTTTACCCTGAGCTTAACCATATGGCCTAGCTGGAGTGACTCCCCTATGAGGAAAGGGTTATATCTTGATAAAAGGCGCAATGCAGGAGGACATGGGTCACCGATTTGACCTCTATAAAATAATTCAAAACACACTTATATGTGTGCGCTTCACTCTTGCCACATTCAGGGCCTGAGTTAATTTTTCCAGAGAGACCTGTCCCGTTGTCTTCCAAGCTTAAGTTGTCACTACCCAAAGTTGCTACTAAAAAGTTGCTAAAAAACTCCATACAATTTTGAGATCTCGTTTGGTCCTGGAAACAGATTCGGCTCTGTTAATTGAGGTGATATAACAATCTCCGGCTTAATAATGACTTTTAGACCAGAGGATAAACAATATAATTGCAACTTGTGCTGGTTTCAAGGGTTCTGTCCATGCACAAAAACCACATGTACCCAAACCTTTGGAGCCAAAGAGAATTTTCTGGCCTCCTGGAGCAGGTGCACTGAGCAGGCATCTCTCACAAGCAAGGCAGAGAGCTTAAAGCCTCTTTTTCGTGCTGAGTCTGCTTGGGTTATCCAGCTTAAAAAGAGCTTTTTAAGCTCTGCTTTGCTTGTGGGGAGGTGGGCAAGGCCCATTAGTTGCACCAACTCTGGAACTCTTGCATGAGATTTTGCGGGAACTTGGGTGGCCCTACAAGATCTCATGGAAGCCTCCCAGAGCTAGGAACTGGGCAGGCCTTGCCCCCACGAGCAAAGAGGATAACTTGAAAATTCATTTTGTACCAAGTAATCCCAAGATGCTTCCTTGGATTTAATGTGTGCCATTTCAACAAGCCCACCTTGAAATCATGCGAGTTAAATGTGTGTATGATACTGTCATACTGAACTCGCCTAGAAAAGCTTCACTTCTTTGGCATTTCTGCCATGCATGTTGTTAAGTTCTTATTACTTAAGAGCAACCACATTAACAGGCTGCTCAAAGTGATAATTGCCAGGGTGTCAAACACTACATGCCTTTTGTATTTACCTCTCTGTGTTAATCCCCCACTTTTGTTTTGATATTTCTTTTGCTGTATTGTGATTTTGTGTTTTTGTGTGTGTGTGTAGCTCAACCAGAACTATTTGAAAATATAAAACAAAACAAGCTTCCCTCTGGATGCCAGGCTGACAGTCCTGTACGTGTGTTCATCAATTTCTCTCTCAGGCACCCTGCAGGCCAAGGAGTATAAGAATCGTTGCATGCAGTCCACACTCACCCAGACAGATGTGCGTGGCACCCAAGATTGTCTTTATCTCAACATCTGGGTCCCCCAAGGGAAAAAAGAAGGTCAGTGTCCTTCAAAAAGGATATTGTTGAGTTGGAAAAGGTTCAGAAAAGAGCAGCCAGAATGATCAAACGACTCCCCTATGAGGAAAAGGTTGTAGCATTTGGGGCTTTTAAGTTTAGGAAAGGTGAGTGAGAAGTGACACGATAGATGTTTATAAAATTATACCTGGCATGGAGAAAGTGGACACCCCACCCCCCCAATCTTCTCTTGTAACACTAGAATTCATGGGCATCCAATGAAGCTGAATGCTGGAAAATTCAGGGCAGAGAAAAGTCCTTCTTCACACAGCACATCGTTAAACTATGGAACTCACTCCCACAAGAGGTAGTGATGATGGCCACCAACCTAGATGGCTTTCGACAAATGCAAAGACAAATGCAAAGAGGAGAAGGCTGTTCATGGCTACTAGCCGTGATGGCTACACTCTGTTTCCACGGTTGGAGGCAGCAATGATTCTGAATACCAGTTGCTGGAAACCACGGGAGAGGAGGGGGCTCTTGGGCTCAGGTCCTGCCTGCTGGTTTCCCATTTGCTTGCTGGCCACGGTGAGAACAGGATGCTGGACTAGGTGGGCCACTGGTCTGATCCAGCAGGGCTCTCCCGATGTCCTTTGGCTGATAGCTGAGGCAGAGCATGGGGTCTTGCGCAGATGTTTCCCTCACTCTGCAGTGGCATGTGTTAATTTGTGGGACAGAGAGCTATCGTTTTTGACTTTCATTGCACTAGGTGACAACAACAGCTTGCATGAGAGCTGGTGTGGGTGGGTGTCATGTGATTTCTTGCAGTGCCAAAATCGATATGCAACTGCTAGTTGCGAATGGGATCCGTTCCGGAGGCCCGTTCACAACATGAAAAGAGTGCAACCCGCAGTGGCGCGTCTGCACATGTGTGTGACGCTATTTTGCGCTTCTGCGCATGCACGAGCGGCGAAACCCGGAAATAACCCTTTCCAGTACTTCTGGGTCGCTGCTGGACGTAACCTGAAAGAACATAACATGAAGCAGACCTAACATGAGGTAACATGAGGTATGACTGTATCATTCCCCACTCTCCACTTATCCAGAGGAGGAGTTGCATCTTTGGGAATCCTCATAGAGGCATTGTATCCTTTAAACTGGGGTGGGAGGGGGACCTCAGCCTTCCAGCCCTCTCCCTCCCTCTGGCCATGGGGAAACTCTGCAGTTACATCCCTCACCAACCCTGCCTTGCACCCTCTCATAATGCCTCTTGCTTTCCTGGTTAGGGAACAGAGAACAGTGTGTGAGCGTGTGCAGAAACTAGTCCTGCCATACGAAAGGTAAAATTTACATTGGTTGCTTTGTCCACTTTTGCCTTTAGCCCCGCCCACCACTGGCATGTGGCTCCCAGGAGGTTACCCAGAAAAGAATGTGGCCCTTGGGCTAAAAAAAACTGCTCCGGCACTCCTGCTTTAAATGTTGTTGCCCCCATCAGTCATCAATGGATATTTAGGCAGAGATCTTTGAGTTCTGGCTTCCTGCTGGCTCACGCCTCTGCTTCTTCATCCCTTCCCCTTTCTGCTTCAGTCTCCACCAACTTGCCGGTGATGGTCTGGATATATGGGGGAGCCTTTCTCTGGGGTGGCGGCCAGGGACCCAACTTCCTGAGCAACTACCTCTACGATGGGGAGGAGATTGCCACCCGCGGAAAGGTCATTGTGGTGACGCTCAACTACCGGCTTGGACCCCTGGGTTTCCTCAGCACAGGAGATGCTAGCCTTCCAGGTAAGACCCTTCTTTGGGGGGATATTTCTCTCTCCCCCCCACCCCAGCTACAGTCCTTAAAGTTTGTTTTGCCATTTCCCTCCAACTTTTGCATTGGGGGCTTGGGAACCTGTGACTCTTCGTATGCTGCTGAACTGCAGCGCCATCATTCCTTTGATCGCTGGCCATGCTGGCTGAGGCTGATGGGAGTTGGAGTCTAGCAACATCTGGAGTGCCATCCCTGATCTAAGAAGAGGGATTCTTTAATAAGGGAATACCTTTTTCAGAGGCATCATTCCATGTCTTGCATGCCGCAGGAAATGTTCCTCCTTAATTCAGGGAAGGGGGATCTGTAGCCTTCCAGATGTTGCTGGAATACAGCTCCCATCATCCCTGACTGGCGGCCTTGCTGGCTGAGGCTGATGGGAGTTGAAGTCCAAAAACATTTGGAGGGCTGCTGGTTTCCCATCCCTGATCTACACCTACATGTGTATATGTACCTGACAACTGAAAATCTCACACAATACATCTAATCTATAAAATCTTATGGTGTTTTTTTAATGCTAAAGGTTCTTTGAGTTGCTTTTCCTGGTCTGACCTCACGGTGGTCTGGCTCAGAAAAGCCCAGCTGCGTATTTATTTAACTGAAATATTTATGTCCCACTTTTCTGCTTGACAACAGGCCTGCAAGCTTACTCCTAGGGGGTGTATGTGTGTATGACTCCAGCTCTTTTCTTTCAGGTAACTATGGCCTCAAAGACCAGCACATGGCCATTGCCTGGGTCAAGAGAAACATAAAGAACTTTGGAGGGGACCCCGACAACATCACAATCTTTGGAGAGTCTGCTGGGGCCGTCAGTGTCTCCTTACAGGTGTGGGGCCCTTTCCTTCTATTTCTTTTTGTTAAGGGTTTAATTTAATTTAAATTAAAATTTTCCTCGGTGTGGGGCTCTTGATTGGTTCAGGAGTTGAGTCACAATGTGTGGTTTTGTTATTGTGGGGAAAGAGCTACTGGAAGAATGAGTGGCAGTCAGGGAGTGGGATGGAATGCTGGGAGGTGCAAGGGACAGGGGGAGGGTCTGCTGGGAAACAGCAGCTTGGGGAAGGGCTGTAATAGCTCAGCGGTATAGAGCATCCCTTTATTCAGAACTTTGAGGACTAGAATCCTATTATATTTTTAGCAGAAAGGGCCAAAGCTCAGTGGTGTGGAGCACATACTTTGCATTCAGAATGCCCCAGGTTCAACAACTTTGCCAAAACAAGCTCAACAACTTTTGTGTCCGGATTTTCATTTTTTGAAATATGGCAACCCTAGATGGCAGCTTCCTATTCTCCTAAATAAAATAAGGACTAGAAACTTGATTCCCCGCCACAAAGAGAAGCTGAAATTTTCTGAATGCTGACCTCTTACCAAGTACAGTGGTACCTCGGGTTAAGTACTTAATTCATTCTGGAGGTCCGTTCTTAACCTGAAACTGTTCTTAACCTGAAGCACCACTTTAGCTAATGGGGCCTCCTCCTGCTGCCGCCGCGCAGCTGCTGCACGATTTGTGTTCTCATCCTGAAGCAAAACCCGAGGTATCATTTCTGGGTTAGCAGAGTCTATAACCTGAAGCGTCTGTAACCTGAAGCGTATGTAACCTGAGGTACCACTGTACTACCTTCTGAGCTTTATTTTTTTTTTTTGTCTTGGATATCAAGTCCTTCTTCTGCCGAGCATCACAACAGACCAGTTGTCTGACTCAGGATAAAGCAGCTTCCTATGATCTCCTATGACTGTCTTCTGTCCCTTCTCCTGCACTGTAGATGCTGTCGCCCTACAACAAAGGATTGATCAAGCGGGCTATCACCCAGAGTGGAGTCGGCCTCTGCTCTTGGGCCATCCAGAAGAACCCCCTCTACTGGGCTACCAAGGTAATGCAATGTCAAATTGGACAGTTTTCTCTCTTTTTTCAAAATGATTTAAAAAAATAAATAAAATCGGAGTAACACAAGAACCGCATCCACGTAACACGACAATAACAAAACAAGAAATTATCATGCATTGAATTCTGAAAAAATTAAAGATAAAATGGAGTGCTTTTTATAATGGTGAGAACTGATAACAAAGCAGAGACAAGTGTACAAAACAACTATGCCAGGGGAACAAAAATCCTTGGGAACCATATCTCCCCATAATGGGCACTGTGAACCTGGAGGGAGATGTTCGCTCTCCTAACATAAGATGAACTCAATGAAAAGGTACCAGGTGACTGAGAAATAATATTTAGATTTAACACATCTGGCCTGCTTGTTGTGCTCTTGTTCTTTTCTCAGACAGTGCCTGATTCCATACTTTACTTCCCCAGGCTTGGATGGTAAAAGGGGACCGATGCCTCCAGTGTTGTGCTATCTTCAGTTGGGCAGGAGTCACTAACAGAACAGTTAAACCTTTGCACAGCACTTTTTACATGTTGTATGGAAGAATTATGGATTTTGAAGGGATAGGCTGTGTTCCTTGGCTTGTGAGGTACAGCGGTACCTCTGGTTGCGAATGGGATCCGTTCCGGAGCCCCGTTCACAACCTGAAGAGAATGAAACCCACGTCTGCATGTCTGCACATGCGCAGGTCACAATTCGCCACTTCTGCGCATTCACGTGGCGTCATTTTGTGTGTCTGCGCATGCCTGAGCAGCGAAACCCGGAAGTAACCCTTTCCAGTACTTCCGGGTCACCATGGGATACAACCTGAAAACATGCAACCTGAAGCAAACGTAACATGAGGTATGACTGTACATGGTTTTCGGAAAATGCCCATTGTGAAGTGGTCTTGTTTGAACGTGAACTTACCTGAATTTCTCCTCTGACTCTTCTTGCAGGTAGCTCAGAAAGTCGGCTGCCCAACAGACAACACCACAAAGCTAGCGAACTGCCTCAAGGTCACCGACCCCAAGGCCCTGACACTTGCTTACCACCTAGAGTTGCTTAATCTGCGCTGTAAGTTGGACTTCAAGCGGTGAGGTGGGGCTGGGAATGGGTGCCTCTGTAAACTGTGAGGAGCAACAGTCTCTCCAGAGACTTCGGAAAGCTAAACAGAAGTGTCTTTTTAAAATGAATGCTATTTATTTATTTTGTAAAATCTTTATATATCGCAAAACTTTTAAAGCAGTTTATGAAAAGAATAAATATATGAAATTATATTTAAAAAATAAACCCTGTTGAAAGCAACAGTTAAAAGCCTTCAGCAAATAATTAAAACTAATGATAAGCTAAAAACCAGATTAAGAAATATTCCAACATTCTACATGTCTGTGGATAGGTTTGTCAAAGCAAACATGTTTTTGGCAGGTGCTGGAAAGGGTACAGCGAAGGCGCCAGCCTGTTTTCAATGGGCAGGGAGTTCCATAGTGTGGTTCCCCCCCCCCCCCATGTTTTAACATTGATTTTTGAAAAATATAGAATGAACGTTATGTGGCGCCTGTAACAAGGCCAGTTCCACACACACAAAAAACGCACAGATAGCACATAGGATTTGAAAAGTGGAGAGGATCTGGGAGTTCACCGAGCATGCTGAACATAGGAATTACTATTAAATAAGAAAAGGAAGAAGGTGAGCGCTATAGGCAGAGTATTAATTCCCATCCCAAAGTGTAAGATTTGCTCTTACAACAAGGTCCCTTGGAGGAATTCACAGTGGCCAACTTAGATGCCATTTCTAGGAAGCCCACAAGCAGGATCTGAGCATAACAGCTCTCTCCCAACTCGTGATTCCCTCAACGGGTATTCTGATAGTTATATACAGTTAACTTGTATATATTTAACTTGTGCACATCTGGCTTCATGTGCTTGGCCTTATTTGTTTATTTTTAATTAACAGGTGGTAGAAAGTGAGGGTGGGGGTCCAGGAGAAATAACCTTGGCAATCCCACCCGCCATTAAACCCAATGTATTTTGACTATACTCTGTTTTGACTTCAGGCATGATCCCTGGAACCACAGTCACCTATATATCATGTACTATTTACCGCCATAGCCATATCACAAGGACTAGAAATTTGCAGTTCAGTAGCTTTGCTGTAATATAGCATATGACATCCCTCCTGCAGGACACAGGACATCCCTTTCCTATCCTAAACAGTCCAATTGGTTCTCTCCTCCCCCTGCAGATCCTCTCGTCCATTACCTTGCCTTCTCCCCAGTGGTTGATGGAGATTTCCTCCCAGATAACCCAGAAAATCTCTTTGCCAATGCCGCTGACATTGACTACATCGCAGGGGTGAACAACATGGATGGGCACTTCTTTGCTTCAATTGACATGCCTGCTCTCAACCGCCCGCTAGTGAAGATCACAGCGTAAGGGGTGGGGTGGGGGAGCAAAGCCTGATTATATGTAGGTGGGGGAGAGGACAGCTTTGTCCTGTGGCATAAGACAGAGATGGGGAACACCCTTGCTCCTAATTTCCTAATTTATATCACTGAATTCAAAAAATGGGCGGTCATATCCAGTATGTAGGTAAAACTACTGATACACACATGTTTTAGAAACCACAAATTGGTGATTTTGACCAAAAAGAGTGAATCAACTTGTTGCTGAACACTTTAATGCTGAAAACCGCAACCTATTGGACAGGTTTTATGTTGGAATAGATCCAACATTAGCAAAAAGGGAGAACTTTTGGATGGGCACACAAACCCCTGGACGGTTGTGCCAGCCCTTGCTCAGCTTCAGCAGATGAAGCCCCCCTGTGCAGTCCACCCTCAAAACTCTAGGACTGCCACCTTGGAAGCTGCTCTCAACAGTTCTGAGAACAGTTGATGAAGGTGGAAGCTCAAACATCTTGCTATAAGAATTTGAAAATTTCTGTTTTGCTAGTCACTGTAATTAATAGATAAAAGGTTTTTTTAAGGGTTTAACTGCATCCTACCAGGATCCAGAACAAACTTGCCTGACGTGTGCTGTTTGATGCTTTTGTTCCTCTCTGCAGGGATGACATGTACCGTGTGGCTCAGGGTCTGACTGTGCAGAAGGGGGTGGAAGGAGCCAATGAAACCTTCTCCCTCTATACCCAGGTGTGGACTGACCACACAAACCAGGAAGTCATGAAAAGATCTGTGATAGACCTGGAGACAGACTACATATTTCTGGTGCCTACCCAGCAGACACTTAGTCTCCATTACCAAAATGCCAAGTGAGTGTTTCTGGAGGGTGGAATGAGTTGGTAGCTAGGGTTTCAGAGAGAGAGACTTGCTGGTCAGTCATTATCTCTGCTTACAGTGGTACCTTGCTATATGAACTTAATCCGTTCCGGAAGTCCGTTCTTAAACCAAAGCGTTCTTAAACCAAGGCATGCTTTCCCATAGCAGCGGGGGACTCAATTTACAAATGGAACACATTCAACAGGAAGTGAAACATGTTCTTATCCCAAGGCAAAGTTCACAAACCAAAACACCTACTTCCAGGTTTGCAGCGTTCTTAATCCAAGTTTTCATAAATTAAGCTGTTCTTAAGCCAAGGTACCACTGTATTTCCATTCTGTGTCCTCCTTTTTAGGGGGGGTTCTACTGCACTTGCAAGGAATTGATCCTTTAGTGTGGCAGCACCTACTCACTGGAACTCCCTGCCTATTGATATTAGGCAGACCCATTCACAGTACGGTTTTCAATGCCTGCTCAAAACTTTTTTGTTTAGGCAGACATGTAATTTTAATACATATATTTTTACCTATATCTGGATTAACATGTTCTTATGTCAGCTTGTTTCTTTAGCTCAGTTGGTTAGAACATGGTTCTGATAACACCAAGCTTGCAGGTTCGATCCCTGTATGGCACAGCTGCATATTCCTGCATTGCAGGGAGTTGGACTAGATGACCCTCAAGGCCCCTTCCAACTCTACAGTGCTATGATCAGTATTTATTTATTATACAGTGGTGCCTCGCAAGACGAAATTAATCCATTCCGCAAGAATCTTCGTCTTGCGGTTTTTTCGTCTTGCGAAGCACGGCTATTAGCGGCTTAGCGGCTATTAGCGGCTTAGCGGCTATTAACGGCTTAGCGGCTTTAAGAAAAAGGAAACAAACTCGCAAGAACTCGCAAGACGTTTCATCTTGCGAAGCAAGCCCATACGGAAATTCGTCTTGCGGAACGACTCAAAAAACGGAAAACTCTTTCGTCTTGCGAGGCATTCATCTTGCGGGGCACCACTGTATTTATTTGTTGCTTTTCCTCCCACTAAAGTGCCTCAAACCAACTTACACTGTAGAAACAAAGTTTTGTTTTCTGAAGAATATTTTACATTGCTTTATGTAAACCGCTTTTTCTGGGTGGCATAACAACTTCGGTTTTCTGAAAGGCAGACTTCCTCTTCATTTCCCGGAAAGGGTATTAAGATCAACAAATGAAACCCTCCACCCTCATTGTTCAGCCTGGACACTGAGATCCAGCTCCAAGAGTCTTCTGGCAGTTCCTTCACTGTGAAAATTGAAGTGACAGGGAACCAGGCGGAGGGCCTTATCAGCAATGGTGCCCATCCCATGGAACACTCTCCTGGCAGATGTCAAAGAGTTAAAACAGCTGTATAACTTTTCATAGACATATGAAGGCAGCCCTGTTTCAGGAAGCTTTTTCCTCCTTTCCCTCTGTGTTTTTGTTGGAAGCCGCCCAGAGTGGCTGGGGCAACTCAGTGAGATGGTTGCAGCATAAGAAATAAATTAATAACATTAGTTTTTCAAGGCCCAATTATTAATAGCTTGTGGTAAGGCAGAGATGACCTTTTCCTCTGGTGGCACTAGTGTTATGGACCGCTGTCCCTGCTGATGTACAAGATGATGTACCATCTGCACCGGTGTTCTGCCATCTTTTAAAGATGTACCTCTTTGCATTCCCCTTAATTTCTTGACCCCAAATCTCCTGTTTTAATTGCTATGCTGTTTAAACATGTTAACCACAAGTGTTGATATTTTAATGTTTTTAATGGGGCTATTTTATTGTGTATTTTAATTTTGACGTCCATTAAGCAACATGAATATTAAGGGTGTCAGTCCTCCTAATGAGTAGACCCGTTTTAATTAATGGACATAAGTTAGTCATGGATATTAATTTCAGTGGGTTAATCCTGAGCAGAATTAACATTGACTACAAAACCGAAGAAGATTGTGTTGGATACTAGTCCTACTTGGAGGAGACCCACTTAAAGTAATGGGCAAGACTTATTATTTATATTATATTTATTTATATCCTGCCTTTTATCCAGACTGGGACTCAAGGCAGCTTACACAAATAAAAACAAGACAGATAAAATATAGAAAGCTAAAATAATATAAAATATGTCCAGTAAGAATGTTGGGAGAGGAGTTTGAGTCCCAGTGAATTTTGCTGTTTCTTTCCTTACTCACCATGCCTTTCTCTCTCTCTCTCTCTCTCTCTCTCTCTCTCTCTCTCTCTCTCTACCCCCTCATTTTAGGAGTGCCAAGACTTACAGCTACCTGTTCTCCCAGGATTCGCGGATGCCTGTCTACCCCAGCTGGGTTGGTGCAGACCATGCTGATGACCTTCAGTATGTCTTTGGGAAACCTTTTGCCACTCCTTTGGGCTACAGAGCTCAGCACAGAAAGGTTTCTAAGGACATGATAGCTTACTGGACAAACTTTGCCAGAACAGGGTAAGGCCTGCTCGACTTTGTTGCCAATGTCCTTCTCCCAAACCCCTAAACACGAGACGTAGTCCTGTTCAGCTTTTAAAACCCTATTATTTCTCCCCGCTGCGAACCACCTGAAAATTGCTGAGGTCAGACCACTCTATGCAACTGACCTCATTGCTGAGCGGTTTCTATCTTCAACCCAAATATCTCCTCCTGTAACAAGCCCATTTAAACTGGTTCTATCCTCAGGTGGCAGAAAAAAGAACAGTCTTCCTCTCAATAACAGATGATGGGGAGCAACTGGAAAGGGGCTGCTTGTAGGCTTCCCATTGAGACACCTGCAATGGACACAGTGAAAGCAGGATGCTGGGCCCTTTTTGCTCTGATCCAGCAGTCAGGCTCTTGGGTTCTTAGTGGTATCATGTCCCATGTCTCCTTTTATCCAGGCTGAACAGACCTAGTCCCTTCAGCCTTCTCTGCATAAGGACTATTTCCCATACTTCTGACACCTTTGCCCCTGTTTGTCTGAATCAAGGATAGTCAATATGGTGCCCCCAAGATACCGCTCCCATCCTCCCTCACCACTGGCCAACCATGGCCAGGGCTGATGGAAGTTGTAGTTCAACAACTACACCATGTTGGCTGCCTCTGTTCTAAATTTGGAACACAGGAAGCTGCCTTATACCATTATCATAGTTTTGGGCCATTTAGTTCAGTATTGTCTATATACTATCAGCAGAGATGCCATTGAGGTTTGAACCAGGAACCTTCTGCATGCAAGACTCTACCGCTGAGATACAGCCCTCCTTGCCTCATCTTATGAGATGCTTAGCGACTTATATTACTTAAGCTGGTACTGTGCCAGTCACAAACCTTCCACTGAGTGTGTGCTTGTATTCTTCACCCTTTCCTAGTGACCCCAACAAAGGGGAATCGGAAGTCCCCATTGGGTGGGTGCCTTATGATACTCAGCACGGCTACTACCTGGAGATCAACAAGGACATCAACTACGAGTCAGTGAAGCAAGGCCTGAGAGCTCCTTTCGTGAATTTCTGGACTGTCGCCTACAGGAGCCTGCCAGACGCACCCGTCACCTTGGATGAGAAGTAGAAACTACTTGGGAACCGGTCGCTGCCATTTGTCCAAAAACCAAAACCAACCAACCAACCAACCCAGATTCAGAATGAATAAATAAATCAATCTTAACTCTTTGCAGAGATTGTGAGTTTATTTGTTCTTTGCCCTTATTCATAGACCATTCATCCAACCTCTGCTTACAAACTTCCAAGGATTGTGTCTCGCCTTTAGAATTCTGGCCATGACACCAGCCCCAGTAGATCTTCTTGCTCTCTGCAAGAGTTAATCCATGCTTGTACATGACTGCTTGCTTGGCTCCAAATGAGGTGCCCCACTGAAGGCAAAACGCACACCAGTCACATAATTAGGAGGGAGGGGATTCATGGACAGAAAGCAGAGTAGCAGCCCCTCTGAAGGGAAGTAAACTGGCTACATCTCTGATATCTGAGGGACGGAATGTGCCAATCTGTCTTCTTCCAAGGACCATTGTATGGCTACACAAATCCAAGAGACTCACCCTGAAAGAGGAGTTGTCCGCTGGGTCCATGGACTTAGGCCCATTAGTTCCATTCCGTCTGTTTCAGCATCACTTCAGTTATCTACAGTGCTTTTTTTCTAGGGAGTCGCGGGGGGACGCAAAACCCTAAGCATTTTGTGAATCTAAGTTTGGCCTCATTGAGGGGCAGTATTTCAGTATGAGTAGGAAAATGAGAGTACCCCTAAATATTTTTTAAAGAAAAAAAAGCACTGGTTATTTATAACCCTACAATAACATTCCAGTAGGAAACTATGAAAAATTATTTGTTTTATTTATGTCATATTTCTTACTGTTGTTTTAACTTCAGGACAGTTGAAATTTTAAAAATATGTGTATAGCCTGACTCAAAAGTTTCAATTTCTATGCAGTATAAGATAAAGTAGCAGTTCCTTTTCTCGTTCTCCAGCTAATCAGTTTCATTGGATGAGCCCACCTGAATTAACAGTGTTACCAGAGGGGAGGAAAGTAACACCTTTCTACCTACCCCATGCAGTTTTTTAAAAACTAGCCTGCCTCTCCCCACTCTGTTAAATGAAGTGGTGCTTCCAGGTGAGAATTGATTGTGGGCTCAGCGTGGTTCATGCCACCGTCATCTGAACACCATCCTGGTGGTTATTGTTTTCCTATTCCCATGTTAAGTGTGGGGGAATACAGGACAGCATTTTGTAGAGGACATTGTGGAAAACTCACATGAGCATCAGTGAATGAACTTACGTACATGGCAGGGAAGCACCCAAATCCCAGTTCTTAAAGCCTCTCCTGCTTTTCCAGTTCAATAGCATCCTTTCAGGGGGGAATAATTGTTTGCTCGCGGCACAAAGAAGCTGGGAACAACTTGGTCCTTTGCCTCAAAATCAGCATTTTTATTGAAAAAGGCTAATTGCATTGCTGTATACAATCACACCAGGTAGTGTGCTACTTCAAGGAAATTGGTACAAAATATACCTCATGTACAGTCACCAACATGGACCACACACTCACGTACACACACACACACACACACACACACACACACCCTAGCAGCTGTGGACTCTGTTGTCACACTCCAATGAAAAGTAGGGAGAAGCAGCAGCTGTTAAGGAAAAAAGCTTCAGGAAGAAGTGTTTGTGCAGTGAGGAAGAACTGGGTGTGGGGAGGAAGTTTCTGGAAAAGGTACATGTATAAAAAGGATTTAGTGGAAGCCTAGCAGGGAAGCAGTGTCACAACTCCAGGCCTGAGGCCTTTTTTTGTGTGCACAAGGATTTTGTGGGTGAACAGGAAACCTGGTGCAGGTCTAGCAAAAAGTTCTGCACTGGCTGATCCACAGAGAGAGTCCTTGACAATGGCTGGCAACAAAGGCCACAGATCCCCATCCTCCCAGCTGGCAGCAAAAGGGGATGGAGACAAAAAGGAAGCTATTCTGTTGCTTAAAGCCACCAAGAGCGAAAACGCAAGGAAGCCGCTGTTCTACAAAATGGATGGGGGAGTATCTTCCAGCGTTTGTCTAAACAAGAAGAAATAAAACCTTATTTACAGGATCAACACCAGAAGCAGATTGGACAGTAAATGTGGGATAAAGATAAGACAGCCCACTGCTGCCTTCAAGGAGACTATTCACTCCCTTCATAGGCAGAGCAAAGCCGATTGCCTTTCAGATAATGCTGTTTTGGTGTAGGGTGGGGGTGGGGTGTTTTAAAAGAATCCCAAAAACCCTGGGCTTATAAAAACAGGTCTGGCAACTGGAAAATTAACAGCCCTCTTTTCTATGAGATCCTGAGCAAGAAAGCAGATGACTTCTGAGGATTAGGTTAAGAGCAGCTCTCATAAGGCTAAGCCAAGAAGGTGCCCTTTAGCTGATGCTTGGCTCCCTACCTTCAGATGAATGGCACCACCTTAGATAGGCCAGCTCTAGAGCCAGAAATTGCAAAGCCTGCACAGACAAAGGTGTTGCAGATTCTCAATTACTTACACCTCATCCACTCCCATGTTTCTAGCTGTGCTCATTGTGGTTCTTTTTAAAACAAACAACTTTCCCGTTAGTCGCTTGTACCAAGTGTATCACTAAGGCTGCTCCAATGGAAGTCCTGAGGACTCTAGCTTAGTCACTTTTATGATTATGAGTGTGCTGTGGGTCTGTTTGCTCCCTCCAGTCCTATAACCACAGTGACACAGACAGACGCAAGCTCACACAGAGCGCAAAGGAGGCAGCAGAATTTTGGAGCTTGGAGAGGATCTGCATGGCCTCTTCGTAGTGTTTAGTGAAAAGCTCATGGCAGTATTTTAGTGGTAAAGATAAAATCAGAAGACATTTTCCCTTGCCATGTGGGGGAGGGGGTGAAGGTGGTTTGGGGGACACCTGCAGATAAAATAGGCAGTGGTCAGGAATGATGTGAGTTAAGAGTCCAGCAACTTTGGGGGGTGGGGAAGGCAAAGGTTCACCCTCCTTGTGCTAAAGCACTTTTGACTCCACCCAAGAAACCCTGTCTGAAATGTCCTGTAAGTTTCAACAAAGGAGTATGTAGCATATTCCCCCATTCATACACTCAAAAGGTCTCACACAATTCAAAAACATAAAACTGACCACGCTAACGGATATTTAAACAGTGTTAGTAAAATGTACAAATCCAACCAGTCTATTTACACAAGCAATAAATATTGGGGGTGGGGTGGGGTGGAACATTAGTAAATTCATTTTGAGATTCTCTTTACAAAAAAAAAAATCTGATCACATCAGACAATAGTCCACAGACCCTACTTCACTGTCAAAGGTTCTTAGTCCATTAAAACACACACAAGAAAAAAACTGGAGTGGCACTTCCCAAGAGGGAGGGGGGCAGTTTCCTTGCAACCCTTTAGAGCAAATCACTTAGCCCTCCTCCCACCTCATCCTTCTCTCCACCCAAGGTCCTTATTTACAGTGTGTTTTGTACAGAAACCAACTTCCTTCAACTCCTGCCTCTGTTGGCCAGCGGAGGCGTTTTGTCATAGAAACACGCTTGCCATTTTTGATCTTTGGTGGAGGCTCTTAATAGAAAGGGGAGGGGGAAGGAGTTTGGAAAAGTTCAAAAAAGTCTTGAGTGGGTTGACCCTATTCTGGCACAGGATCCACCTTCGCTGGTGGCCTTAAATCCACACGAGGAATCCACAGGGCCCTCCATGTGGACAGGCAGCGGTGGGGGAAAGTTTCAGACTCCTGTTGAGGACAAAAAAGTGCATTTCTGGACCAATTCCAGGCAGTGAGTTCGCTTGACCAGGACAACCAAGAAGGAACTGTATCCAGGAGCATGGAAGATGAAGACAGTCACTGTCCCACACATGGGCTCGCCCCAATCTCCTGAACTCCCAGTCTCCAGCCTCTGCTCGGGTGCATCTTAGCAGAGAACGGAGAAAGCAAGACCCCCTTAGCAGCACCACGCTGATCGGTGTAGACACCTAAGGCAGGCTACGGCTTCAGGCAGCCACATAAGCTTGGCTTGCACCATGGAAAGGTGTGTTGTTGTTTTTAAATGGAAAATAAAAATGTCCTCCTCGTTGTTGTTGTTTTTAAAAAAGACGAGATGCAGACCTGATTTAAAGGCAAGGGGGGCCAGCTGCTGCCAACGCAGAGAGAGAGAAAGCGCGAAGAGCAACGTGCAGGAGCGGCGTTGCTGCTAAGGGTTCCCGCTTCCAATTTCCAGGGTTTCGGCTGGGGCACCTCCTTGGCAAGATGGAGAAAAGGGTCAAGGCTGCCGGGCTGGGGAGATCAATCACATCATCTCTCACACACCTGCCCCCAACCCCATGGCGTTTAAGACAGACTGGTAGCCAAGAGTGGAACAGCACTGAGTTGGTGAGGGGGCAAAGCCCGTGGGTGGGGCAGGCGACCCTCTGCCCCAGGGGTTAGAAGATGCCTTTGGCAATTTTGAGGCCTTTCTGCTTCATCCGTGGCAGCGTGGAGCTCGATCCATGCTTGATCTTGACGGCCTTGGAGAAGCCTCTCTTCTTGAGCACAAAGTCGTAGTTGGCAGCAGAGTTCATGGCGTAGAAGACATTGGCGTTGTCCGGGATTTTCAGTTCTAGGAGGATAAGGGGAGGGGAAGCGAGAGAGAGGGAGAGTCAGGTTCAAGGACTGGGCTTTTAAGGAGATGCTATGGAGAGGGGACGCTGGTGGCACTGTGTGTTAAACCACAGAGCCTAGGACGTGCTGATCAAAAGGTCGGCGGTTCGAATCCCTGCGACATGGTGAGCTCCCGTTGCTCGGTCCCTGCTCTTACCAACCTAGCAGTTTGAAAGCGCGTCAAAGTGCAAGTAGATAAATAGGTACCGCTCCAGCGGGAAGGTAAACGGTGTTTCCGTGTGCTGCTCTGGTTCACCAGAAGCGGCTTAGTCATGCTGGCCATATGACCTGGAAGCTGTACGCTGGCTCCCTCGGCCAATAAAGCGAGATGAGCGCCGCAACCCCAGAGTCGGCCATGACTGGACCTAATGGTCAGGGGTCCCTTTACCTTTACAGAGAGGGGAACAGCTCCAATTCCCACCAGCCCCAGCCAGCATGGCCAATGGTCAGCATGGCCAACCAGGTACCCAAATTGGAAGCCATGAGCAGAACTCTTAGCTGCAGTGGCACTTCTTCGGACTTGCGATTCCCAGCAACTGGCGTTCAGAGGCCCACTGCCTCTGACAGTGGAGGGAAAACATAGCCGTAATCGTGGCTAAGTAACCACAGCACCTCACCTCTCTCTTCTGAGATGATCTGAATGAGCTCATAGTCCTCTGGCCGGTCCCCATCCAGATTGTGTTTGGCCATGGCTTTACGGATCACAACCGGGGTCTTGTCCTGGCTGGTTACCTGGAAAATATTAATGTAAAAACAAAAACCCACATTTAGGCAAGCACCTACTCTTGAATGCAGAAGGCCCCAGGTTCACTTCCCCGAGGGGCTTGGAGGTAACCTTCCTTGAAACTGTGGAAAGCTACTGCCTGTCAGTGTTGACAGTACTGAGCTAAATGGGCCCATGGTCTGGCTCAGTATAAGGCTTCCAACGTTCATCAGGAGCATCTAGAGTTCAGTGGGCAGAGGATCTGCTTTGCATGCAGAAGGTCCCAGTTCAATCCCTGGTGTCCCCTGGTAGGGGTGAGATAGGACTCCCTGCCTGAAATCCTGGAGAGCCTCTGCCGGTCAGTGTAGGAAGTACAAAGGCAGATGAGCTGATGGTCTGACTTGGTTTAAAGCAGCTTCCTAAGGACTAGCACAGAACATTTGTTGAACGGATATCCTTGGCTGGCTCTTTACATTTGCACCCAAAAGGCTTCCTGGAAAAACCGTCCGGATTTCTAACTGCACCCAACTACCCACCTCACAGAAAAACAAAGACCCCTCCTCGTCAAGAGACCCTCACCAGAATGCTCTTGTACATGTTTCCATTCTCCACGGCCAAGCTGACCCGGATGATGCAACAGTCGTCAATTTGCTGGTTATAGAGGGGCAAGGAGAGAGAGGAGTAGCTGGAGATGCCTGAGACAGAGCGCTTGTGGGTGCGAGAGGCCGTCACCGGCGTGGAAGAGACAGAGGAGGAGGATGCGCTACTCGAACTCGAGCCGATTCCAGAGGTGTCCAGGGAGGAAAGCGAGGTGGATTCCCAGAACTGCGGAGGGAGGAGAGAAAGAGGGGAGAGAATTAAAGGGCTTTATTTAAGCCTCCTGCAACACAGCGGGTGTTTCCTTTTCTGCCTCCCCAGGTATTCCTTATTGAGAAAAATCACCTTTCTACTACAGGCAGTGCTCAGGGGCACCCCCTCCTGGCCAGAAGCGGAGTTGAACGTCTGGGCGTCCAGGGCGGGAAGGTAACACTAATGGGGCGGGATAAATTACATTTCAGAAACACGCGGTGCCTCGCAAGACACAGGCCCCTCCCACCTCGAGCGCAGGAGGGGGAGGGGCTCATATCAGCTCCACCCACCCACCCCACCCACCGCCAACAGCCTCTGAAGCCTGCTCCCTACAGGCGTTTGCCTTGGGACAGAAGGATTTCCAGGCCTGTCTGTTCCAAAACCTGCCCCCCGCCCCCAAAGCGAAAGTAGGCCTCTCCCCCAACAATGGGGCGCACCTGCCACCTGCCCCCCTGGGCACAAGCGGGGCCTAGTGGGACGCTGTGTTGTACCTTCTTCTCTTGACCCTCGGGAGAGTCGGGGATGAAGCTGATGTTGATCTCCTCCACGTCGGAGCTGCTGGAGCCGGCTGACGTGACACTGACGGAGTCAGCCATGTCCCCACTGCACAGGTAGGGACCGCACTTCAGCTGGTCAAAGGACTTGGAGTGGGAGCTGCCGCTGGCACAGGAAGATTCAGTGCTGGGGGCCTGCCGGCTGGGAAGAACAAGGAAAGCAAATAAGCACCTTTCAGGAAGGGGCCCAGGTGGCTCAAGGGTAGGCAGAAGGCCCCAGGCTCACTCCCCAGTGACATCTATGTTCCCTGCCTCAAACCCTGGAGAGCTGCTGCCGGTGAGTGTAGACAGTATTGTGCGAGACAGGAACATTCTAAGCTAGGCCAGTGGTCTATTAAAATGAGGCTTCAGTTCAGAACCATGAGGACTAGGATCTTACATTGTTTTTAAAGGAAGAGCTCTAGAATGCAGAACTTTGCAAGCAGAAAATTGCATGCTCAATCACCAGCATCTCCAGATAGGCTTGGCAGAGACTGCTGCCAGTCAGTGTAGATAATATTGGCTAGAGCCATGGTGATGTAGTGGTTGGAGTGTTGGACAAGGACCTGGGAGACCAAGGTTTATATTCCCCCTTCAGAGGGTCCCAGGTTCAATCCCTACTGGCCTTGGGCTTAAAATAAAATAAGGGTACTCAAGCCAGTAGGATGTTAATTAAAATTGCATTAACTAGCCTTGGGTCCCCAGATGTGGTTGGACTGCAACTCCCATCATCCATGACCAAGCTGGCTGGGGATGATGGGCGTTGTAGTCCAACAACGCCTGACAACCCACTGTTACAAGTAACCCCTCTAAGCTAGCCCATCCCCAAAGTTGGAGGAAAAATTCAACTCCAGTCTAGTTGACTTCTGGAAGGGGCCAAGGTGCATTCTTGGCTTGTGCCTCATGCAGCAAAAGAGAGCGAGAGCGAGAGAGACTTCTGCTAGCCTCAGTATAAAGGCAGCTTCTTCCTGTCTCCTCAGGTTCTTGACGACTCCTCCTCTTTCACCTGAAGGCAGCCACTGCAGCAGTGGTACACTCTGGTGTAAGATGCCAGCTCCACTGGGCACCTCCTGCCCCTGAACTGTGCCAGATGGTCATTATAGGAATGTCTATGCCTGAGTTTAGATTTTTATTTTCCTCTTCCCTCCTTGTCCCTTTTTCCTTATGTGTTGTGGAGGGCTGTTTTTTGTTTGTTTTTCAAGAAGATTGGAAACCTGTGGGCAGGGACTGTCTTGTTTTCATTGTATTATAAGCTGCTCCGGGAGCCATTTTGGCTGAAGAGCAGGGTACGAGTGTTCTAAATAAAGACATAAATAATAAACAATTTCTGCAGCCAGGGTGTCTCTCAAAGCTGTTTTCTAGCCCCAACTTGTTTTAAGCTGGCTCTTAAAATGAGGGCTCAGAGACGCCCCTGGAGCAACACTGCACTTTGGGATCGATCGATCAAGGACTCACTCGCTCCAGCGCTTGATGATCCCTGTGTTTTTCTTCGCCTTCAGGGTGTTACTGGCTGACTCCGACAGGGGCTCAATCTCACAGGAGAGGCCATAGCTGGAAGCAACAGAGGGAAAGGACACTGGTTGGTGTTTGCATCAACTCTGAGCTTCTTGCCTCAAGAGATGTTCTCTTCACCCTCCTGCAGGATGGGGGAGACTTCAGGCCCAGGGGTTCCAAAGTGGCCTCCCAGGCTTCTCTGTCCGGCCCTCCAGACTCTCTTCCTGGGCTCTGCCCTCCCATTCACAGGCCACACCCTTTCACCAGCCCTGCTCTTGGAAAGGGGGCAATGCCTCTTGCCTGCCTACATGGAGAGATGTGGGGGTGGGCATAGCCTACAGTGTAAAAGGTGAGAGTGGTATCTGTTGCTCCACTCACTTTCACCTCTGGCCTTGCCCACCACTGACCTGCTATCCCTGGGAGGTTGATAATGATCATACACAACACTTGACTGGAAAAGGTTCCTCACCCCTACCCTAAAGGTAAAGGTAAAGGAACCCCTGACCATTAGGTCCAGTTGTGGCCGACTCTGGGGTTGTGGTGCTCATCTCGCTTTATTGGCCGAGGGAGCCGGCATACAGCTTCCGGGTCATGTGGCCAGCATGACTAAGTCGCTTCTGGTGAACCAGAGCAGCGCACGGAAATGCCGTTTACCTTCCCGCCGGAGTGGTACCTATTTATCTACTTGCACTTTGACATGCTTTTGAACTGCTAGGTGGGCAGGGGCAGGGACCAACCTTCTGATCAGCAAGTCCTAGGCTCTGTGGTCTAACCCACAGCGCCACCCGCGTCCCTCACCCCTACCCTACCTGATACGTAATCCTTTTTTAAAAAAAGGACAAGTTTCTGGTCCTCAAGAGGAACAGCGATGAAGCTGTAATTGGAGCCTACTATCGAAAGCACCCCAACTAAGCAGGATGTAAGAAGAGACTGGTGCTGGATCAGGCCAAACAGTGGCCTCAGTGTGAAGCCCCAGGAACTGAGCACAATGGCCACTCTCCCCACTTGTGATTTGCAGTAACTGGTATTACCTCTGACAGTGGAGGTAGGGCACAAGAGTCCTGCTGGATCAGAGCCAATGGCCTATCTAGTCCAACATCCCATTCTCACAGTGGCCAACCAGATGTCCCAATGGGAAGCCTGCAAGCAGGGCGTGAGCACAAGAGCCCTCTCCCCACCTGTGATCTTCAGTGTTCAGCAAAATAACTTTCTTGGACTGGGGAAGCACATTGGGGGCAGCCCCACGTGATTTAATATTTGAGATGAGGGGGGAAGGAGAGGGCTCACCTCTCTGCCTCACTGAGCCGCTCGATGCTATGGAACCAGACCACAAAGCGATCTTCCTGCGTGAAGTTGTAGTTGTTGCAGGCTGACTGGAGCAGTTTGATCTGGGCGATGACTTCAAACTCCTGCAGGTGGAGAGTGGGGGGAAGCAGGGTTAAGCTTGGCTCTCCATACACTTCCTTGCTAGCCCAGAAATAACATTGTAAGGGGTCCTACGGCACCCTTCCCTGACCTGTAGCCTTCCAAAGTTTCTGGACTACAACTCCTATCAGCCCTGGCTGATAAGTCACAAAGCGTATAAAAAGTATTAATGAAACAGGGCAGAGTGCTGTCGTTTAGGGTGCCTGCCAGCCACTTTCCCATCATACTCCATTCCATCTCCCAGCCAGCCATGCCCTCTTCCCAGTATACTCCATTCCATCCCCCCACCCACCTCCAATTTCTAGTTCCCCAACCCCACTGAGCTATAGAGAAATTCTATGGCCATTGAGAATGCTCAGTGCTTGGAAGCCTCAGTTTGGTATGCTGGTTTTATTCTCTCCCTTGTTTACGGCTGCTGCACTTTATTGAGAATTTAAAGCCACCTATAAAACGTTTGCTATTCATCATAAAGTTGGTTAAAAACAACAACAGTTCTCACCTTCCTCCTTTTCTCAAAGTTGATCAGGCCAGCCTGGATGAAAAGAAAAGCAGGTCGTTAAAACCCAGTGACTGTCCCACCCCCCATCCCCAGCTGCCCACCGGTTCAATTTCTGAGTATCCAAAATATGGGAAAGCTTTAAGAATAGGTACGTTTGCAGAAAAAACAACAAATTCAAGGACCTAATCAGAAAACTGTACTTTTCTGCAACCATCATTGGATTGTTGCTTTTTAAAAGGGAGAGTAGAGTGTGTTCTAAGCATGATGTGATTCGTAAAAAAGGATTATGAAATGAATCTGGAGATGCCAGAGATTTGAACCCAGAACCTTCTGCATGCAAAGCAGATGCCCTACCAATGAGCCACAAGCCTTTGCTGTACTATGTTTAACAGGGGTGAGGAACCTATGGCCCTCCAAATGTTGCTGGAGTCCCATCAGGCCCAGGCAGCATTGTGTAATGGTCAGAGGTGATGGAGAAAACCACAAGACTCATTTCTCAATGGCACTTGCATTTCAGATTTTCAACTGTACGCCCCTCATGAGCAGGGACTGTTCTCGTTTTGGTGATGCTGTTTAGGCTTGCAGTTGAAATGGTTTCCCAATAACAAAAAAATGCATTTAGGCACCCTTTTAAAAGCTGTAGGAAGCAACAAATGTCCACCAGGGGGCAATGTGACTACAGGTAAAAATATCTGCTCATCTGAGACTCTTAGGGAGACCTTATAAGGTTCCATCATGGAAACATTAAGCAGTGGTGTGCTATTTCTTTACAGGAAAAAAATGAGTGCAACAGGGAATGTGGCAAAGGAAAGATTAGTTTGCTTGAAAGAGGGAGTGGGGGGGGGGGAAGGCTTGGTGATACTTACATCCACGTAGTCCTTCATGGCTGTGTCCAGCATCACTAAGTCAGTGAGGAAGGTGCCCAGGTAAGGGATGGTGCCTTGCATCACGCCCTGTAACAGGAGCCCAGGGGTTAAGATCGCTGAGACACACCAGGACCAAAGGTTCCACAAAATATGGAGTGCACCAAGGTCCCCTGGGCTTGATCTAGGAAGAGGTATTCCCTCCACTCTCATTATAGGGGCAGCCTTCCATCTCTTGCTAGCATAAAGGAATGCTGCAATTTAGATCAGCAGGCCCCTAGCCCTCCAGACATTGCTGGACTACAACTCCCATCATCCCTGATTATTGGCCAGAGCTAGCAGCAAGGGCTGATGGGAGTTTGAGTCCTGGAGGACCACAGAGGTTCCTTACCCCTGGCTTAGAAGGATCAAGCGAGAAGGTGAAATGAAAAACCTATTTCTCTAACCAAGAATCTGAAAGTCTGCTGCTATCTCCAAATAGCCCAGACTGATGAATCTGGCTTGGTATTTCTTTATTGCATTTATATCCCAACTTTCCTCCACGGAGCTCAAGGTGGCATACATAGTTCTCTTCCTGTTCTACCCACACAACAGCCATGTGAGGTGGGTTAGGCTGGCCTGAGGCTACGCAGTGAGATTCCAGTGAGGATTTGAATCCTGACCTCCCAAGTCCTAGTCTAGCACCTTAACCACTACAACACACAGCCTCTCTGGTAGAAAGCAGTGTCCTATAAAACACCATATTTGACTCACCATCTCCCGCTGCTGCTGCTGCCGTTTCTGAGCCCTCTTTGGGTTAATCTCTAGGGTGGCGAACTTGGACGTCCCCTCCTGCATTGCCAAGGAAAGAGACACAGGGAACCATTAATATGAGAGTCTGGGTGTACAGCTTTCTTTTGAGATGACTGCAGTAATCATCAATAAACCAGAGTGGCAGGAGGGCCAAAGCTCAGTCCCTGGTGGCATCTCCAGGTAGGCCTGGAAAAGACCATGCCCCCCTGCATGAAACCCAGGAGAAGTGCTGCCAGTCAGTGTACACAATACTGAGCAAGATGGACTGAGCATTTAACTCCGTATAATGAGGATCTGACTCAGTAGAAGACAGCTTCTTATTTATTTCAACCTCTTATTCAGAAACACGAGGACTAGAATCTTAGTTCATTTTTAGGGGAAGGGCCATACCTCAGTGCTACAGCATATGCTGTGGGTGCATTAGGTTCAGTCCCCAATGGTATCTCCAGGTAGTGCTAGTGCGGCCCAATGCACAGCCAAGGGCCACAGGTGGACCTCAAAACCTTTTCTGGAAGCTCTTGGCAACATTTAACACTCCCCCCCCAAAAAAAAACTCCTTGCGCTGCCTTCCCAAAGCTAGGTAAGCAAGGTGCTGGTTTGGAGAAGGCAGCACAAGGGCTGGGGGCATCAAATTTTGGCCTAGGTACCCCCATGTCAAAATAGTATTGCCGCCCACCCAGTATGAAAAGTTGGACAGTCCTGGTAGAAAGGCTTCCTGCTTTAACCCCTGGGGAGCTGCTGACGGTCAGCCTAGGAAATACTGAGCTTGATAGATCAACGGTCCGACTTACAACCAGTATCAAGCAGCCTCCTATATTTCCTATGCAACAGTTTTTATATGTGCAATTGTATTGTTCATGCACGTTTAAAGTAGGCTTGAAGAATCAGGCTTTCTGCAGTTGGGGAAGTGATGGGGAAATGCTTTGAAAAATGTGGATGACGGATTAAAGGGGGTATGACTAGATGACCCTTTAAGCTCTAAAATTCTATGATTCTAAGATGCGTAGTCACACAGTGCAAGCAGATTAATGCTCACTTTCGTGTAAGAACACCACCATTAAATCAGAGCAAATGATCAGTAGAGGCCAGATTATGATCTACGCTCTGAAGAAACTCTGTTCAAGAAAAGCCAGAATCAACTGATCGTCTGCAGGAATCCTGGGTTAATAGAATCATGGAAGCAGGAGAGCATTTAAAAACTGACTACAAGGTGGGGTGTCACCCAGGCTCCGGGTCGCAAACCCCGCCCATCGCTTAGATGGATGAGCAGTAATTCTGGGAAAGCTTTGATTGCAAGTCTGCTGATAAGAAAAGGGAATCCCTCTGGGATGACTCAATCAGTCCAGAACCAGATGATAACTCAGGATCATGGGTTTGAGCTGCACATTGCGCAAAAGATTCCTGCATTGCAGGGGGTTGGACTAGATGACTCTCGTGGTCCCTCCCAACTTTACGATTCTATGATTTTCTCCTCCCTGGTACTTATCTCTCACCCTCATCATCCTCACAAGGGGACTCCTTAGCAGCTGAGCCCAGGAGGTGCCCAAGCCAAGCAGAGAAGAACCTAAAAACAGCTGCCTCTGCCCGGTTTGCTGCACAACCCATTCCCTAGCAGAAGAGGGGGATGGGAAGATCTCTCTGGATTTACAGTAGATCAACAAAAGGTTTCTGGTTCTCAGGTCACTTCCAGACATCCTGTTTCTTAAGCCTTCATCCTGATTTGTTTGCACCAAGTTATTGTGAGTTTTAAAGATAACTGTTTTGCTGAGCATTATGCTGGGGAGTTAAAAGCCATCCATTATTTACTGAGAGTTATTCCTTGAAGCTTGCCCAAGGTCACACTCAGGTTGCTTCGTGACTGAGTGGGGAGGATTTGAACCCTGGTCTCCCAGGCCCTAGTCTGAGACACTCATATATCTTTGCTAATCTTTTTATACAACTGTCTTTTTATCTGATATCTTTGCTAATCTACTTCAAACAACCCAGGGATTTCTCCCAAGAAATCCTCATCTACCTTGTGACCAGTGGCGTAGGAAGGGGGGTGCAGTGGGTGCAGGCCGCTCCGGGTGTCATCACTGAGGGAGGTGGGTTTGACAAAATGGCAAAAATATGAGTTTTTAAAATAAACAAATAAAAATTGGGCTCACGAAACTTTTTAGTTCAGCCAACAAACGCAACTAAATGTAGCTGGCACTGGGCGCCACACTGCGGGGGCCGGCACTTACCGCGGGGCCTAAAGCATGCCTGAGCCGTGCGTCTCTCCTGGGAGTGACATGACGGCTTGGGTGCCTGCAGGTTCTGCGCTGCCTGAAACAGTAGTGTGGGGCTTGCGTTTGCCCACTGCCTCTCCCCTAGCCGCCCTACAGCTGAGGGGGAGGCGGCGGAGAGGCTTTGCGCAGTGCGCTCTGCCCTGGCTCGCCCAGCCCCATGGGCAGCTCACTCTGCCCCCAGGTGCAGGGCATGTTTGCCGCCCTGGGCACCCAAGCGGCTAGTTACGCCATTACTTGTGATCTATCTCTAAGCTGGCCAGAGAGAGAGAGGAGAAATCACACAACCACTCCACTTTCATGGAGGTTAAATGGACCACAGAACTGAGTGGTGATTTTCGGCCTACCTCTTTAGAAAAATCCTTTCAGATCCTCTAAGAGACAACTTTGCTGTGTCTTTGCAGAATCCAGCTGCAGAATCCATTAATTGGTAGAGGGGAAAAACCCCCTGAGGAGTGGTTGCCAAAGTAAAACATCTCCAAAGGTGAGGACAGGAGTAATGGAAAGAGGGTGGGAGTCTCACTTAGCAACTTCCATGACAACGGATGTATAAAGCAAACAGCCAAATGCCAGCAGCACAGACACTGACCAATCAGTGCTGCACATAGGAGGATTCTAGGGTGAAGCTGTAGACATCATTTCTTGCACAGCCCCAGCAAAGAAAAGCATATTCCAAATGAATGCCTGTCACCCAATAAAATCTTCCACCTGACTTCACCCCAAAACGGGTAACAGTTCTCATCGATCAGCCACTTCACAATGTTCCTGCCCAGGGCAAATGAAAGAAAGCTTTCAGGCATCAGTGGGACCAAACCGATCAAGCACATGTGTCTTGCAGATTTCTTTACTTTTTATTATTAGCAGGTACAGTGGTACCTCGGGTTAAGAACTTAATTCGTTCTGGAGGTCCGTTCTTAACCTGAAACTGTTCTTAACCTGAGGCACCACTTTAGCTAATGGGGCCTCCCGCTGCCACCACACGATTTCTGTTCTCATCCTGAGGTAAAGTTCTCAACCCGAGGTACTATTCCTGGGTTAGCAGAGTCTGTAACCTGAAGCGTCTGTAACCAGAGGTACCACTGTATTTTAAAAGCAGGCATCTTACCTTAATGAGAAGCTCCCGACTCAAGGAATGGTTGTTCTCGTCTGAGAAGATTTCTGACAGCTCGTGGAAAGTGCGGAAGCTTTCTCTGTCAAGAGGGAACAAGGGTATCACTAAAACAAGGTACTTCTGCTTTCAACAAGTCTTCTCAACTGGAGATTTCTATCCCACTTAGTATCTATATTGGTTTCGAAAACATTTTTACATATGCCATTGCTTTAACTGTATTTTATATACGTAATGTTTTAAATCACTTTTACATAACACAATACAGTACTGCATTGCAGCGGGTTCGTCTAAATGACCCTTGGGATCCCTTCCAACTCCACAATTTCACAAGTCCATGATTGCTCTAGTCAATTACAGGAAGCTCGGTTACAGAGCACCTGTTCTGCATGCAGAAAGTCCCAGGTTCAACCCGCAATGGCATCTCCAGGTAGGGCTGGGAAAGAACCCTAATGCGACACTCCAGAGAGCTGCTGCCAGTCAGTGTAGACAACACTGAACTAGATGGATCTGTTCCAACTCAGTATCAGACAGCTTCCTACATTTTCCATGTCACTGTTTTTTATAGACACCACCGTATTGTGGATTTGCTTCAAGATGCTTCACAGGAAGCACTTCAATATGCATGGATTTCAGAAATCCTTACAACAGCCATCCCATTGTTCAGCAAGCCGATGCTATTATCCCTTTGCTGCAGGTATGAGTTTGAAAGAACAGTTGCCTTGCCTGCAACCGCCCAGTGAATGTGTAGCAGAGGCAAGATCTGAGATGGAAGACTTGGTGGTGCTGACACCCAAGAGGGATCTGCATTGCATGCACTTTCTCCCCCTGCACCCAAATTCTTCCTTCATACCCTACTCACCGGGAGACCTCATCCCATGTCTTCTTCAACCTGTGAACAGCGTTGCATTGCAGGGCAGAGAGAATGGCCCGGAGGGAAGAGAAATTCTTTAGGATCCGGCATTCCTGGAGGAGCACAAGGAAAAACAGTGGGCGTTAGAAGGAGCTAGAAAGAGGAGATACACACGCAGAGGTTAAAAAACCCCTTATTGTGGGTTAAGGGTTAGGCAGTTGTTTCCTGGATCCTCTGCCCAGCATTTGAACTGCTATCTTAATTTCCTGGAATGGATTAAGTTCTGTGGCATATACATATATGTGTGTGTGTGTGTGTGTGAGAGAGAGAGAGAGAGAGAGAGAGAGAGAGAGAGAAAGAGAAAGAGATTTGCATTTAGGTGACCCAAATGTTGCAGTCAAAAGGAAATGCAAATTAAAACTCCCCGGTTATAGGTAAGCAACAAACTAAAAACTTGTTGCCTATGTTGAGTTTTGCTGCTCTTAATAGCAGCGTTAGTAGCGAAGAACGTAAAAATGTAAGAAGAGCTTTCTGGATCAGGCCAGTGGTCCATCATCCTGTTCTCACACTGGCCAACTAGGTACCCTGTTGAGAAGCCTAAGAGCAGGACTTGCTTGTGATCCCCAGCAACTGGAGTTCAGAGGCATCCTGCCTCTTGGCAGTGGAAGCAGAGCACAGCCATTGTGGCTAGTAGCTGTTGGTAGCCCTTCTCCTCCACGAATCTGCCTAATCCTCTTTTAAAGCCACCCAAGTTGGTGGCAGTCACTGTCTGCTGTGGTGAGGGCTAGAAACTTGATTGAAAGGAAACCCCCCCCCAAAAAAAAACAACAACCACCCATGTTCTTGAAATGCCTCATTCCAAAACATACTTTGGATTGAGTCCCATCTCAAACCACAATACTATTTATTTATTTTTTTGGAGGGGTCTACAGCCAAGCAACCTACCCGAGCTACTTGAATCCAGTGGTCCACCACCTTGGCTCTTTGCTGTGGCTTCAGGGCCCGGTCCCCAAGGCAAGTTGAAATGATGCAGTTGGTGACACGGTTAAACTGGGAGACGGTCGCCCGGATGGTGGGGGCCAAGTGCTCCTTGCCTTTCTTGTCCCGCTGGGACCAGATGCAGCCAAGGCAGTGATAGGGAACCACCTTTTTGAAAAGCTCCTGCAACAGAGAGGCATTAAGACAAGGATCAGGAAAAGAAAGGATGGTGGCTTGAAGAGGGCAAGATGTCATTCATTTACAGTGGACGCTCGGGTTGCGAATGTGATCCGTGCAGGAGGCACGTTCGCAACCTGCAGCGCCGCATCTGCGCACGTGTGGGTTGCGATTTGGCGCTTCTGTGCATGCACAAAGCGTGATTTAGTGCGTCTGCGCATGCGCCGAAACCCGGCAGTAACCCGTTCTGGTACTTCCAGGTTCGACATGGTGCGCAACCAAAAAACACACAACCTGAAGCGTCTGCAACCCGAGGTATGACTGTATTTGGAAATTTAATGTCATTTCCAAGGGTTTTGGAGGAGGAGGAACATAAGCACATTAGAACATCCTACTGGATGCATCTTGTCCAGCATCTTTTTCACACAGCGACTAGCCAGATGTCCACAAGGGTGACCTGAGCACAACAGCATTCTCCTCTCCTGCGGTTTCCAGCGACTGGTACCCAGAGGCATGGCTAAGCTGCCTAAGGCTTTATGAGCCAAAACTGAATTGAAACTGGAAGAAACTGATAGCCAGTGCAGCCAGGTCGGCATCCATGTCATATGCTCATTCCATCTAGTCCTAGTGGGAAATCTGGCTGCTGAACTCTGCGTTAGTTGCAGTTTCCAAAAAAAGTCTTCAAGGCCAGCCCCATGCAGCAATCTAACTCAGAGTAATATCTTATGTGGGGACGCGGGTGGCGCTGTGGGTTAAACCACAGAGCCTAGGACTTGCTGATCAGAAAGTTGGAAGTTCGAATCCCTGCGACAGGGTGAGCTCCCGTTGCTCGGTCCCTGCTCCTGCCAACCTAGCAGTTCGAAAGCACGTCAAAGTGCGAGTAGGTA
Source organism: Podarcis pityusensis (assembly GCF_964106645.2). NCBI lineage: Eukaryota > Metazoa > Chordata > Lepidosauria > Squamata > Lacertidae > Podarcis > Podarcis pityusensis. The sequence goes on along the minus strand of NC_138044.1, from coordinate 14,740,732 downwards.
AATAGGTACCGCTCCAGTGGGAAGGCAAATGGCGTTTCTGTGTGCTGCTCTGGCTCGCCAGAAGCAGCTTAGTCATGCTGGCCACATGACCCGGAAGCTGCACGCCGGCTCCCTCGGCCAATAAGGCGAGATGAGCGCCGCAACCCCAGAGTTGGCTACGTCTGGACCTAATGGTCAGGGGGTCCCTTTACCTTTACCTAAAATCTTATGTAAGAGAGAGGGTGGGTGCGGATTGTCACAGAAAGCACGCCCGGGCTGAATCAGACACTCACGGCATCCATTAGTGTGAATTGTTCGGCCACCATCTCCGGCGAGAAAGAGAGGAAATCTAGCTTGCCTTCTCCTAGCCCATTCTCCTCTTCTAGCCGCAGGGTGCAGCTGGCATGGTCCACAGCTGGGAGAGACAAGGGGACAGAGTCAAGGCATGGAGCAACTGGCTGGAAGGCCAGCAGAGGACAGGGCATCTGCCATCACTCCCTGACCCCCAGCCCAATCTAAGCACAGATCAGAGGGGCTATAAAAGGAAGTGGCAGAGAACACCCTTTGCAGGAAGAATTTAATCCTTGGCATCTCCAGCTAAAAGGGTCTCGTGGAGTCAGGCTGAGACCATCTTCAAAGCTGAAGGCCTGGAGGCAGCTGCTGCCAGTCAAACTAGAGACTATAGGCACCCCTGATTTTGCATGTGTTCAAAGAACGTGTGACTATGTATGCATGGCCCATTTTTGGACCAGCCACAACAGGGGTGTAATGAGCTTATGTGTGCTCCATGATGTCCTGGAATGCAACCCCTGAACAAATCAAGGGTTGCCTGCACATGTCCCACCCACCCCAACCACCAATAGCCATTTTGGACTATAGCTGTAGTCCAAAATCTCTGGAGGGCACCAGGTTGGTGAAGTTTGGCCTGTATGATGGAAGGGGACCATCACTCAACTGTAGGGCAAAAGTCTTGCATCTGCAAGGCTCCAAGTCCAGTCCTCGGGATATCCAGATAAATGGAATTGGGGTGGTGGGGGAGAATCCTCTCTGCCTGCCTGTGACCTTGCAGAGCTGCTGCCAGTCAGAGTTAGCGGCCCTGGGGTATGTGGAATGACCGGCCAATGCACTGGAATGCAGCTGCTTAATCTTAATCTGGCCTTTCTTGCCTATGGAGCTCAGGCAGGCTGCCCCACTCACTCCTGCTTGCTATCTTATCTCCACAACAACCCTGTGAGGTAGGCTAAGCTGAGAGAGAGAAAGAGAGAGAGAGAGAGAGAAGCCCTGCTCACCTTCCGCCTCCACCTCGGCCCGCTCCTGCTGCTGGAACTGCGTGAAGAGGATGCGGGCTCTCCGCTCCAGGTCTGAGCCTGGGATGTTGAGCCGCACATAAATTATCAGCTGCTTCAGGCAGGCGTAGTCCGGAGGCTTGCGGAAGTCTTCGGAGTACTGATCCAGCCAGGCACCCAGGATGGACGAGATGGTGCTGAGGAGGAGGAGGAAGAGTAAGAAGTTGGGCTTCCTCCACAAGCCAGGCCAATGGGCGTTTCAGAGGGTTGCATTGCACCCAAAGGGGGGGGGGTTGACCTTTAGCCTTGAGGGGTGGGGATCCTTCGGCCCATGGACCTAATTGCTCCACCCCTTTTGACTAAGTCCCATTCCCTATGTATGTGACACCCCAGGTACGGGGGCAGATAACTCTGCAGCTGAGCCAAAGGAGGCAATGGTCGCTGATTGTCCACATGGGCATCTGACATCGGGGTGATATCAGGTGACTGACAGGTGGGCAGCCCCAGCCGGGGGGGGGATGGGAAGTTGAGGATCTGTGGCCCTCTGGCTGGATCCAATCCTTCATCCCCACTTCCATGCCCAGAATCCAGGCTGAAGAAGGGTTCTTCACCCCTGTTCTGGGGTAAACCACTTCTGAATCTTTTACTGTGTCTCTCTCGCATGCACACAAAATATTGCCATGCTGGTTAGAAATCTGAGGAAGTTGCCCAGCACTCCATCCCTGCTAAGGTATCCAAGATGGTGGCCTCCAGGTGTTGTTGGACTACAACTCCCATCAGCCCCTACTAGTTTGTTCAACGGGGAGGGAATGATGGGAATTGAGGTCCAAGGACGTCTGGGGAGTACTACCTTGACTACCCCCTGTGCCATCACTCACAGGCCAGACACTTACTTTTTCAGCTCCAGCCTCTCGTCCACTGCATGTCTGGGGTGGTCTCCGTTGACCTGGAGGTGCAGTTTGCCATATCTAGAGGACCAGGGAAAGCCAATCAAATCTTTGCAATGCACACATATGTGTTTCAGGGATTACTGGAAGCCCACTTGCCCCCAAAACAGTTCTGACTACCAGCATGGTCAGGCATGATGGAAATTGTATTATTGTTTCATTTCATTTATGAATCACACCCCATGAGCTGTCTCACAAAGCAATTTAGAATAAAACAACATTGTACTGGGTAAAAAAAGAATAAAGATTCTCATCCTCATCCGTGGTGGATTTCGTACAGGGCTTTCAGAATAACCTTTTTGAGGCAATAACTGCCATTTTTATCAATCACTGTTTATTTCACCAATGAATTGCTCTTCCTCCTTCAGAAGTGATTTACCAAAAAAGCAATTATGAATATAAAAATGGTTTAAAACCATGGCTCATCCATAAAAATCAATCCAGTGGGGTTCAAGATTTTGGAAGGCTTTCATCGTCAGCAGGTGCCGAAAAGGCAGTAGGAAAGGCACTTGTCTGATATGCAATGAAATGGGGTTCCAAAGGCTCAGTGTCACCCCACTAATGGCCTAATTTTGATGGACAGGCCTTCTGGTAGGATGGTGTCTACAGAACGCCTTCTCTTGCAGAATGCAGTGATTGGCTGACTATTACTATTATTGCATTTATAACTCACTTTTTCCTCCCAGAAGCACAAGGTGGTGTACATGGTACAACCACCTTCCTATTTTACACTCACAACAACCCTGTGAGGTGGGTTGGGCTGAGAGTGAGTGACTGGCCCAAGGCCACTCCATTGAGCTTCATGACTCCATAGGAATTTGGACTCTGGCTTCCCCAAGGTCCTAGGCTGACATTCTAACCACTATGCCACACTGTAGTAGAGGAGGAGATGTTTTAGGTATCTGGAGGAGTCCACAGCGACTACCATGCTACACCACTGACTGTTCTTCCCGACAGCAGCTTGGACTCAGGAACTGGTGTCTTACCCCACAGAGCCCCACAAGGAGAGAGAAGGCAGAAGATTACCTGTTCAGAAGGAGGTCCAGGACCTGCTTGGTCGTGGCAAAGGCACGGTATGTACAGAGGAAGATGGTGACATAGGTGGAATCATTGCCTTTGAATGCAGAGACGAGGTATTGCACCAGCTTCTCCAGGGTCCCGGCTTTGATGGTCCGCACCTTACAAGTCTCGTACAGGTTTAAGGCCGACTCGTTCTCAAACTGTGAAAGGGACAGAGAATTACATGAGCCGCTGCTTCAAGAGGAGTTGTGGATGCCATTCTAGTGCTTTTCCAGCTGTACTGGCTCCCGGTGGAATACAGGGTCAGATTTAAGGTGCTGGTTTTGACCTTTAAAGCCCTTCATGGCCTAGGACCCTCGTACCTATGGGACCGCCTCTCCCAGTATGTCCCACGGAGGACCCTAAGGTCCATATATAGCAACACCCTAGAGGTCCTGGGCCTTAAGGAAGTTAGATTATCCTCAACCAGAGCCAGGGCTTTTTCAACTCTGGCTCCGGCCTGGTGGAACGCTCTGACTCATGAGACCAGGGCCCTGCGGCATCTGATTTCTTTCCACAGGGGCTGTAAGACAGAGTTGTTCCGCCTGGCCTTTGGCTTAGAATCAGTTTGATTCCCTCCCCCTCTTTCTTTTTCCTTTCTCCTGTGAAGAGGCTGCATCCTAATGTTTTAATGTTGTATTTTAATCTTTTTAAATTGTATTTTAATCAACTTGTTTTTATTATTGGTTGTTAGCCGCCCTGAGCCCGGTCTTGGCTGGGGAGGGCGGGGTATAAATTAAAAAATATATTATATTATTATTATTATTATTATTGAGCTGTGAAGGTGGGGGGAGAGACATAACCCCTCCAGATGTTGCACAGGCATAAGTGCATCTCAGGTCCAACTTCCATGTATTATCTGAGAGGCAAGGCCTCTGCTTACATGCCTCTAGCAAAGGACAGTCCTGTTCCACTGGTCCAACACTCAGAACAGCCCTGTAAGGCTGGCGACTTTAGTTGCCTCCACACCAGAGACAGGAAGTTGCACAGGTTCTGAGGTGACATCAGAACTAGCGACCTGCAAGCTCATAAAAAAGTCACTTTCGGCCACAGTGCCCTGTCTGTTCTTACGAAAGGCTGGAAGCTTTCACTTACCCCCAGCCATCGCTGCCCCTTGTTGGCTGTGTGGTGGAGCTGGACTTTCCGGAGCGAAATGCTATAGATCACGCCATCTTCCACCTCTTCTCCGATCTCCTGAGTGGAGCTCTGCAAAGGGATCGAAGAAACACAAAGAGATGGGCAAATGGGCCTAGCAAATAAAACGTATGCACTGTTTTCATCAGCTTCATGGGTACAAAATGGCAGCCCAAAAGGGATTAGCTCAGGCACAGGCAAACTCCGGCCCTCCAGATGTTTGGGACTACAATTCCCATCATCCCTGACCACTAGTCTTATTAGCTAGGGATTATGGGAATTGTAGTCCCAAACATCTGGAGGGCTGGAGTTTGCCTATGCCTGGATTAGCTGTTTTCTTCATCTCAAGGCTCCCCAGCCAAAAGGCGGCCATATTTCAAGAGAACGTCCAGATCGCAAGAGCTCCACAGAACATGGTGGATGTCCCTTATTTTGAAATACTGCCCAAAAAATCCTGCGGTACAGGGGCTACAGCTTTTGACATGCCCACATTTTCTAATGTTTTACATCTATTCGCTGCCATTGAATCTCAAACCAGAACAGAGCTGGGGGCAATGTTCAGGGATTGGGAGAACGTTTGGAAATATAAGAAAACTGTGGTAGGCACCACTAAATGCCCTTTTAACAGATAAGTGTCTGGGTTCATGCACTGGGGAAAAAAATACACTTTGGAACTCCCTGCCTATTGACATCAGGCAAGTGACTTCACTGTACTCTTTCTGGCAGCTGCTTAAAACACCTTTGTTTATATGAGCCTATCCACATATTTAGGAAGCAGAAACAAGTTCAATCTGTTTTTAGTAAATAACAATGATGAAAGATAATATATATATATATATATATAGAAAGATGTTCCAGTAGCACCTTAAAGACGAACTAAGTAAAAGCCTTCTAGGTATGAGCTTTCGTGTGTATACACACTTCTTCGGATACTGTTTTAGGTTATTGTTATTTTAATGTTTAAGAAGTCTTACATTATTGTTGCTAATTGGTAATTTTATTGTTCTATCTTTTTTTGGTAAACTGTTGCAGTGACGATGATGATTTTTTTTTTACCATCAAGCAGTGTATAAATTTCATTACAATTAAAAAAATAAAAATTAAAAAATCATTTGCATGTTCTCAATGTGCCAGGTTGCGAAGAAGTTTCGCACGGAGGCTTTTCATTTGTGGAAGCTGGTTGTGAATGGTGTACTGCCACTTAACAGGGGTTGGGGTTACATGTCACAAAAGCAAGGGTTACAGTAAACTGTTGCTGTGTGAATTGTTCAGATAGATTTCTAACTAATCAACCATGCCCTTTTCCTGGATACCTTGTTCTACCTTTACTCACCACTCAATTTTCTCTGTGTCCCCTTCCCCTCGGACAAACAGCATTTTGTGGTTACTGAGAATACTCAGTTCTCATTGGGCTGTTTTTGTGTGTGAGGGGGTTTCCCTCAAGGTATGTTATTGTACTTCTGCAAGCCTTGAGATTTCCCAGGAGCATGCCACACACCTTCCTCATATTTCTTCCTTGCTCCATTTTGGAAACAGAGCTGTCACAATTCGGCATCAGAGCTTGCTATTGTTATTAAGAACTTAATCTACAACTTGATCTAAGTTTACCAATCACCACAAGATTATGCCTGCAAAAATCACTGCAAAATAACTGGAAAACAATCAAATAGCATTTTTAAAACAACAACGACAACAACAACAACAGGAAGCTGCACATCTTACAAAGTTTACATAACATTTTAGAAAGCAGCAAAACACATGAGATATTAAGTGCACTGGAAAAAGTGACTTTATTTATAAATTAGTGGAATGATAAGATTGTTATATTTTTTTCAGCGCTTTGTTTACAGACATATAGTTATAGCTGTTTATTATGAGAACTATATGACTCCCCCCACAATAAATTTGTTCTCTTTCCATTATAAAACCTCACCCTTTAACAGATAATCAGCAAACTTTTTGAATAAATATCTTAATGGTTATGTCAAATATATCAAACAATATCCTTTCTTATATGAATGCCATTAAATGTAATCAAACTGTCACTCCCACTCTGTCTTTATATTTGATGTATTCGTACAAACCTAAGTGTTGTGCTTAGTTTTTGTAAATTCAGAAGAAGAAGAAATCACAGGACAGAAGTGGAATCTGCAACAAATAGTTGCAGCATTGAGAGCTCACGTTCAGGGTGCCAGCCAGACAGCGCACCCTCTTCCAGGATGCTCCATTCTTTCCCTCCTCCTGCATGAATTACATGCATGCCTCAACAGAACATAAAACTGGGAAAGTATGTGTGTATGGACTTTTCCAGTGTTATTTCTCTAGTTTATAGATGATGCGATTTTGGGGAGTGGGAAATTGGAAACTGCCTTCAACCGACTCAGACCACCTGGTCCACTTCAGTATTGACTGGCAGCGGCTCTCTACGGCAGAGCTTTCCAAACTGTGTGTCACGGCACGTTAGTGTGTTGGCTGCAGTGTGTAGGTGTGTCGTGGGAATGCTCCCTGCGCTACCCCCGGGGCTGGGAAGGGGTTAGTTTAACCTCTAGTTTGCTAGTAAAACTGAATTACTGTGTCGCGAAATGAAGCATGTCTAAAAAGTGTGTCCCCACCATGAAAAATAAAAAAATGTCCAGTAGCACCTTAGAGACCAACTAAGTTTGTTCTGGGTATAAGCTTATACCCAGAACAAACTTAGTTGGTCTCTAAGGTGCTACTGGACATTCCGGCCCCCCAACTAAAACAGACCAACATGGCTACCTACCTGAACCCAACATGAAAAGTTTGCAAAGCTGATGCTGTACCACTGAGCTACAGCCTTGAGAGTGGGAGAGACCCCACAGGGCCACTTAATTACTAAAAAATGTTTGTTCCCTAATAATGAACTCAGTGTATGCACACTCCACCCTCATGTCTTTGGAGGTGGGAGTAAGCAAATGTTTCCCTAAGGGAGGAACTCTGCCCATGCTCAGAAGTGCCCCAGGTGCCAGCATCTCTCAAACAACATAAACATTCATGCCTTGGACAGGAAAGGACTGTATGAGCTCAACTAGGTCCTGGAAGGTGGTAGTGGTGAGGTGAAGTAAAAATGACCCCTTGACAGGAGGGGTGGAGACCTCATCAGGAGGAACTGAGTATGCATCTATAGCAAAAGAATCAGCCCCACAGCAGGGAAAGTTACAAAACTGTTCCCTGAGTGCTGTTTGACAGAGGAGCAGGAGGAAGGTTGAAGGAAGCCAAAACCACGGGAATGGTGGGCAGTTTCCTGGAAAGCCAAGACAGAAAACATACAAACCTTTCATTTAAGGCAAACAAAAAACAAAAACAAAACCCTTATCCTCTAGAGAAGGCACAAAAGCAGGTGTCAGCTTGAGCCGGGTCCGGACCATATCCTTATCAAATGACAATATGACAGATACACAGCAGCGTTTGTGGAGTCACTTTATATATATTTTAAAAGTCAAAGATACTTAATTGCAAATCCCAAACAGGTAAAAATTGAAATGTAAAGTCTGATCTTCATTGGGTGAATATAGCCCAGTTGGTTAGAGATGTTTTGGCCTACAACTCCCATGATCCCTAGCTAATAGGACCAGATGTCAGGGATGATGGGAATTGTAGTCCAAAACATCTGGAGGGCCAAAGGTTGCCTATGCCTAGAGTGTGGTGCTGATAACACCAAGGTTGCAAGTTCAATCCCTGTATGGGACAACTGCATATTCCTGCATTGCAAGGAGTTGGTCTAGAATGATTATTCTCAGGGTTACAATTCTATGATCCTATGACCTTGGGCCAGTTACTCACTATGAGCCTAACCTACCTCACAAAGTTGTTGTGAGGGTAAAATGGAGATGTGAAGAACTGTGTAAACCACCTTGCGCTCCTGGGGGCGGCGGCGGGGGGGAGTTGTGGAATATAAATGCAAAGAAAGAAAGAAAGAAAGAAAGAAAGAAAGAAAGAAAGAAAGAAAGAAATGAAGCTTTGCAAAATTGTCTGTAATCAGAAGAAAATTGCATACAAAAATGTGTACGGTAGAAGTAATTTTCATAAAAACGCTGCTGAGTTTTAATGAGGACTTTTAAAAATAATACCGCAAATTGATGTGGAAATCTGGAGGAGTGAACTGAAGATTTGGAATACAGTATGAGTAACCGAGAGATTTGGAATACAGTATGAGTAACCGAGAGAAACAAGAGACCACACAAAATCTGACTCACAAGCTGCAGAACGCAGATGAGTTGGCAGATGGGAAATGGTCTCTATCTCTCTCAAACCAACTCACCACGACATAATCTTTTACTCCTGAAAATGAAACCTGCTCTTGCCTCAATCACTTCCCCCTCTTGACATCAGAAACCCAGGATTTGCCCGCTGTCAAGGGTGGTAAAAGTGCCCAGCATAAGCCAATATCTCAAGGCTGCAGGTACAATAAATCAGAGCATCTCACGGGTTCATCACTGGCGTCAACAGTTTGGTACAGTGGTTAGTGTGTGTGACTAGGACCTGGAGACCAGGGTTCAAATCCCCACTCGGCCAGGCAGCTCACCTCGGGCCAGTCACTCACTCTCAGGCTGACCTACCTCACAGGGTTGTTATAAGGATTAAATGAGGAGGAGGAGAACTATGTGCACCACTTTGAGCTCCTTGAAAGAAAGGTGGTCTATAAATACAAGGAAGGAAGGAAGGAACTTGCAGGCTGCTTGTGCAACCCTCATTTCACCAACTGTGAATGTCCATCGTGGAGGCCGTAAATCTCCATGGGTCACAGACATGAAGGAGACAAAAGGGAATTCTTGCTGGCTTCAAAAACTGTCATGGGGGACTTCTAGTTTATTACAGTAGTACCTTGGGTTAAGAACTTAATTCGTTCCGGAGGTCCGTTCTTAACCTGAAGCTGTTCTTAACCTGAGGTACCACTTTAGCTAATGGGGCCTCCCGCTGCTGTTGCAGCCACTGCACGATTTCTGTTCTCATCCTGAAGCAAAGTTCTTAACCCGAGCTACTATTTCTGGGTTAGCAGAGTCTGTAACCTGAAGTGTCTATAACTCGAGGTACCACTGTATTCCATTTGTATCCCACCTTTCCTCTAAACAGTCAGGTGGCATCCATAGTTCTCCATTTCTACCCCCACAAAAGCACTGTGAGGTAGGTTAGGGTGTGTGTGTGTGTGTGTGTGTGTGTGAGTGAGAGAGAGAGAGAGAGAGAGAGAGAGAGAGAGAGAGAGAGAGAGAGAGATGGTAACCAGTCCAAGGTCACTCAGTGAACTTCACAGCTAAGCAGGGCAGATCTGAACCCAGCTTTCCCACATCCAGGTCTGAACCTCTAACCCAGAGCTTTCCAAACTTTTCATGTTGGTGGCATACTTTTTAGACATGCATCATTTCGTGACACAGTAATTCAGTTTTACTAGCAAACCGGAGGTTGAAACTAATCCCTTTCCAGCCCCGGGAGCAGCGTGGGGAGCATTCATGTGACACACCTACACACTGAAGCCAAAACACTAACATTGTCGCGACACACAGTTTGGAAAGCTCTGCTCTAACCCTTAGACCATCTTGCTTCTTGTTTTTCTAACTCAGATCAGCAATCTGCCTTTGTATGTTCAGGAAAGGGAAAAACAAACAGACACGTGATCAGACATCTGGGGTGGGTGGGTGTCAAGCTGAATCAACAAGCCAGGCCCCACCCTCTGGACAAATGCCAGTCCCTTTGGGCCAGGTCCCAGTTACCAAAATGAAGTCGTCACTAAGGGAAGCTCATTGTGTTTATCGACCCTCTCCCTCCCTCTCTCCAATACAGACTGTAGAGGGGGAAAAGACAACTAAGGTTTTGTGATACAGCTTGAATATCTCTGAATGGTTTTACATGTTCCAGAACAAAACCTGAATAAGCTTCCTGTATAGCCACACTGTGTAAACAAATCACATTGGTCTAAACTGACTGCATTCCAAAAGTTATGGATTCAAATCACCCATGACTTCACAATACAGTACACACCAGAGGTCTGAGATAGGAACATGCTCCCCATTAAGTCGCTGTCTCCATTTTGACTTAAAGGTGGAGTGTCTGTTTTTTATATGCAGATGGTCCCAGGTTCAATCCCCAGCATCTCCAGTTAGGACTGAGAGAGACCCCTGCCTGAAACCCAGGAGAGCTGCTGCCAGTCAGTGTAGACAACACTGAGTTACATGGATACCAATGGCTCAGTAGAGGACAGCTTATTATGTTCCTATTTCAACAACAGCCCTAGCAATTAGTCCCTGTGTCCTGTGGCATCTTCTTTCTGGTCAGAAATTAGCGTTCACATTAACTTGCTTTTGGAAAAAACCTTGATATTTGTGGAGGTTCAAGCATTCTTAAATTATACTTGTGGTGTGAGGACCTACAGATGGACAATGAAAGTGGACCCCATGACACCTGGATGGGGGGAGGGACACCTGTCTTGAAGCAGCACATGAGAGAAGGATCTATGGGGTCTTGGTGGACCACAAGCTGAACCCGAGTCAACAGCAGCAGCAGCAAATAGAGCAAATGCTATTCTAGGCGTCTAGATCAAGCGAAGTAATAGTACCACTTGATTCTGCCTTGCTCAGACCAAACCTGGTATACTGTGTCCAGTTCTGGGCACCTCAATTTAAGGATATTGACAAGCAGGAATGTTTGCAGAGGAGGGTGACCGAGATGATCAAGGGTCTGGAAACCAAGCCTTATGGGGAACAGTTGGGTCTTGCCTGGATAAGAGGAGACTGAGAGGAGATATGATAGTCACCATCAGATATCAAGAATTGTCACATGGAAGGTGGAGCACGCTTGTTTTCTCCTGCTCTGGAGGGTAGGACTCGAATCAATGGCTTTAAGTTACAAGAAAAGAGATTCTGACTAAACATCAGGAAGAACTTTCTGGCAGTAAGAGCTGTTTGACAGTGGAACCTCCCTTGGGGGGTTCTGGGCTCTCCTTCAATGGAGGTTTTTAAGCAGAAGTTGGATGGCCATCTGTCATGGATGCTTTAGTTGAGATTTGTACACTTTAGGGGGTTGGACTACATGACCCTTTGGGTCCTTTCCAATTATAAAGTTCTATGAACCCCATTGGTTTCAAAGAGACTTATATTTAGAATAATCTAGTCCAACCCCCCCCCCCCCCGCAATGCTCAGGATCACAGTTATTTAAAGTTTGGAAGGATAAACACCCACCACCTATTAGAGCTATGAAGATCCTGTGGCCCTTTGTACATTTGAACACACAATGTCAATCTCATTTAGACACCTATTTGGGCATACAGACTGCCTGTGTTAACTTACACGCATAAATCAGAATCAACTAGGTATTTTTTTATTGTCAAGTGTCCACTGACAACACTTCTTCCTTTTCTTGATAGAGTTGCAAAAATTGAAATTAAAAAGGAGGTTCTTATTAATACAGCCACTCTGAAGTGGCAAATGCTTAGTTGGCAAAGGCCATTATCAAGGAACTTGAAAGCAAGAATGGAAAGTTGACTCGGCAGTTATGATGCAGGCTCAACCTCACGAGGTCCCCGGCTGCGAGGAAAAGCCCCAGAATGGAAAAAGTGCTCACTCCGTTTCCTTCCCCTTTTGCAAAATTTGCACAGCCCATTCATATATATAGAGAGAGAGGGAGGGAGGGGGAAACGGAAGTTAATGAACAGAGCAATAGAAAAATAAGAAAGCCAAGCATCACGCAATACTGGCAAAACTCATTGCTTGCCTTGGGGTTTTTCCTCTTCATTTTCTGGGAGGCTGTTCCAAGCAAAAACTCTTTTGCTGAGCACGTTTGTTCTTTGATTCCTTCCCAGAAATGGGGAAATCAAAACAAAGCAGAAACAGGAACAGCTGGAAGTCTCAGCTTGGCACCTGAGATAATATTTCTGGGTAAAGATCCCCCCCCCCCTTAAGTCATTTTATAACTTACATAAAACAAATAGAAGTTATAGCTATGGATGAAAATTAAAAGATGAAAAACAAAACTATAAAACTGGCATGGGGTTAAAATAACAATATCCAAGTCATGAGAGAGAAAAAGTGACGATGCATGTTATCTGCATATAAAGAATATTAGTGCTATTGGATTATCAAGTGTAGTTCCAGATTCGCTTGGCTGATGATGAAGGCCATCTTGAAAATTATCCTTCCACTGTCTATGTAATAAAGGAATGCCAAATGATATAGAAGGAAGTGCTTGGAGGTTCTAGTCCTTGTCAAAACCTCAAATTATGTCTAATTTTCTCCATTATAAGCTATATTTCAGAGTCAGTGGCACCAAGTGTCCAGTGTAAGATTTTGGGCAGCTTTCCATTGAGTTGCAATTCTGAGATAACATTTCTGATCTGGGACTGCCCATAAAGGAACTATTTTCTGCCCTTATTGTCGCCTTGTGATGGTTTTGTGCCAACAGGGGTGAGGGGTCCTGCTCATATTCGTAATGGTGAATCCTACGCACTTGAGAACTTAAGAAGGGATTTCTGGATCAGGCTAATGGCCCATCTGGTCCAGCATCCTTTTCTCACAGTGACCACCTGGATGCCCCAATAGGAAGCCCACAAACAGAATCTGAGCACAATAATAATATTCTCCCTTCCTGTACCTCCAGCAACTGCTATTCAGAAGCATTATCACCTCCAACCATGGAGCCACAACACAGACATCATGGGCAATGGCAATCAATAGCCCTCTCCTCCATGAATTTGTCTAATCCTCTTTTAAAGCCTTCCATGTTGGTGGCCATCGATGCCTCCTGTGGGAGTCAGTTCCACAGCTTAACAATGTGCTGCATGAAAAAGTCCTTTCTTTTATCTGTTCTGACTCTTCCAACATTCATCTTCCTTGGATGCCCACGAGTTCTAATGTTGTAAGAGGAGAGAAGCTTTTCTCTATCTACTTTCTCCATACCACATGCAATTCTATAAACTTCCTACGTGTAACCTTTTGGTCACCTTTTCTCTAAACTAAAAAATCCCAAACGCTGCAACCGCTCCTTATAAGGGAGTTGCGCCATCCTCTTGATTATTTTTGTTGTCCTTTTCTGAAACCTTTCCAACTCTATATCCTTTTTTTTTTTTTTTAAGGTAAGACAACCAGAATTTGCTTTATAATGCTTATATTATTGAAGCCATGCCCTCAGGGACATCACTTAGGGGATGGGTGTCAGGCTCCAAATTCACAGGGTAAATTACCCACCCATTTAGCCAACTCCTAGCACTTCCTATATGGTAAGTTAGTCACAACCAACAGGTGGCATGTTAACTTTAAGAGGACTTCAGGATCACTCTGAATTCAGCCCCTTGACAGTTTGAATTCACCACTGCTGGAGAAAAGTGTCCATCCTAAAAATAAAATCTTTTTTTTTAATACCACATAGAAAACATCAGGTGGAAGATTAAAAGTCTTGGCCCAGTTAAAGTCTCTTCTGCCTCAGCCAAGGATTCCCTCAATTTTTCACAGCGCAGCAGAAGGACAAGAGTGTTTTTAGCAAAAAAGGCATTAGCCACTTTGTGGCTGCCCAATCTCTCCCCGAGAGCTTCAATGGGGATGAGAAGAGGCGAGAAGTTCACCATGGGGTTTTGCTAGGTGTGAACAGCATAAACCACACAAAGCTCTTTGCATGTTGAGCACAAGGCCCATTTCACAAAGAGAGGGCAACACGTCTCAGCCAAGAACTGCAGCTGACAGGCCATGCGTTTCAGAAGGCTGTGGGTGTGTATGTCAAGGATACGGGAGCCTTTTTCAACCCTAGGGCCACATTCCGGGCAGCATTCTGGAGGACACGTACCAGTGGTGTGCAAGGCCAGAGGCAGATGCGGGGAGAGCAAAAATAGTGAACACACACCCTCTATTCTGCATCCAGGCAAGCAAGCTGCATGATTAGAACAAGGACATATCCCACCAAGGCTAAGGCCAGATATATTGGTCCCCAGGGCCGAGGTTCCCCCTCTTCTCTAAGTGAATGCAACTTAAGAGAATTCTGCTTCCAAAACCAGAAACTCATAAAAGGATTATCACAGAGTTTTAGAGTTTAGAAGACATTTTGAAGTCTGACCTAAACGCTTAGATCTACAATGCAAAGATATCCAGATTTTTCCAATGGGCCTGTACTTTGATGGGGCCGTATAAATAATTACCATCGATTTTGGCTACGTGGCTGATGTTGAAGAGAGAGCTTGGAATGGGGCTAGGTAATACAGGTGCGGTAGCTGCGGTTTTAAAGTGGATTCTGTCCAGAATCTCAGTGTATTGAAAGCAAGCTATTAAAGGGACAATTGTGGGCCTTGCTGGAGCTCTGCTTAAGTGCCCATTAGTCACCAAAACAAATAATGAAATATTATTACCCTGCAGGCAACAGAGGTGCTTAGGGAGGTTATTTTTAAGTGGAGCAGCAACCCAGACAGAAATCTTGCTGCAGTTAGGTTTGCTCCTTCCGCCCTGAAGTCAATACAGGCCAAATCAAATGTAAAAGGTGTATGTGTACAGTGGTACCTCAGGTTAAGTACTTAATTCGTTCCGGAGGTCCGTACTTAACCTGAAACTGTACTTAACCTGAAGCACCACTTTAGCTAATGGGGCCTCCTGCTGCTGCCGCGCCGCTGAAGCACAATTTCTGTTCTCATCCTGAAGCAAAGTTCTTAACCTGAACAATATTTCTGGGTTAGCGGAGTCTGTAACCTGAAGCATATGTAACCCGAGGTACCACTGTACTGTTTTAGACACACATGTGGAAGGGGTGGAGTGAAAACTGCTCCTTTGAGAGCAGTTTTCTCTGTGTGTCGAAACCTCCCTGCATGTGGAAAGCTAGGAGTTTCAAACACACATACCAAGAGGGATAGCTTTCTCTAGGGGTGAAGATTCAAATCACACACGCACACCTGTTTGGATTGAGACAGAACTACCCCTGCGAGACTGTGTGTGTATGGTTTCTGTTTTCCTAACACCTTGACACTGAGGGAAAACCCCCCTGAAAAGAAGGCTTAGCCATCTTGGATGAGTCGCACGTTCCATCAAGCTTCCATCACTGTGATTAGCACCTTTCATCCGCTGTTACTCTATGGCTGCAGGCTGCAGTGACTGTTACTACGGCGACAGTATTTTTAGGATGACACATCACTCTGTGCAGGGAGTTAGCGATGCCAACTGTAACAATGATCGGAGCCACTGAAAAGCCATTAAAAAAACCCACACATTTAAAATCCTCCGGGGCTGCAAATTCACAAATCCCTCCTCCCTTCCACTGAACAGTTCATCTGGGCCTGCTTGCTATTCCCCATGCTGCAAAGCGTGTCAACACCATATATTTCTATGTATATAGGAATATATACACACATCCCTAATTCCTTCAGCTCTGATTCAGTTTTCACTCAACACAGAGATAGAAAACTTCAGTGAGCAGCAACAGCTCTTACATAAGCTGTGACATGACTCAATTTATAGCTTCAAAAATACCCACACAATGTGTACTCAATTTACAAAAAACAGTCTGTTTTCTCTCGGACAGAAATTTAAAGAGAAAAGAGAAAAAGAGAACTATTTGCTAAGTTTCCTTTTTCAAAATAGGAACAAGCCTGCAATGTTGACAAAAATGAAAAAGAAAACCACCCACATTTTCCATACAAACTACAGTCTAGTCTGATACAGAAACCATGAGTCGTTCCCCAAGACTATCAAACGAAGTTCATTTCTCCAAGGTTTGGTTTGCTGCTCTTGCTCCAGGCCTTTGTAGTTTGAGGAGCAATCTTCCCTGGGTCTCAGGTAGGGATGTCTCCCAGCCCTACCTGGAGATGCCAGGGATCAGACCCGGGGCCTTCCCCATGCAAGGAAGATGCTATTCTTTGTGTTTGTGGTGGGTTTTGGCAAAAAGAAGCCACCATTTATATTTCAGCAGCAGCAGCGTATCAATGCTAGCACGAAAGCCACAATAAGCACCAAAGGACTTGGCAAATGAGGGGGAGGTCCCTGGAAAATCACCTGCATATCCATTAAGGAGCCCCAGCTAGACCCAGAATTATGGGCAAACACTGGTTGCACATGCAAGAAGAGAGTGTGGGGGCAAAACCCATATCACCACCCAAAACGTTGCACAATTATACATGGTTCCATCTTGGCAGCCCCTCTCTTCCACCCCCACCCCCACCCCGAGCTAATAGCCTTCAGAGGGAAAGGGAAAGAGAGACAGACAGTGGATTTTTATTGAACTTTATCTATATAGCAAAATAGAACTTCTTGGAACAAACACATAAAAGCTAAACCAAACCAGATCAAGGCTGGCATGTGATGTTGTTACCGTGACAAGAAAATACGGTAAAGCTGGTTATCCACATTATTTGCAATAAGTTACAGAAAGGTAAGCGGGGGGTATTGTCATAAAAGGCTTTCATATTTTTAAACAAAATAGGAGCAGGAAATTCTTTCAGTTCTGCCTTCCTTCCTGCCCTCGGAGCCAAGAAAGAAGAGTCCAAAAGGCCTATTAAAATGTTTTAGTTTAGAAGGCAGAATAAAGGGGGGGGGGTCAGCTAGCATATTTGAGAGGTCAGTTGAAAACGCAGTGCAGCTGGCTTGCTCATCCAAGGGTGTGATGAGCTGGCGGGGGGGGGGTCACCAATGTTTTGGGGGCCCCTGAGCACAGTAGCTAACTGGAGAAACTATTGCACCACAATAGATCACTTCTTTCAAGACATGTTTCGGGGTTGGGAAGGGATCCTGTGGGAGCCAAGATCTGCCATTCACCTTCTGCTAAACTTGACCTCTCCTTCCCTACAGGAATCTGCCTTATTCCGAGGCAGACCAATGGGTCCATCAATCTCAGTATTGTCTACACGGGCTGGCAGTGGCTCTCCATGGTTTCAGGCAGGGAGTCTCTCTCCCAGTTTTACCTGGATGTGCCATTGCTGAACCTTGGGGTCTCAAAGCACCTCACAAAACATTGCTAAAACAAAGGGGTTCCCCCCTAGCTTTAGCAGGGTTTCCAATGCAACCCCCTTTCTGCATCTGGAAGGGGTCTGCATGCAATCCTGCTGAACTGAACAGGATTCAACCCTTGCCCATCAGTTGATGAGCAGGTGGGTTTAATCCTGCTTTTGCTGTGCACCCCAGTTCCCAGCAGGGAGATAGCCACATGCAGGATTTAACTCTGCCCTCCCACAACGTCAGATGATGTTATGAGTGATATCAGCAGGCTGATTTGGACCTGTCCCCACACTTTATAACAACCACAAACACACACACACGGATGTATACAAGAAACCAAACATCCCTCCCACAATGCTTTCATCCCATCTCATTTTGGTGGGCGAAAATTCAGCAGCTGATGGGCCTTTTAAAAACCAGATTATTTTTTTTTAAAAAGCAGTCGTGTGATCTTACATCAAATGAGTCATTGAGTGAAGAGAGGGATTAGGAGCTAAATCTCCTCCCTGCAGGTGCAAACTGGAGGAAAATAAAACTGGATTTTTAAGGGAGCTTGGTCAGGTTCAGTTTTAAAGGCCCGTTCAAGAGGGTAAGCAATGGCATAGCACGAAAGAAATGAAACCCGCCAAAAGGAGCCCTCCATCAACATACCTGAGGGCAATTACTTTTAAAAGATGCTCAGTCTCCTATGCACCCTGAAAATTCCAGTTCGTTTTAATTTATTAAAGCGCCCACCCTTCACCAGCAGATCCCAGGGCAGGTTACAACAATGTAAAATTCAGAATTCAAAACAGTTAAAACATGTTAGGCTACATGGTTTTAGTAAGAACTGTAACTTTAAAGAACTAGTGCCTAGGTTCACATTTTTCTTTTCCCTCCCTACCCATTTTTCCTTACATGTCATGTCTTTTGGGGAATTGGGACAACTTAAGTTCAGTTTTGGTATCACGAGACAAAGTGAAGTGGCAAGCTCAAGGCCAGATTTTGAGCACCAACTTTGTATTTCACAGCTATGCTTTAGTTGTTAAAAAAAGTGATCCCGGCACTATCATTCTGAAAAGGGGAAAGTACAGGCCTTATCAGCACATTTACACATTAGCCAGCTTATAAGCTTGAGAGGACCCTGTTGGCTCCTCTTTGCTTCTAATCATGACTCTCTGCACATGATGTTCCAGGCAACTGTGCAAGGAATCAACCAGAGCTCAGTGGCAAAGTTACGAGGGTCAATCCCAGGTAGAGCTGGGAATGCCCCCTGCCTGAAACCAAGGAGAGTTGTTGCCAGTCAGTGTAGACAACACTGAGGTAGATGGAGCAGACATTTGGCTCAAAATAAGGGCAATTTTTCCAGAATGAAGATCAAGGCAACTAAGGGGACAGTGGGCAGAAAACTGTATCAGGATCCAGAACTTATTTCTGAGAAGCAGCTTATGTTATCCAGGTCCTACCTCTACAACTCCTAAGGTCTATAATATTGGCATTTTAAATTTACACATTTACACATACACCGTTCAGAACCCAGCAACTGCATGGGAGTCTGCCCCCAAATTCAGCCCAGGCATGCAGAGGGTAAGCCACAGAGAAGCAAATTCCTTGACTCCCCCGCCTGTGACCTTCAATTCACACGCGCTGACTAAGCGAGACATCAATTGCGCTCCATTTAATTTAAAGCTGGAATCCCATCAGAGAGAGACAGAGATAATAAAGGCAAGGGAGTGAAGCTCACTCAGCTGCACAGATCTCGGCGTGTGCTGCAGAATTACTGAACACTACAGAAATTATAGAACAGAAACTGAAATGTGTGTGAGAAGGGTACAGCAGGTGGGCTGTGTTTGCAAGGGGATCGTGACAGACAGGCAAAGTAGCACCTAAGTGGGAGAAAGTGCTGGAGGAAAAAGCACAAAGGCTGAAGGAAGAAGGGTGGCGGCCATTACTATGTCAGAAGACCACTGCTGCACCACATGACTTAGCCAGACAGAATAGTTGTTGTCTACAAATGTATAAATATGTATTGCTTTGCCTTTCACCTGGAAGGCACTCTCCTATCTGCCTAAAGGATGTGAGGAAGTAAGTGGCATCCGCTGCAATGTTTTTAATAAAAATGTCCTGTTTGATTGACAAACTGGGGACTGGGTTATTCTAGCCATCCAGGCTGAACCCATGGGTACTGGGGGGGGGGGTGAGACCCCCTCCCAATACCTCCCCAACGCAAGTCGCTTTTTGGAAGAACAGCCTTCTGTCACACTTCCAGCTTAAAGGACACACGTTCTGAGAAACCGCTCCCTGCCTGCGGTGATGAAATTCAGAGGAAGCACTGAGTGCAGCAAGCTTGAGTTTCTCCCCCGCTGCTGCCAGCAAAGCACTTTTACAACAGCACCAACAGATCATCCTCTTTCAAAGCACAGAGCCATTCATAGTCTTCCTGGCAGAAGCAGGGCGTGGGCATCAAATGGGCACTGTCTCACCTGGGACCACCCCACCAGCCCAAGGCACTGGCCAAAAGACGGAGATAATAAGTATTATGACAACCGACAGTTTCCAAGGGTGCAAAAAGTTGGTAGGAGGCCACCTTTCCCAGCACCCTGAACGAACTACAGTTCTCAGGATTCTTTGAGGAGGAGCCATGGCTGTTTAAAAGTGGCACTAGAGTGCTTAAAATGTAGGGGGTGGATGTGACCACAAAGGATGGAGAAGAGAGAGGGGTGTGAGTTGGTGGGTATAGAAACTGGAACACTCTAGAAAAGCAATGTTTTCATTTGTTGCTCGGCTCACTTTAGCCTCTGGCCCCGCCCACTACTGGCATGTGGCCCCCAGAAGATTGCCCAGAAAGTAACGTGGCCCTCAGGCTGAAAAAGGTTCCCTCAATCCCACTGCGGATGGTGGCTCAGGTAGTGTGAAGCAAGGCAATCAAGCTGACCTAACAGAATCCACATCACATATTTAAAGCATGCTGCTCCCACCAAAAGAATAATGGGAAAGTAGAGTTTCTCTGCTGCAGAACTACAATTCCCAGCACCCTAAACCCAAGTAAAGCCCCCAGGATTCTTTGCAGAAAGCCAGAAATGTATGGTGTGAAACACTCTTGTTCTTTACTTTAAGCGTCATGGCTCTACTCACCCCCACAAAGAATCCTGGGAACTGTAGTTTGTTAAGGGAGCTAAGACTTGTATTAAGACTTACCGTATTTTTCGTCCTATAGGGCACACCGGCCCATAGGACGCACCTCGTTTTTTGGGGGGGGAAATGAATAAAAAAAATTATTGCCCCCCCCGCCGCGGCTGCCGCCCCAAGCCTTCTGCACACCTGCCCGAAGCACGGGGCACCCTCCGGAGGGCTCCGCGTGCTTCGGGCTGCAGGCTGCCGCCCCAAGTCTCGCGTGCTTGGCGGGACCTCCTGCCGGGCGCGCAAGGCTTGCAGATACTCGCCCGAAGTACGGGGAGCCCTCCGGAGGGCTCCCCGTGCTTCGGGGGACAGGCTGCTGCCCCAAGCCTCGCGCGCTTGGCGGGACCTCCTGCCGGGCACGCAAGGCTTGCAGACACTCGCCCGAAGCACGGGGAGCCCTCCGGAGGGCTCCCCGTGCTTCGGGCGACAGGCTGCCCTTCCAAGCCTCACACGCTTGGCGGGACCTCCTGCCGGGCACGCAAGGCTTGCGGACACTCGCCCGAAGCACGGGGAGCCCTCCGGAGGGCTCCCTGTGCTTCGGGCGACAGGCTGCCGCCCCAAGCCTCGCGCGCTCGGTGGGACCTCCTGCTGGGCGCGCAAGGCTTGCGGACACTCGCCAGGGCTGCAGGCTGCTGCCCGCAAGCCTTGTGAGCCCGCGGGAACTCCCACCGGGCTTGCAAGGCTTGCGGATAGCTTCCTGAAGCCTGGAGAGCGAGAGGGGTCGGTGCGCACCGATGCCTCTCGCTCTCCAGGCTTCAGCGAAAGCCTGCATTCGCCCCATAGGACGCACACACATTTCCCCTTCATTTTTGGAGGGGAAAAAGTGCGTCCTATGGGGCGAAAAATACGGTATATCCTACCTTTCTCTCCAAGAATCTCAAGGTGGCATGCAATGTTCTCCCCCCCATCCCCCAGCCTCATTTAATCCCCACAACCCAGTGAGGTAGGATAGGCTGAGGGAGGCAGTGACTGGCCCCAAGGTCACCCAGTGAGCTTTATGGCTGATTTGAACCCTGCTCTAACACCGTAACCACTACACCACACTGGCTCTCCCAAGCTTATGTGTCAAGTGACCCATAAACGGAACTAGTAATAATTATAATAAACGTAAATACCAACCCAAGGCTACAGTTTAAATGTCTTGATGGGTCACTGCAGGGTATTAGAAGGGTAGCTAGGCTCAGCTGACCACATTGGGGTCAAGGAGCTGGGTGGGTGGGTCACACAAGCAGCTAAGCCTGCCAGGGCCCACCGATGGAGGGGTTCTTGGGCCAAGGCCTTCTCAAACTGGTGGTTGGCCCCAGGGACATCCCCACTGGGTCACTGCTCCCAAGAATGTGGGTATGCGTTATTCTCTGGAATGTACTCCTTCATTTGGAGCAGACGGGTGTCATTTGGGGTCAGTTCTTCCAAGTCTCTTTTCCACACCTAGGTCCCGACATCCGTGCAGCAGAGACGGGTCAGTGAACGGCGGTAACCCCGTTCAATGTTTCCTCTGTTCGAATCCTCCGTTTATGGGAGAAGCAGCTCATTGTGCAGATGGACCGGCCAATCAGAAAAAGAGGAAGGGATTTCGCTCTCTTCGTCGTCGTCCCCTAGTACGGTGACCCAGTAAACAGCTGAAGCAGGAAACACACAAGAACAGTCTCCATTGAAAGGAATAGATTGAGGCACCCAGCATGAAGCTGTTTGGAAAAGACCAAGGGGAATAAGAGGGGAGCTTTTGTTTGCTGGCTACGTTCAATCTCTCCTCCACCCACACAGCCACCCACAGCGGCCACAGCTGACGTGAGGTCCCTTCTCCAGCAGGGACAAAGCTTGCTTGCTTTTTTCCAAAATTCTCTCGCGCCCCCTCCCCTCTCCAGACCCTAAGAGCACCCCCCCTTTGAATTCCAGGGTGAAACATTCCCAATAAATTTTCTTTCAAATATGCCGGACACGTAGCCAATATCTGCCATCCACATTCCAACATCTTTATACCGTACTGGGCAAACCAATACGAAATATTTTTCTGCACCCAAAATAAATAAAACCAAGCAACTTTAGACAAGGGATTGGGAACCTTAGCTTGCAGCCAGGGGCCACTTTCCCTTCCGGACAAGCTTCAGAGGGCCAAATGCCAGCTGTGGCAAGGGCCAGGGAAAACAGAGGGCAGGGAAATGAATGCCTTTTTTTTTACATGTTTTCTAGGTAAATACACATGTTTACACCGACCCCCCACCCCACTCTGCATCCTCCATCCAGGCAAGGAAGAGACATTTGTCAGAGTTTAAGGACACATTTCCAGCCACGCAAAAATATTTGGGCTGCAGGGCTCATGCAGTATTCCCTGCCCATGGAAGGTTAGTGCATCAAGGAGGCAGTGAGGCTTAAAGCCTTCTTCCTGACATGCCAGCTTTCTAGGCATGAAGGGCTTTGAGTGCCATCTGGGACTCCAAAAGCGATTTTGTGTTGTGTACAGGTGTGCAGGGGAGACAAAAGGAGGGAAAGGGGGAATTAAGGGCTGCACTATCCCCCCCCCCGGCAGCTGCAAAAACCTCACTGCTGTGGATGGTTGCCCTCTTCCTTGCTCTTTTACCTCCAAAGCTGGTTGCCCGAAGGGACCACAAGGGACTACTCGGGGGGTCAGGTTCAGCCTCGGAGGCTGCTAGCTGCTGATCAGTATGGCAAATGTTTGTCAAAAGCTCTCAAAAGGGCCTGTTAAGTTACCAGTTCACAGCAAACAATCTAACAAAAGGTACACAGTTTACCACAAGAGACAAGAATTCAATAAGGAAGCGTAAGTCTGTTGCTAGGGGCATGGAAGCGGTGGTGCCACCACCCAGAAACCTGTCCGGCTGCTTCTCTGAAAGAGGAATTCCTCACTCCGGCGGGCGTAGGGGGTGGGCATAAGTGAGATGACTGAGCTCCTGCTAGTCCAGAACAGCCTTCGGCAAGCTGGCACCTTCCAGAGGTTGTAGTCCAACAATCTCTGTAAGGTGCTGCGTAGACAAAGCCTGTTCCAGAAACTATGACCATGAAGGACCATCCCATCAATCTCACTGCCCAGGAGGCAGAACTGGGAAAGGTTTACAGAAATCCAGCTCTCGTTTAAGACAAGTTCCTGGTCCTCATGATAGCACCCAGCAAGCACAATGCTTCATTCATCCTTTCTCCTTCTTGTTTAGCAAGGCTGAAAGAGATCCAAAGCGGGTGGGGAGTGGGGAAGAAAACAAGTGTGTGTGTTTGTGATATTTTATATATGTGTGTGCGTGCCTTTTGCTTCAACGCTGATATTTTCAACTTCACAAACAGAATGAAAGAAGTTACAAACGAAGACCTCTCCCTTCCCATTAAAGAGTCTCCGACTTTGTTCAGCTGCTAGGTATTAAAATGTAGTCAACACTCGAACTCTAAAAATAAAAGGAGGAGCCGGCATTCCGGATTAAGTCTCCTCCAGTTGTTCCCCTCCAGACGCCTGTGCCTATTCTTCTATAATTTTTGCAAGTCAAAGCAAAGATGAACTCTCTCGCACTCCCCTCCCCCCCCGGTGCCAACATCCGGCACACCGCACACAAAACTTGGCCTGGTTTGGCAGAATCCAAGCTGAGCTCTCCTCCCCCCCCCCCCGGCAACACACACACACACACACACACACACACACACACACTCCTGCTTCCTTGAACAAGCACAGGCAGAAAAGGCCTCAGGGAGAAATAGGAACTGGGCTGACAGCTGCATCCGTGATACAGAACACGAAGGGTGCCCATCAACCAGCAAGAAAATGGTCCATTGCTTCCTTCGGGGAACAAGGTTTGATGCTTTGGATTGGAAACAAAGCCAACACACCAGCCCCGTTACAAAACACAAAACTAAAAAGCTTGTGGAGAGAAACAGATCATTATGAATGTTGGAAGGCGTCTTATACTGAGTCCATCTAATTCAGTGGTTCCCAAAGTGGGCAGTGGGATTGTCTAGGGAGGTGCCAAGAGCAGGGCCAGCCCACCCACGAGGCAAGGTGAGGTGACAGCCTCGGGTGGCAGAATCCACCTGGGCAGCAGATCCATCTTTCTTTCCCCCCTTGTACCTGATGCATATCTTCCCTAGGTGACTATCAGACTTTGAAAAGCTGGTATCACTAGATCAAGTTAATCAACTTTGTTGAAATAATTAAATTAGTTTCAATTGGATTATAAATAAATGTGCAATTAATAGTTACTGTTTTGAACGTTAACGTGTTATCTTCCTTAGTGGGTCATGCAAACTACTATTCTGAATATTGCTTTTTATAGGGTGGAATAGGGGGCACTAGAGATGGAACCAAGACAGCGGTGGCCCGAAAATGTTTGGGAACCACTCATCTAGCTCATTTGTTTCCCTTGTGTTACGAACCACTGTTGCCAGATCAAGAGCATCCCAGACCCTGAGTTTTCAGTAAAGCTAAGATCCAGTCCTCATGGTTTCCAAATAAAGGGGCTGATTTAAACAGGAAGAGAGGGTGCTGACTTAAATTGAGCCAGGTCACTACTTCATCTAGCTCACTGCTGTCAACACTGGCAGGCAGAGGATCTCAATGGTTTCAGATCAGGGACATTTACAGCCCTACATACCAGGGTTTGAACTCTGGGAGTTTTGCATACAAGATTACAAGTTTGTATGGCTTCATAACTGCAACCGGTAACTTATGACCGGTAACCGGTGACTTACATAACTCCACAGTGACTGCCCTGTAAAACTGCCCCCTCAAAGCTGTTGGGGCAACACTGCCATGGCAGCAGGGATCACAACGTTCGTTAGCTAATTAGCAATCACCTGGCATGTAGGAATGAGCCAGCACTTTCAGGCCTGGCAAACATACATGGTGTGACCATTGCAAAGTTACCCAGGCCAACCAGGTTGCAAGACTACAACCTGTTTGAGTCTCCTGGAGATTACATAACAATACTTGTAAAGAAGAACTGGAAGCACACATTGGGCTGGATGCCTTTTGCTGCTTTTTTATTATAAAATGCTGCTAATCTTTATCTGATATACTGTTTGCAACTTCACTTTAGGTCTTTCAACATTTTTTGTTCGGCAGCCGATTTGATGGCAGTTTAGAGACAAAAAGTGGCATCTGTATTTTAATATTTTAAACTTTTCTCAGCAATCCTTACACCCACGGTTGATGGGTCAGGAACCTTCCAGACCCTGAGATTTCAGGGCCCAAACCTGGGACTTAGGAGCTGCCCTGGTGATGTCACAAGGGGAAGCTCCAAGTGATGTCATAGAACAGACACTGGTTATATGACAGGGACAGGCCTTGGAGACGGAGGTTAATTGGGTGAGGGGAGTGAAGTCTCCTCCCTAGTGCTCTCTCCCTAATGTCTATGCTGGGTTGAAGCTTGTAAGCTATGTGCAGTCTTCATAAGGCCCTTTCCTCACCCATTCAAGCTGACCACCTGTCAGGGGCAGGCAAACATGGAAACTTCAGGTCAGATCTGGAGGTCTGGCAACCCTACTTCCTACTGTCATTATTAACTTTCAGAAGAGATTCATAAATATTCCCATTTACCTAGGCATTTGGTGGCTGGAGAATACTATTCCTGGCAGCCCTGAGATATTTGGATGGAATGTTTTAAAATGTAATTGCTTTCATGTTTTTAATTGCCATTGTTTTTGGAATGTTTTAATCACTTTCAAAATGCTTTTGCTTTTAAATTGAGTATCTTTTTGCTGCCCGGGCTCCCAAGGGAGGAAGGGCGGGATATAAATTCAATAAATAAAATTGTGTTGCAATGTTGATTGGTATTATCCCCACTGCGTTGCCGAGAAGGGAACATCTCATTTAATAACAGTTTCTATCTTGCTTTCCATACAGTGACATATTTGCTCATCTGTTAAGACTTTCTGGGTTTTTAATATTTAGTTGAATGACCTACTCTCAACGACTGCAGCTGAATGATAAATTCCAGGATCTGAGATGCTCATGTACTGGCACCCTATAAAATCTATTATGTCTGCCAGGGGCTGCTTTCAAACAGATATGTTTTGATTAATCAATATCTAAATCAGTGGTTCCCAAGCCTTTTCAGGATGCCTCCCACTTTGTTCCTTCAATTCATCCCTGGTGCCTCCCACCCTATAAAAAGCATGATTAAGAACAGAGGTTTGCATGACCCACTAGGGAAGATGATATTAACACAATAAAATTCAAAAGAGTAACAATTAAGTGCACATTTATTCACAATCCAATTAAAACAATTTAGCTTAATTCATTCACCAAAACTGATGGACTTGATCCAGCTTTTCAAAGCCTGATGGTCCTTTGCACCTCTGGCACCTCCTTTATTTTAGCATCCCTCTAGCATCACTACCCACTTTGGGGACCACTGATCTAAATTAAGAATAGATCAATAAATAACAACAGTCCCTCAGTTCATCCAGGGTGGGGCAAGAGGTGCCTACCAGCTAACAAAATTTGGGGGACAGCACTCCAGCCTAAAAGCATCATGAAAAGGTGGGTTTTAACAGTGAGTTTTAAAGAAGGAAAGGGAGGCAACAAATCAAGGCATCATAGCAACGGCAGACCACACCTCGCACTCCCACCATAAGCAAAATCTTGTAGCAGAAATCAGGGGAATGGCCCTCCCCTCTGCTCCTCTTTCCACTCACCCCTTGAGAAACAGAAATCCATTCCCAGCTGTTAGTGATGAAGACCAGTTCTCTATAAGCCTGCCTTGCTGCTGTTGCCAGAACGTAAGGAGTGAACGCATGACCCATCCACACCGGAAATTAACTACAGACCCACCAGGAGGCGAAAAGACCCACCCTCAAAAGGGGATAAAAAGAAAGGCTTGCAAGCTACTTCACACAACACATTTTTCAGTACCGTGCTGGACATTCCCCAATATTAGATGGTTTGTTTGGAGTACACAACTGCATGCTTGGATATTTAAGGCCCCTTCTCTGAATGCTGAGCTTTCATTTAAGCCAAACCAAAAAATATAGTGATTGAGATTGGGGGGCGGGGGGGGGGAGAGAATGCAGTTGGTATGGTATCCCACCTTGGTAAGGAGTCAAGCTGCTTCTGCTTCCTGGTTGTCCTGGCCAGTGAATTCAAAGACACTGGAGTGGTTCACAAAGCCCACAAGGACATGGCATTTGCCTTATTTTTATATATATATATATATATATATATATATATATATATATATATATATAATCTCCTTATACAATACACAGACAAATTATGGGGGTGGGGAGACAGAGAGTTCTATTTGCTGCTCTGCATTGATTTCCTCCTTTCCTCTCTGCATGTCTTAAGGCTCCACCAAACCCAACAACTACTGTATTTTTCCATATATTGGATGAGGTTTTTTTGACTCAAAAATCATGTCAAAAAACTGGGGTCATCCAATACACAGATAGTGGCATGGGGGGGGGGGGGAGAAGCTGCGCACTGCCAGCCAGTTCACTTCCCCCAATGCCGCTGTACGGTGGGTGCTCCCTGTGCGTGCCCCATGCCTCTGCGCACGGGAAACGATCTAGGGAGTGTTTCCTGCCCGCAGCTGCATAGGGGGAGAGGCTCAACAACTTTGTGCTATCTCCCCTCATTTTCCTAAAATTGAGTCCCCAAAAATGGGGGGAGTGGGTCTTATACATGGGGGCATCTTATAGACGGAAAAATACGGTATGTTTCTAGTCCTTGTGACTAGAATATTATTTTTTAGTGGAAGGGCCATAGCTCAGAGGTAAAGCATAAGCTTTGCATGCAGAAGGTCCCAGGTTCAATTCTCAGCACCTCCAGGTCAGACTGGGAAGACCCCCTGCCTGAAACCCCTGAAAGCCACTGCCAGTCAGTGCAGACAGTACTGAGCTGAATGGACCAATGGTCTCTGGAATCAGCAGGAGGCAGTTTCCAATGTTCCTAAATAAGAGTGGGGAAGTGAAAGCAGACAGAAAACACTGGACACTGGCCTTATAAGAGTTCAGACCACTGGGTCCACCTAGCTTAGTATTGTCCACACTGACTGGCAGTGGCTCTCTCGGGTTTGGGGAAGAGGTCTTTCCCAGCCCTACCTGGAGATGCAACTGGGGACTGAACCTCAGGCCTTCTGCAGGCAAAGATGCTCTAAGCACTAAGCTACAACCTGTCCCCTGATAACAATATCATCAATGACACATGACTCTGGCTGGAATTCCACTTCCCAGAATGCAACGCTTCCTGGGGAATTGCACACCCTGTCCCTTGTAGCTCAGCCGGCATTGCATCCAAAATCCATTCCTTAGCAACACGCTTCCCCTCTTTTCTCCTGGATCTCGGAGAGCTGCAACAAGCTTTTAAGAGCAACAGCCTTGCAAAAGGATGGGGGTGGGGCAGCAGAATACAGCCATGCAATGGAATTGGAAATCAGCAACCCTTCCAAAATACTAATTGGTTGAAATAGCAAACCAGCAACCTCTCCAAAATGCTAAACTTGCTTGGGGGGGTGGGGGTGGGAATAGAAACAAGACCAGCAAGACCATTTAAAACAGAATTTATTTATCTGCTTGCATTTATATCCCAATTATTTCCCTCCAAGCAGCTCAAACTGGCATACATAGCTTTCTTCTGTCCCATTCTGTCCTCGCAACAACCCTGTGAGGTAAGTCAGGCTGAGACCGAGTGACTGGCTCAAGATCACCCAGTGAGCTTCATGGCTGAGTGGGGATTGAACCCTGGTCTCCCTGGTCATGGTCTGACACTCTAGCCACTGAATAACACAGGATAAAGATTTGTACACTATTTCCAAGCAGACCGAGGATGCTACTTGAGGATTTTCCTGTTCCATGCCCGAGAACCCCCCCTTTTTCTCTCTTAACCCTGAGCTGAAGCGCACAACAGCTGACACACAACTGCACCAAATCAACACAATGCTCCTTTTGTTTCCTCCACTGAGGGATATCTTGTGCTGCTTGCGGCCTAGTAAACAGCTCGTTCCATCCTCCCTTCCCAGCTTTAGGAGATGAGGTTTGGCCTCAGGAGTCCCCCACAGGACAGAAATAAGAATTCCAAAGCAAACAGAAATACAGGCAGAGAGGAGATCTTCTAAGGTGGAGGACTTTATCCACACACCCAAAAGAGTAATCTCTGAGGAGGGGAGGGATGGTGGATTTTTTTTTTACACTTTCCCCCCAATCTTAAATTCTGTTTGTCCCTCCCCCATTCCTACAGCAAAATCTGAAAACTGCACCTGTTCCTGCTGCAAGATGGCACTGAAAGGCAGTGGGGGTTGGTCCCCCAGGAGGGGGCTGCTCCACTGTCCCTCAGACCTTGTGGGGGGGCCAGACTATATTTTGAAGGGGGGGGGAATGAATGAATTCCTATGCCCCACAAATATCCCATAGATGCATTTTAAATAAAAGGACACATTCTACTCACGTAAAAACTCGCTGATTCCCGGACCGTCCGTGGGCCGGACTGAGAAGGCGACTGGGCCTGATCCGCCCCCCCCCCCCCAGGACTTAGTTTGCCTACCCATGGGTTAGACTGTAACAATTAACCCCCTCGGAAGGTGGTAAATTCTCCTTCCTTGGAGGTTTTTAAGCAGAGGAGCATCTCCACCCCCATCGTTCTGCCTGGACGCTGAGGTCCAGCACTGAGGGCCTTCTGGTGGTTCCCTCACTGCAAGAAGCAAAGCTACAGGGAACCAGGCAGAGGGCCTTCTTGGTAGTGGCGCCCGCCCTGTGGAACGCCCTCCTATCAGATGTCAAAGAGATAAACAACTACCTGACATTTAGAAGACATCTGAAGGCAGTCCTGTTCAGGGAAGTTTTTAATGTGTGACATTTTAATGTATTTTTAATCTTTGTTGGAAGCCATCCAGAGTGGCTGGGGAAACCCAGCCAGATGGGCGGGGTCCAAATAATAAATTACTATTACTATTACTATTATTATTACTATGGTCATCTACCAGGGATGCTTTAGTTGAGATTCCAGCAATGCAGGAGGATGGAATAGGTGACCCTTGAAATCCCTTCTGGATGGTCCCAGATTAGGCGAAAGCCTGTTTGCATTTGGAAAAGTACCAAGGAAGGGATTGGGGAAATGGTTTGGTTCCCAGGGATGCCGATCCAGTCATAAATCCTATTTGGAAACAAAAACAAAACCTCAAACCTAGTTAGCACACCCAGAAAGGTATTGTGCACTTCTATGGACACCTAGCGAGGACAACTGTCGAGAAACAGGAGGATGATGCAAAAGCTCCTTCCAAACTCCATCCTCCAAACTCCATCCTCCAAACTCTGCCCAGCAACTTGACAGGGAACTCCTCACTGTGAGTGACAGGTCTCCCTTGGCACAGCTTTCTTGGGAAGAAGGAGCCAGCTCCTCATCCACTGGGCTGTGATGTCGCTAAGGGGATTTTAAGAGTCTGGATTTAAATGATCTTACTGGGGTGGGCACCCTTTGTTTATATGCAAGAATTCATCTTTTTAATAAATATGACTACCGGGACCCTGCTGCACTTGGGGACCCTCCTGCTCAGTTTGCTCAGTGCAGTCCCTGTCCTGCCCCTAATGAGATGGCACTATTACCCATCTAGGAAATGTCAAAAGGTGACATTTGCTCTCTGGATTGCAAACTGGAGTTGGGTGGGGATGAGTCTAGGAGCTGAGAAGCATTCCTGGCACTAAGCCACCCATGAAAGGGCAGATAAGTCTGAAAAATAAAAGGGCATTAATTTAATGAGCAAAGGCAGATGGGAGTCTACCCATGAGGTTTCCCACTGTGTCTCTGTCTGATGTATTGCCCTGAGGCATGTTCCTTTCCAATCAG
Organism: Podarcis pityusensis; assembly: GCF_964106645.2. Taxonomy (NCBI): domain Eukaryota; kingdom Metazoa; phylum Chordata; class Lepidosauria; order Squamata; family Lacertidae; genus Podarcis; species Podarcis pityusensis. The sequence goes on along the minus strand of NC_138044.1, from coordinate 14,709,479 downwards.
CCTCTGCTAGATTGGAACTAACTTACCAAGAACTAACTTAGTTGGTCTTTAAGGTGCTACTGGAAGGAATTTTTTTGTTTTGACTATGGCAGACCAACACGGCTACCTATCTGTAACTGCTAGATGAGGGTTAGCCTGTTGAATCTCCACAATGGGATTGTTCAATCGTTCCTAACAAGGAGACATGACAAAATGACCTGCCTTCAGATGTGTCTTTCTGTAAAGTCTCTTCATGAGTCATTGCTATACAGAATTCCTCCTAAACCCAAAGCAAAACCTAACCCAAACTGAGCAAATCATGCAGAAATGCACAAGAGTGGGTGATTCTCCTTTGGGATGTGTTGCAGAAGCAGATTCTTTTTGAGTCAACAAGTGAGAAAACTACTGTAAAACTAGTCAATCCCCCACCCCAAACCCATTTAGTATACATTTGAGGTGTGAAGTAGAACACAGTAGCAGTAGGACAGAGTTTAAATTTTAAACACTTTTTTTGGCTGCTCTTAAAGTCACAGCTTAAGGCCTACATTTCAAACTTGTTTTTTAAAAACTAAAATGAAAGCCATTATTCTCAGAATCCATTTCTGTGTCTTCCCGCCAACATGAAATTGTGGCACTCGCAGCACCCTGGGCTCAGCTGTGGGAAGATAAATGGTTCTGTAGATAAACAGTGCCTTAATCTGTATTAACTAGGGTATCCATTTAGTAAAAGCAGGATCACACAGATTAAGGAGCCGCTCCTTTGTATAGTCATGCCATCCAGATTTAAAATGCCTCAGTCCTCAGAGTTCAACTTCTTAGCTTGTTTCAAAACAGGCAGTCTTAATCTTCTACATACCCCTAATCCTTCAGATGAGACTGTGTGTGCAGGAAAATCAGAATGACTTATTTGGCAAAGCAAAGGCTTTAGGTTACCTTGTTCGGGTGACAAAGAGTGTTTGTGTGTGTAGGTAGGTAATCTGGACAGAGATAAACTAACAACTGTCTATGCTCTGGTAACCTCTAGGTTAGACTACTGCAGCGTGTTATACATAGGACTGCCTCTGAAGACAGTTCAGAAACTTCAGCTGGCGCAATATTTGGTGGACAGGCTGCTCACCGAAGGAAGATGGTTTGGGCATATTACACTGATTCTGACCCAACTGGGTGCCAATTAAGCTTCTGGGCCCAACTCAAAGTGCTGGTTTTCACCTATAAAGCCTTAAATGGCTCAGAACCACAATACCTTAAGGACCTCCCGATATGAACCCAATATTAACAACAACAACAACAATCTCTCAAGGACTGAGATACAGGAATGAAATTTGATATGCATGTTCGGAATACAATTCTGCACTTCAAGCTCATACACCTATTTTTACCTCTCACATCCATTTGCAAGAGTGCAGAGAAAAAAGCACAGATGTCAAAACACCTGAAAGGAAATCTTATATCTGAGAAAGACAGAGAGAGAAGATAACTTGTGGGTTGGTAAAACTATGAATATGTCCCCAAGGTAAATGAAGAGAAAGAGAAAGAGAGAGAGAGAGAGAGAGAGAGTTTATTTTATATTTCACTTTATAAAGTATATAAGAACAGAGAGAGCAATTATTAAAAGATCAAAAGATGAAAAAGAAAACTATAAAATGAGTACAGTTGCACATGCAATAAAAGAACAGTGCAAGTAAAGAATATCAACCCTTATGAGATTATCAAGCCAAGGTGAATATGTGGGATGCTCTCAGTCTGTCAGTTTTGCTAGCCAAACTTTGAACAGGATATTTCAAACTCACATTTGCATTCTGATGTCATATTTTCTCATTCTCCCCGCCCCCCTGTCTCTTACACAGTGTGTCTGAATGTATATTTTGTGTGTCCATCAATGTCAGGAAGTGCTAAAAGCATTTTTCTTTACGCTAGCCTAGACAAAAGATATGTAGAACGTTGATGTGCATGTTTTAATCTCATCTTAGTTCATTGCTGGTTTTAATTTTTCCTGAATTTTTAAAAAAGTCGTTTTTAAACTGTTTTTACAATTTCATTTCCCCCCTTTTTCTCTGTAAACCCATTTGAGGGGTTTTTTTGTACAATCAATCAGTGTTTTAATTTTATGAAATAAATAATTTTTTAAAATGTGTTCTTGTAAGAATGTGTATACATATGAGAAACAGTGGAAGGCTGATTGGTTTTGAATTCAAATTTGCAAAACAGATTGTTTCTTGTGTGTGAGAGAGAGACAAAGAAAGAGTGTGGGTCTGTTTGTATATACGTATATTGTATCTTTGCCAAGCTTAGATAAGTACTTCTCGACTCTGCGAAAAAAATAATTCATGCCTCTGTCCATGACAATCCCACACACCCCTAGCATTGCTCTGGGACAGGGTGGTCTAACACGCTGCCCACAACGCGAGGGTATGTGAGTGAGGGGGGCTGGGGCACTTGAAAACCCACCAGTGGGGAGAGACAGGTGCCAAATTTCGAGGCCCCACCTTTTGATTGGTGGGCTGGCTGGCTGGCTGGCATGACTTGGCGAGGCCTCTCTGCCTGGGGCTCTCTAGTTCAGGTGGGCTGCCCTTCAGAGAGACACTTGACTATTCTAAATTATTATTATTATATTTATTTATATCCCATCTTTTTATCCTGACATGGACTCAATGTCCCTGAAAGGGCTCAATCTATTAATTATACACATTCAATTGTATATATTAATTGTCTATATGAGGAACACTTTAATTGACAACGGTCTATGTGGCCCACGGATTCCGTTTCAAAGTACTCTTGCCCATCCAGCTCTGGGGCATTGTGGGAAATTTAAAGAGTGGCAAAGCCTGGCTACTCTCTGCTGTCCAGGTGGCTGTACTCTTGGTGAGCAGGGGCAACTTACAGAGGAAGCAGGGGCCACATTTTGCCCAAGCTTCCCCGCCCCCCCCCCCGCAGCCTGGAACTGGGTATTCCCTCACAAAGCTCCCTGATACACGGCACACACCATGCATCAAATATGACAGGATAGGGTGGCAAAGGGGAGAGGAGACTATCACAGAGGGGAAATCCTGAACACTCATCACAGTTCCAGCTTGTACTCAACGGAGTTGGTTCTGCATTTATTTATTAAAAGAAGAAGAGGTTATTTGCGAACACTCCTGACAAAAAGCTGCTGCAAGCCTGTGCAGATCAGGCCCCTGGGGCAATTTCTGCCGCCTGCATCCCTGGTAATTAACAGGACAGATTACTTGTGCTTTATTCCCCCCCCCCCTTTCTTAATTTCCATCTGAGGCCTGCAGAGCTTTTTGTTATTTAAAAATAACCTGTTGCCTCCGCCATGTGGGAGTGTCTGCCTCCATGCCTAGCCCACTAAGCCCTACGTGCTGATAGGCAGCAAACTCTCAGTTTCAAAAAAATTTAGGAGGGAGGGGAGTTAAAGAACTAATTAAAGTTTATCAGCAGAGTCTAGAGGTCAGAGCGCCAGCCTGGGAGCTGAGAGACCCAGGTTCAAACCCCCCACTCAGCTTTGATAACTAAATCAAGCCTTCACATTTAGGGGCAGTATATCTCCAATTACAAAATACTGGTGGAGGCGAGGGTGCAGACAATAAGTTGCTGCCTTTTGTCCGCTTGTGAGCTTTTCTGGGAGCTTCTGGCCAGCTGATGAACCCTAAGTCTGATCCAGCAAGGCATTTCTTAATCCATGAAAGCACAATTGAAAAGTGCAAAGCACAGCTGGGGCAGGAAGAGTTCAGGAGGACTGCATTTAAAGCAGTCTCCCATGGAATCCTAGGAACTGTAGTTTATCTCTTAAAGAGCTACAGTTCCCAAGATTCTTGGGTGTGGGAGAAATGTGCTTTAAATATATGGTGTGTACACAGCCCAAGACAAAACATTATTTTCTTAAAAACCGTAAGTAGCTACCATCTACCATGGCCACATTTGCACCATACATTTAAAGCAGTATCATTCTGAAGAGTCATGGCTTCCCCAAAAAACTATGGGAGCTGTAGCTTATTGAAGGTGCCAAGAGTTGTTAGGAGTTGTTCTCCTCACAGAGCTTCAATTCTCAAAAGTGGCTTAACAATTAACGCTGGGAATTAATTGTAGCTCTGTGAGAGGCATATGGATCTGCTAACAACTCTCAGCACCCTTCACAAACTACAGCTCCCAGAATTCTTTGGCGGAAAGCATGACTGTTTAAGATGGTATCATAGTGCCTTAAATGTATGGTATGAATGTGGCTCTAGACTTGCCCAACGTTAGTGAAACACGGTTTCTTTCCTGCCTGCAAGGAGGAGGAGGTATGGTGGTCTGGAATGATTGCACCACCCTTTCAATCATTATTTCCTTGCAATGGAGGGAGCTGAAAAGCTCAGGCTCTCCCCCTACCCTACCCAACTTTCCTGGCCTCTCTTCTGAAACCACACCTCTCAAGGCTCCTCCTAGCCTAGCGAAGGAAATCTGGGAGGTTGAAATACTTTTTTGCCAGACACGAAATGAGAAACAGATGATGGATTTTCAGCAACAATCTCTCTTGCTCCAACCTCCAAGAGAATGAAACCAGGGGCGGTGGGTGGCAGCCTTGTGTGCATAGGAAACTGGATCTGGTTTATTAACTCTTTGCAAAAAGTTTGGCGAAGGGAAGCAATTAAGATAAAAGCCCTGTGTCCCAAGAATGAAAACAGCTCATTCAATATAGCATCAGTGTCGTAGGAAGAGACCTGCTGTAAGCACTGTTTTACACTGGCTGGCAGCAGCTCTCCAGTTGCAAGCAGGCAACCATCCCAGCCTAACACGGGGATGCCAGGCATTGAGCCCAAGACCGTCCGCATGCAAAGAATGTGTCCTACTACTGAGCTATGGCCTATCCCCTAAAAATAAAGTAAGATTCTAATTCTTACTGTTTTGAAGAATTAAACAGGCTGAATTAAATAGAATCTGATCATTGGTCCATCTATCTCAGTACTGTCTACATTGGCAGGCAGTGGCTCTCAAGTGCTTCAAGCAGGAGACCTTCCCCGCTTTACCTGGGGATGCCAAAAATTGACCCAGGACCTTCTGCATGCATAGCAGATGCTCTACAGCTGAACTACACAAAGTACACCGAGCTATTGACAGGGGCCTCAACTGTCCTGTAATGGAATGTCAGAGAGACTCTGGTGCTCCCACAGTCGATGGATACAGATGTTTGGACATAAGTCATGACCCACCCAGCAAAGGATTTTCTCTGCATTGGAAGAAGATGCTACAGGCTCTCTCCAAATCCCTGGCCAGGTCGGAGAGCTTTAGGCAAGCAGCTCCAAGGAGAACAGAAGGCACAAAAATGGTTCGCAACAGGAAGCTCGCTGTCATTCATTAAATCCTTTAAAGGCGCCAGATCTGCGCTTCTCGCCACAGAGAGCGCCTCTCCTAATAGATGCTCAAACCTGGCAGCTTGCCAGCCACACAGATAATTGCCTGACCAGTTGAGCCCAAAGCGATCATGTGAGCAGGAGGGAATTGCAGATATCTGTGGAAGATGGAAAGGGAACAACAAAGATCATCTGCCTGGCCAGTGTCCCTTTTGCTGCACACACACCACATTTAAGCACCTCTCTATATATATTTTAAAAATCATGGGAATTATAGTTTCACTATCTTCACTTTTACCTGAAATTCATGCAAATTGAGGGTTGTGATATGGCATTACAAATCCTCCAGTGGGAGCTGCATGATGACAGCCTTATGTTTTTATTAGAGAGAGACAGAGATAAACCAATTGTGCTTTTTGTAAAGAGGAATTTCTGTAGCTCAGTGGTAGAGCATCTGCTTTGCATGCAGAAAGTTCAATCCCCAGCATCTCCAAGTAGGGCCTGGAGGGACTCCCTGTCTGAAACCCTGGAGAGCTGCTGCCAGCCAGTGCAGACAATAATGAGCTACATTAACCAAGGAACTAGATATAGTCGGTAAAAGGCAGCTTCCCAAGTTAATAGGAAAGACTTCACTTTCATATTGACTGAGCTTATTACAAATAAAATAAAATAACATCCATGAGAGGCCTCCCTACTGTCAGCAAGTTCAAATGTTAAGTCATTTTCTATACAGGCAACTCCCCATTTACACGCATTCAAGGCAAGTGCAACAGCGCATGCGCGCACTGCAGCAATCTTGAAAACAGCACAAAAGGGGCAAAAATTGCCCTTAAAGAGTGTGAAAATGGAAAGAAGCTAGGATCTAGCAATCCCAGGAGCCTTTGCACCAACCTTTGGCCTGTGGAGAGTTGGGAGTTTGAGGAAGGAGGTTTGGAAAGAGCGACTGTAGTGGATTTAATGAGTGAAAAAAATTTTTTAAAGGTTTTTCAAGGGCTTCCAGGGTGTTTGCAGGCTTTTTCAATGGTGTTCCCAATATACACAATTTCAATTAAATGCACGGTGGCTAACCCCCATGTAAATGGGGAGTTGCCTGTACTACATCATTCGATCATTGATTCATTTATAAGGTTATGAAGTTCCATCATATCCTCCCTCATTCTTTTAAAACTCAAATGTAGGGAAAGTGCCCCCACCCCATTTGTATGATGTGCCGCAATTTCAGGTGACACTGTACAGGACAGGAACATGGAATGTTTCCCTTGTACCGAGTCACATCATTGGTCTATCTAGTTCAATACTATCTACTCTGACCGGCAGCAGCTGTCCAGGATTTCAGGCAGGGGACATTTTGCCAGCCTTACTTGGAGATGTCAGGGAATGAACTTGGGACCTTCTGCATGCAAATCAGCTGCTCTACCAATGGGCAACAGCCTCTCCTCCTAAGAACAGAGTAAGATTATAGTCCTCATCATTCTGAATATCCAGAGTCAGACCACTGGTAAACCTAACTCAGTATTGTCTGCACTGACTGGCAACAGCTCTCCAGGGGTTTAGGTAGGGGGTTATTCCCAGCCATACCAGATGCCAGGGTTTGACCCTGGGATTTTCTGCATGCAAAGCAGATGCTCTCTCATTGAGAACAACATAAGAAGGTACCTTATACAGAGTTCAACCACTGGACAATTTAGTTCAGTATTGTCTACACTGACTGGCAGCAACTCTGAGATTTCAGACCAGGAATCTCTCCTAGGGATTGCGAGGATTTTACTACCATGAATGCTGCATTTTATTGTACATATTATGGGATCAGTGCTCCTTATGCATGCACATTTTTCACAGCATCCTCAAAACACTGTTGGCCTGAAAATACTAACCTGTATATCTCCCCCCACCTTTAATCTAGATTTACTTTTTCCCTGGGAATTCCTATACAGTAAAATAAAATCCTGTTGCTAGTGACCTATTTGCAATATCCAAAGTAAGTGAAGTGGCTATATTAACACACACAACACACCCCAGTCTGGAAGCACCCACTGCTGTCATGGCAAAAAGCCACCGAAACTACCTCTGAAATCTGCCAAATCTTTCAATAATGCAATCTAAATTAGAAGCACCATCGTTTTGTGGTGTGAGTTAAAAGACGAGTAGTGTAAAAATAAGTTGCAGTCCACTTAACCTGCCTCACAGGGTTGTTTTTAGGATGAAATGGGGAAAGAGGCAGAGAATGACCCATATACATGCTCATGCACGCCAGTAATGAAACAGATTAACGCCATAAATTTAAAGCCCATCCAACACTCATTTAAAACGTAGGACTTCCTGCAAAGAATCCCGAGAACCTCGCCAAGCTACAATTCCCAGCATCCTTAAACTACAATCTTCAGGATTCTTTGTGAGGAGCCAGCTGCTTCAAATAGGTTTTAAATGTGGAGTGGATTCAGAAACGGACCTGAATTACCAGTCGAAAGACAAAAAGTAAGGCGCCTCCTAGAGAAGCTACTTTCAAACAGCTTTGTTGGTGGGACCCCCAGCGCTCCATTCACCCTTCCGCGTGCCCACGCATAACACCAGAACTAGAAAACTTGGGAGTTTGCGGTCGCGGTATAAAAAAGCGAAGCGAGATGCGGTCAGGCTTCACCCCTAAATTAAACATGTCTTGGAAACACGGCGGACGCGGAGGGAAGAGAACTAGTCGTCTGGTTGGGAGCCCGTTACTACAAGCCTCTGCACGCTTTTGCTTGGGGCGCACGCCCCATTGAGCGGAGGCTTACCCCCGAGTAAGCACGCACAGGATTCGACTGGGGCGGAATTTCTTTTGCCTGAAATTCATGCAAAGCGAGCGAGACACGCCGTATAATCAACCCGCCACCTCCATCCCCGCGGCGCATGGGGCTCCCCACACCCCCAACACTTTGGGCTTTACCTCCAGCGGGGGCAGGTCCGGATCCAGCTGCGTGAAACTGTGCAGGACGACGGGGCTGGTGCTCTCGGCCGCCACTTCCAGCTTCACGCCGTCCCACAAGCTTCGGAACCGCCGGGAGCCTTCGAACATTTTCTCCGGGCTGAGGATGCCGCCGCGTCCGCCGCCGCCGCCTCCTGCGGTGGCTGCGGCAGCGGCTGCTTTGGGGCGTTCATCCTGCAGGAGCTCTGACCACATGAGGTTCACCATGGAGCGGCGAGAATAGAGGGTCCAACTCCTGCTAACTTTCCATTATACTGAGCTAAAGGAGGAGGGGCGTCAGTTCACGGGCTCGGAGGGTCCCCTCTCCAAACTACGCGCACCTTGGGCTTGGGAGAGAGCGCGCGTTCTTTGCGCCTTTACGCCTGGAACTCAGCAGCAAAGCGGCTCCTTCTCAGTCATCATTCTCCACACTGGGGAAATTTGATCCGCCCACTCACAAGCCCTTATGTCACCCGCTTGGAAAGGGGTGGAGATAGAGTGAGAGAGCAAGATTGAAAAGGCGGTGTGGTGATGCTAGGGAAGCAAGAGAAAGCGGAACCAGAGCCTAGAGGCTTTTCCTCTTCTCATCCCCCTCCCGCTTGGAAGAGGCTAGGAAAGAAAGCAGAGGCGTGCCCTCTGCAGGCCGAGAAGGAGAGCGCCGCTGGAACTTTATTATTATTATTTTGCAGAGAGAGAGAGAAACGTTTATAATCCTAATATTAGTATTAACCACCTCACTCGTTCACTCACAGAAGCTGTGGCACTTTAAAAGGCTCAAGGATTTATTGCGGCGGCTGCTCTGCGCGCAGATGAATTGAAGGGTTATCACTGTGGCTTGGCAAATAGACACGGGTTTATTGGGAAGTAGGATGGAGGGTAAACAGAGGGGCCGAAAGGCCATCAGATGCAACGGAGGGGAGACCCGTGACACGTGTAGGCAAAGCTCAAGTGTATACAAGATAAGCAGTTCTTAAATAAAGAAAAAACAGGCCTGCTATTTGCAATTTCTCCCCCCCCCCACCCCCCACTATAACCGTGAGACTAAGGATAAGATTTCACATCTCAGAGCAAGCCTGGATTCTTAAGCCGCAGAAAGAGATGCTAGCAATAAATCTGGAAGTCGTTAAAGGTACAACACGGCTGTTTGTTACTTGATCTACAGCAGACTAATAGGACAACCACAGCAGTCAACTTTCCCTTTTCTTGCAAGGAATCCTATTTGGAATAAGGGAATTTCCCTTAAAAAAAGGGAAATGTTGACAGCTATGAGGACAACCCTACTGGAAGCATGTGGTGGTGGTGGTGGTGTTAACTGCTTGGCATTATTATTGTTACTAATTATTAACAACAAATGGGAACTTCAAGCAAATGTTGCAACGTGTGATGCCCTCGTTCAGGGTGCCAGCCAACCAGTCGTGCCTCTTCCAAGATGCTCCATTCCATTGTATTCCACTCCCGTATTTCCTAGTTCCCCTCGCCCCTCCAGCATTCTGTGGTTGCAGAGCACGCGTCTTATGGCTGTGTGTGTGTGTGTGTGTGTGTGTGTGTGTGACCCCTTCTGTTTCTCCCCCTCTACATATTTTCTTCTTCTGCAGACCTCGGGATTTCCCGCCGAGCCTTTGTACTATTATTTCCCTCTCGTTTTTCCACTGTCTGCTTATCTATGTTTACTGTTTGTATGTTGATAAATGCCAAATGAATGTATGGAAAGGCCAAACCACTGGTTTCCCACAGGGAACTGGATGCTCATTACAAGAACAAGAGTCTGGGCTAGATGGGCCATGGACCTGATCTATCTGCAAGGCTGTTCTTATGTTCTTAGTGAGGTACAGAGTCACCAGAGTTAAGCAGGAGTTGGGAAGGCAAAGAGTTAACCAAGCTGCCGCTTGAGTAACGATGATTGATCTTGAAACTTAGCAGCCTGCTGAGATGAAGGCAGGAAATCTCTCCATTGTTTTTCCCTGTGTTTGCAGATTCCAAGAGGACAATGGGAAGGGGCCCTCAGCAAGGCGATCTGCCAGCAGATAATCCCTGCAGCTACTGAAGGATCTAGAGACCCTCTCCCCTAGTCTGCTTCTTGCTGGGGTCTCTAACAAGGTGCTCACCTTAGAGACTGATTGGGTTTGTTGTGGCATAGGTGTCTGTGGGCAAAAGCAAGGTTGGATAATGGATTCCAACTCCCATCTGCGCCTGCAATGGTTAGAGAGGATGGGGTTGGAGGATGGTCACTAGCCCCCCATTCCTAACCTTAGACCAGGGGTCAGCAAGGTTTACCTTGCCTGGGCCAGTTCACTCCAGCAGAGATTCCTACGTGGGCCAGATCGCGTGTGCACCCACAATTTCCTGAGCCCGCACAGATGTGATTTTCGGCATCTGCGCATGCGCAGGCGTGATTTTCAGTGCCACAAAAGCAAGTCCCCGCTCCGCACTGTGCCGGTTTAGCGCAGCGTGCGGGAACTCACCGAGCGGCCGGCTTGGTTCAGGGGCGGCTCTGAGGAGATTTCACCCCTCCCATTCCAAGAATCTGCTGATGTTCTCTGCTGATTCTCCAGAGAGGAGGGGGGCGGTTTCTGCTCACTACTTATTCCGCTCCAGCCTCACATCAGAGAGAGAGACTGAGTGTTAGAGAGAGATCGTGTGTATAGATAAGGTTGCTGCTAAGTGCAGCTGCAGACACTCAGTGCAGTTCAGCATTTTCACTTAGACCTCATTTAGCTCTGTACATAGTTGTGTATTATAGTTGTAGATAGAATAAAAGAAGATATTCTACAGAGCTGCTCTCCGAGTCGTTTATGCTCTGCTATACTCTGCTGTACTCTGCTGTACGACGACTGTTTTCTTGTTGGAGTGAATCCGGTGCTCACAACTCTAAGCTGTGAGTCCACAGCACTTTGACCTGTTCCTGTGCAGAAGGTGGTCTCTGGAAGTGCTACCCAGCTCGCCTAGCCCAGTCGGGGCTGAAGTGCGTGAGTCCAGTTAGTGGCACTGGCTCAAGGGTGATCTGACAGGCTCGTGGGACAGTTAAATGACCCCCAGAGGCCACTTGTGGCCCATGGGCCTTAGGTTGCCGACCCCTGGTCTTGAGCAGGGGTCAACAAACTTTTTAAGCTGGGGGCCGGTCCACTGTCCCTCAGACCTTGTGAGGTCAACTATTTTGGGGGGGGGGAGTGAACAAATTCCTATGCCCCACAAATAACCCAGAGATGCATTTTAAATAAAAGGACACATTCTACTCATGTAAAAACACACTGATTCCCGGACTGTCCGCGGTCCGGACTGAGAAGGCGATTGGGCCGCATCCGGCCCCCGGGCCTTAGTTTGCCTACCCCTGCCTTAGACAGTAGCATTCCCTAGCAGTGGGGTGTGGCGGTTAGTGTCAGACTAGGACCTGGGATATCAGGGTTCAAATTTCCACTCCGCTATGAAGCTCACTGGGTGACCTTGGGCAAGTCACTACCTCTCTTGGCCTAACCTACCTCACAGGGTGGTTGTGGGGATTGAGAGGGAGGACTTTGCATGCTGCCTTGGGCTCCTTAGAGAAAAAGGTGAGCTATAAATAAACACATAAATGAGATGGAAGAATGCCTCTGTTTAAAGACATACAAAATGATTCCTATGTATAATTACGTAGGAATTATGTGTTATCGTAGGCGCCTTTCCCTCTTTCAAATTTTACTATTTCTTTTCTGTTATCTCAAGAAAGTTGACATTCTGAATTTTTATATTGTATACACTGATCGGAATTGTCTTAGGCCACATACACATTTAAAGCACACACACCTCAAGAATCCTGGGAAGTACAGTTCACCCCTTGCAGAACTACAATCTCCAGCACTCTTAATATACTACAGTTCCCAGGATTCTGAGAGAGAGGGAAATCTTTAAATATTTGGTGTGTATGCAGCCTTAAACAGTGACTAAAATCAGGCCAAAGTTGGGTGCTCTCCTCTAGGTGATTCCACAAAGGAGATAAGCCCCAGTTTTAGGATTTAAAGCAGCTTAGTCCACTGACTTCAACAAGATTAAACCCAGATCTATTGCCTTAACAAGTTATTGGATCAGGGAACTCTCCTAACTACTCTCTCCCAAGCTTGGCCACTGTTTCAAGCAGGGGAGGGGGAGAGAGACATGTAGGATGAATGAGTTTTTGATAAAAATTGCCCTTTGAAGTACAGCCAGAGAGCAAATCCACAAGATTCCAGGCCACCCCAATTATTTTGCCACTCCCTCTTGCCTGCACGAGGAGGAAAGTACTGTAGCACGAAAACCTAAAATAACTCATGCTTTGCTGAAGGAAGGGCCGTAGCTCAGTGGCAGAGCATCTGCTTTGCATGCAGAAGGTCCCAGGTTCAATTCCCAGCATCTCCAAATAGGCATGGGAAGCGCTTCTGCCAGAAATTGGCTGGATCCCTGTCCACATATAATTCTGCCCACAAAATATCAACCCTGCCCACATTGGATAGCTCCACTAATAACAAATGTCACATGAGTTGCTTCTGGATCTGATGTGGCCTTGGATGTGGCTCCATGGGCCTTTTGCTTTGTACTGCCCACAATCCATTATGTACCTACCTGAATGAAATAATGCAGGAGTGAAGAACTACCAACCCAGGGGGCCAAATCTGGCTCTCCAAGTTTCTCTGTCTAGCCCATGAAACTTCCCCAAGCCATATCTTCCTTGAGTGTTTTTGCCTGGCTGGAATGCGTTCTTAAACTTTGATAAGGATTCCTGCTTCCTTGGATGGAAGAGAGAAAGGAGTGTGTTTGTGTGTGTGTGTGTGTGTAGAAGTTTGCTTTTGTTAAAATCTGTGTTCTGCTTTTCTATCAATAGGGCCAGAGCTTTTTTCGGGGGTACTAAAGGATAACAGTACTGGCACCTCCCCCCCCCCATGTTAAAAGTGTGGCACTTACTTCATGGTGAGTACTGATGCTTTTTTTTCTTTTAAAAAAGAGCATTGAATAAGATAACATTTGCACTTTACATTTAAAGCTCCATGATATCACATTAAACAGTCATGGCTTCCTCCACCCCGCCTTAAGAGTCCTGAGAGTTGTTTGGAGACCCCTCCTCCGCTCCCAGAGCTACAATTTCCAGAGCAATTTAACAGCCAATCCCTCTTCACAGGGAACTCTGAGAACTATGGCTCTGGCAGGGGGGACAGGGGACCACCTAACAACTGCCAGTACCATTAATAAACCACAGCTCCCAGAATCCTTTGAAGGAAGCCATGACTGTTTAAAGTGGCATCGTCATGCTTTAAGCGCAGGGTGTGAACATGGCCTTAAACGAAAAGTAAATAAATCCTACAAATAATTAATACAATCTCAAAAAGTTAACATCTCATTACGAGAGAGAGGGAGAGAGAGAGAGAGAGAGAAAGAAAGAGAGATTCATAGCAATGTTCCCAAAAGGTTCCAGGAACTAAGGAGCATGACATGGCAGGGTGAATCAGCAGCTGGCAGAGAGCTCCTTGCTGAGACAGCACTCTAGTGGTGCTGGCTTTGCCGAGAAAAGATTATCTCTTCCCGGCTTCACCACCCATTTCTTCTTCCTCCCCGTCCCCCTTCCTGCTATCTTGTCCTCTCACATCTTTATACAACAGTTGTATAATCACCTATTATTGGGAGGGCAGCGAAGCAAGTTACAACTTCCACCAGCTCAGGATGGAAGGATTCATGTCAAATCCTGTCTCTGCAACACCAACTTTGTCAGGGTTGATTCCCAAAGAATGCATGTGTGTGTGTGCGCTCTCTCTCTCTCTCTCTCTCTCTCTTTCTTTCTTTCTTTCTTCCCTTATCCTTCCTATCCTGAACAGCCAGGATGGCTGTCTTCTGCCTGCACTATCAGAGGCAGCCAGTCACTGAATTCCAGTTGCTGGGAATCACAAGTGGGGAGAGTGCTGCTGCTTGCAGGTTTCCCTTTGGGGCATCTGGTTGGCAACCGTGAGAACAAGATGCTGGACCAGATGGGTGTTTGGCTTGATCCAGCAGCCAGGCTTTTTTGATGTCCTTATGATTCAGGGTGTAGCTGTTACCGTTTTCTCTTCCTGGGGCATTCTACCAGCCTCATCATGTGGAAGAGTGGGACTATGGATGAAGCAAAGAGCCTCATTTCAGCTTTTGGCATTAGTTCAACCAAAAGTTGGTCTCATTCCACATTCCACATTAATCTGCATTTTAAAAATAATCCTTAGAAAAATGTGTGTGTAAATACAGGTAATGTGAATCTCATGCTCCTTTAGGCAGCGCTTTGTGAACCTGGTTTTGGGAAGGTGACATGAGGGTCTGGGAGGGTCCTAGAGCAGGGGTCAGCAACCTGTGGCCCATGGGCCACAAGTGGCCCACGGGGGTCGTTTAAATGGCCCACGAGCCACCCCTGAACCGAGCCAGCACGGAGCGGGGACTTGCTTCCATGGTGCCGAAAATCACATCTATGCAGACGCCGAAAACCGCATCTGCGCAGAAACCGAAAACCACATCTGCGCAGAAACCGAAAACCGCATCTGTGCAGAAACCGAAAACCGCATCTGCACAGATGCAATCCAGCCCATGGAGCAATCTCCGCAGGAGTGAACCAGCCCAGGTGAGGTAAACTTTGCCGACCCCTGTCCTAGAGCCTTTGCACCTCCTTCTCAAAGCCCAGTAAGTGAGGCTTCTCACTTACCTCCCACAAGATTTCCAGAGCCCTCCTTCTTGGTGGTAGGGCTGTGTGTTTCCGGGTGTTCCTGGCTTTATGTGATTTTGTGTTTATGTGTGGACTCATGCATGTAAGTTATCTGTACATTCTTTTTCAAGATATGCATTTTTAATATTTATTTTGAGATACTCTGAGCATTGGAACATTTGAGGAATGTGAACTATATGTGAAGTAATTAGGTTTTGATCTGCTCAGCAGGCACAGATCAGATCAGTTAGCATCAGAATACAGAAGGCTGGATTCCTCAACCATCTTTAGGTGGAACTGGTCCATGTATATTCAACATGGAAATCTGGAATAATTTGTGAGTGGTTGGCAGCAGCTATTCTCATAGAACCATAATATCCCCATGTCTGATCACTTGGAGGTAATTTCTGCTTGCCCTAGGCAAATGACTCTTAAAGCCTGCATGGTTTACCTGGAAAACCTAAGCATTAATTTGTGGGCTCCGGCACTGAACCAGGCTTAACGGGCTCCAGAGCTTTGCTTGGTGAAAATTAACATCCCACAAACTAATGATGATCTTGCTCTACTTGACTGTGAATTCACATGCTGTAAATATACCACCCAGCACATTCTGATCCCAAACCAAAAGGATGGTCTCTGGCTCTAGCTACTTATCTGTGTAGAAAGCCACAGCACTTTGTTATGGCAGCAAGACCATCCAATGTTGTGGTAAGAAAGGCATAGCCAAGCCACACTGAAGCCAGACAGGTGTGCTTTCATCAGCAACTTGCCAGGTATCCTCCCAGCTGCCATGATCTCAGCCAGCCAGAGCCCAAGAGGTATTGCTAATGATAGCTTTTGTAAAAGTTGCTTTTATTTATAGTAACAGTTTCATTGTGTGGTGTTTGATAACCCTTTGGGTGGCTTAGGGCTTGAACCACCCTGTCTCCAAAACAGGGAGTTATGGGATGATTAACTCTTTGTTGGGCTTTTAGTGATGTCATGCTGTTATGCATTATGTTTTTGTCTTACAGAGCAGGGCAGGCAGGGGAGGCAAAAACACGAATTGCAGAAGGACATAGGAAGCTTCTTTATAGATGGAGTAAGACCATTCATCTATCTAGCTCAGTATTCTGTACACTTACTGGCAGCAGCTCCTTAGGATTTCCAGACAGGGCGTCTCTTTCCCAGCCCTACCTGCAAATGCCACTGGGGATCAAACCTTCTGCTCTGCCACAGACCTCCTCCAAAAATAACATAAGGTTCCAGGCCTCATGGTTCTAAACAAAGGGCTAATATAAATAGGAACCAGCCTTGTATTGAGTTAAACTAATCAGCTCATCTAGCTCAGTACTGTCAACACTGTCTGGCAGCAGCTCTGCAGGATTTGGGGCAGGAGTCTCTCCCACCCCTGGGCCTGGAGATGCTGTTGGGGATTGAACCTGGGACATTTTGCATGCCTAAGGGCCACATTCCTTTGTGGACAACCACCCAGGGGCCACATGACCTGTGGCAGGCCAGAACAGAAGGCGCATGTGGGCGAAGCAGCTAATGCGATTTTTAAACTCTTGTACAATATGTACATTTCTGCACACACAGCTTTCTCTCTATCTTCCATCCAGGCATGCATCCTTCCAGGGGCCACATAATTGTGGTCGGCAGGGCCAGAGGCAAAAGTGAGTGGAGCAAGTAATGTGAATTTATGAAGCAGGTGAGGGGTGTGGCTCTAGAGGGGGCATGGCCTATAGACAGTCCCAAAAAGCCAGAGAGATAGGCCTTGATGGCCATATTGGCCCCTAGACCTGACGTTTCTCCTCTGTTTGTCCTGCCAGCTTTCCCCACCCTTGCATGATGAAGTGCTCCTGCAGGAATAGGATGCTTCCTTTTATGACGTCACACTATTTTGTCATCTGGCTCACTGTCATCTATTCTAACTGGAAGTGGGTGTATGGGGTGTCCCTGCTGCTCTTTCCAGTGAACTGGAAATGCCAGACATTGAATCTAGCTCCTTCTGCCTGCATATTTTTCTCACTCCTCTAATGTCATTTATTAAAGGAGGACCCTCGTAGCAAAACACAGGCCCCACCTGCACAATACATTTAGAGCAGTATCATACCACTTTAAAGAGTCATGGCTTCCTACTCCCCCCCGCGCCACCCCTAAATAACCCTAAGACCCTTGTAGTTTGTACAGGGTGCTGAGAAATGTTAGGAGACCAGCTATTCCCTCCTCACACAGAGCTACAATTCCCAGGGTGGTTTAACAATAAACCCCTCTTCCCAGAGAACTCTGTACAGCCACACCAAAAGTCAAAGGTTTTCATATGCCCTGTGCCAAAACTGATCTTGTCCTGCATTGGCTGCTTGGCAGATCTCACATGGTATTTTCTCAGAGCCAATTCAGAGAGAGGTCAAGAATAATAGTCCTCCCTCTGAATAGGTGCATGGAAATCTTAGTGCTTCCACTCTTGATTGGGGGGGAGATATTCGCTTCCATTCTAATTTTCACCTGCCAAAACAATACATGAATCAGAACACACAGTCATCCTTTGAAATTCCTTCTCTGAATTTTGCAATGCAGTTGCCCAATCATGTCATGCACTTAAAAAATGCACATGGTAAAGTAAAGTGTGCATTAAAAAAGCATATATTATTGAAAGTAGCAATGTCATATTTGGGGAAATACCATGCAAAAATGTGTACACAGGCGAATGGGAGTTACATTCTGAGGATAGCACATAAAGACAGAATCGCACAAAGTCAAAACACATTGGGTTCAATAGCGGGTGGGACTGCTAATGCCAAAGTCTTTTTTCCTGGACACCCACCCCCTTTCTGCTACCTCCTTTTTTGCCAAGTGTGTAAAGCTGAATTGCGAGTTACCTGTATTCAGTAAAATTCCATACAAAAAAGGGTATACCAGGAAGAATTCACACTAAAATGTTGATTAAAGTTTCTTCTTCTTCTTCCTGTATACATAGAAATGTAAGGCTGTCATCATGCTACAGTTGCACTACAGGTGGCCCAAGTGAGCTTTTTAACAGCTGGGGAAGGTGCTCCACAAAGCAGTTTGGCAAACTGCTCTGTAAAGTACTTTCCCCTCCTTTAAAAGGGGTTGCAGTTGTGGGAAACTGTGAGGGGATAGGTTGGGGGTGGAAGAGGTGGAAGAGGAGGGGGTTTGGAGGACAGGCAGTTGGCAAAGGGGCTGGAGGGGAGATGGGGTTGGCAAGTGGAACAAGAAAGAATCGTAGCCCCTAGGTTTTGTTTTGTTTTTTTAAATCAAAAACTGAATTTCAGATTGGAAAAACGAGAAACTGAAATGGACACATTCACTTCCTCCTACCCTGATGCTGGCCATGCCTTTCCTGAAAAGCACACTATGCATAGCACTCATGGAGTCATATTGCACTCCCCCCTTCCCGAAGTTTACTGAAATGCATGGTTTCCCTCTGTCACCACCACCACCTCCTGACACCTGTCCCCCACCATTACAATGACATGGATTCTTGCAAGTTAATAACCACGATAGATCTGGGGCTGGAAGTAACTGGATTCCTGCCCCACTCCCCACCTTAAGTCATACAGCAGCAACCAGCAGAATGCAGCAAAGCTTGGAGAAGAGTCCAGCAGAAGATCCAGCAAAAAGAAAGTAATTTATAGCTGTGCCTAGAGGGACAATTCTGCTCTGCGGACAGAATTCCACTTCTGAAATTCTACTCCCTCAACCACCCTGTCTTGGCCCATCTCCAAGCAGCCCAAACGGGAATGCTCCCAAGTGCTGCAGAAGTAAATAGTGACACTTGCCACGCTCAGGGGGAAATAGGCAAAACAAGGTAGTAGAGAGCATTTACTCTGCATGCAAAAGATCCTAGGTTCAAACCCCAATGACATCTCCAGGTATGCTGGGAGGGACCCACTGCCTGAAACCCTGGAGAACCTCTGCCAGTCAGTGTAGACAGTACTGAGTTGGATGCAGCAATTGTCTGACTTGGTGTAAGGCAGCTTCCTACTTAAATCAGCTCTCAATTTCAGAAACATGAGGACTGGAACCTCACTATTGTTATGGGAAGGGGCTGTATTCCATGATAGAGCATCTGCTTTGCATGCAGAAGCCCCCAGGTTCAATCTCCAATGGCATCTCTAGGTCTGGGAAAGACCCCCCCCCCATCTGAAACTTGGACGGGCACTACCAGTGACAGCTATCAAGAGACTGAGCTAGACAGACCAATGAGGGGCTGACTTGGTGCAAAGCACATTCCTGGTTTCCATAATCTACGGCACACTTCAGGTAGTGACTACAAATGTAGGAAACTCTGGGAGAAATCTTCCCAGTGGCTTTCTTTTCTAAGAGAGTAAAGCCATATCTCTCATACGACGGCACTTCAAAGCAGAACGACACCTGCTGTTACAGAGGTCCACGCTACCCCTCAGAGCTTCTTGGTAATTTTCTAAGTTAACGTTGGCCAAGAGGCAAGGTGCTTTGGGCAACAGATTGCAAATGCTGCATAGGGCACCAGAGCAAGGCAAATGGGACAGGGATGGATCTAACTGAGAGGGAATTTCTTTTGCCCAAGAGCATGATGCACATCCACCAATATGTGTATGAAATTTTGATTTTCCATCACTCCATCCAAAATTCATAAGCCATGTGCATCTGGCCAATGGCCCATCCAGTCCAGCACCCTGTTCTCACAGCTGCCAGCCAGATGCCCATAGGAAACCAGCAAGCAGGATCTGAGTGCAAGAGCCCTCTCCCCTCCTGTGGTTTCCAGGAACTGGCATTCAGAAGCATTGCTGCATCTAATGGTGGACAGCCATTGTGAACAGCAGCCTTCGATAGCCCCTCTCCACCATGAATTTGTCCAGTCCTCTTTTAAAGCCACCCAAGTTTATGGCCATCACTGCCTCCTGTGGGAGTGAGTTCTACAGCTGTCTGAAGAGTTCTACAGCTGTCTTGAATCTTTCAACATTCAGCTTCAACATTCAACTATTAGAACCCAGGAACCCACTGAGACAGAAAGAAAACCAGGCAGTCAAACGAGCCCTTTGCCACCCCAAAGCATCCAGAGTCTCTGGAGCCCAAACTCTGCCGCCACCACCACCACCCCAGAGCTCCCCCACCTAGCACGTGGGCAATACTCACATCGTCGTCCTGCACGCTCAGGGGAATATCCAGCATGCACATCTGGAAGGGCTGCACGAGCGCCTTCTGCATATTGAACAAAGGTTTGGCCTCCATCTTCCAGCAGGGTGAGAGACTCTCCTCCTCCTCCTCCTGTCCACCTCCCAGAGTTCTGGCTTTTCTCCAGCCAAAGTCCTCCGGGTCCCTGCAGCTGATACCCTTACTGCCGTGGAAGCATCTTCATCAACGAGATGCTGTGTCTGTAACTGCTGCAAGCGAAGGTTTCCTCTTATTTCCTCTCCTTGGCAAATCAAAGGGGAGTCAGCAGGGAGAGGTTTCCGTGCGCGTGTCCAGGCGCAAACACACACACACACACACACAGAGAGAGAGAGAGAGAGAGAGAGAGAGGGAGAGCCCCCTCTCTGGGCAAAGCGTGTAGGGTGCTCCCCTTTCGTCTCACACCCACTTCCCAGCTGCCCTGCCGTCCCTTCGCTCTGCTACTGCTCAAGCGCCTACTGCATGCAGCTCCCTGTACTCATCTACATGCCTGGCACTTGCATCGCACCAAGACGTTGCAATGTCTGCCTCCAAAGGCACAACAGGTTTGGGTCCCCCCCCCCCCCGCCTTCAGTTGGCTGTTGGAAGTCTGCGGCAACAGACCCAGCGGTTTCCCCGCAGTCCTCCGTTGCAGGCAAAAGCAGGAGAGCTGGAAAGGGGGTCGAGGGGAGGGGTGGTCGACGCAGCCACCATCACCCGCGGCCCCCTCCATTCTCCGCAGTGCATCCTTTTATTGTTTTCCAAAGGATCACATCCTTAGATCCCAAGGGCACCATGGTGAGTGGGGAGAGGAGAAGATTGAATAATTCATACCTGTTCAAGGCCAGGGAGATTCCCAAATACGGTACATTGTCCACCAAAAAAAAGGTACGTGTTATTTGCACCCAGTTTTGTAAACACGCACTGCATTTGCAAATGGCACAGATGCCTTCATCGTTCGGTCTCAAGCATTGATGAAGGAACCGATCGCCCTCCAGATGTTGCCAGATTATGACTAGGAATACATTCAGTTCAGCTTGAATTTTAATGAGAAGCTACAAGGATTCACAGTTTCTCAAATAATATGCAAACCAAACCAAACCTCAGCAACCCTTCAGAATTCACACTCTTCCAAATTTTGCAGTGTGGTTTGCCAACCAAAGAATGTTTACAAAAATGCCTCATCTTAGGGGAAAGTGACATAGAATTGACTATATTAGTTAAAATAACATATAAAATGCAGTATATTAAGGCAGCAGTCATCAACCTTTTCAGACCTAGGACCCACTTCCAACCCAAACATGTATTTGGAGACCCATTTATTAATCTTCCACCATATATTTGCATGGTGGTAATGCTCCTGCTGTGCCCAACCTTGGATCAGGCTATGACCCACTAACAGGTCCCTACACACCAGCTGCATTAGGAGAAATCACTTGCAACATGTTTATTAAGAGAAATTCCACTGAAATGCTGGCAGTTTTAGAAAATAATGAATTCACAAACTGATGCCAAAACGTGGCGATCTCCCCTTAAGATTGCAAAAAGGAGAAGCTGAAATTGACATATTTGTCCACCTTTAGCTACAACTCCCATCATCCCAGACCATTAACCATGAACATAAGAAGACCGGCCTGGCTGCTGGATCAGGCCAATGGGCTACCAAGTTCAGCATCCTGTTCTTACACTAGCCAACCACGTACCCCCAATGAGAAGACTGCAAGCAGAACCTGACTGCAACAGTGTTATTCCTATTTGCAATTCTCTACATTTGGTATACAGAGGAGATAGAACATAAGAAATTCCTTGCTGGATTGGGCCAGAAACTCATAGAGGATAGCATCCTGCCCTCACAATGACCAACCAGCAGGAGCCAAGTGCAACAGCACTCTCCCCACTCGCAATTCTTAAGATTCGTACTTGATGTTATCCACTACAGACTCTGCTTTCTAACCACTAGACCACAATAGGTAACTGGCATACCCATTTCCCAGCTGGGAAACTGAGGCTGAGAGAATGACTTGCCTAGTGCATGTTCCAGAATGGGAATTCTGATCCCAACTACTGATTATGCCTCCCCACAACTTGAAAGTGCAATTTGTTTGCTCAGAAGTGATTCCTATTGTGTTTCAGTGGGACTAACTCCCAGGTAAAGTGGTTATATAGGACTGCAGTCTTAATGAGAATGTTGCCGGATTTCCGTCATCAAAGGCATTGTTATGATCCACAGGCTGTTTCCTCTCCCTGTTACATACTCTCGTGTCAGAGGGCAGAATCAAAAGGTTTTTAAGCAAGGGGGCTATGGAAACAAACTTGGCCAAAAGCAACAAGGGGCACTTGTTTTGAGGAAATCCCCACCCCTTCTGAATTGTCTAGGGGCTCTAAGCATCCTTCTTCCAAGGTAGGTCAGTGGGAAGGGGATAGAACATAATCCTGTCCAGGAGCCAAGCAGTGCCATTGGCAAATTTGTTTTTCGTTGTCTGACCTGAACATGCTATAAAAAGATGTAGTTGGGCACGGAATCCACTCAGTCACTATTCTGTTATGACCACTGTTCTGCATGGTAAACAGTTTGGTTAGCAACAAACCTTTTGTATATATTAATGGGCCCAATCCATTCATTGGAGTGGAGGTTGGTCCATTAGGCAACTGAGGGAACTGCCCCACCAACCTTAATCTGCCCTCAGCCAGCCCCCACCTGCCTGCTTTCTTTCTTACAACCAGTCCAGGGGGTGGCCCTGCCTGTCAGCTTCCTCCTCCTTAGTGTAAATGTTGCCCCTTGAACCCCTCAGGAGGAAAGAGGATGGGGAGAAAACTAGAATTAGTTGGCTCTGCCTGCCATTGGCCCTGGTGTCGCCTACTGTTAGGCTCCCTGCCTTCTGCCCTACCTCCCTCACAATGGGTACCAACCATCACAGAGAGCACCTGCTCCCACACCATCCTGCTTGCACCTTAAGTTCTGTTTCAGAGGGTCTCCCAGTGTATCCATCCCCTAGGTTGGTGTGGTTGGGTGGCCAACAAGGGAGAGGTCATTCTCTATGGTGGTTCCACAGCTACCAGAGGTTCCAGCTGAACCAAGAGATTCAAATGACAAGAGATTCTAAGTAAACATTAGGAAGAGCTTCCTGGTGGCAAGAAACTTTCCACAGTGGAACAGACTTTCTCGGAAGGTGGTGGACTCTTCTTCATTGGAGGCTATGAAACAGAGGTTAGGTGTTCATCTTTCAGGGAGTCTTCAGCTGTGATTCCAGAATTGCACAGGGGTGGTCTTGATGGTCCCTGGGGTCCCTGCAAATTCTACAATCCTATGATTATATGACAATGGGTGAAGTTTTGGATCTCCCACAAAAGTGGGAGACAATTCACACGCTCAACCATCAGTAGGTTGCTGAGTGATGTGCATTTGTGTGTGAACTGGGCCTTTCTCAAGGGCAGAGGAAGGGGGTGGAGGGTGAGTGGGAAACCAG
This sequence comes from Podarcis pityusensis, assembly GCF_964106645.2. Lineage (NCBI taxonomy): Eukaryota > Metazoa > Chordata > Lepidosauria > Squamata > Lacertidae > Podarcis > Podarcis pityusensis. The sequence continues at coordinate 14,685,959 of NC_138044.1, read as the reverse complement.
ATAGATCTGCTAGTCCACTCCAAGTCGTAATCCCCAATGGAATACTGCCATGCTGTCCAGAATATGCATGCAAAATTAATCTGCAATCAAGACCTTACACAATGCTGGCTGGCCTCTTAATAGGTACAGACATCAATTAGCAATGCAAAACAAACAGATAACGAGCATTAAAGAAGGGGGGAAACACATTAGGTTTTTCTCAGGGATTCAGAAGCATGATTAGCACTTGCTGGAGGAGGGGGGCTTTTTACCCACCCCCATCCAAAGCCAACCAGCACCAAAATATCTTACAGACATTGGCTGCTGCTGCTGCTGCTGCTTCAGCTCCAGGAAAGAAAAAAAATGCAGACGGCTTTGGGTTTCCCCAGTTCCCCTCCATCCGCCAGGCGAGTACCACGTACTGTCTCCATGGAGACAGCTGCATGCAAAGTTGCTGTGCTGATGGAGCACACTACAATGCAGGATACGGCCCCCTTGTGCACAATAAGATCAGTTGGTTTGCAGGTGGTGGTAGGGAATCTCTAGGAGGCTGTAAAGATGCTGATTTGGAGAGCACAGCCAGCAGCTAAATTCCTCGTTTAACACCTCTAATGACTAGGCTTCCAGGCTTTAATGGATTTAATCAGTAGATCAGCTATGGTGAATCTCTGGCCTGCCAGGCCTCTGCATTTGGTCCGCAAGGCAGCTTCAGAGAAGCCATGCCACAGCTGCCCTGCACACCATATGCAGTACAGGTTAGCATCAGAAGTGAGATAGGAACAAACTGAAAAAATTGCCAGTATAGTGTAGTGGTTGGAGAGTTGGGCTAAGACATGGGAGAGACCAGGGTTCAAATCTTCCTCCCTCGGCCACGAAGCTCAGTGGGTGCCCTCAGGCCAGTCACTGCCTCTCTCATCCTAACCTACCTCACAGGGTGCTTGTTATCAAGATGACATGAGGAGAGAACCATTAGCCACCATTTTGAATTGAGATGTGAGACTGAACCTTTCAGAACTGCACTGATTTTAACCAACTTTTGTGTGATCGTTCCTGAGATCAAGCCACAGTTTTTCATCTATGTTTGGATACAGTCGGATAGCATTCTGAATCAACTGCGCTGATTTTAACCATTGATGTTTTGGTTTCTTAGAACAACTGAGCAAAGTTTAGAAGTCACCTTGGCAATTGCATGGCACATAAATAAATAAACAAATCATATCTCAAAAGGCAAGGGCTGGTCCCACTCTTGCTTATTTCAATCTGATGGATCCTGGGAACTGAAGTTACTGGGGAGTGCAGCTTCATGAGGGGGAAAACTACGGTTCCCAGGATACTTTGTGGGAAACCGCATGGTTTAAATGTATGGCAAGCATGCAGCCAAAGCACAATCTCGTTGCATCCTTCCTGATAACACCAGTTCGACTCAGCAGACTTTCACCTGAGGTGTCCCTGAATGCTGAATGTGTTAAGTTTTCATAGCCACTCCCCTCCCCTTTTGCTGGGAAATCCAGAAAGCCTTTGCTAGCAGAACAGCTGATGTTGAGGAATGTCTTTGGCCTCCAGGCATGGAGAGAGGAATCTCACGTCATCTGTGGCAGGCAGGCAGGCAGGCAGGCAGGCAGGCAGGCAGGCAGGCAGGCACATACACACAGACATAAAACTGTGCTGTGTGCTATTAGAGCCACTGGGGGTTGACCCCAAGAGATGTCACTTTGTGCCACTTTTTCCTAGCCCCCCCCCCCCCATTTAAGTCCCACAAAACCCTGTGCTGTAGGTTAGAGCTTCATATCTGAGTGGGGATTTGAATCCTTGTCTCCCGAGTCCTTATCTGACATTCTAACCACTACACAGGAGGCACAGGTTACAGCAACAGCTAAGGCGACATTTTTCCACCTTCGCCGCATCAAGCAGGTGGTCCCTTACCTTTCCCGCCCCGACCTGGCCACAGTGATCCATGCGACGGTCACCTCCAGGCTTGACTACTGTAATTCGCTCTACGCGGGGCTGCCCTTGAAGCTGACCCAGAAACTCCAGCGGGTGCAGAATGCTGCAGTGAGGCTCCTCACAGGGTCCCTGCCATGGGAGCATATTCACCCAGTGCTTTTCCAGCTGCACTGGCTCCCGGTGGAGTACAGGGTCAGATTTGAGGTGCTGCTTTTGACCTTTAAAGCCCTTCACGGCCTAGGACCCTCGTACCTACGGGACCGCTTCTCCCGGTATGCCCCGCAAAGGACCTTAAGGTCCATGAATAATCATAGTTTAGAGGTCCCGGGCCCTAAGGAAGTTAGATTATCCTCCACCAGGGCCAGGGCCTTCTCAGTGATGGCTCCGACCTGGTGGAATGCTCTGTCCCTGGAGACCAGGGCCCTGCAGGATTTAACTTCCTTCCGCAAGGCCTGTAAGACAGAATAATTACTTTCAATGGCTTTCAATTTGAACCCGGCCTGATATTTTGTTCTTTTTCCTTCCCTCCCCCTCCCCTTTTTGTGAAGATTGCCTGCTCTGGGATCCCACAGCTGGTTCTTCCCTGGTCTCCTCGCTGGCCCAAGTGGGACTAATTTAGCCAGCTAGCCCTGGTGATCATCTAATGTTTATTGGATGGATTTCCCCCCTAAATTGATTTCTGATTTTTGATTTTATTGTTATTTACGCTTTAAATCATATTTTATGCTGGTTTTTTTGTTTGTTTTGTTTTTTGTAGCATCAATTGAGTGTTTTAAATTTGTTGTTAGCCACCCTGAGCCCAGTTTCCTGAACTGGGAAGGGCGGGGTATAAATAAAAAAATATTATTATTATTATTATTATTACCCCACACTGCTCCTCCTCAGCTGAACCATGCAGATTGAGCGGTATTGTCATGGTTCAAGGACACAATCCACCCATGCCAAAAGCACTCAAGGAGGGTGCAGAGAAGGACTGTTGAGGAGTGTGGCCTGGGGAGAGTCCCAAGGACCAAATAGAGAGGCATGGAGGGCCACATCAGGCCCCCAGTCCTAAGATTTCCCACCCCTATCCTACAGACTCCCACTAGGGCCCCAAAGATCTCCATGATGAAGGTGTATACTTTGCACTCAAATGACCCAGGCCAACCCTTTGCAGTCTGAGCCCTATAAAACAAAGTCAAAACAATGCTTGGCAACTTAACAGGTTGCGTCATGAAGTTTATGCTGTGCCTTGCGTATATGATCCGTTTATCTTCAAGGGAGAGTTGTGACTGCATCATAGTCTCAGCCTTAACCTTATTGTGTGAACAAAAGCTTGACGATGCCATTATTCTGCGACCTTTTGAGAATACTCTGCAACCTCTCCTTAATAGCTTTCCTAAGGTGTTTTTTTTTATTGCCACAATGGACTTGTTTTTTTTTAAAAAATAAGCTTTCTTCTTCCTCCTAATTTTCTCACTTAAAAAAATTAAATCAATAAACCCACAGATGTTCCAGTTTATCCTTTCTGTCTTGGTTTCATTATGCTGTATAGCTCAAGAGTACCCCTTTGGACAGAAATAGCACAACCAATGTAAGGAATAGGGTTGTCAGGTCAGGAGCATCCCAGACAGTGAGATTTCAGGGCCCAAACCTGAGATCTAGGGTGGGCTCTGGTGACATCATGGATGGAAGCCCCTTGTGATGTAATGGGGTGGCTTTTCGAGATGAAGGTTAATGTGGTGGTGGGTGGGCTATAATTTGCAACCAGCTTCTGCTGGGCTGCATGCACAGTCTTCTTAATTGGTTTTTATTGTTCGAGAAGGCACTCTCACCCACCTAGAGATGCCAACCAGTGGATGGTGCCAACCAGTGGATAGTGATGTGTTGATGGTCCAGTATAAATCCACCACTAATGTGCTATTATTGTGCCAATAACATTTCATAAAAGAATAGATCCACACAAAAAACCCCACAGCAGTCTAGAGGGGCCAAAACAAATTAGTCAGAATCAGGGCTTTTTTTTTGAGCTGGAACTCATCGGAACTCAGTTCTGGCACCTCTCAGGTGGGCACCATTGCCATAATCAGAGAACAAGGGAGATGTTTGTGGTGAGTTCTGGCACCTCTTTTCTTAGAAAAATAGCACTGCTCAGAATACTTGCTGATTTACTTCAAATCACTCAGAGATTTATTGCTAGATCTTGATCAGCTTTCTGCCCACAGAGGAGATCCATGTCCAGGTCTCAGCTCATTCACGCTAATTCAGGAGGGAGTTTCAGACCAAAGAACATCTCTCAATCATACCCCTTTTTTGGAACAACAAGACTCAACACCAGAGGACTTGTGGGAGGATAACAGAAGTCACTGGAAAGGCCGATAAAACCTAACCAGCCTTAGGGTAAAATAAATGGAGAACTGAAGGATGAATAGCCATCCCCTTCCCTCCTCTTCCCCACTGTCAACGCTGAGAACTGTAAACTCTTGGTGGGCTAAGAGCTGGAGCTGTGCTAGCAGCCAACTCCTAAAACAGAATAGAGGTTTTGAAGGCTTCCAGCACCAGACCTATGTAAGAAGAAGAACGGATCCAATCCTGCCCTAGCCAATCAGCCATTATTGCTCTCTGTGCTAAGCTTCCCACCATAATCCTCTCCACCCTTGCTGGGCACTTGATGAGACTGTGCACCATTGTGCTGAGGACAGGGGTCTCCTCCCCCAAGTTCCTACCCCAACAACTGATAGAAAAGCATTCAAGGGTTTTTCTGAGTAGCAGAGCTGGAAGTTCTTTCCAAGGTCCAACAGAAATTACTTTCCCCATTTTTATTTTATTTTATTTGTTTGGGACAATCCACAGAAGGATCAAGCTGGATTTAAGCAGTATGGGGATTCAAACACAGAGTCTCAAATCCAAGGTAGAAAAGCATCCCCCAAAATGCTGCCCCCAGATACATGGAGACCACAGCTGCCATAAGTTATGCTAACTGGGGCTAATGGGATTATAGCCCCAGACACCCTGAAGACAGCATTTAAGGGAAATGATGACATAGAGCAACCAAACACACACTCACACCCATCTCCCAGCTGCCCATCTGACCTTCTTTCTGCCTTGGTAGCTCCTCAGGAACATCACGGAAACTGAAGTCTCCTCTCCCTTCACGAAACGCCTCCAAAAAGACCCTTTTCTTGAACATGCCTGCCTCTTCGGTGGGGTAGCTCTGGCCCTGGATATTTTCCATCCTCGAGGAAGCTCGCTCACATTCTTCATGCCTCGCTCCTTCCAAAACAATGAGTAACACCACCTCCCCACCGCGGCACTCACACTCCCTGACGGACATGGCCTCACCTGGATGAAGCATGCTTAATATGTCCCTCCCCGTGACCTGGAACGTGGAGTCAGGCAAGGGAGGAGCTAAGGAACTAGGCAACCTGGCTGTTTATCGCGACAACATAACCCTCCAGCTAAAAGCTCCCGAAGCGTTAAATGCAAGAGGTACATGTTTAAAAGTGCAGGGGGAAGGGGGTGGGGAACCTTACTTCTTCACACAGCCCATAGTTTAGATATGGAATTTGCTCCCATAAGAGGCAATGATGACCACCAAGGAGGATTTGATAAATTTACAGAGGAGGACAAGGCTGTCAGTGGCTGCTAGCCATGATGGCTGTTCTATCCAGTGGCGGAGGAAGGGGGGTGCGGTGGGGGTAGGCCGACCCAGGTGTCATCCCTGAGGGGGGTGACATTTGGCATGCCGCCCGCTTGCGACTCCCAAGCCTCCCTGAGTCCTGAAATGTCAAAATGAAGGGAGAAGGCCACCGGGAAAGCGGCACAGCTCCCCATCTTCCCTCGACAGATCGTTTTGACAGCTCTGGAGTTGGGAGAGGCTTGGGAGTCGCGGGCAGGTGGCGCGCTGAATGTCCGCCACCAGCGGCTTACTCTGCCCCCCGTGGGTGGCTCGCTCCGCCCCTCAGCTGCAGGGCGCGTGTGCCACTCCATGCACCTGACCAGCTATCCCGTGCCTGGGAGGGCACCCTCTGCGCTCTGCAGTGGCGTAGCGTGGGGGGTGCCAAGGGTGCCGGCCGCACCGGGCGCAACATCGGGGGGGCGCGAATCCAGAGGGAAGGGACAAGTTCCTTCCTCCGCCGGGCTCCCCGCAGCCACCGCCAGCCTTGCGCCCTAGCGCGCGCGCCCCCCGCCGCCGCCGCTGCGGCTGCGCTCCACTCACTGCTCGCAGGAGGAGCAGCCGCTGCAGCAGCGCCGACGCCGCCACCGACGCCTGGCCGGCACGGGCAGCCTCCGCACCCCGACGCGCCGCCGGGCCTCGCCGCGCCCTGCGCTCCCCAAAAACCTCCGAGAGGAAGCCGGTGGGCGGGCGAGGCCCGGCTAAGCCTCTCGCCAGCGGGTTAAGGGGCTTTCGGTTTTAAAAGGATTAGCTTGGGAAGGGGCGGGGGGGCTGCTCGCCGGCAAGCGCCTGCTCCGCGTTTCCAAAGGCGCTCGCCATCCGAGGGAGACGGAGCGCTTGCAAGGAACGGGCTCCGTGGAGCAGGTTAGGAAGAGATCCCTTCCCTGGCAGGCCGCCGGCTTCGCCAGCTGTTTCCCATTCACGATCAGGAGGAACTTCAGGCTGCTTTCAGCTTTGGTAGAGGGAATCTAAGCAAGGGGATGGAGCCGGTGCCCTGAGGAAAGGCGGCAGCATTGGGTTTGTTTTTAGTTTAGAGAAAAGGCAAGCAAGAGGCGACAGGAGAGAAGCCTGCAAAACTAAGGCATGGCAAGGAGAGAGTGGACAGAGAGGAAAGTTTTTATCCCTCTCTCTGTACAATATAACTCGTGGGCATCCAGTGAAGCTGAACGTTGGAACAGTGGTGTAGCGTGGGGGGTGCCAAGGGTGCCGGCCACACCGGGTGCAACATGGGGGGGGCGCGCTCGCACTCGGGTGCTAAAATCCACGGGTTAGGGGGCGCAAATTACTTGCCTTGCCCCGGGTGCTGACAACCCACGCTACGCCACTGGCGCTCTGTGACCCTCGGGAGCATGCCATGCCCCTCTCGGTAGCATGCCCTGCCCCCCTCAGGAGTCCGCCCGCCCTGAGTAGCGCGGGCATATGATCCGCCGCTGGTTTTATCTACCTCCACAGCATGCCTCTGAATACCAGCTGCTGTGAATCACAAGTGGAGAGAGTTGCTGTCAGGCTCAGGTCCTGCTTGTAAGCTTCCCATTGGGGCATCTGGGCCGCCACTGAGAACAGGATCCTGGACTAGATGGGCCACTGGCCTCATCCAGCAAGGCTCTTCTTATGTTGTTAATATTCAAAGAGGGACAGAGATGTGTGTGAACGTATGGATGTGTGTGTGGCTGGAGAATGGCCACATTCAAACCATGCATTAAACCACTCCAATAACACCAAATAATTCTGTAAGCTGTACATAATATATCTATGGGTGCTGAGAGTGGTTGGGAGATTCCCCTATTCCCCTCCCAGAACTACAATTCCAAAACGGTTTAACAATCAATTCCTCTTCCAAGGGAACTCTTGAGAATCACAGCTCTGTGAGGGGAATAGGAGCCATGGCTGTTTAAAGTGGTATCTGTGGTGTATTATCTGATACCTGGCGGGGAGGGGGATTGTTGCAAATAGCTATATAAGGAAACCACTCAACCTCCATTTCCTCAACTTTGAGGAAGGCAGCCTCTCTCCCCACTGCTTCCATAAGGCCTCCTTCCAATCCCAACTCAAGTTGGCTGTCCCACAGGGAGGGAAATGAAAGCAGAGGGAAGTTCATTTCAAGGGTATATACATCCCTTTCCCTGTCCCCAGGCTGGCCTGGATTTCTATGCACCATTTCACTTACAAGGAAGGAAAGTGAGGGGTGGGTGTTCAGGATGAAAGTGGGTCAGGATCCCTAGAGAGCTTTCTGTTGCTTTGATGGACACATGCCAGGCGGTGGAAAGGCCCTCGACTGACCTCCCTGTTAATGGGTCGGCATCAACTATGCTTTGCCTGAGACTGGGCCCCTTTCTGGAGCTCTGCCCGGATTCCTGGAGTAAAACTCAAGGTGCTAGAGGCTCAGAACTATGGAGAGAGGAAATTCAGCTGCTCAGAGATGGAAAAGGGCAGGAGATATTCCAGGCCTGGTTGTCGCTGGGGAGAAAAGGTGGCTGGTTTTTAAAGGGTCTAAATCCCAGAGGTATAGTGATCGACAACAGCCCCTCAAGACGAATCCAAGGTTGTGCACACATTGCACATTTAAAGCACATCCCTAGCCCAAATAATATTGGGAATTGCAGTTTGTTAGCATCTTCCTACATTCCTCTATGCTAGTGTCTCATAAAGTTGAAAGCATTGTTATTGCCTCATTCACTTGTGAGAAAAAGGAGGGCCTACCTGCATTCAGGCAGGGGACAGTCCTAACCTGGTCTGTAGATGTTGGAAGTATGGCTGTTATTGTGGCACTGGGACCTTCAGCGTGCAAAGCAAATGCTATTACCACTGAGTAAACCACATTAAATTCTTTGAAACCAAGAAACTGTCTTGTGTGGGCAACTATTATTAATTAATTAATTGGGAGGAATTCCACACATTCAATGGGTGCACAACACTGCTTCATGGTTTAGCACCAATCAAGTGTCTGTGTTTCCATTTTGGAGTCAAAGGGGTAATGTCATGTTGAATCCCCAGCCAACCAACCATACAATGGCGAGGCAGCTTTTGTGAGCACATTCAGGCCTCATTCAAGGGGGCAAATGGGAGCTCAGATCGCAATACCCAAAGCCCCCAGGTCCTTCTGCCAGGTTTGTCATGTCAGTGCTGTGAAGAAGGCGGAATGCATCTGCCGAACTTAAAAAAAAATCCCATTATATTGCCATGGCAACTAGGACAGGCTTTGAGGCCTGCTCGGAATTCCAGCCTCTGCCCTGCAAAAATAGGTCCCTGGAGGTGATGCCAGAGAACACCCTGCCATTACTAGTGCTGTGACCACAGCCCCAGGGCAATGTGGGATATGGCCCCATGGCATATCTTTACAGATAATGTACACGGGACATAGATGAAAAGGGTGGAATCTGAATTATTATTTTTTAAAAATATGAAGGCGAGGCCCAGAATGCAACAGCTATTCCCGCACCACCGGGACATGAGCTTGTGAGAACAGTGCCTAAACCAGATATGAGTAACCTATGGACCTCCAGAGATTGCTCAACTACAGCTCACACCAGCCCCAGCAAACATGGCCACGGGTCAGGGATGATGAGAGTTGTAGTCCAGCAACATCTGGAGGGCTACCTGCCAGTGGTGGGCAGAGCCAGAGGCAAACAAGGGACAGAGCCATGAATTTAATTTGGCTAGTTCCTATACATACTTACACACCCCTCTTGATCCTTCTCCCAGGCAAGCAAGAGGCATAATTAAAGTCCAAATGTTCCCCCAGGGCCGAAAAGATAACCAGCCGATAAGCTGAAGTCTCTCGACTACTCCAGCGTCTCTCCCTTCCTTTGTTGTTACATTCAGAGTTTAGATTGCAAGCGCCTTTGAGCAGAGACTTCTCTCTCTTTGCTTATACAAGCACCCAAATATCCTGATGTTTTGTACTCCAATTCCCATCAGCCCCAGCCATCAAGGCAAATGGTAAGGGATTAAAGGAATCATAGTCCAAAACATCTGCAAGGGCCATTACTATACATTGAGGAGTTACAGATGGGTAGCCGTGTTGGTCTGCCATAGTCGAAATAAAAATTTTTTCCTTCCTGTAGCACCTTAAAGACCAACTAAGTTAGTTCTTGGTATAAGCTTTCGTGTGCATGCACACTTCTTCAGATACACAGATGCACACTTCTTCAGATGTGTATCTGAAGAAGTGTGCATGCACACGAAAGCTTATACCAAGAACTAACTTAGTTGGTCTTTAAGGTGCTACAGGAAGGAAAAAATTTTTATTTATACATTGAGGAGTTTGCATAAATAAATCATCTTCAAGATTCCCATCCAGTGTTGACAGCAAAATGGCCTCTCTCTTTTTCCTCCAAAGGGAAAGAGAAAGATTGAGAAGAAAGCCAAGATCCTACTCCCTGAAAACTCAGTGGCACTTCAGGGTCAAGTCTCCAGAGATGGCCCATGGGCCAAATGCGTCACAGCTATTGGGAAATGTCCTCCTTGGTGGGAAAGGCGTTTTCTAACCCAATCCCTCAAGAGCCATTCTCAAGTTATTGCCACTTGCTATTTGCAAAGGAAATAGTTCAGGCCTGGATCACTCATCACGACACTGGGAGAGTAAAGGGCTTCTCCCAAGGAGCAAATGAGGGACAAAGGGCTATGCAGATAGTCACAGGTTCAATCTTCAGATAGGGCCAAGAGAGAATCATGCCTGAAATCCTGAAAGCCACTGCCAGTCCATGTTGACAGTATTGAACTAGATAAGCCAATGGGCTGGCTCTGTATAAGACAGTGTTCCATATGCCTACAAAGCTGTACAACAACCCATGTTCAACCACTTTCGGCTACTGGAGATGACCGCAGTGATCGGCCCTCAGAAAACTAGGGGCATGTTCACATTGCGACATTAGAGCATAGTGAAATTGATTCAGGGTTAGGTCCGTCCGCCCCCCCGAATTTCTCCCCCCCCCCAAGCTGTTCACATCAGCATGTCTTCATTAGAGTCAGATTTTCCCCATTTGTCTACACACCAGGGGTCTTTGACGGGTGTGCGTATCTTGACCGTCTGCAAAGGTGTTCATATCTTGGCTGAAGATGAATTAGGAACGGCTTGAAGACTGCAGTAAGTGTGAAGCTGGCTTGAGAAAACAATGCAACACACAGTTGTATTTTATAACAAAGTACAGGATACATATGCAGTTTGGATAACATCATGGGAACACAGATTAATAACCCAGGACTGGAAACATGGTGAGTCAGTGGGAATGTGAACACAATTTATATGTCAGTGAGAAGACTATGATCTATATCCAATGCTAGTCCTCCAATGCTATTAGACTCATTGAAATTAACAAACATAGGTAACTTAAACCCACTAATTTCAATGGAAAGTTAGATGGATTAATGCTAGATGGTAGCAGTACTTGGAATAAACTAGCTCAGGTCACATTCACACCATACATCTAAAGTGCTATGATACCACTTTAAGCAGTCTCAGCTTCCCCAAATTAATTATGGCAGCTATAGTTTGTTAAGGGTGCTGAGAGTTGATAGAAGACTCCGCTATTCCCCTCCTATTGCTATAATTTCCAGAGTGATTTAACAGTCAGTCCCTGTTCCCTGGGAACTCTGGGAATTATAGCAATAGGAGGGGGAATAGGGGAGTCTCCTACCAATGCTCAGCACCCTAAACAAACTAAAGTTCCCAGAATTCTTTAGGGGAAGCCATTACTTTTTTAAGTGCCGTTGTCGCACCATAAACATGTGGCGTGAATGTGGCCCCAGAATATCTGAACTATGCCTGAGAGTAGCTCCCATAACTGCCACATGAACAGAACATGAATTAAGTTTGCTTTGGGGTTTAATAAACCACAGCTTAGCGTTGCCATTTAATCCTTCAACAAATTCATGAGGCCTGGCGGCACAGTTTGATGCTTTGGTGTCAGACGGCAACCTTCATCATGTCCATTTCCTGTCTCCAGCACTGACAGAACTGAGATGAAGATGTCCAGACATTCCCACTGAGAGAACGAAAATAAGCCCCAGACATCCTGCGGAACAGGTGAGGCCCAGTTCCAAGAGGGACTTGAGATGCAGGCAGAAAGATAACCAGCTCCTCCTAGGCACAAATCACAAGAAACTTAAAAAGAAAAAAGTATTGTCCATTTTTGTGAGCTCAGTCCTGTCTAGAAGGTCAACCCATTTATCAAATTATCCAGCAGACAGGGTGCTGGTATTATTTTGCAGTTAAGTGTTTTTACCCCACCCCCAGCAACCTTTGGGAAAAAAGAAATTTATCCTGGATGCAGCCCGTCACCCTTGACGTCAAGCCCACATGCACAAACATTTTCTTTGACCGCTGGCCAAACGGTGCACGAGGCAGGAAGGACAAAAGAAAATTGATGTGGAGAAGATTCAATAGAGAAAACAAAAGCTCAGTGAAGACGTTTGATTGCACATGATGTCACGTGTGGAGTTGCTTTAGTGCAGGGATGGCCAACGTGGTGCCCTCCAGAAGTTGTTTGGCTACTACTTCTATCATCACTAACAACTGATCGTGCTTGCTGAGGCTGATGGCAGTTGTAGTCCCAACAACATCTAGAGAGCACCACGTTGCCTATCCCTGCTTTATTATTGCAGGCAAAATCAGTTGCACTGAGTTCTTATTTAAATCAACAGGACTAAAGTCATGACTACACAGGAATCCGCTTTATCAGAACATTGGTCCACCTAGCTCAGTATTGTCTACACTGACTGGCAGCAGCTCCCCAGGGTTTCAGGAAGGAGTCTCTCCTCCCTGGGCACTGAACCTCTGATCCAAAGGTAAAACAGCTAAAATCCAAGATTCCAGTCCTCATGATTCTGAAATATTTATATTCCACTATTCATTTTAAAAAAAACACCCAGAGCAGTTTACAACAACTATACAGTGAAGGCTGATTTAAACAGTCCCACTGAAACTTGTCTTCTGCTGAGTCAGCGTATTGGTCCATCTAGCTCAGTGTCATCTACACAGACTGCCAGCAGACAGGCATTCAGGCAGAAGCCCACCTGATCTGGAGATGCTGGAAGTTGAACAGGGAATGTTCTGCACACCAAGCAGAAGTTATAACACTCAACTAGAGGTAGACGTGGTGCTTAAAGGGCCATATCCTCATGAAATTTATTAGCATTTTAGTGCAAATTTCTCCTAACACACACACACACAGAGAGAGAGAGAGAGAGAGAGAGAGAGAGAGAGAGAGAGAGACCTATGTTTGGATGTAGCTTTGACTCAATAACACTTTTTTGCAGCCATTTCCCCATACAGAATGCACATTCGTATGCAATTTTCATTAAAAGATTCGTTTTTATGGTCACTTCTCCTCAATATATGCATTTTTGTAAACACTCTTTGGTTGGAGACTGGCATTGTAAAATTCATATATGTGTGAATTTCGAAAGATGGCTGAGTTTTGGTTCTCGTGTCAATTCAGAAAGCACAAATCAGGTTGCACCGCCTTTAAATGAGGACTGAATTCGATTTCTCCCCCCTCCCTTAATAACTTGTCCCCACTCTTGTGGAAACACAGGGTGTGAAGCCTTGCTTGAGAGGAGAATTAGGCAACATAAAGCAACCAAGGCCATCCCATGTCAAAATCAGAACAGTGACATTTTGCCAAATTGAAAATGTCTAGGTGGGAAATTCTGCTTTGGCTTTAGCTGTAAGCTGTGAGAGGCCTAGTCTTGCCTGGAATTCTGAAGTGTTTTGAGAGGGAACACAAGAATACAAAATCACTGTAACACAAAACAGCTTACACCACACAGTCAATGTGTTAGTTACTGGTGGTGTAAGACTCTTCACTGCTTTAACCTGGTGAGAAGAGAAGGGAGGGACAACCTAATATAAACAAAGCAGAAGGCTCCCCCTTCTGGCTGGCAGAAATGCAGCAAAGACCTCTGCTTGGAGCAGTGTTCTTCCCCCTCTGTTGTTGAATTACAAATCTCATCCTCCAGACCCAGCTTAGCCAACAGCCAGGGGTGATGTGGGTTTCAGTTCAACAACAGCTGGAGATCTATAGTGGAAGACCACTGACTTAGAGGAGGCCTCCAGAAGTTGCTGGACTGCAAACCATATCGTCCCCTGACTGTTGGCCATGCTGATGGGGACTGATGGGAGTTGGAGTCCCACACTATATAGAGGGGCACAGATTCCCCAGCTCTAATCTAAGGAGAGGCATTGTCCCCTCTCTCTCCTATGAGGGAACGCCTCTTTTAAATAAGAGGCATTCCTCCATCTCTTGTAGGCTGTTTCGCAGATCAGGGCTGGGGAACTTGTGTTCTTCTAGTGATCTTTAGACTCCAACTCCCATCATCCCTGGCTGTTGACCATGCTGGCTGGGGCTGATGGGAGCTGGAGTCCAGCAACATCCGTAAACCTACAAAAGTTATCCACTCCTGGCTCAGAATAATTCCTGGGAGTTGTTCCAAGAGAATCTCCAGCTCTTTCTCTCAAAGGGAACGGATTGTCCGAAGCATTCAACACAAAGTGCACACATACATACTGTGCAAGGCCAGAGAGGAAGGTCTCTTTTGCACACTTGTTGCATGACTGGATTTTGGCAGGTGCAGCCTGCCCCAAGGAGAAAAAATCATTTAATGAAACTCATATTTCATTGCTGATTGGGACGTAATCCTTGATCAGGGAGGGTGGTGCTGATCAGAGCTGGCAAAAGGTTAAAGTGGATGATTTTCTTTATTTAAGGCTTGTATGCGTAATAAAAAATTAAGCAGACATAGCCCTAGCTACCTTTGAAGGTGACCCAGAAACTACAGTGGTACCTTGGGTTACATACGCTTCAGGTTACACACGCTTCAGGTTACACACGCTTCAGGTTACAGACTCCGCTAACCCAGAAATATTACTTCAGGTTAAGAACTTTGCTTCAGGATGAGAACAGAAATCGTGCTCCAGCGGCGCGGCAACAGCAGGAGGCCCCATTAGCTAAAGTGGTGCTTCAGGTTAAGTTAAGCCAGAGTGGCTGAGGAAACCCAGACGGATGGGTGGGGTATAAATAATAAATTATTATTATTATTATTATTATTATTATTATTATTATTATTAGCACAAGCATTTCTTAGCAGAGGTGAAGAACCTGGAAGAGTGGGGTTCAAATCCCTTCTCATCCACGAAGCTCACTGGGTGGCCTTAAGCCAGTCTCTCTCTCCAGGCCTAACCTACGGTACCTTACAGGGTTGTTGTGCAGGGATAAAGGGAGAAGCCTGTATGCCATGAACTCCTTGGAGGAAAGGTAGAATATGGCTGCTTTTAACAGATATTAAAGCTATTTTTCAAAAAACTTGGACATAAATGAATATCTGATTACTTTAAAATATTCTAGGACCATTTTACAGACCTAAAAGAGAAAGCTGAGAAAGGGAGGGGGTTTGGGAACTATAATTGACAGATAAATTAATTTGGGGAAGTGCTGTGCATGCAGAGGGTCCGAGGTTAAACCCCCAAGGGCATCTCCAGGTACGAAAAACATGGAGTCATTGTAGAAAATACTGAGCTACGTGCACCAGTGGTCTGACTCAGAAGAAGGCAGCATCCTAAATAAAATGAGAACTAGAAACTTGATTCCCTGCAAATGAAAGCTGAGGTTCTCTGAATGCCAATATTGTACCACATTCTGAGACTTGTGTCTCTGTGTTGGCTATCAGGACTTTCTTCCACTTCTGCATTACACACAGTCCCTTAAACCTGACATAACCCCAGCCTTCTTGAACACTCCACACTTCCACAAAATCAAGTGCATTTAGATCTCATGACTTGTAGTCAAACCACAAGACTTAAACACAAAGAATGAAACTGATTCTTCACACATACAACCACCTACACAACCGCATTACTGTACAACAGCAGCTCATATAAATCAGAACACCATCTGCTTTTGCAGCATAGCAGCAGTTCAACAGTTAAATGTCTGGACCCACCTGTGGCAACTATATCTGCATCAAAGGCAAGTAGGACAGGCACTTTCCTTCAGAATAAGGGCTGTTGATAACTTGTGGCTAGACTCTGGTACTTCTATAAAGTGAAGGTTTTGTAACAAACACTTCCTTAGACCATCCACCAGAGCAAAGGAAAGAAGACTCTCATGCCCACTGCCAGATGTTTTCATAAGAGGCAGGATGTGAAAGAGATCTATTTCTTGATAAGCCTGCCAAGGTTATTTTAAATACACTCTTCTTAGACAGAGGAGATACCCATAAAGGAAGGTAAAAGGAAGGGGGAAAATATATAACATTTCCAATTCATTTCCACGGTATGGCTTTAAATCAAAGCAAGTATGGCACCCCCTTTCTCCTGAAACAGAATCGATAGCTAAATGGAACCTCCAGGTACAGCTGCAGTCTCTCTCTAACATACCAAATACTGGGCACCTGTGGGATAGTTTGGACATAAGAAGGATCAGGCCAGTGGCCCATCTAGTCCAGCATCACGTTCTCACAGTGGCCAACCAGACGCCCCAAAAGGAAGGCCACAAGCAGAACTGGGATGCAACAGCAACTCTTCCCCTTCTGCCGTTTCCAGAAACTGGCAATTCAAAGTATTGCTAGCCTTATCCTCTGCAAATTTGTCTAATCCTATTTTAAAGCTATCCAAGTTGGTGGCCGTCTTCTTCTTGTCTTCGGTTCTGGACTTAATGGTATTATGGAAGGGGGTGCTATTTAGATGGTAATGTGTATTCTGTGCTTCAAAATATGAAAAAATCAGCCCTTCGCCAAGTGGAATCTCCCTTGCCAAATGGAGTTCTGGACCCTGGACCCCAAAATCCTTCCCTGATGGCACCATTGGTGGGGACAGATATCTGGGTAGGAATATTGCTTTCATGCTCTAATTGGGGGTTTTCCAGCAGCCAGCTGGGAAAATGTGTTGGGTCCTTTGGCTACGTAAGTCACATAAGGCTTAAAACGAGAGTAAAAAATCCCAAAGACGCTTGTCCTCCAGCTATGACACTGTCCTGGAATTGAACAGAGGGGGCACCTGAGCTTGTACAGAGCGAGCATTGAGTAACACACATATGCAAGAGGGAGAGAATTTCCAGTACCGGTGCTGTGCCAAACAGTGGAGGCTGTTTGGAAATGGGCACTGCCCTATGAACTTCAGTCTGCCCTCAGCCAAACATCCTCTCTCAGTCTTGGGCAGAGCTTGTCTGAGGCCCAAGGTGGGAGTCTTGTTAGAATAAAGTTATAAACTCAAGCAAAAAATTGGCCGGTCCCTGGTGGGGGCCCCAGCCAGCTTAGTCCTCTGAGGTCCAGAGCAAGTGTACCCAACTGACCGCCCTCCTGGCATGGGCTTGCTTTCTTACAACCAGTCCGGCAAGTGGCACAGACTGCCAGCTTCCTCCTCCTCCTCCTTAGTTGCTCTTGCAGAACTCATTAGTGAGGAGGATAGGAACAAAACCATAATTAGTTGGCTCTGCCTCCACTTGCCATTGGCCCTGTCTCCACTCATTACTGGCCCCATCTACTTCTTGGGCTCGCTGCCTTCTGCCCCACCAGGCCAAACAGGCACAAACCATTACTGCTCCTGAAACACTGGTTGCTCAGACCAACTGTAAGAGACAAGTTAATATCCTTTCATACTAGGGTTGTCAGACCTCCAGGTCTGACGCAAAGTCTCCCGGTTTGCCTGGCCGTCTCCAGGCAGCAACTGATTGGCATGAATCTCCAGGTATGTGAGGTGGCCTTTAACAATAGTAATAATGACAATAAAAATGATGACGACGACAGTGCATACAACTTGCAAGCTTCAGCCCAGCAGGAGCTGACTGCAAATTATAGAAGGGACACACTGGGATGCCTCTCCTCTGCTCTCCTCTCCCAATTAACCTCCATCTCCAAAGCCCACCCCTGTGACATCACTAGGAGGCCTCCCCCCATGACATCATCAGGGCCGCCCCAGATCTCAGGTTTCAAATCTCAGGCTCTGGGATACTCCTGAACTGGCCAAATTATTGAATATTCTTTTCCTATGTCGCTGAGGATCATGGTGGGACACAAATTTCCCACTCCACAAAAGTGACTTGCCCAGCATCCTCCAAACACTGCAAGGATTCATGAGAAGGGATGACAGGGATCTCAAACCATGTTAGACAGGTTTCCTGAAAGTAACCTTCTTCTTTCTAGGCAACTCCTGGTTCCCTCTCATGGTGGGAATTAAATGAAATTCTTGAGGCTGAATTCCCTCACCCCCTAGCAAAGCAGGGATGGCGTAATACAGCTATGAGCACGTCCTCTCGGCAGAGGTGAAGGTGATAATTTGGCAAACCCACAAAAGCATCAACAACCCCATTACGCAAAATGTTTTTTGTGGGCTAACTGGAAGGGGTGGGAGAGAGCTAGAAGTGCCAGGGCTTCAGAGCTGGCTGGAAGCCCAGTCCCAAATTTAGATGAGTACATCTGATGTGGGAAGGCCTACGGCACATGCTCAGAGGCATTCTATAATTATATCATCAGCATTATTAATCCACAAGTCCTGGAGCTGGTGCCTAGGAACAGAAGAATATGCCTTCTACTGAGACAGACCACAGGTCCATCTAGCTCAGTACTATCTACACTGACTCAGGGATTCAGGTAGGGATCTCTCACAGCCTTACCTGGAGATGCCAAGGATTTAATCTACATGCAAGGAAGCTACTCAACCACTGGTGTGGCCTGTTGAAAAGCAGGTTGCAACAAACATAATATGTTTAAAAACACATGACACACACACACACACCAAGAATCCTGGGAACTGTAGCTTTTACCCCCTCACAGTGGTACAATTCCCAGCAGCCTTAAAGAACTACAGTTCCCAGGATTATTGAGGGGAAGTAATGTGCTTTAAATCCTAAGAACACTTGGGGGAAGGGATGCCACCTTCTTTGCCAACCAGGCACCCTCTAGAAGTTTTGCACTACAACTACCAGCGTGCTGGCTAGGGCTGCTTAGAATTCCAGTTCTAAACTTCTGGAGGGTTGGCAAAGGCTGTGTTAGTGGGTAGCACTCGACACATGCTCAGAGATAGCCTCCCCTTCTAATTCATGTGATCTTCACCACTTCCAGAGTGGAAGCTCTTGTGTATATATATTCATTTCCAGAATGTCCTGAAATTGCATTTGCTCATGTACATCTTTTTTTAGTTTCATCTGGTCTCCACTCCCCCCCCCCAACCCACAGTCAACTCGAGAATTGCCTTCCTGGATTAGAGCGGGGGGGGGGGGCAGGAACCCTCTGAGACCAGCCAGTCAGAAGCATCACAGAGCTCAAGACCAAGGACTTGGAGGAATAGCCTTTCATGATCACCTAACCCTTGGTTTGTACTGAAAGGCAAACTGCTCCTGAAAATGGACGTTCTATTTTTTTGTCATAGCTCATATAGCCACCAGTCAGCCTGTCTTTCTCCTCTCTAATCATACTGTAAGAATACAAGGGCTTTTGTGCTGGATCAGGCCAAAGGTCCACCTTAGCTCCTCCCTTTCCAAGAAGCTCAAACATAAGGCAGGGAGGTGACTGATAAGGTCTTCCTCATAAAAGGATTCAATCGGTTTCTGTATATCCTGGCCGACTGTAGACTGAAGCACTGTGGGGCAGAGACCAAAGCATTTTCATTTATGTTATGTTGTTAGATGCCACACACAGCATAAGCTGTGGAAGGGCTGTAGTTCAGTGGCAGAGGGGCCCAGGTTCAATCCCCAGTGGCATCTACAGGTAGGGCTGGGGGAGAGTCCCTGTCTGAAACCCTGGAGAGCAGCTGCCAGTCAGTGTACGCAGTATTTAGCAAGAGGGGCCAATGGACTGACTTCAGCAGAAGTCAGCTCCCCAGCCCTTCTTTAAATTCAGAATCATGAGGACTGGAATCTTACTTCCTTTTTTAGAGGGGAATGCCAGAGCTTAGTGGTAGAGCACTTGGTCTGCATGCAGAAGGCTCTGGGTTCAATCCCTGTTGTCTCTAGGTAAGGCTGGGCAATAACTCCTGCCTGAAATCAGAGCTAGTGTCAGGCAGCATAGATTGTGCTGATTTAGTATAAGACACCTCGATATATCCCTATTTAACTCAGCCTTTAATTCTGAGCCATTCTTAATAGTTTCTTAATTCATTTTTAGGGGGGAAAGTCATAGCAGAGAGGTAGAGCTCAATCCCCAGCCCCTCCAGGTACAGACCCCCTGGAGATCTGCTGCCAGTCAGTGTAGACAGTACTAAGCTATATAAGGCAGTTTCCTTTCAACAATAACAAGAAGCAGTTCTGACTAAATAAGCCACCTGTCCGTTTTCCACCTGCTGGCAAACCCCAGATCGCAAACTCTCGGGGGGCGAAGACCTGCCTATTATTCCCCCCATTTGTGGGGGGTGGCTGCTCTTTCGCTTGCGCTGCAAAGCATTACCAGGGGGTTGGACTAGATGCCCCCTTTGGGGCCCCTTCCACCTCTACCATCACGATTATTATTTTCTAGCCTTTGCAAAAGCGCGCGTCCTTTACCTGGCTATCCAACATCATCATCTCCCGCTCATCGTTCCCAAAGGCTGTTTGAGGAGAAAAGGCGCAGGAGAGGAATCCACTCAGGGTCGCTTGCCCTGATCGCTGGGTCACTCACTGGTCGCTTGCCATGCGGTTATAAATCCAGCTCAGGAAAGGGCTCTCCCTCTTTTACGCCTTGTCAAGAGTCCTTGCTGCCTGGCTTTGCCCAGTTAAGAAAGGCGGCCGCGGCAGCAGGTCTCCAGCGAGCCTGGCGATGCTCCAACCCCTGCCAACACCACCCGGGAGTAGCTCAGCGTCTTCTTGGCAAGCCCATAATAATCCCGTCTTCCTGATCTCCTTCTCCGGGCGGAACTAGGGCGATTCCCAGCCGGCGGCTCCATAAAACTCTCCTATACACAGCAGCCGCTTTTTGCGTCCAGCAAAGGAGGAATTATTATTTTTCTCTTCGCCACCAGCACAGTCTCGTTGCTAGTCAATTTCGCTTCCCTCCGCCTCCCCCGGCCTCTTCAATTTCCTATTGTTGTCTCCCCGCGCTGCTTGGGGAGAGGAGCGCCTCGCTGCTTCCCTCCTGGTCGCTCTCCTGCAAAAAAGAGGTCCATGGGTGAAGAGAAAGCAGGAAGAGGAAGGGAAAAAATGGATCTGCTTTTGGGGAGTCTGGAGACAGAGACAGAGAGAGACAGCGCTCTGAACGTTGCGCCCAGCTTGCAACAATTTGCAAAGGGCGGGGGTAGTGAGCGTGCGAAGGGGAGGGGGGGAACTGAAATGACTCAAACAGCCGCCAGCAGGCTTTTAAAAGATCGCCTCTTCGCTTTTACTCTGCTCCCCGTCTCCCACATATTTTTTCCAAGCTAGCAAACGCCACCTCGCGTTTCCAAAACACAGTAAACCGCAAGGCATCGTTGGGTGGGAGGCCCCTGAGCGCGTGCAGAGTGCTTTCCCCTCCTCGAAGGCGAATCTATATAACCTAGATAAAGGTTGCCTAATAAGGAGGCATCTCCTGTTGACTTGGTGGTTGGCTGCACCCAGACTGGCTGCAGACAGGTCTACAGGGAGAAAATTAAAGGGGTTGTTTTGTAGGGATCTAAAGGATTCTGAGCATGGACAGAACAGCCAAACAACAATGGAACAAAGGAGGGTGTTTTTTTTTTTAATAATCTGAGGGCTAAATTTATTCTCAACATGTGCAGAGTGCCTGATTGGATTTTTTTTAAAGATGCACCAATGTAGGCAAATACAGAAATTTTCTTTTGTTTTTGTTGTTTTTCAAAATATAGATGGGCACAAGGCATATATATATATATATAATGTTTTAACAGTCTAAAGGAAAAGAATCAAGTTCATCAGTTTTGTAATTAAACTAAATAATTGTAATCGGGTTGTGAATAAATTAATTGTTACTGTTTCAAATTTTATTTTGTCATTATCTTCCTTAGAAGGGCCATAGATCAGTGACAGAGCATCTGTCTTGCATGCAGAAGCATCTCCATATAGGTCTGGGAGAGGTTCCCTGCCCCAAACCCAGAGAACCTGCTTCCAGTCAGTGTAAACAATACCAAAGACTCAGTAGATGTCAGCTTCTTATTTAATTCGGCCTTTAATGCAGAACTGTAAGGACTCACAAGAATCTTACTTTATCTTTAGAGGAAGGGGTGTAGCTCAGTGGTACAGCATCTGCTTTGCATACAGAAGGTCTCAGGTTCAATCCCTAGTGGTGTCTCCAGGTATTATTATTGTTATTGTTTAGTCGTTTAGTCGTGTCCGACTCTTCGTGACCCCATGGACCAGAGCACGCCAGGCACTCCTGTCTGTTATTATTATTATTCTTTATTAAATTTGTATAGAGCTGGGAGAATGCCTAGAGAGCTGCTGCCAGTCAGTGTAGACAACATTGAACAAGATGGACCAAAGTCTGACTCAGTATAAGGCAGCTTCCTATGTTCATGCAAACCAGTATTCTGATTAATACTTTTTATGGGGTTGGGTAAGGGGCACTGGGGACGAGTTTATGGAACCAAGAAAGTGGTAGCACGAAAAGGTTTAGGAACCATTACCTTAACAACTACACCACAGGTGGAACACGTTTTTTTGTCCAGGTCCTCTGCATGGGATATTTCCACTGTAGGCTCAGTCCTCGGGCCTGCAACATGTGCTCTTAACAGGAACAGAAGACCCAGCAGGGCCCTTCCAATTAACGGCCCCCCAGCGCCCTGCAAGGCTACGGCATATAAAGCAATGCCCGCCCCCAACCGCTTGATCTCCATTCACACAGAAGCCTGAACATTTTCAGGCGCCCCGGGGATGCTGCGGAGGTGAACAGAAGCTCCTGGAACCAGCCTTGCCTGATCAATTTCATGCCAGCAGTGAAGAGGGCAGAGCAGCGGTGGTGGCGATGGTGGAGAGGGTTGCTCTGGTAACGCGAAGCCTGCCTATATTATTATTTTTTCATAAAAGAGCATTCGGGGTTTCAAGAGTCGGGGAGGATGGCGACAAGCGTGATTCAGCTGGTGCCAGCTATCGTGGTGGTGGTGGTGGTGGTGGTGGTGGGGTTTAGACCACCACACGAGACTAGGCCAGTGTATGGGTGGGCTGCAGCTCAAATCCCCACCACACCACCTTCTTATCATTCTTTCATTGATGTGGGTGTCAGTATCTATTCCCACCCACCTTATTTATTCTATTGCACGTATATCCTATCTTTTTCTGCAAGGTGGTGTACATGGTTCACGCCAACCCTGTGGTTCACGCCAACCCAAGGTGGTGTACATGGTTCACGCCAACCTCACGCCAACCCTGTGAGGTAGGTTACACCGAGAGGCTGGGCCAAGGTCACTCAGTGGGCATTTGAATCCTTAACAGGGGTGCTAATTTGAATAAAATATTGGAGGGGCCCAGGTAAACCCTGACACACAAACACACACACACAATTTGAATGGGAATTTCCAATAACTTTGAGGGGCCTGGGTCACTCAAATATTTTGGGGGGTGTTGAAGACTCCTCTGGTCCTAGGGCTTGGCTCCTATGAACCCTCATATACTACTTGCAAGTAGACAAGCGATTCTGGGTCCGTAAGTGCATGCAGTGTTGTTGCTCTTTAGCTTGGATGAGCTTGTGGTAGCATACATTAACTGGTCTGCCAGCAAAGAAGCAACGCAAACATCAATGGACTTCTGCAAGGGATAGTCCGCCATCTGCTGGCAAAGATGCTGCAAGGCTATTCCTGTCTCTTTTGTTTCGCAAACTACACTGCAGGGTTCAATATTTTAATCCTGTGACATAGGTACCAACTCCCTGGGGCCCTTGGTGTCCGAGCACCCACAAAATTCCCCATGAAGGGGCCAGGCACCCACAAATTTCAGTGCCAGGACCATGCACGCTGCATGGCACCCACAGCCCCGGGCACCCATGGTCACGGGGCCAAGCTGGCACTCCTGCCCTGTGACTGGGAATCATTTTCAGCCCAAGGGCAGCATATGCAGGGAATTTGAACTCAGATCTTGCCCCAGCCAAAGTCCTAACATATTGGTCACAGCCTCACACGACATTTTTGGGCTTAAGGGTAGTGATTTCTGTGAGCGTCAATACTCTTTATTTTGCTTTTATTGATTGCATTTATATCCCAACCTTTTTTTCTTCAAAGAGCTGAAGGAGGTGCACATAGTTCTCCCCCTCATTTAATCCCCAGAACAGGCAGCGCTGGGTCCAAAGTCACCCAGTGACCCACATGGCTGAGGTGGGATTTGAACCCTGCTCTCCGAAGTCCTAGTCAAACACTCCTCCAACCACTACACCACACTGGCTCACAAACCTGACGGTTATGGGCATAGCCAGTATTTTTTTTTTGCATGGGGCAGGCCTTTTGTGGAGGGGGGGGCAGAACCTCAGTTGACTATGTACGTTTATGTATTTTTATTTATGTACGTTTATGTATTTTTATTGATTGGGGGGGCAGGTGCCCCTCCCTGTCCCGTCCCCCCGGCTCTCCCTTGGCTATGCTCATGCTCACAGTACTGAGTTGTGGCTTACTGGGATCATGGTTCCATTTGAAGCTGTCACCTGGCATCCTCACACAGTTGCGAGGGCCTCGGCCTAGCAGGGCCTTCCTATGCCTCCCCCTGCATCCAACACAGCCCTCTGAACAGGCACCAGGCAGCTGGACTGAGCCACTCTGTTAGTTTATTGTTCAAGCCTAATTTCACCAGTGGGGAAGGCTCTGACTATATGTATTTATTTATTTATTTATTTATGTATCTATTCATTAATTGCATACACACACACGCCAAGTATATGTATATATATGGTATTATTATCCAAATACATTATATATATATATATATATATATATATATATATATATATATATGCATTCCAAATATTGTTTCACTCAATGCTATTTTTCTAGAAAAAGAGGTGCTGGCTGCAAAAAATAAATAAAATATAGGCCATATATATTTCTCCCTCTTCAATTAATCACAATAACCTTGTGGGGTAGGTTAGGCTGAGGCAGTGATGGGCCCGCAAAGTTGCACCCAGTTAAAGCTTCATGGCCAAGTGGGGGAATCTGAACCATAGTCTTCCTCGGGTCCTAGTACGACATTCTAATCACTATGCCGTACTGGCTTTCAGGCGCTTGGTTAAAACGGTTTTCTTTCAGGAAGGCTTTGCACTTTGCGAACGTTCCAATGTTTCCAACGTTTTGATCATACATTTTGCATTTTGTATTTTCAGTGGGGGTTTCTTCATAGAGAGATTAAAAAAAAAACAACCCACACACACCAGGGGATAAATTCCTTTTTTAAAAAGTAAAATAAATACAACTTTCCCACAATGCCTGTAATCCAGGCATTCTGGGAAAGATAAATGGTGGCCGGGCCCAGTCACCCAGCCGAGCATTGATAACACATGGTGGGGGGCTCCAGTGGTTATTTTACTTGGGGCAGGATGTGGGTCTTGGATTCTGGTTCTTACTGACATAAAGTAGCCAGAGCACACTCTGACCATGCCTCCATTTTACCATCTTATTCTGCACTCTGTGCTTTTGCCTAATTGAATTTCTCTTTCTCACCATCTCCCTCTTCCCCCGACATCCTCCTGCCTCCCTCCCATGCTTTTTGGGAGCCGTTTCCCTGGAAACAAGACCTGCTTAATTCTGTCATCTTTGACATTCCACTCCTCATTCTTCGGTGAGATCATCACCTGCCTCGGTTCCCCTCCTTCTGCAATCCTGCCTCTCAGACATTTGCCATCAGAGGGTCATTAGCCAATTGGAGCTAGTATAATATTTTTTTCCCAACCCCACTCCCCTCTTCCCAAAAGATTGCAATGCGATCCTGTTTATATTCATCAACCTCAGAGACATTGAACTCAGCAGTATTTAGTAGACAAGCATAGGATTGCACTGTTAGGCAGATAGCCAGACAGGTAGTGGGATGGTGATGATGATGATTACATATTTATTAATATCCTGCCTTTCCACATGACAGGGACACAAGGTGGCTTACAGATAAAATATGAACAACCTAAAACAGGGGGGGACCCATTAGAAACCATTAAGCATTAAGAGAATTAAAACATAGCTATATCTATATCTATATGAGCTCTATTAGAATCATACAGATAATTACAATAAAAACAGCACGGCACCAGCCCTTTAATTAAAAGCAGTTGTTTCCCAAAACCCTGTTAAAACAAGTCTTCATCTAGACTGCTACTAGCCAAAAACTGGAAATTGCAAGAGATACCAACAATAGAAGAATGGCCGAAGAAAAAGTTGGACTTTTTGGAGCTGGCTGACCTGACTGGAAGAATCCGCGACCAGAAAGAAGAGATACAAGAAGATTAGAAGAAATTTAAAGATTATTTGGCTAAGTATTGTGATATAAGATAATTAGAAAATTCTTGGAAGTAACTGAAGGGACAGGATACCCAAATCCTGTCTGTGAAATCACCCCAGGCCTCAAAACTGTCCAAAACTCCTTTTGTCTTCTAAAAATCCAAAACAGCTTTTCTCTGCTCTCCTCTGCTCTATCACGAGATGCTGTGGCAAAAGGCAAAATGTTACTTTTAAAGGCTAATGAATAGACTCTGTCATTGCCAAGAATTCTCAGGCCTGAGAAACGAATCTTATCTCATTCAGCTGCAACACCTTTGGACATGTTGAACCGTCCTCATTCCCCTTTCCTGGGAAGGGTGCGAAGAGTCCACAATAGTCCCAAGACAGCTTTCTGTTCATGCTCAGAGGACTCCTGAGGGAGGAGAAAGGAGGAGGGATCTGGAAGGGGTATATATGTTTGTGCACATGATTGTGAACTCGTGCATGCTTTTTGTGACTTATCACACTTGCTCCTTCTACCAGTTCATGTAGTGTAGAAATAAAACCTTTTTCTCCGAAACTATTCCTTGAGTGTCTGTTGACTCCCACTTCCCTTTCCCAGGCACAATATTTTTCCCACCCGAGGGCAAAGCCTCATAAGGCTACATTTCTTGGTGCGATTGGCCGGGAAAAACAGATTCCCTGAGGATAAGGGATGTGGGTTCAAGGCGTCCCTGTGGTGAACAGCTCGGTTCGTGTCAGCAGTTCCAGTGCACATCCTGCCAAGTTCATGGGAGGAATTGCATCCCATTCCTGAGTGGACACACTGCAAGGACCGGAGAAAAAGCAACGGCCGTGCAGAAAGAAGGTACCTTGAGGAAAAAGGTAAGGCTCCACAGGGTTAGGTGGGAGCAAAGAGAGTTTGATCAGCTCCACCAGTAGGGCAGTAAAAGGTGCCACTGGTTTTGGTTTTGCCCAGAAAAGCAGCAAAAAGGGTGCTGCTGGGCCCTGGTCGAAGTCTAAGCGCTGCCGGTTGGTTGTTGGTTTTGTGCCCAGAAAAAGCAGTAAAGGTGCTCTTGGGCCCCGGTCAAAGTCGTGAAGCGCTGCCAGTTGTGGTTTTGGTGTTGGTAAAAAAGGGGGTTGAGGGAGGTGCATGGGTTTCTGAATGTGCGTGTGGGGACACTCCAGTGAATGTTTTGAGTGTGTGAGACGTTGGAAGCAACGTGTGGTCTGTGACTGAGTGAGAGAAATGACGTTACCACCCGAGGGCAAAGCCTCATAAGGCTACATAACGAATAGGCTTAGGGGTAGAATAAGAACATGTGTTAGTAAATAGCAAGGATTAGAATATTAATAAAGGAGAAGAGGTTAGTAAATGATAGGAGTTAATATTATTAGAAATATGAATTTGGAGAACTGATATACAGGTGATATAATGAAATTCAGTTAGAGGGGTTTCGAGGAAGTCAGATATCAATGTTATGAGAATTAGATAGCTGAAGAAATAATTTTTCCTGTGTTTAGTTTTATTGTATTGTAATGTGTTTTTCTTTGTTGTGTGTTTTGTATGTCATTTTTGTTATAAATGGGAAAATCAATAAAAAAAAAATTGAAAAGAAAAAAAGAAAAAAAAGAAACAAGTCTTTATCTGCCAGCAGAAGGATAGCAAACAGGGAGCCAGTCTAGCTTATCCAGAGAGGGAGTTCCAAAGTCTGGGAGTAGCCACTGAGAAGGCCCTGTTCCAGGTCCCCACTAAGCCTGCCTGTGGGGGTGGTGGGACCAAGAGAAGTGCCTCCCCAAAAGATCTCAATGTCAGGCAGGTTCATATGAGGCAATGTGGTCCTTCAGATAGGCTGGACCTAAGCCATGTAGGGCTTTATAGGTCATTACCAGCACTTTGAATTGTGCCCAGAAGCAGATGGGTAGCCAGTGAAGCTGTTCTAGCAAAGGAGTTGTCTGCTTGTGGTCTTGGATGTGGGCTTCCCATTATGGGCACCTGGTTGGCCACTGGGAGAATAGGATGCTGTACTAGATGGGTCACTGGCCTCATCCAGCATGGCTCTTCTTTTTCTGAACAAATCCAATGAATAAATAAACTTTTAAGCTTTACTCCTTAGCTAGTGATGTTTGCTAATTTCAAACCTTCTACTTTAAGTGGGAGTAATATTGGATACAACCCATAATTGCTATTGTGATAAAAAAATTAGCCTTCATATTCACAAAACTGTTCATAGTAAAGAGGGGATTCTTCCCATGACTTCCAGTACTGTACTTGTCTGCCAATTAAACAATATTTAATTTAATGAATTGATTGTCTCCTTTTTCCACTGAATCATCTGCTGTTTAATCCATCGTGTTTACGTTTAATCAATATATTGCTAGACACTTACGGTACCTGCATTGGTGCCTTTGAAAATATTATTGATTGTAAAGGAGCCCTTCTGAGATACTGAAGGAAGAGAAAAGTAACACAGTTTCATAAACAAAAGTTACCAATTTTAATTAGGAGGAAAATAGAATCTGCCTCTCATTTTTCTTTCACTTTTTCTCTATAAGGATTGACAAATCTTACCAGTTCAATTTGTCCCAGGGCCCCTTCGGACTAGTGTTATTTTCTGTAGGCTGCATTCTGCCACATTATGTAATAATAGCACATTGGTGATGGATTTATCCTGGACCATCCACACATCATTCTGCTTTCTATGGCCACATCCGCATTCTACATTTAAAGCAGTATCATACTACTTTCAGCAGCCATGGCTTAAAGAATCGTGGGAATTGTAGTTTGTTAAGGGTACTGAGAGTTGCTAGGATACCCCCCACTCTACGGAGAGAGCTACGATTTTCAGAGTGATTTAACAGTCAAGCCTTCTTCCCAGGGAAACTCTCAGCATCCTTAAAAAAGTACAGCTCCCAGGATTCTTATGGGGGGAATCCATGACTTCCAAGTCAGACCATTGGTGTCTCCAAGGCTGAATCTACACAGATATAAAAAACGCTGTGAAAATGCTTTTTAGAAAAATAGTTTAAAAATATAGATGAAATTTGTCATTAGCTCATCAGTGCCACCTAGTGCCACATTTGTATAATGCACTTAAAACACACTTCATACATTATGTTTGCAGCTGTATAGCAGAGTCATAGCTTGGTATTATCTACACTGCAGCCCCATCAGCACTATCCATTTAAAGCACTATAATACCCAGTGCTGCTTTTATTTGGAAAAAGAGTGAGGGCTGGTACTCATATATCGATAAAAGTGTAATCGGTGGCAGCACAAAATGGCTGCCATGGACAGCAAAAAAAAAAAAAAAAAAGAAGTTCCAGTGCTCCATACTAGTGAGTAATGCCACATTAAAAAATTCTCATTGTACCACTTTAAACAGTGATGTCTTCCCTCAAATAATTCTGAAAAGTGTAGTTTGTTGTATGCTGCTGAGTTGTTAGGAAGCCCCCTATTCCCCTCACAGAGCCACAATAGTTCCCAGAGTTCCCTGGGAAGAGGGATTGATTATTAAAGTAACTGGGAATTATGACTCTATGAGTGGAATATGGTGGTCTCCTAACAACTCTCGGCACCTTTAACAAACAACACTTCCCAAGATTCCTTGGGGAGAGCCATGACAGTGTTTTAAATGTAAAGTGCAGATGTCGCCTCAGTTGTTCTGCAATGCATTATCGAGGCCTGGAAGGGGCTCTCTTGCACCATAGCTGTCAACTTTCAGATTTGAAAATAAAGGATCAGCAGCCTCGAAAATAAGGGATCAGCGGCCTCACCTGTCCCAGGGACAGTCTACGGGATATCTAACAATCTGGGATAGCAGCGGGAAAGGGCGGGAAACGGCGCTGGAATAAAGGAATTTCCCACAAAAAAGGGAAGGTTGACAGCTATGTCTTGCACTATAGGCACAACAAAAACAGGACACACACACACACACACACACACACACACACACACATAGCCGTCAACTTACAGATTTGAAAATAAGGGACCAGCAGCCTCGAAAATAAGGGATCAGCAGCCAAAATAAGGGATTTTAGTCAACCAGCTGAAATACAAAGTTAAAAGGGACCAGATAATTTGGGAGAGCAGCACCGGTTTTTAGCCCTTCGTTTCCAGAGGTTGCTGCTCAAGACACCAACTGATGAAACACTGCAATTAAATAACTACAAGCAGCAAACACTTTTCGCGCAAAACCAAGTCCAAGCTACGAAGATGCTGCTGCAGTTCTGTATCTTTTCTCTTGTGCTCCATCTGCAGCTCTCAGTTCCACCAGGCGGGGCGGGAGGAAGGGGGGGAGAAATAGCGCCCGAAGTAAAACCGCAGATCAGACCATCTATGCTAGTCTACCACTACAAATCTATGGGAAAAGAGCTTGCGGTCCTTCCTCCGCTTTCCCCCTCTATGGTTAGCCCTTGGAACACCTGCCCGCGCCTCCTCCTCCTCCTCTTCCTCTTCTCTTTGAACTGCTTTCTCTATGGTTGCCCTCGCTCTCCTCTCTCGCTCCTCAGCAATTCATAGGCCACGCCAGGCTGCCCGGGTCCTTCGGTGGCGCAGCCGCAGTACGGCCTAGTGGGAGTGGCGGGCAGAGGGGAGGCCCCAGGCAGAGACGCTCAGTTTGGCGGCCGCGAGGAGGGTGGTGGCGGAAGGGCCTCAGGCTCCCGGGGGCTGAGGCTGGTGAGAGGAGGCCGGAGGGGGGCCAACACAGTTGGAGCCTCCCTCCTCCCTGGCCGGCAGGCAGGGAGG
This sequence comes from Podarcis pityusensis, assembly GCF_964106645.2. Classification (NCBI taxonomy): domain Eukaryota; kingdom Metazoa; phylum Chordata; class Lepidosauria; order Squamata; family Lacertidae; genus Podarcis; species Podarcis pityusensis. Next base: position 14,655,353 of record NC_138044.1, on the reverse strand, counting down.
GAGAGAGAGGAGCTGCTTCCTTTGAAACCCGGGAAATTTAAGGGACATCATCAATAAGGGACAGCAGCGGGACACAGCGCTGGGATAAGGGAGTTTCCCGCCAAATAAGGGACAGTTGATAGCTATAAAACACACACACACACACACACAGGTCATTTCTGAGACTGGGTTTAAAATCAGCACCTTCTTTAGCTCTCTTAAAAATATATATTTGGGAACGAAAACCAGGATTTACTATATAAAGCCCTGTTGGTTTTTCCTCTTAAGGCTGCTGGGTTAGAAATCACTTACAGGTGATGCTCCCTGGCAGGGATTTATTTAGATACAGTACATAGTACAAAAAAGAGTTTGAAGCATTACTCTCTGAAATGTTGAGTAGCTGTGTTTTAGAAAGCTCAGGGAATAGGGTTGCCAGACCTCCAGGGATTTGCCCACTCCCTTCCAGGTGCAGGAAATGCTTTTAAATAAAAATAAAAGTAAACAACAACAGCAACCACAGCGATGGGTGTGGCTGAATGGAAACCAAAATGGCCACTTAGAACAGTTTCCTCCCCTGGGTGCCAGTTTTAACTAAAATCTGTTTGATTGCACAGGATTTATTAAAATAAAAATAAATCTTCTTCCCTCTGCCTAAGGGAATGTCCACAGCAGCATTTCACTCACCCCAAACAGGGAAGCTTAGCTCAATGCTTCATGTGAGGCCCCTATAAACAAGTGAAGAAGACAAAATGACTGCTGTGCCTCCTAAAATAGCAGAAAATACAGCTGTAAAACCAAAATACTTGGATGCCACATTCAGGGAATAGTTTGAAGCATAATGCATTTCCCTTAAAAGCCAAAATCATATAAGCCTAGAAGGAATTAATAGCTTCTCTGGAAGCAAAGGTAAATACAATAATGGAAAAGCTGGAGGGTACTGCTGAAACAGCTTCTGCAGCAGTGGATTTAAGTTTGAAGCAAAAATTAAGAGGCTGCTTAGGGAAAATAAATGCATTAAGTGTAAGCTTGAAGAAGTGGGAAATAGTCACTAAAGGGTTAATATACACAGGATTAAAAAGGAGGCAGAAGGAGATAATATTACAGGATTGATAATCCAGTGGTTTAAAACTGTTAGACATTGCCTGGAATTGTCCCCAGAAAATATGAAGAAGAATGCATAGAGTACTGCCAGCCAGTCTGCAGGATACAGCACCCCAAAGGGTATTGTTATGAGCTTCCACTGTTTTAAAAAGAAAAATGAGATTTGAAAGGCTTTGAGAAAGGTTGAAATAATAATTTGTGACAATAATCCAATCATGATGTTTTTTGTTTTTTGGACACTGATAAAATGAAGGGAACTTTGGCACATAATACTCAATCTGCAAGATGTAGGAATAAGATATTATTGGGCTTTCCCCTTTCGTTTAGTGACTGCTAAACAACACTCTCAGCCACCAACCTAAAGGAACCCACAAAACTATTAACACCACTAGAACTGGTCTGTCCGCCTAGGGTTATTGATTTTTTTGGATAGTGAATCCATTGGTGAAGTTGACCCAGCTCAGGAGCCCAGATGAGAGGGCTACAACAAAGCCAAAAGACCATGTAAGAGAATAACAGGACAATGAAGAGGCAGCATTGCACATTTTTCAGAAAGGTTACTACACTCTTTAATAAGCAGGAACTAATGCAGAACTGAAGAATGCTGTTTAAAAAAAGAGAGAAAAGGCTCATTTTCTATAGAAGTGAAAGCAATCAAACTGGAATGACCTGAAAATATAAATATCTTGAAAGTACCCAGAGGTTGGGACATGAGGTTTACAAGAAAATATCCACTTTCATGTACCTCATCATTTACTTGTTTAAAATAAGTTTGATTTTTATGCTTATGATTTACTCTATACCCATAGTAGTACTGGAGTGCCCTCTACTGTTAAAAGAGGACACACACCAGGGTGTAAGTTCTCAAGGTTCTGGGTTAATTCAAAGGTTTTTTTCAAAGATGCGATACAAGTAGATTTTTTACAGAAGTAGATTAATTTGTAGAACCAAAGCAAAAACATGGAAAGCTTAGATTGGCAAAGGACACTATTGCTTAATGGCCAAAATGAGTACAGGTATTAAAGTAATTTCTTTTAACTGTGAAGGGGTTGGGAGATCCAATAAAATACACCAGAATGGCAACTTATTTGTTCAAAAAGGATCCACATATAGCCTTTTTGCAAGAACCCTATAATGCAGATAGGGGGAAAAACCCACACATTGTTTATGCAGTCATGTGTGGGCCAAAAGTACCTCACGAAGACAAAACCATGCAGGAGGAGTGGGAGAAAACCACACTGAGCTTGCTGGAGAAAAAGTGGGATATAAATTCAATAGAAAAGCAACGTGTTATGCTTCCTGACATCACTGGGCACCCCTCCTGTGATATCCCCAGGTAGCTGCTCCTGGGTCCCAAGTTTGTGCCCTGGAATCTCAGGGTCTGGGATGCCCCATACCTGGTAACCCTATCAGGGATGGACAAATACAAGACAGTTTTATTATTGATTGCTATCCTTTTATTCAATACATGGCTACAACTGGTGTTAACAAAGACAGCTCTGCAAAAACAGGGTCAGTGATGGCTGGATTGATCCTTCCTCTTTGCAATAAAATTTCTTTCTTTTGTGCCTTATCTTGTTTATGATGTAACACTTCCTGTAGTCATTTAATGTTCTGCATTGATTTTCTTTGGCAGTTTCGTGGTTTTGACTTACAATATCTGTTATATTATAATGACCTGACTTGCACTGACTGGACATTGGAGTCTTTCCGCCCCAAATCTTTTGCAGGTACAAACAGTACTGAAAGTGGGATGGTGTCTAATCAACAGATAAGAGTGGGATGGGGTGGCCGTCCATCAACAGATAGGGTGTCATCACCTACTGATGGCAACCTAAGCCAAAGCTCTGGACAAGCTGGGCGAGGGGGCGCATAAAGATGTTAAAAAGCATTGGGGAGAGAATTGTGCCCTGTGGTACTCCACGCACCAAGGAGTAGCACGATGACAGCTCACCCCCCCAGCACCACCCTCTGTCCAGAAAGGAACGAGCGCAGCCACTGAAGGACTGTGCCCTGAATCCCCACATCAGCGAGGAAGCGGTCCAGAAGTTTGTGAGCAACCATGTTGAAGGCTGCTGACAGATCTAAGAGAATCAACAGCCCCGACCCGCCTTGGTGCCTACAGAGATCGTCAGTTAGGGCAACCAGAGCCATCTCGGTCCCATGACCAGAGCAAAAGCTGGACTGGAATGGATCTAAAGCCGATGTTTCATTCAGAAATCCAACAAGCTGTTCAGCAACTGCTCTCTCAATCACCTTGCCCAGGAACAGAAGATTCGAAACTGGGCGGGAATTGAATAGATCTAAAGGATCTAATGATGTTTTCTTTAAGAGCGGTGCCAAGGGACAAATTGATGATGTCACCCAGGGGGGCCTGCAACTCGTCTGGACATGCTCAAATCAGCCAGGATGGGCACAAGTCAAGAGGACAAGTGGTGGGCTTTCTGGCATGGAGGAGTCTGTCCACATCGGCTGGCAGTATCCGGTCAAAGTGGTCCAGTACTGGACCTTAGGACAATCAAGGTGCCTCCAGTTCCATTATTGTATCCAAGTTGGCAGGGAGGTCATGGCGGAGCGACAGGACCTTCTCAGCAAAAAAGCTCCCAAATGCCTCACAGCTGTGTGCCTGATTCATATTTAAATTTGGCTGTCCCTCTAGGGATGTTAGAGACCTAATTATACTAAAAAGTTGCGCGGGGCGAGAGCTAGCGGATGCAATGGAGGTTGAGAAGTAAGACTTGTTTGCAGTCTTCACTACTATCTCATAGGTTTTCATAAACGCCCTATAAGATGTTCTTGAGGCTCCGTCACAAGTACTCTGCCATACTCGCTCTAGCTGTCTGAGCTCCTCAGTAAACCAAGGGGCCTGGTTTCTGTGGGGTTGCAGAGGGTGCCTAGGTGTGATTTCATCTATGGCCGCCAAGCGTTGGGTATTCCAACCCTCAACAAGCTCAGTCAATGAGTCGTCAGGGGGAGCAGGATCCCGCAAGGCCTGACGGAATCCATCAGGGTCCATCAGCCTCTGCGCCGAGCCCAAATCGACTCACCACCTAAGCAGGGTGGGGGCGGGAAGTCAATCCTGGCTTTCAGAGCATAGTGATCAGACCATGGCACCTCCATGATCACATCTATACCTGTGCCAAAGATCAAATCCAGCGTGTAGCCTGCCTGATGTGTGTGGCCCAAAACAAACTGGGAGAGCCCTAGTGTCACCATGGAAGACACCAGGTCCAGAGCCTGTGAGAAAGGGGTGGCACTCTTGGAAGGGGTTGGGGGACGTGTCTGATTTTGCCAACTCCGCAATGGATCTGCAGGTCCAAATAATTTGATCCCAAGGGCTCCCCTGCCCAGAAATACACAGTGAGGCCAAGATGGACCCAACTAGGGTCAGTCCCTGACCTCCCTATAATTCTTGCTCAATGTTGAGACCCGTATGAGTCTCAGCTCAGGTGGTTTTGACTTTGTGTCGTCCCAAAGGTACTCCGGAGAGAGGAGCTTTGAAGGCTTCTGGGAAAGGAAGTGCCTGTTCAGATGACTCTCCTCTTGCCAAGCTGCCATGATGCCGTTGGCCTTGTCTGCCAATATGGTCATGTGGCAAGCCCTGGTGAACTCGTAGACATTCTTGACCAGGCCTCCAAAGGCCGCCCCGCAATAGTAGAAGTCTCCTTCTTCCTTAGAGATGTAGGCCATGGAAGCAGGTCTCCTCTCATATGGGAATGCTGTCCGAGAGACCTTGTAGTAGCCTGGGTGGATCACGGCCACCATCTCCCCCAAGGTCTCTGGGCCCCACGGGTTATGAAACAACATGTCAATGTCCAGGCAGAAGAGATAGTCCACGTCTCGGTGGGCTGTATCTGAGATGTACCGGTTTATGGCCTCCATCCTGCGCATGGAGATTTCTTGCCAGTGGGCATATTTCTTTATAGGGATGAGGTGGAGGGTTCTCCCAGGCTGCAGGCGGACAACGGAGATGTCTTTGGGGTTGTCTGTGAAGATGTAGTAGTTCACATGGTATCCCACCATGAAGTACTGTTCAGCTGACTCCAAAAAATGGCTCACAAATCGTATGTATCTGAGCAAAGATTAAAGATATATAATATTAAGAGCAATTGCTCAGGGCAGAGTTTTTAAAAAGCAGATTTTCAAGCTGCACTGCTGCTGGTCAGTGTATGCAGTATTGGGTGAGATGGATCAATGGTCTAATTTGGTATAAGGCTGCTTCCGAGGCTCCTAAGGCCCCATAAGGCAGGAGCAAAGTAGGCTAGAATCAGACCAGGGGTCAATGTGGCCTAGGGCTACCCATCCTGAAATGCAGCAGCTCCACAAAGCTATTAATCCTGGTTACTGGTAGGTAGCCATGTTGGTCTGCCGTAGTCGAAACAAAATAAAAAAAAATCCTTCCAGTAGCACCTTAGAGACCAACTAAGTTTGCACAAACTTAGTTGGTCTCTAAGGTGCTACAGGAAGGAATTTTTTTAAATTTTGTTTCTATTAATCCTGATGGCTGTTCTCTCCCTCCACTGCTGGAGGCAGTAAATGTTTCTGAATATCACTTGGTGGAAACTGCAGGAGAGTTACCTTTTAGGCTTGATCCAAGAGGGCTCATCCTATGTCCTTAAGCCCAGGGGTCTGTGCCAGGCACTCATAACAAAGGCCTTTTATAACCAGAGTTGCTACAGCCCACATCATGTTTTAGATTTCGGCAAATGTGCAGACCTTCCCAACCCCTCCTGCCCTTTCTGCTTACTTTCCAACGGCGAAGGCAGTCATTCCAATGGTAAGGTTCAAAGGCTTGTAGATGCTGTCCAAGATTTCAGGGTTGAATGTCCCCTCCCAGACAATGGGGGCCAGCCACGGAGTCACGGTGAGCACATCAGAGCGCCTGAGGAAACCAGGAAAATAAAGCAATGCAATGTCAAAAGTGTTGATTGAGCAAATAGGATGCTACTGGTGATCAGATCTGTCAATTTCAGTTTCTTATTTTTCCCGAATATAAGTTCAGTTCTCCATGTTTCCATCTGTTGTTGTTTTTTAAAGTACAGTACTCCGGAAACTTCATTTTTCTGCAAGTTTCCCTGATACACACACATTTTTCATATGCAATTATGGCTAATATACATACACAGTTTTGCAAAGTCACTTTCCCTAATATAATGAATTTCTGTATGTTCTATTCACTAAAATACACATTTTCAAATGCAAACTTTGTCCTAGTACAAACATTTTTTCTTTACACATTACTCAGCTGGAGAACAGCACTGCAAAAATTCGGAGAAGTGTGAACATGCTTGCGAGTTCAGGAAAAGTCATCCTGGACTTCTATAAGAGGTCACCTCAAATGCTATTAATTAGACAGGCCTCTGAAGCCAGAAATTTATTTTAATTAACCAGTATTCATGAATTTATTTAACTACACAGCACCAAGTTAAACTGTGGAACTCACTTCCACAGGAGGCACTAACTTGGATTGGACAAATGCATCAAGGGCAAGGCAATCAATGGCTATTAGCCACAACAATATCTCTGCTCTGCCTCCATGGTCAGAGGAAGAAAGGCTTCTGAATACGAGTTCTTGGAAACTGCAGGAGGTGAGATTGCTTGTGTGCTCAGATCCTGGTTGGGGTTTTTTGTTGGGTTCTGTGGTTGGCCACTATGAGAACAGGATGCTGGACTTAGATGGGCCATTGGCCTGATCCAGCAGGGCTTTTCTTACATTCTTATTTACATTTAAATTTTTGTCTTATTTCAATTTTTATCACCGTTGAAACTTTTGTACAATGTCTACTGCTTTGTTGCATTTTAAAAAAAACAACAAAGTAAATTTGTTAAAAGTTTTAATAAATAGAATATATGAATCGGGCCAGTCCTTTCTGGCACTTACGTCTGTTGCACAGACTTTGGCTGTGGATAAAAGAATCTGAAAAAGATAATAAATATATATTAGAACAAATCTCCAGAAGAAAGAAGCAGCAATTTTAGGGAAGAAGCAAGTGGAAGAGAACTAACTGTGGGAAAAGCTGGTGCGAATTCTCCTCTCTGTACTGTAGTTTCAAAGCACTGTCCAAAAAAAGAGAGAGAAAGGGAAATTCAACTTTTATTTATTCATTTGTTTGTGTGCATGTGTTTTTTTTTTAAAGGTGTATATTACTTAATTGGAAATGAAACCTCTATGCAATTTGCAAAAAGCAAACAAACATTAAAATTGTCAAGAAAAGGAAAGTTAAAAACAGGATTTATTTTTTTTAAAGATGCAAAGTGTTATGAAAACAGTTTGGCTAAAAACATACTTAAAACACAAGCCTACATGTTCTGTGAGGATAGATTTGTCTGAACAAAAATCTTTTCAGTAAAGAGTATAGTGAAGATGCCTACCTGACATAAATAGGCTGGGAGTTGCAAAGTAGAGGTGTTGCCACACTAACATACTGATTTCTTATAAGCGGAGAACAAGTATTATGCAGTGCCTGTGACAGTGGTATTTCCTCCTATTTTCAAAGCTCCTACAGGCTCAATTTGTTTGACACCTCACTCTTGCAACCAAAAAACATAGAACTGAAGAGCTACAAGGTACTCCAAAGTTAATCTAGTCTAATTGCCTAGAGCAGTGGTTTTCAACCAGTGTGCTGTGGCACCCTGGGGTGCCTTGAATGATAGTCAGGGGTGCCACAGGCAACACTGGCCTCTGTCCCTCTTTCCTTCCCTCCCTCCCTCAATGCCCTCTCATCTCTGCCTTGCACAGCTGTTTGTTGCAGCTGCCCTGGCTACAAGCTCCCTAAGTGAATGGTGCCTCTGGGGCTGGCCAGGGGGTGCTGGTTGCCAGGAGCTGAAGTGGCCTCAGAGTAAGCAAGCAAATGGGCAAGGGACCGCAGCCAGCCAGTCCACCAGCCCTTGCTGTTGGGAATAGGCAGACAAGTCCCAGGCCACTTTGGTCCAGTGTGAGAAGGCACCTCTTTTCAGAGGAAGCTCAGAGACCAGAGGCTGCAGAGACGGCTGCCTGGAGGACTCCCAAGGAGAGGGGAGAGGAGAGGAGGCTGAAGGAACACTCCACAAGGGAGAGTGTTCGAAAAGGGGCGAGGGGCTGCCAGCTCTGCAGGCAGGGGGTGACATAACTGGGCTCCTGAGCCCCACAGGGGTGTCACAGAAAGAATGCAGATGGTCAAGGAAGCCGTGGACTCAAAACGGTTGAAAACTTCTGCCCTAGAATGCAGGGACCATGGCTAATCACATAGCATTAGATGGAGTATTGAGGCTCTGCAGTTTAGCCCCCAAATCTCACTATGGTACTTACAAGAGATCTGGGCATGGAAGATAATATGGAAGGTAGTGGGTCGGTCCTTTCCCAATCAAAACCCTGGGGACAAAAAAAAAAGCAGTTAAAAGAGGCATAAAGGTTGTGCAGGACTTGAGAAATGTTATCAGGATGGGGGCATCTGCAAGGAAATGAACAATAAAATGGTCTTGTTGGACTTGGCATGGTGGCGGTGGCAGGCTGTACTTTTCTCCAATCCTCATATTTACATGGTGGGAATGGATTAGGTACTGATTAGTATTACAAGTGAAAAATACTGAATTTAATTCAGAATTATTTTTGCGTTCTGTGTTTACAAGACGCAATAAGGATTTAGCATAGGAGGCGATTTTCCTCAAAGCATGGTAACCGGCCTCATAGAGGACCATTGTTCCAGCTAGCTCAGTGTTGTATACATTGGCTGGCAGCATTTATTCTGTGGCTTCCAGCAACTGGTACTCAGAAGCATGGAGGTAAAGCATAGGCATCATGGCTAGTAGCCACTGAGAGCTTTCTCCTCCATGACTTTGTCTAATCCTCTTCAAAGCCATCCAAGTTGGTGGCTGCTGTGAACAGGATATTCAGCGAAAGAGACTCACCCGATAAAAAAGGAGATGGTGCTAAAGGTGAGTGCAAGGACAGATAAGATAAGTTTCTGAAGTTTCATGTTTCCTGGGCTTGAACAAAAGAAGAATTAAGGATATCCAAAGTTCAGATCTTATGTTGGTTTCACCTAGGGAAGTAATGAAAGTAACATTAGAGGTGTGTTATAAGAATTCTAAGGTCTCAAATATAAAATAAATGTTTGTACATGTATAAGGCAAACACATACATAACTATATAAACCACGTGTCTAAAATAGTACAGGAGAGCAATCCTGTAGCCATTTTGACTCTCGCAGTGACCTCAAATATTCCTCTGCAGTAAGGAAGGAAAATGGGTGTCAGAGAACTGCCATCGGAGCCAGAGGGAGAGGGAGGGCTCCAGAGGGATTCCGGAGAGCGTCCCGGGAGGGAGAGAAACAGCACATCTTCTGGGGAAGGAAATCAGCGTAACACCAGTGGAGAAGGGGGGCAGATGGGGGAATCGGCGAGGTGGCTCCAAGACTCTTCGCCGGGAACCAGTGGGGAGAGCACGGGTCCTCCAATGCCCACACCCTCCCTGCGCAGAAGGCTTCCGCGCAGGGAGACTAGGCGGAGACTAGGCGTCAAAGAACTTCTTTGCTGGAAGAAGTTCAAGAAATGCCCACTGACGGATTCTGCCAGCGATTGAGACAGTCACGGGCGCGTGGCTGTCCAGACAGAAAGGGTTCATTCAGGCAACCAGCCAAGGGTGGCGTTGATTTACACACAAGCAACCCCTAGAACCATTACAGCAATCCGTTAGTCCCTGACGTTGCTTGTGCGTAGCCCCGGAGAGGCAGCAAGATGAGCCAAACAGGAACAGCCGAAGAGATGGAGCAGCCAGCTGCGCTGCGGAGTCTGGTCGAGAGGAACTGAGACTTGGAGACGCACGTAGCTATCCTGACGGCGTGGCTGGAGGAAAGACGGGCTCAGGATGCACAGGTCAGAGCCACCCCCATCGCAAGGAAGGTACCAGGGCTGGTACACAAATTTGGGGGGAAGCCCCAAGACTACAATGCTTTCCGAATGGAAGTGCAGTACGCTTTGGAGCTGCAGAAAAATGACTTTGCTGACGACGGGGAGAGGGTGGCTTACATTGTGGGGCATCTGCAGGATGAGGCAAGAGAATGGATCAGGCCCCTAATGGCGACGCAAAATGATGGCTTGAAGGACCTTAATAAATTCCTTCAGGGAATGGACCCGATGTTCTCCAGTGATGTGGGGCAAAGCGTGACATGGCGGGAACTGATGGGTTGCAAGCAGGGGAGCCAGTCCGTCAGAAGCTACTGGTCGCGTTTTGCAATGTTAGTACACCGGCTCAGGTGGGATCTGGACTCTGAACCGATACAAATGTTGTTTGAGGCGGGTCTTTCCCCCAAAGTGAAAGACGAGTTGTCCCGAGCGCCCCGCCCACGGTCGATGGATGTGCTCACAAAGGCGGTGCTTGCGATAGGCGTACAACAAGAAGCGCAGGCTCAGGAGAAGCGGGAAATGAGAGGGGAACGTTTCCATGACTACCGCATTCCTGAGATACCGAGGGAGCCTCCCCAGGCGGCAGAGCCAATGGAAATTGATGGCGCGCGCAAGGTTTCAAACTCCCGTGAAGGTCGTAAAAGGGAGGGAAAGGACTGGAAAACTACCAAGAAGTGTTTCCTCTGTGAACGACCAGGACATTTTGCTAAGGTCTGCCCTCAAAGGAAAGCCTGGCAAGGGATGGTGGGGGCTGCAGGCCACAACGAGAAGGGGGAGGAAGAGCAGGTGCAGGGAAACAACAACGCCTGGCTGCCAACCAGCAGGGGCAGCAGCCAGGCCAGCAACCAATAGAAGTGCCCCAGCCTGACCCCCCCAAGGCAGCTATAGCCATAGAAGTGGTGCTAGAACTCCCGAATGGGCACCCTGTCAAGGTTAAGGGACTGCTGGATTCGGGCAGCTCCTGTAATTTCTTCAGCAGAGACTTTGCTCTGGAGCACCAACTCCACCTGTTGCCTCTGGATTTTCCCTTGCAGGTGACAACCATCGATGGCAGGGAACTTCTGGGAGGGGAAGTGACACACCAGACTCCGCCAATGCGAATGAGGGTTTCCAGGCACACGGAGACCATTGCCTTTCACGTGGCCACACTGGCAGGACCCCCAATAATACTGGGAATGAGCTGGCTGGCACTGCATGATCCAGTAGTGTCATGGCATCAGCGGTCAGTCACCTTTGGGTCAGCTTACTGCTTAGGACACTGTCTGGGAGGGGAGAACCCAAGAATGACAGTAGCCAGGGTTGCTGGGCTGGCCGTGGAACAACAAGGGCAGGTGCCACCGCAATATGCTGATCTGAAGGAGGTCTTCAGCGAGAGGGAGGCAGATAGACTACCTCCCCACAGGCCCTTTGACTGCCAAATCAACCTACTCCCAGGGGCTCAGTTGCCGGTGGGTAAGCTGTACACCATGTCAGACCGGGAGATGCAGGAGTTGCGGCAGTTTATTGATAAGAACCTGAAGAGGGGGTTCATAAGGGAATCAAAGGCGGTGGGGGGCAGTCCAGTGTTCTTTGTAGACAAAAAGGGGACCAATCAGCCCAGGTTGGTCGTAGATTATAGGGCCTTGAACCTGGTGTCTGAACCCATGACCTTCCCAATGCCAAGGATTGATGACATTTTAACCCGGGTGAGGCAGGGGAAGATTTTTACCAAGCTGGACCTCAGGGGGGCATACAATTTAATTAGGGTAAGGGAGGGGGATGAATGGAAAACGACCATGTTCACCTCCCTGGGGGCCTTTGAGTAATTAGTCATGCCATTTGGATTACAATCGGGCTCCGCCTGTTTTCAAGGATTCATGCACCACGTGTTGGGGCCCCTGCTGTACAAGAATTGCGTAGCCTTTTTGGATGACGTCTTAATCTACTCGGACAATGAGAAGCAAAACTTCAAAGACGTCAGGGAAGTGCTACAGAGACTGCAGAAGCATCAGTTGTGGGTCAAGCTGGAAAAATGCCAATTTCACGCCAGGGAGGTCGAGTTTCTGGGGTACAAGTTGTCAGACAAGGGCCTAGCTATGGACCCAGGCAAGGTGAAGGCAGTGCTGGAATGGAAAGCCCCCAAAACCCGGAAAGATGTGCAAAGGTTCTTAGGCTTCAGCAACTTCTACAGGAAGTTCATAAACAACTTCGCTCACTTGACAGCGCCCATAACAGATTGTCTCAGTAGCAAAAAGAAGTTCGCGTGGACAGAAAGTGCCCAGCAATCCTTTGAAAGGCTGAAGAAGGCGTTCACTTCGGAAGAGCAGCTCCTGCACGTTGATCTGGAGAAGCCCATGAGACTGGAGACAGACGTGTCCGACCGAGCTGTGGGAGCGGTCCTTTTGCAGCCCGGGGCTAAGCAGGACTGGAGGCCGTGTGCCTTTTTCTCAAGGAAGCTGAGCAAGTCAGAGCAAAACTACACAGTGTATGACCGTGAACTGCTTGCGATCTACGCGGCGTTTCGACAATGGAGACATCTGTTGATAGGGGCAAGGCACAAGATCCAGGTTTGTACTGACCACAAGAACTTGGAATACTGGCGGACTGTGCGAGTGCTCAACCAGAGACAGGTTCGATGGGCCCAGGAGTTCGCCAGGTTTTCCTTCAAGATCAGATACGTGCCGGGAGCGGAAAACATAAGAGCAGATGCTCTCTCCCGGAAACCGGAATACCTGGAGGGAGAGGGACCACCGGAAACCCGACACGTGTTTCCCGAGGACCGATGGGTGTGTGGGGGAACGTTGGTTGGGAAACGAGAACTGGCAGGGCTTACCAGAGACGACGCGTTCACTCAAGCAAAAATCAGGGAACTCCGGGACAGAAGGGAAGACCATGGAGGGTTTGAGGAAAAGGAAGGGGTACTGTACTATAAGGGGGCACTGTATGTACCGGGGGAGACCTTGAGGGGGAAGGTACTTAAACAGCTCCATGACAACCCAACAGCTGGGCACTTTGGACAGCACAAGACCATGCTGCTCATCACCAGGCAGTTCTGGTGGCCAAAGGTGAGGGAAGACGTACGAGAATATGTACGGGGGTGCGACCGATGCCAGAGGGCAAAGGGAGAGAGGGCTGCCCCCGCAGGGTTACTGGAACCCTTACCTACGCCGGGAAGGCCCTGGGAGGTGGTGTCCATTGATTTTATGACAGATTTGCCCAAGTCAAGGGGGAAGACAGCAGTCATGGTAGTAGTCGATCTACTGACAAAAATGTGCCATTTCATAGCTTGCTCGCACGCGGTGACGGCAGAGGAGACAGCCCGGTTGTTTGTGGATCACATTTTCAGACTGCACGTGGCTCCTTCGAGGGTAATCTCGGACCGCGGGAAACAACAACTTCCAGGTTCTGGAGGAAGCTCATGAGCTTGCTACAGGTCGAGGTGAGCTTCTCGATGGCCAGACACCCCGAAACCAACGGGCAAGCAGAGAGAGCGAACAGTATACTCCAACAATACCTACGCTGCTACGTCAGCGAGAGACAGAACGATTGGGTAGAGAAATTAGCTTTGGCTGAATTTGCGTACAATAACACGGAACACGTGTCCACGGGAATGAGCCCGTTCATGGCCAATTATGGGTGTCACCCCAGGGCCTTCCCGGGAAGGGGGGAGGAAGCATGGAGGGTACCCGTGGCCGAGCAGTTTGTAGAAGAAATGGAGGCCTTGCACCAACAACTCAAGATGAACTTGGAGCAGCCCAAGGAAGTTTACAAAAGGCAGGCGGACAAGCACCGTAGGGAGGGGGAGGCCATACGGGTAGGAGACCGGGTGTGGTTGTCAACCCAAGGGTTACCCCTAAAGGGAGGGTGCAAGAAGTTGCAGCCGAGGCGGCTGGAGCCTTTTGCAGTAGCACAGCAGGTGAACCCAGTGGCGTTCAAACTCAAGTTGCCAGACAGCATGAAGGTACATCCGGTGTTCCATAGGTCACTACTCACACCGTACAGGGAAGGGCGAGAGTTTCCGGGGCGGGAGGGAGGAATCACCACCCACCCGAGGGTAGAGGAGAGGGAACACCGCAACCAAGCCACGGAAATCCTCGATTCAAGGTGGCGAGGTCGGCAGGTGGAGTACTTGGTAGCTTGGGAGGGAGAACCCAGGTCAGAAAACACGTGGGTTCCCGCTGAGTCAATCAATGACGGGTATCTGGTGGAAGAATTCCACAGTTTGTTCCCAGATAAGCCAAAACCACTAGCGAGATTCTGGGAGGAAGAATTTGGAACCACAGACGACGAAGGGGACTTTGTGGGTTTTCCTGCCTCCGAAGAGGAGGGAGGTGGGGTGTCAGAGGGAGAAGAATCAGACTGGGAGGCCCACTCTGCGGGGAGAGATCAGAGTGGGTGGGAGGCTGGTTTTGAATCCTCAGAGGATGGTGACAGCTCCTTCAGGGGATTCCCCGCGTCGTCGGCTGAGGAAAGAGACAAGGTTGTGTCGGAAAATCGCGCCGGGGGTGGAGGGGGTCCTGGGGAGGAGGTGGATGTCAGGGAACTGCCATCGGAGCCAGAGGGAGAGGGAGGGCTCCAGAGGGATTCCGGAGAGCGTCCCGGGAGGGAGAGAAACAGCACATCTTCTGGGGAAGGAAATCAGCGTAACACCAGTGGAGAAGGGGGGCAGATGGGGGAATCGGCGAGGTGGCTCCAAGACTCTTCGCCGGGAACCAGTGGGGAGAGCACGGGTCCTCCAATGCCCACACCCTCCCTGCGCAGAAGGCTTCCGCGCAGGGAAGCTAGGCGGAGACTAAGCGTCAAAGAGCTTCTTTGCTGGAAGAAGTTCAAGAAACGCCCACTAACGGATTCTGCCAGCGATTGAGACAGTCACGGGCGCGTGGCTGTCCAGACAGAAAGGGTTCATTCAGGCAACCAGCCAAGGGTGGCATTGATTTACACACAAGCAACCCCTAGAACCATTACAATGGGGAAAGCCTTTCCATTCTCTTTTTGCTTACAAAGCCTGTATTAAAGTAATAACAATAATAAAAAAATAATAAAAATAAAAATAAAAATAAATAAATAAACCTTTTAAACCTTCCCGGTTTAAAAACTGGGCTCAGGGCAGCTAACAGCAAATATAAAATATTGATTAAAATGCGACTAAAAAATAGCATAAAATACAACATAAAATGCAGCGTCAATATCAATAAAATTCAAAAATTCAGGGGTCATTTTGCGGGGGGAAACAAAAAACTAAATTATTAACCATCACAAAAGAATGGCCAGACTGCTCTGGTAATGAAGTCAGTGACCATTATGAGGTATCCTGGCAAACAGGATTTTTGCTGTAGAGCACCTCCTTCTGTGATGTATGTATGATGTTTTAGGGGGGTGGTCTTGGGCGACAGGGTGGGCAATTTAAAGAGTTTACATAAGGGCTTGCACACCATTGTTCTGGGTTCTCCTGTGTGTGGTGAGTGGGGACCCTGTTGTAATAGTACTTTTCTTTTGCAATAAAGATCAGGCTTACTAGCCGCTTTGCTTCACAATATACTCTGGTTGGCCTCTGTTATTTTCTCCTACTGATAGGGAACCCACTTAAGGACTCTTAAGGCTTTTGGATACCCTGTAAGGGGAAAGGAGCAGTTTTTTCTTATAACAGTTGGGAAAGTCTCTCTCCCAGTTCCACTTCCAGATCAATATAAAAGGAATCCAAGGAATCATTCTTACTCACTGCTTGTTGGTTATCTAACTCGCAGTGGTAGAGCATCTGCCTTGCAAGCAGAAGGCTTCAGGTTTGATCCCCAAAGGCAACTCCAGGCAGGGCTGGGAGAGAACCCAGCCAGAAATCCTGAACTGCTGCCAGTCAGTGTAGGCAATATTGAGCTGCATGGGACAGCGATCTGGCTCTGTATAAAGCAGCTTCCTATGTTCTCCACATGCTTTCATCCAGCTGAAGGAATCAGAGGGTCCCAGCCTACAACCCTGGAGAGGCAGCTATATTCATGCTAGGGAACGTAGAAAGTGTGTTGAGCAACAAAATTGCTGGAGGGCATTAGATGGAGGCCAAATCTTCAGTCAGGGCGGGTATCAACTTTGAAATAAACACTGCACCTCTAAAGCATTTAAAAACCATATTGTCAGGAAAGCATTGTTTAATGTTTGGATAAGATATAAGGACCTACTGGAAAACAAAACCCCAAGGTGGCTGTCACCGATGGAAGCGAAAGCGCTGAAAAAGCTCAATATGGAGGCCAAATGGCCGAAATATTGGGAAATTTTGGAACAAGAGGGAGATAGACTGAAATTGCAGAGTTTTGAGAAATTAAAAAACAAAGTGCGAGACTGGCTTCATTATTATCAGATAATGGAGGCATACAATTTGGACAAGAAAATTGGCTTCCTGGTGGAAAAATCAAAATTAGAAACAGAACTGCTAGAACCCAAAACTAAGATTTTGTCAAAGATGTATAACTTGCTGTTGAAATGGAATACACAGGATGAAACGGTGAAATCTGCTATGATTAAATGGGCACAAGATGTTGGACATAACATAATGATGGCTGACTGGGAACAGTTATGGACCACAGGTATGAAATTCACGGCATGTAATGCCTTAAGAGAGAATATTATGAAAATGATATACAGGTGGTACATGACACCAGTCAAGCTTGCAAAAATCTATCATTTGCCTGATAATAAATGTTGGAAATGTAAAGAAACTGAAGGTACATTCTTTCACCTTTGGTGGACGTGCCCAAGGATTAAGGCTTTCTGGGAGATGATTTATAATGAAATGAAAAGGGTACTTAAATATACCTTTCTGAAGAAACCAGAGGCCTTTCTCCTGGGCATGGTCGGCCAAATGGTGCTAAAGAAGGACAGAACTTTTTTTATGTATGCCACAACAGCAGCAAGAATACTTATTGCAAAGTATTGGAAGACACAAGATCTACCCACTCTGGAAGAATGGCAGATGAAGGTGATGGACTATATGGAATTGGCGGAAATGACTGGCAGAATCCGAGACCAGGGAGAAGAGTCGGTGGAAGAAGATTGGAAGAAATTTAAAGACTATTTACAGAAATATTGCAAAATTAATGAATGTTAGAAGGATGTCAGAATGAAGTTAAGTGGTTTAAGCAGCAATGTTATAAAGGTGTATGTAAAAATGGATTGTTAACAGGTGAGAATCCAAAGTTATAATATATTATGTTAAAGAACTAAGATAAAAACAAAGAGGGAAAGAAATTGCTGAATTAACTAACTGAATTGGAATACAAAAAAGGGAGGCGTGAGGAGGTCAGGGAAACAAGGAAATGAATGTAAGGTATGGAAAGACTGATGTATTTTTTAAAGTGTTTTTTATCTTTTTTTTGTATTTTGTATTTTTTCTTTTATTTTTACTTTTGTCTTTTTTTTCCTTCTTTTTTAATTCATGTAATTCTTTTTTTTAAAACCTTAATGTCAGGGAACTGATATCGGAGCGAGAGGCGAAGGGGAGGCTCCTAGATGATGCTGGCGAAGGACCCAGCAGCAGGGGGAGAAACAGCTCAGTAGAGGGGGAAGCAAATCAGCGCAAAACCAGGGATAAAGGGGGGCAGATGGGGGAATCGCAGTGGAAGAAATGGAGGCCCTGCACCAGCAACTTAAGATGAACTTACAACTTAAGGAAACTTACAAGAGGCAGGCAGACAAGCACTGCAGGGAAGGGGAGACCATACGGGTGGGGGACCGGGTGTGGTTGTCCACCCAAGGGCTACCTTTCAAAGGGAGCTGCAAGAAGTTGCAGCCCAGACGGCTGGGACCTTTTGAGGTAACACAGCAAGTAAATCCCGTGGCATTTAAGCTCAAGTTGCCTGATAGCATGAAAATACACCCGGTTTTCCACAGGTCCCTGCTCTCACCGCATAGGGAAGGGCGGGGATTCCAGGGGCAAGAGGGAGAAGTCACCACACACCCGCAGGTAGAAGAAAGGGAACACCATCACAGGGCCACGGAAATACTGGACTCAAGGTGGCGAGGGCACCAGGTGGAGTATTTGGTAGCTTGGGAGGGGGAACCCGGGTCCGAAAACACGTGGGTTCCCACGGAAGCCTTCGATGACAGGTATCTGGTGGAGGTATTCCACCGCCGGTTCCCGGACAAACCCAAACCCCTGGAGAGATTCTGGGAGGAGCAATTTGGAATCACAGACGATGAAGAGGTTTTTGAGGGATTTTCTGACTCCGAGGAGGAGGGAGGAGAGGTTTCAGAGGAAGAAGAATCAGACTGGGAGGACCACCCCATTGGCAGGTGTAAGAGCGGGTGGGAAGCGAGTTTCGAATCCACAGAAGATGGTGACAGTTCCTTCCGGGGTTTCCCCGCCTCGTCAGCCGACGAAGGGGACGAAGTTGATCCCACAGGTCGGTCCAGGGGTGGAGAGGGTTCTGGGGGGGAGGTGGATGTCAGGGAACTGACATCGGAGCAAGAGGCAAAGGGGAGGCTCCTAGATGATGCTGGCGAAGGACCCAGCAGCAGGGGGAGAAACAGCTCAGTAGAGGGGGAAGCAAATCAGCGCAACACCAGGGATAAAGGGGGGCAGATGGGGAATCGGAGAGAGGGCTCCAGGACTCTTCACTGGACCTCAGTGAGGAGGGCACAGGTCCTCCGCTACCCACGCCCTCCCTGCGCAGAAGACTCCCGCGCAGTGAGAGGAGGAGGAGACTGGGTGTCAAACAACTTTTATGTTGGAAGAGGTTCAAGAAACGCCCACTGACGGATTCTGCCAGCGACTGAGGCAGCCACGATGAGAAAGGGCTGTGCAGTCAGAAAGGTTTAACAAGGCAAATTAGCCTAGAGAGGCACCAGTTTACGCACGAGTAACTCATACCCACTACACTTAATAAATATCATTTAAAAAAAAATGAAATAAACACTGCACCTCAATGAACTGTGTGTGCAGATGTGATGCTTTACTTCCTGTTCCCCTCAGGAACTTGTGAGAAAATATGAAGCAAGATCAGATTTCCTGACTCTTGTGTATATTTGGTTTGTCTGTGTGTGTTTGCATCTCTCTTTATAGATTTTTGCACACAGCAGCCCATAAAATCCTCCCGCTTTCTTTTTTTACTGAGCTGCTCTCTGCTGGGAGGCATTTGCAGCAAGGAAAAGGGCATATGAGCACTGAGAAGCCTCTCTCTACCCCCATTTCCACTGTTTGGCTTAAAAGGCAGCCATGGGAGGAAGCTTTAAAAGGAAAATTATCCCATGTAAAAAGGTAAAGGCAAAGGACCCCTGGACGGTTAAGTTCAGCAGGACTAAACAGCTTCGGGTGCAACAGGACACCGTGACAAGTGCAAGAGCGCACAGAAACACCATTTACCTTCCCACCACAGCAGTACCTATTTGTCTACTTGCACTGACATGCTTTCAAACTGATAGGCTGGCAGAAGCTGGAACAGAGCAAAGGGAGCTCACTCCGTCATCCGATCGGTAAGCCTAAGAGTCCTGGTGGTTTACACCACAGTGCCTCCTGCATCCCCTCTTTTTACCTTTACCTCCCACCTTTTACCACTCCCTCTTCATAGCTCAGAGATTCAAGAGAGCTGAGAAGTTACTTCATCTCACCCCCTTCTAAAAAAAACCCCCATGGAATGATGAAACACCTCTCTAGAGTACTTAACCTGGTGCTTAAAGTTGATTTGAAATAGTTGGAATATTTATTTTGTAGTTTAAACAGCAGCAATTACTTAACCATCCATTTTATTTTGTTGAACTCTTAATTTAAAATAGGCATTAATGAGGGAAAAGGCTGTCTGCTTTTCCGCCTCCTTGTTGCAGCCTCTCAACGTTTTTTATATCCCTCTGTTTGGGCGTGTGTTATAGAAAGATTATTGCTGGCTGTTCATCCTGTTGGCTGGACACTGCAGCGTTTTATCTTTCCTGCCTCAGACCCTAAAATTTCCGATACCAAGGCCTAACTCCAAAGTCTAGGAAAAGATTTGCTTACCAGAAAGAAGGAAATCAGCGAAGAGACTGTGAACTCGGTGGCAGCTCCCTGGAGCAAGGCAATCAAGATGACCTCAGCATTTAAGGTGTGTTTACAGCTGAAAATTCAGGCTTCTTTCTTCTGATCCCTGTGTTCATATATATGGCCAGTGGTGCCTCTGGTTCCTTGCCGGAAGCCGATATGGTACAGACCACATCCTTTTGTTGTGTGGTGAACCAGCAGGAAAATTTCGAAAGGCAGTATCTCACATGGCTTGAGTTTCCCCCCTCCCATTCCTTAGCCACCCCCTTCATGCATTAGTCATTTTCCATAAATGATGTCTGCCTATCTACCCTAGGAAACATTCTACTTCATTCATGCTGATAACTCTGTTTCGCCAGGCCTACGCAGACAACTAAGAAAATATCCTTCCACAATACAGTGGTACCTCTGGTTACGTACTTAATTTGTTCCAGAGGTCCTTTCTTAACCTGAAACTGTTCTTAACTTGAAGCACCTCTTTAGCTAATGGGGCCTCCTGCTGCCGCCGCCGCGTGATTTCTGTTCTCAACCTGAAGCAAAGTTCTTAACCCGAGGTACTATTTCTGGGTTAGCGGAGTCTGTAACCTGAAGCGTATGTAACCCGAGGTACCACTGTAGTTCATTGGCTTTTAGTGTGTGGTTTTATGTTTTTATTGTTGTAAACTGTATTGATACATTTTAATGACATAACAGTACATACATATTTATATAATTAATTAATTGACTGATTGATTAATTATATAAAATCCCCAGAGGGCAGGAGGGAGCAGCAAACCCCTTGAGTTGTTGATTTGCTGCAGGGACAATTTATAAGTTGGTGAGGGTTTCTTTGTGATAGGCTGTTCTTATCAAGGGAGATGGGAATGAGATATTGGGAAAGGAATGACCGAAACCCATGGAGTTGGACTTGCCAGGCAAGTTCAGCAGGAATTTATTTTAGTCTTAATGAAACTATTTTTTATTCAACATTTCCTTATGCAATACCTTACTCTGGAAAAACAGGGTCATAGATCGTGAGCTATGGATGAGGAGGGAATCGGTTCCAGCTCTCATTTAAAGGGCAACATATCTAATCTGCACTTTCTGAAACAACGTATAAACCAATACTGTACACAAAATTGTGCATACTAGGGAAAACTGCTCTGCAAAATTGTGCATATTAGGGGAAATTCCATAAAAGAACATGTATATTAGGAAAAGAATTGCACTAGAATGCTTATGAACTTTCATGGGTTTAAAATAATAATTTCAAACTTATGTAGAAATGTGGAGAACTGAATTTAAGATTAGAAAAATGAGAAGCTGAGAGAAACTGATCGATTTGCCCATCCCTATGAAGGCTTCTTCTCTTCACTCTGTGTACTTCCATGAGCAGGAAAGAGGTGATGAAACCGGAGAAAAACCTCAACAGAAAAACACAAATCCTCTTCCACTTAATTCACATTTCCCAAAACAACTCATGAAATGAAACTTGTCTCTCCTTCCAAATTCACTCTTTTCCAATGCAGTTCTCCAACCAAATAACATGTACTAAAATGTGTATATCAGGGGAAAGTGTGCATAAGGACTGTTGGGCAAAAAGATACCTGCATTGCAGGGGGGTTGGACTAGATGATCCTCGTGGTCCCTTCCAGCTCTGCAATTCTATGATATTGGTGAAAATGACACAGAAAAATATATTCTAGTAATTATTCAGGCCCATTAATTTCAATGGGTCTACTATGAGTAAGACTTACTTGGACAGAATCCTGAGTATATTCGACAAAACTGTGTTAACAAATGTATATATGGAGAAACATGGACTAAAATGCTGACAAGTTTTCAGGAGGACTTTTTATTTTATGATTCTTTTTTTGATGCTGAGAGAATTAGATTCCAAGCTTGCAAAACTGTGAAAATGACAGAGTCATCCATCCCTAGTAGACCCAGACATGCAGTCTGAGCTGATGTAAAGCAGCCTCTTTGTTCCTCTGGGAACCCTTCTGAGGTGTTGTCAAGAGTTTCAACTGATTGACAGTTGATTCAAATTCCCATTTGCAATTCCTCACCAGTTAACCCAGGGTGTTAGCAAACAAGGACGCCTTGATTGCTAAATAATATATTTACTCAAGTGGGTGGGGGTGGATAGATTGCTTACAGAGGGAGAAATGAGAACATGTGAAGGTGTCTATTGCTTACACAGAGAGAAATGAGAACGCATGAAGGCAGAAGAGTGTGGCAGATTCATGCGTAGAGCTGCTTGATCTTCTGCACTGACTTCTTCCACCAGTCTGTCCAGTGCTGGGCCTTCATTAGAAGGGCTGTCTTCTCCTTTTTAATCCTGGCAAATTCCACCTCCAACAGTTCCTTGAATCCCTGTGTGAGCAACACAACCCCAGAAAATGCAAAATAAGGACCAGAGAAATCCATATTTGCCTTTGGAAGCCTTGAAAGTCGCCACTGGAGAGGGAGTGGGGGAAACTGCATGGGAGGGGTGTTTCTGGGACAAAGGTGAAACAGTCAGGTTCCCTTGGCATCTTTACTATTGGATGCTGGGTGTTGTTTATGCAGTCTTGTTATATGTATAGTACTGAAATGTGTTTTTGGTATGTTGTCATGTTTGCTGTTGTGGTGTCTTGTTATGCTATTCTGTAAGCTGCTTTAATAACGCTTGAAGAGTGGCATGATGTCAAGGTCAGTAAGGCAAGACACTGGTGAGTATGGCCTGGGGGAAGCAGGGCTGGAGTCTGACTCGGGAGAAGGGGGCAGTAGTCTGTGGTGACCCGTACTAGCCAGGATGCAAGAATTAGAGGCAGGGGAAGCTTTAGAGCTGGAGGAAGAGGCAGCCCAGGAAAGTGAAAGGTTGGGTGCTTCCCCTCCCTCCCCTGCACCACTGCCTCCCAGAACCAGGAGAGAACTGAAGCAGGAAGAGCAAAAGCAGCTTCCACACAGGTGTGGTCTCCAGCTACATGTGCACAGCCCATCAAGGGAAGGTACATAAACTGGGGGGGGGGGGGAGTGTTCTGCAGATGCTGCAACTGCTCCATTGAGCACAAAACCTGGGAATAGCTGCCCAGATGCTAGACTGGTGTGCATAGGTCTCCAGAGCTGTAGAAGCAACTGTTATTGTTATCTATGACAATAAATAAAGAATTAACTCTTTGTCATGTGCATTCCTTTGGCTGGGAAATGTCCTTGCCACATGCAAATAAAAGGAAGGAAGGAAGGAATCTATCTTTCTGTACTCACACCTAGGGTGACTGAAGGATGGAGTTTAAAAAAACACAAAACTCCCCCTAATTTCCATTAATGATTATGCACTCAGATTCCAGAGATGGAGCCCACTCAAGAGTTGTTGGCATCTATCTGTCTCAAGAGACAATAGAGCGCACCCCCAGGGTTGAAGTCAAACCACTGAAGAATTACAGCACCTGCTGTGGCCACAGAGACCAGTAACTCATAACTGCTGCCTCCTCCATTGTTTTTGCTGTGTTAGCAGCACCAAAATCACCTATCCTGAGCACAAGCCTAGGCAGTGTGTATGGAGGTCCTGAGCTGCCCAGATGACAAGACCCCCCTCTTGGCCTAGCTGATGTGGTCCAAAGGACAGCAGACGAATATATTTGATACCAGCTTGGGGGCAGGAGTTTCCAGAAGGAGGTGTATAAGGCGTCATCTGACCGTCTTAGGGACTTCACTCTGGATTTGTGTAGGGTTTACTCCTTAGCCTTTTCTTCTCCTAAACATGTTCCGCAAGGCAATGGGTTCACATTCTTCCTTGGGATTTATTCCCAAAGCCTTTTACACAAATGGGTACATGCAACTACCGATTTGCACGGTGGTTACATTCCTGACCCCCACCTGCTCTGTCTCATTCTGCCACTGCCCCATTCTTCCACCTTTTCCGACCACTTCCAGGTTGCTGTGCTATGAGTGCGCAGTCGTGCATCAATTAGACACACATAAATTGGTTGTTGTCTGTATAGTCGCAAGGCAGCAGAAGTTTAGGATCAGACTTTTCCTTCTCCAAGATGAGCAACCTTCCCAGGTTGACAAGCCTCATCTGCCCCTCACTTTTCTCTACAGTACATGCAGAAACCGCCTTCTTGACCATTGGACCCATTATTGGTCTTGTCCGCTCAATCCACCAGCCTGCCTTCACATGCAGGGGAGGTTCCTAACTCCTAACTCAGGGTCTGAGATCCATTGGCTACTCGCACTTAGTTTAGCTAGCCAATTGAAGCTGTTTACTGGTGTGTAGCTGCTATCTTGCGGCTTTACTCTTTTGTGCAGCCATTAACTGAAATAAATGGATCTTGGTTATGCTCATTAACTTCAGTGCATCAATTCTGATTAGGACTGAGTGGGAGACAACCCTAGGCATTATGTTTCTGGATTAATGCAGTGTATACACACATACACCTGAAGGGAGCCCTGTTTAGGGAAGTTTTTAATGTTTGAAGTTTTATCCTGTTTAATATTCTGTTGGGAAGCGCCCAGTGGCTGAGGAAACCCAACCAGATGGGCGGGGTATAAATAAAAAATAATTATCGGCGGCAGCAGGAGGCTGCATTAGCTAAAGTGGTGCTTCAGGTTAAGAACAGTTTCAGGTTAAGAACGGACCTTCAGAACGAATTAAGTACTTAACCCGAGGTACCACTGTATTATATTATACTGTGCGGATAGTCTCCAAAACTGGGAGAACTGTTCTTGGATGGAACACAAGGATAGAATGGTGAAGTTATTCTTTAATTACACCAGAAAGAGACTTGGAAGGGGCAGGCAGTGCAAGCTTTTGAACACCAGAGTTATGTGCTGGCTATAGGCTGTCCCAATCAACAGTCTCTAGTTGCAGCATTTTGCTGGAGCCTCTGAACCAGGCTGAAGGGTAGCACATTTACTTAACTGATGTTCATTGAATATTTTTAAACTCCTTTTACATTTTGTATTCATGCTTTTATACTTGTAAGTCACTTTGAGACATTTTTTGCAGTAAGTAACAAACAAAAGTAATTAATAATTCCAACTTCGACCTTTCATGAAATGCTTTTGCATGGAATCCTACCCCACATTAGCAACTGTTTTTCCTATCAGCTGCTGAGGCCACAGCATTTTCCCCACAGTTCCTTACCACATAAACAGCATCCCTTTTTTCCACTGCTGCCATGTGACCCAGGGTGGTCTTGGATGTCGTCAGTGAGGTGGTTTCTCGACAGATGATCTGGTTTGGAAAACCCACCAGGGTAGTTCTTGGGATTCCAGGCCAGGTCCTAAACAAACAAACATTCAATCAATCAATCAATCAATCAATCAATCAAATAACACACACAGAACCCTCCCAAATTGAAATATCAACAACCTCAGATATGCAGATGACACAACCTTGATGGCAGAAAGTGAGGAGGAATTAAATAACCTTTTATTGAGGGTGAAAGAGGAGAGCGCAAAATATAGTCTGAAGCTCAACATCAAAAAAACGAAGATCATGGCCACTGGTCCCATCACCTTCCGGCAAATAGAAGGGGAAGAAATTGAGGAAGTGAGAGAGTTTACTTTCTTGGGCTCCATGATCACTGCAGATGGTGACAGCAGCCACAAAATTAAAAGACGCCTGCTTCTTGGGAGAAAAGCAATGACAAACCTAGACAGCATCTTAAAAAGTAGAGACATCACCTTGCCAACAAAGGTCCGTATAGCAAAAGCTATGGTTTTCCTAGTAGTGATGTATGGAAGTGAAAGCTGGACCATAAAGAAGGCTGATCGCCGAAGAATTGATGCTTTTGAATTATGGTGCTGGAGGAGACTCTTGAGAGTCCCATGGACTGCAAGAAGATCAAACCTATCCATTCTTAAGGAAATCAGCCCTGAGTGCTCACTGGAAGGACAGATCCTGAAGCTGAGGCTCCAATACTTTGGCCACTTCATGAGAAGAGAAGACTCCCTGGAAAAGACCCTGATGCTGGGAAATATTGAGGGCAGAAGGAGAAGGGGACGGCAGAGGACGAGATGGTTGGATAGTGTTCTCGAAGCTACCAGCATGAGTTTGACCAAACTGCAGGAAACAGTGGAAGACAGGAGTGCCTGGCGTGCTCTGGTCCATGGGGTCACGAAGAGTCGGACACGACTAAACAACAACAACAAACAAGGACAAGGAGGGCTAGCCATAAAATTTTGCAGCATTATCCTCATTGCCCGTTACTCCTGTTCAGGGTTCATGCCAGTTTGCCTTATCCCCATCCTGGTTCCTATAAGTAGAAGATTCCTTCCTCACCCATCCTGCCCCCAGTTTTCCTTTCTTTTTTCCAGTTAACACTCAATAGCATGTGGCTGAGCGTGCTCAGTCCTTTTGGGGAAGGGGCCACAGCTAAGCAGCAGAGAATCTGCTTTGCACTCAGAAGGTCCTGGATCCAATCCCCAACAGTAGGACTGGGAAAGAATCCCTGCCTGAATCCATGGAGAGCTGTTGCCAGTCAATGTAGACAACAATGAGCTAGAGAGGGATCAATGGCCTAATTTAATATAAGGCAGCTTCCCATGTTTCCTATTCCTCAGCTTTGGTTTCCCCCCTCCATTTTATTTTCTGCCGGTTCTGGAGTTCTCTTAAAGAGGTTGATAGCATCCCTGTTGCTTTCCAATGACCCTATTTTGGCTCCGTTCCTATGGGCACTTACCACCCGAGTTCACTATCAGAGGGACTGTGTTTAGGGACTGTCTCTTTCCCACCCTCACAGCTGTCTCATAGAACCATAGAATTGTAGAGTTGGAAGGCACCCTGAGGGTCATCTAGTTCAATCCTGATAATGTTAATATCCATTAACATTAAAAGAACATGGTAGGGATGTAGAGATTCAAAAACAGTTTGCCCAGAGGTGTACCTCGGATCCCTTGCACCCTTGACAAAGAGATGCATTGGTGCCCCTACCCCACCCCTTGCAGGGCAGTGGAGCTTGCAGAAGAGTGGGCAGGCTCCTAGCTACTCCTAGGCAGACTGGAGAGGTACAATTTTGTGCCCCCCTGGTCCGGCGCCCTTGGTGTGGGCCAACCTGGCCAATCCCTAGATACACCCCTGACTGTACCCCCACATAGTGTGGGAAGTTAGTTGCATGTCTGCATTTAACTTACAGCTGAATTAGGGGCAGGCAGCCACTTTGTGGTAGGCCAGATCCAAAAGGGGCCACTCCTCCAGATTGGTGAAGCCAGTTCTAGCAGGTGATTTAAAATACGGCAGCGGAGGTTGGATGGCCATCTGTCAGGGTTTCATTAGTTGAGAATCCTGCATTGCAGTGAGTTGGACTAGATGACTTTTGTGATTCCTTCCAACTGCACAGTTCTGTGATTCTATTTCTGAAGAATTATGACACACCTGGTGTGCATCACCTGTTACTTTTCATTGCCTTGCGGTATAGTTGCAATTAATCTCTTCGCATCTACCTGGCAGCAGTAAATGACAGCCAGTCTCCTGCTTTCAACAGAAAAAACTGGACGTGCCCTCCTGGTTATTCCTTTGCAGTTATGGCTTTATCTGCCCTATGTTTCACATATGACATCTTACCTGCCACACCCATGACAAAGACATGGCCAGGCATGAGGAGAATGGTTTAGCAGACCAAATCAGGAACACTGGCAGGCCTAATTTAGCCTGCGGTGCCAGAGGCTCTGCACACCTGTGCTAAGAGCTGCCATTCTGACATGGCCAGGCATGGGGAGAATGGTTTAGCAGGCCAAACCAGGAACACTGGCAGGCCTAATTTAGCCTGCGGTGCCAGAGCTGCCATTCTGTAAGCACTCTTGAACTGCAGATGCTGGCGACTCAGTACGGGACTACAAAGCAAATTAACCCAAGATAAATTCTACTGCATGGATGGATTGCCTGCAAACTCCCCCATCAGATGGCTTCAAAATGTTACCTGCTTCCCCGCTCAGCCACCAGCTTGTATTCTTCTCTTTCTAAGGAAAGGCCGGCTTTCTTGCGACGGATCAAGGTACAGGTCTTTTCCCGGGAGACTTCCACCTCTGGCACAGGAGAAAGGCCACTGTTATTGAATATTTCTGATGGTACCAAGGTAGATATATATTGTCGAAAGAATTGGTCTTGTATATGATCTTGAATAATAATTGCAACTTAATGGAAAACAGTCCAATATCTTACACTGGAAACTTGGTACCTCTTGCTTTGGAATATAGCTGTAATGGAGAAAATCACACAAAAAGGACTAGAGCCTGCAGACATTTTTAATTATATGTACTGGCATTCTTTCATTACATATACAGTGGTACCTCAGGTTAAGTACTTAATTCGTTCCGGAGGTCTGTTCTTAACCTGAAACTGTTCTTAACCTGAAGCACCACTTTAGCTAATGGGGCCTCCTGCTGCCACTGCGCCGCCGGAGTACAATTTCTGTTCTCATCCTAAAGCAAAATTCTTAACCTGAGGTACTATTTCTGGGTTAGTGGAGTCTGTAACCTGAAGCGTATGTAACCCGAGGTACCACTGTACAGCAGAACTATCACTGTCAAGATAACCCTTGTCACAAGCCTGACAGATATGGAACAATACTTGATAATCTAGTAACGCTAATATTCTTTACTTGGACTTTTGTTATTTTAATCCATGTAAAACTATACTCATTCAATGGGCCTATTTTAATAGTTTTGTTTCTCATCTGTTGTTATAACTGTTTAATATACATTATAAAATGAAATAAAAAGCTTTTACAAAAAACAAAAAACAAAATTAACACCAGCAAGATAGGAGTCAGCTTCTAATGTAAGAATGGGGGATAAAACTCAGCGCAGTCTGCATTTTAATGCAAACTCTGTCTGATCTGCACCTCCCAAACAATATGCAAACTGAAACAGCAATCTTTCCAAATTCACACTCTCTTTTGCTAAATTTTCCAATGCAATTCTCCACTCCCTCCACAAAATGTGTAGGAAAATGAGTTTAAATTTGGGGAAAGGATGTGTCTAAAAATACCTGTATGTATGAAGACATCACACATAAGTGAATTTCCATAAGGGAAAAACTGCTTGTAAAAATGTGACTTAATAGGGAAAAAAATGTACTAAAAGACAGATGAATTTCCACAACTACTTTGTTTTTTTAAAGATTAACTGCAAAGTTATGATGGGTGGTAAACTGAGCTTAAGACTGGGGGAGAGAGAAATTGAAAGTGAAATTGACACAAGTTGTCACTTTAGGGTTTCATTCTCTCACAGCAAGTCCACTTCCTGTGTTTTGCTTCCTCACAAGTTTCCTCCTCTGTGCCCTTGAGAAGAACATGCAAAACACACTGGCTGCGCTTACTTATTTGCCTACTGTATTGATACAATGCCCTCCTCCCAAGGCTGTTCAGAACAGCTAACAGTGTAAAATGCTAAAGTTAAAGGTTACTGCATAAAGAAAATGAGGATGGCAGTCAGAGGGCTAACTTACAACCTCTCTCCCAACATGCTAGAATTGTGCTTGCGGTGAATTTTTGTTATGTTCATGTACATATATGAGAGAGCATTCAAATGTGATATCCCCACCATCTGTATGCAGTGTTATAGTCCACTTTGCCACCTTCCTCTGCTGCACAAGTAAGCTCTCCTTCTGTCAGGAAACCATGGCAGAATTCACATTCCCCTGGACGTACTTCCCTGCTGCACATCGTCAACGGTGAGGCTGGCATCCATCTCCACAAGCATCTTTTCCGTGGTGGCGGCCAGGCTGGAGACAAATCTCTGGGTGCAGTTGATGACACAGTCCTGTTGGGGAACAACAAGTGGCACAGTGTATGTTGTGTGGAGGTAAAAATCTACAAGGGCTTCTCTTTCAGTTGGGGTTCTGACTGCCTTCTAGACTCAGACTGGGTCTGGCTTCCTGGCCTGGATGCTCTCACTAGGTCAGCTTCTCAGTCTGATCTGGGGGTAGGGATGGGACAGGAGGAAAGTGTTTCAGGGGACTACCCTTTATCAAGGGCAAGACTTCAGTTTGTCATCAGTTGTGACTTTAAGAACTGGAGCTTGAGCTTGTTTTCCCCTCCTCCCTCCTCTTCCTTTTCTCATGCATGCCATGCCTTTTTTACCCTGTGAACCAGAGGATTGCGAGCCACTGCCAAGCATTGTAAGCAGTACTCGGCTACATGGACCAATGGTCTTACACAACATACGGCAGCTTCCTATGTTCTTTAAAGTCTGGTGGATAAAAGATAAAAAGAGGCCAACCCAAGGAAGCAGCCCGTCCCTTGAACTGCAGACTGTTCTGGTCCCAGTAGTTGATGACAAGAGTACCGGACCCACAAGTAAAAATGTCTGGATAAGTGAAGCTCCATCATTCCATACCTTAAATGATTTCATCTCTGCACTGAACTCTAAAGAGGTGGCAAATCTGAAAGAAAAAGGTACCTCTTGCTGCTTGGTGGATAGACGGATCCCTTTGGCCTGCTCCTTCTGCCTTTCCTCCTCCTCTTGGCACAGAGCCTCCAGCTGGGGCAGATTGTCAGGGTGGCCCAGACTCGGTCGCAGCTTGTGCTTGTTCTTCTCCTTTAATTGAACAGTCAAAGGGCGACATGCGCTCAGTTTTCATTAGAACAGCAGTGCGAACTGAGCTACGTGCATGCAAATTACATTGTGATTATGCTATTCTGCCCTGTTTATGTCAACGGAAAGGACATTGGTATTCTGAACCAATGGATTCAAAAGATTATGACTAAACTGTAGGAATAACTTTTTTATGGTGAGAGCTGTTTGACGGTAGAACAGAAGCCTTTGGAATGTGGTGGACTCTCCTTGGAGGTTTCTAAGCAGAGGCTGGATGGCCACCTGTCTTGGATCCTTTAGCTGAGATTCCTGCATTTCAGGGGGTTGGACTAGATGAAACTCTACAATTCTATGATTCTATGAAATGTAACACAAATGCAGATTGGGGGTGGGGGAAGAGCAAAATCAGTGACACATTGTTTGTGGGATGAAAGTAACAGCAGCAAATACTAATCATATTCATTTATAATTTCATTTGTATTTCCACTTAAAAAAAAAAAAGATGCTCAAACCATCTTACAACAGGAAGATATTTCAAATTCAAACGGTGCAAAAATGAATTTCAGAATTAACACAATAAAATGGCGACACAATAGGCCAGTGTAAAAGATACAGATTCAAGGGCACTCCTTGCAGTGAACATTTCTGTCCCTTTGAATATTAATGGACTGGCTGGATGCAGAGGCGCGGTGGGAGGCACCAGCTAGGGAACCCCCAAGGGAACCCCCAGGGGAAGAAGACTCAGAGACAGGGGATTGATGGTGGGATGATGATGAGTGGTCAGAGGGAGAAGAGGAAGCAGATTGGTAGAAGGACATGTTGGAAGCAGAAGAGGTAACAGGGTTTAGTGAGCAGGAACAGTCTGTGGTAGAGAGCAGTCCAGGCTCAGAGGCAGCAGCAGAGGGGGAGGTGTCAAGAGGCAGAGTGGAGGCAGACTGCTGAAGATGCCAGGGAAGCTCTGTCTCCTGCTGTGACCAGCTCCCCTCCCCACTGGTCTCCCAGAACACACAGAGAAATGAAGATGGTGGAGTGGAGCAAAGAGACAAGACAAAGGAGCCCTAGGCTGCTGGGGAAGGAACCAGTGGAAGAGCCTTAGAGAGTGGTAGCAAGCACCTTCAGTCCTCACATCTGCCTCACTGGGGCAAGACCTACTGGGAAGAGTTGCTTTGATCACTAGGCCTGTGCTGCTTCGGTTTCTTTGAATAAAGAGTTAAATACATTGACACCTGGGTGTTTTTTTATTGCTCACTTACTCCTGTCTCTGGCTACTGAAGGGGCAGGGTTTATTGAGTATTTGGCTCCTGTGCTTATTTCCTATCATTCCTATAACAACCTTCAAATCAGATTTGTGACTTTTGTTCTCTCAAAATTTCTGGATACTGTGTGGCCTACCTTTTGACCGATCTGAACAAATTATGAACAGAGACTGTGCCTAGATTTCTCTTGTTGGCTGCAAAAATGTGAAAGGAAATCTTTTCACAATTAAAGCCTATTCCGTCTGGGTGCTGTTCTCACGTTACAGCAGTGGTTCCCAAAGTGGTACCGCCTCCCCCCAAGGGGGTGGGATTACCTAGGAGGGACACTAAGAAGCAAGGGGGCAGCAGTACTGCCCACTTTGGGAACGACTAATATAAATATAATAGAATTGAACTAAAAATGTTACACGTCTTGGCAAAGGCAAAAGGGAGCGTGACAGTTTCACCTTGGTCCCAGAATCACCTCTCCCGTGATGTTGCTCACAGTTCCTCGCCTGCAGCAGCTTGCAAGGATGTGGGCCAGAGAAACCAGTGGTGCTAGTTTCTGTTCCCATTTTTGTTGGAATTCTCCTATGATGTGAGGTGCAAGGGCTGCTGAAGGTGTTTTCCTGCCTTAAGACTGAGGGGCCAGGAGGAGGAAGGAATAGGGTGGTGCCTTCCAGGATGCTCACACAACCTACTTTTGCAATGTCCCATTTCTGCATCTGTTCCTGTAGGTTGTGCCGTATCTGCTCCATGGAATCCATGAAGAGCTGCTCGTGATCTTGGTGGAGTTTGCCAATAACCATCTGAACAATGTGAGGGAGCTGTTCCTCAAAGCTCTTCAGCTGATCCCGGAACTCTGTAAGGTTTGGGGGAAAGGGAAAAGAAACAGCGCTATTTCCCGGCAAGCTAAGGAATTAACTCTCTCATAAGGCAGTGGACTCTCCTTTGTTGGAGGTTATTAAACAGAGGTTGGATGGCCACCTGTCAGGAATTCTTTAGCTGTGATTCCTTCATTGCAGGTGGTTGGATGAGGTGACCCTTGTGGGGGTGCGCACGTTCCTTTCAACTCTAGAATTCTATAGGACTTCCCCACTGGAGAAATGGGTAAAAGATTGCAGCCCAAACTTACCAGAAATGCAGGCTACACGATACTCGTCTACCTGCAGTAAATACATCAGTAGCTTTTGCCCCAACACGTCAACACACAAATCATAGGTTTCTTGCAAATATTCTGGCCGAGTGATCTGATGCTTTTCCTTTTTGTAGAATTCCTTTGGAACATGGAACAGGATAGAAAAAAGAGCTGGATGAAGATTCTGAGCCCTGGGGCAACAGAAGAGGGCAACAGAGATGCAAGGACAGCCTTGTTGGGTCTATACTGGCTAGGCAAGGGGGTTGATATTGTCCGCCCATCCTGTCCAACCCCAGGCTGATGGGACTGTGCTGGCATGAAACTAGGGATTTAAAAGGGTCTGGCTGTGGCAGAGAAGCTTTGGCGATACAGTGTGAAAAATTTAATCAGGAGCTAAGGGTATGATATATAAATGGCATGGGCATGTACAGAATGCAACCCCTTGCCAATGAGGAACCTCAGCATTTAATTCATTTTTTATGTTTTACGATTCCTAGTAATGGTGACTGATGATGAGTAAATCTTGATATGCTGTTATTTCATGCCTCTTAGTTAAATAAGAATTTGGGTTGAGGCTGATAACACCTTTATGAGCACATAAAGCTCATAAAGCTTTAGGGGTTGGTGAACTAAGAAGTTTGGCGGCCCTGATCTGGACCAGCATCCGAGGTCACACCCTTAGCAGTGGAAGGCAGCTCACAACCACTGTCTTTGCTGCTGACAGTGGATGTCGAGTCATTATGATGCACTGTGAAAAGGGAAAGTGGCTTTTGCCACAAGAACATGGGGATTGCCTTGGGGGCTACCAGGTGCTTGTGGTGGTGGTCTATGGCCACTTCTCTCACCACAATCATCCATGTCTGTGTCCTGGAATGACTCAACATCCAGGGCATTTCTTGAGAAAAAACTGGCAGCAATAAACTGCTTACTGCCCAAGGAAGCCTCTTAGGAGCCACAATAAACATATTTGTGGGACTGGGGAGCAGGGTTTTGGGACTTTGCAAAAGGTCCCTTCGACCCTAGAAAGGGCCCTGGCTGACAAACCTGATTTTTCCTGCATTTTCTTTTTAAGGTCTATTTCAACACAGTTCAAACCCTGCAAAGGCTTAGGTTGGGAACCTCCTTCCTGACAAACCCAGCCTCTATGCACTCTCAAACATTGAGGAAGCCATCAGATGGAAAGGAAATAGGAGCCAGGGACCCTCTGTTGTGCTTGAGAGACCCCCCCCCCTCCAGCTAACAACTGCAGGCACTGGGGACACCAGAAGGAAAGGAAGTAGCAGTCCTTCTGTTTGTGTTTAGATTCAGGCCCAATAGTTGTTGGATTACTATCTGCTGGATTCTGGAACTATGACATAGTGCCTGAGTTTGCTTTGCTCCTCCTCCCTCCCAATCCTTCCCCCCCCCTTTTTTTTTATTGCTGTACTATTGTATTACTGGTCATTGTAAGCTGGCCTGGGGTCTTTTTTTTTCAGCAGAAGAGCAGGGTGAATATGTTTTAAATAAGTACAGCTGACTCAGCTTATGCTGGGGTTACATTCTGGGGACAGCACATAATGTCAAAATCGCATATAGTCAAAACACATTGGGTTCAATGGCAGGTGGGATCGCCAAACTCTTTGTTTCCTGGATGCCTGCCTACTTTCAATTTAAAAAGTAAAAAAATAAAAGGTCAAGCACGTAAAACTGAATGCGCACAAGTTAAATATATGTAAGTTGTGAGTTACCTGCAATATTGATTCCCTTGCCCTACTAGCCCAGAAAGATTTGCCTCTTGGCCCTGCTCACAACTCCGCATCATTTGTCAACAATGGTGGAGGCAGAACATGATGGCACCAGGATGCAAAAGAAGTGTTGCTATATATTATTGCTAGAAAGGGGGAGGATTCTCCTAACAGCTGGTTCTGCTCTGAAGCTGCATTACCAGGATCATTAAAAAGGAAAAAAGGAAATAAATCCAGAACTAGCCATAGCAGAAGTATCCTTACCTCTGCAGAATTCATAATAATATCAAAGTTGTCCCACAGGATGCTGAAGATAATTCCTTTCAAATGTTCAGAACTAAAGGGGGGAAAAGGGTTTAAAGGAGGTGCCTAGGAGTAGATTTAATAATATTTACAGTACTACCATTATCAGTACATTGCATGTGGCTCAGTCAATTCCATTTGGACAGAATCATCTCCAGTGTTCTGCTCTGAGATGTGGCCTTAGTAAGGCAAGGCCTCATCTGCACCCTGGACATCTCCATGCAGGGCTCAGGCTGGTAACTCCATAAAAGAAGAGCTCAGATGTTGTTTCAGCGCCCATCTTCCTCAGACTGAGCCTTAAATAGGAGCTGGAGCTGTCATAGCTAATAGCTCTGGCTTTGGTGGGAGGAGCCTCTTCATTTAAAGGGGCCCAGCCAGCTTTAGCAGACATCCGCTCTGACAAAGCAGGGGAGACTGTGGTTTCACTAGGGCTTCTGAGATGGATTCAGAGGAGGGCAATGCAGAGAGATACCCGCAAAATGGGCTGCTCTTGAGTCAGTGCTTTGGTTCAGTATATACCTCTTGGGCTGGCACTGAGTGCAATTCAGCCTCCTAGTCTGAATCTATTGTTTCGTTCCTTGAAGAAGGGAAGTATTCCCCTGAGGTCAGGACACTCTCCTTTGCCAACTCAGAGATGGAGGAGAAAAAGGGAAGCCGTGCTATTCCATTGGCCATCCTAAGAGACCCATAACCCTCTGGCTCTTCCTCAACTTACCCACCAGGCAACCTGAATCTGTTACCATCCCATCTGGCCATTATAACTGCTGTAACTTTACTAACCGGTGTCTGAGTTCCTTTGCTTTCCTTTTTCCCTCCTTTTGCCCTTTTCCTTTAATGTGCTTTCTTTTAATGTTTAAATATGGAGGCAGGGACTGCTTTGCTTTAGTGACCTTGTACAGTGGTACCTCGGGTTACAGACGCTTCAGGTTGCAGACTCCGCTAACCCAGAAATAGTACCTCAGGTTAAGAACTTTGCTTCAGGATGAGAACAGAAATTGTGCGGCGGCAGCGCAGTAGCAGTGGGAGGCCCCATTAGCTAAAGTGGTACCTCAGGTTAAGAACAGTTTCAGGTTAAGAACGAATTAAGTTCTTAACCCGAGGTACCACTGTAAGTCACCTGAAGGAGCCTCTTCAGCTGAAGAACAGACTAACAAAGCTTATCAAAGCATAAATCTTAACCATGGGGCTTACTCATTGTCTTTCGGCTTGTCTCCAAAGATCTGTATCTTCCTCTCAATCCGAGTGGTTTTTGTATATCTCTGTATGGAGCTGACACTGTTCTCGAAAAGAAAGGATTTAGAGCAGGGTGGTGGTGGTTGCTTCTCTGTTTCTTCCAGAAGTTGGTTAGTCACCCCACCCCAATATCACAGAGATATAATCACTGATTATAAATAAATATAAATAAATAAGTATTGGCAAGCCACCATGAAGTCCTAGCTGCAGCCATGTGAACACAAGCAGAGCTCTTACTGGATGAGACACAAGTCCATCTGGGCTAGCCTTTCCTAAGCTGGTGCGCTCCATATGCTTTGGAATTCAGCTCCCAATCCACTCTAGTCATTTCAGTTGCAGCCTTGGCTGACAACTCTTTTCAGCCACAGGTAAAAACTTGGGGTGGTATCCAGTGCTAGCCCTGTTGTATCAGGCCCATCTAACCCAGCATCCTGTTCTCACAGTGGCCAACTAGATGCCTGTGGGAAACTGGTATTCAGAATCACTGTTGCCTCTGACCATGAAGGCGGGGCATAGCCATCGTGGCCAATAGCCATTGATAGTCTTATCCTCTATGAATCTATTTAATCCTTTTTCTGAAGCCATTTAAGGTGGTGGCCACCACCGCCACTACTGGGAGTGAGTTCCATAGTTATAACTATGCCCTGCTATGTCCTGAATCTGCTGGCACTCAGCTTTGTTGGATGTCCATGAGTTCTGGTGTTATGAAAAAGAGACAATATTTTTTTCTCTATTCACTTTTTTCATGCCATGGAGTAGATCCATTCAAATCTAACTTAGGTTCATTAATTTCAGTGGGTCTATTCTAAGACTTAGTTGCATAAAACTGTTTACCTTCCCTGCCCCCAGCTCCCTCACCTTCTCATGTCATTTGCATATCACAAAAATAGCATAATAAATTTGCAGCAATATCTACAACATATAATTCACCATTAGTAGTTAATGTATAAGTTCTTGGTTTGTGAATTGGTTTAAACAAAAACAAAGGAGTAACAGGACAGAACAGAGTTAACAAATAACATTCAACATTGTATAGCCAGGAGCTCTCATGGTTGTGCTTAGATTAAGTCTGAGTAATAGTCATTTTTCCTCTTATGTTACCAATGAAGCAATATAAAGTGCTGGTCTATTGATGAACATGGGAGATGGGTTCAAAATAAATATAATAATTTAATTTGGGTCTTTCGCAGAACTTTTGCCACTTTGGTATCTGGTTAAGTGGGATCGAAGTGGGTTAGTGATTGGAATAGAAACAACAATTTTGGTAGAATCATCATTTTTACCATTGCTAATTTGTCCAGGAGAGTAAAATGGGTTTTGCTCTCTTTTTTGCAAAATTCTGAAGAACTGTCTGCCATACAAGAGGATATTTTGTCAATACAGTCTGTTAAGGTTACTTGTTATAATTATTCCTAAATAGCTAAGCTTTGTGTGACAGAGTCTAATGCCTGTGAGTTCTGTGAAAGCTTTTTGGATGTTGGGTGGTACATTGAAGCATAAAGCTTCAGATTTTGAAATTTTAACCTGACTGTGTTGCCAAGTTGTGAAGCGCTCCCATGTACTGCTGCTCCCATTTTCAACAGGTCAGGTGTCATTACCACTAAATTGTCAGTGAATAATCCTATTTGAGGCTGATTTATTTGGGTGTGTTAAAAAACAACATTGAAGTGTCTGTGAGTTATTCTTGAAAAATGTCCTTTCCAAGTGTGTGTCAGTGGGGATGGGGTACGGTTGGAAGGGGAGGGGGAGAAGCCACTGAAACAGAAGGAGGGGGCAATTTCCTTGTTTTCCTCACCTTCCTGACATCCGCTTGCCAATGGAACTAGATTTCCGTGCAGACGTGAGAGATATGTTGGTTTGAGCAAGCTGGGTGCTTTCGCGATGGGAGGCTCCACCCGAGAATGCCGGAGAAAATGGTTTTGGCATAAGCTCTAAGAAAAGATGGAAGAGGGCATTAAGTGGGTGGGGACAGCTCAGAATGTCAATGGCTTCCAGTGCTTCCTGGGGCCCCAAACATCAGGAAAGAGAGAGCTCCACCTTTCATATCAGGCCCACTACTCTCACTTTGCACAGATAATTTAGAGGCAATGTTTCCATGCAACATCACTTCTGAATTGAACGAGAGCAGCGGGGTGGGTCAGCAGACTTTGTCTTAGCCAAGATCCTCACCAAATCCTCAAGCCAGCCCCATTTGTTGGGATCACACCTCCTATGGTTGTCTCCAACTAAGCTTTAGTCAGAGCAGACCTAGTGAAATCAAGAAACCAAGTTCATGTTCATTTCAATGGGTTTACTCTGAGTAGGAACAGCATTGAATACAGCCCCTAAAATGCACTCTCTTCTCTTGGAGAGAAGCTGCCTTCTACTGAGTCAGACCCCTGGACTATCTAGCTCAGTACTGTCTACACTGGCAGAAGCTCTCAAGATTTTCAGGCAGGGGACATTCCCAGCCCAACCTGGAGGTGCTGGGGATTGAACATGGAAGCTTCTGCATGCAAAGCAGATGCTCTACCACTGAGCCGCATCTCTTCCTTGTTGTGCTTGGGCTACAGAGTGTTACAAGCCATGTTGGCAGAACCTTGAGATTGTCAGAATGCTTATAATTTGTTTTTGTGAACCTAAGTTTGTTTCTAGACCTCATGGTTGCAGAGAAAGGCTTGAAAGCGAGCAAGGCAGCATGGGAAGCTGCTTTATACGTCCAGAAACTTGGTCCATCTAGCTCAGTACTCTCTGCACTGACTGCCAGCAGCTCTCTAGAGTTTCAGATAGGGTATCTTTCCCAGCCCTACCTGGAGATGCCATTGGGGACTGAACCTGGGACAATAAATTAATAATGAAGCTTACACAAAGGAGGCAAAATACTATTACAATTGCAAAGTGCACATATCAGTGAGGCTTTCAAAGAACCGTGTACCCCAAAAGTAATTATTGTTATACTGAAGAATGCTCTAAGCAGCTGACAAAAAGACAGATTTCTGGATACGGTCCTGTTTCAAAGATCTTCCTCTGTTTCAAGGCTCTGATTGCAGTTTTCACAACTGGGAGGACTTCAAAAAAGTTACTCAATTCTAAAAGGGGGAAAACCACTGCAATGGTCTAGAATGATAGGCAGGTAGAAATGAATACTTTGTTTGATATTTTGTCTACATTATTGTAAACTTCATTATTAATATATTGTGTTTACAGTCCTGTTGCCTTGGAGCACTATTTCTGAGGTGGTTATGTGTGAAATGGGGCAAAGTCTCCAGCAGCTGATGCCAAACCCAATGCCAAACCCAATGCTAGCCAATGCAAGCGTCGCCAACACCATGCACTCTGCCCAAGGACCTCTTCTGGTGCCTGAAAAAGGTCTCAGCAAATATCCATCCCCAAATCACCAAAGTGTGAGAGTGATTGCTTGCTCTTCCTACTCAATTCCGATTTGCACAGACTCCACCTCTCCCTTGAGCATCTGCATGGTGCATATTTTGTGACCAGTAGCCACAGTGCTCTGTCAGAACTCCAATTGTGACCAGCGGGCCCAAAAAGTTTTGGCAACCCTGTGGTGGATAGCCATACTGATTGATAGGTACTCTACATGTGAAGGTATGTAAAAACAGTGTGCGAAATAATATAGTTAGGAGAATCTGCTTCTGCAAACTGTACTGTATTAAGAATATGTTGAGAATGGTTTGTTTGTTTGTTTTTTGCGGGGTGGAGAATGTTTGTGCTGGAAAAATTCAGCCTTGGACCAGTTTGACAGAAAGCAGACAGTGAATTCTTCTTGCTGAATCAAGCACACTTTTCCTCAGAGAACGCATCTTGATTTCAAAGTGTGTGAGTAAGGCTAAGGCAAGGGAATGCTTCTATATAAGCCTGGGTAATTTATAGGCCTGTGAACTCTGCTTTTGCAGGTTCCCGGTGGCTGCTGTTGTTGTGATCTAGTAAAGCTGTCTTAAGCATTGCAACTGGTGTGGTTAATTGAAGAAATCCGTTATAACCCCCTGAGTTAAGCTGTGTGGCTGCAACGATTGCCTGCATGGAAGGTCTCCTTGTGCCCACCTGGTGCTGTTTCTGTTGCAGCGGACTGCAAGCGCTCTTTCTCCTGCTGCACATCTGTCAGTCTTCTGGTGCGATGGGATCTGAAACAAGCTCAACACAGGTTAAGACTCAGATCCTGGGAATTTGTAGGGGATGTCTTTTGACCCATAAAGCTTTCTTTCCTTTTTTGATATTATTTACAAAAACAGAGGTCCTTCAAGTCTTACATTCCCTTACTTGTATTCCGCTATTTGACAAAGCAATTCCATCTTTCAGTGAAGTCAACACTCCATGACCTCCCTTCCCTCCTGTGGACTAGAGCTCAGTTAACTTGTCTCAGCCAATTCCGTGCACTTTATTTAAGCACTCTTTCTCAGTTGGAGTTTCGTGACACTCTCATTTTCTTGCCCACATCATCTTAGCAGTAACTTTTCCCATTGGGTAGCCAACATGAAGTCCTCTTTATGTTGTTGGGATTACAACTAACATCATTTAGTTTGTTGTTAGCCGCCCTGAGCCTGGCTTTGGCTGGGGAGGGCGGGATATAAATAAAATTTATTATTATTATTATTATCCCTGACCATTAGCCACACTGGCTGGGGCTGATGGGAGTTGGAGTCAAAAAACATCCAGAGGGCACCACATTGGCTACTCCTTGCCCTCATTAGGGTGAGTGGAGAACCACCCTACCAACTGCAGTCTGCTCTCAGTCAGTCTCCACCTGCCTGTCTTCCTACAACCAGTTCAGGGGAACTGGTCACTGGCTATCGGCTTCCTCCTCCTTAGTCAGTTTTGCCCTCTTAGCAGGGAGGAGGATGGGGATAAAACAAGAATTAACCAGCTGCCTGTGATTGGCTCTGGTTCTGCCTGCCTCTGGCTTTGGTGCCACCACCTTTTGGGTGTCCCTTCCTTCTGCCCTCCCAGTCCCAACAGTCAACAGCCACCACTGCTAGGTACCACTCTCTGCAGTGAGTTTAAAAACCAATTGGAGGCATTTGTTTATGAGCATCTCCCTCCTTGCTGATGGGCTTAGGGTTTACTGTGCTCTCAGTCTCCACCACGTTTGCAAGAACCAGGACCATCCCGCCCCTTCCCCTTCAATACCTACCCAATGAGGTGTTTGATCACACTAATCGCTGCATCGTCAAAGGCTGGCTTCCCCATCCGGCTTGGGTTCAACAGTGATGTGCCTTCAACACCCATCACAAATGTCTTGCTTTCCTGCAGCATGCTGTCTGATTGGATGGAGGTTGTCACGGAGGTAGGGATTGTGGGGTCTTGTACATAAGAGAACACAGGGTCCTGTGTCGGAAAGGAGCAAAACAGATGAAGCATCCTATTGGACCAGACCAAAGGTCAATTTTCCCAGCTTCCTGTTTCCAACTGTGGCTAGCCAAGTGCCTTGGGGGAAGCCACAAGAACAACATAGCGATCTGCCTTATACTAAGTCAGATGATTTATCCTTTTAGTTCAGCACTGCTTACACTGACTGGCAGTAGCTCTCCAGGGTTTCAGGCAGGGAGTCTTTTCCATGCTTACCTGGAGATCCTGGGAACTGAACCTGGGGCCTTCTCCATGTGAAGCAGATGTTCTACTATTCAGCTACAGCCCTTCCCCAAAGGGGGAGCTTTAAGCTTTACAGATCTGCAAATTTCCCCATCAACATCATGTGTCATTTTGCCCACTGATTGCCAGGGAACTGTCTTTTTGCTTATGTTATTCTTGTTTAGCAGTGCATTGTACACAAATGGCACTAGGGAGACAAATAATAATCATTACAATCATTCACCATGTGGATCTATTTACCAGTTCGAGCAGGCAATTGAGATACTTGCTTCTCTTTTTCAGTTCTTCCATCACAAACGTGGCAAACTCATAGAGTGCTTCTGAAGTTACAGACTGAGAGAAATAAACAAACCAGGCACTAATTTTGTTCAATATAAACACACACACACACACACACACACATATATATACACACACACACACACACACACACAGTGGCACCTCGGGTTACATATGCTTCAGGTTACATAAGCTTCAGGTTGCAGACTCTCCTAACCCAGAAATAGTACCTCAGGTTAAGAACTTTGCTTCAGGATGAGAACAGAAATCGCGTGGCGTGGCAGCAGCGGGAGGCACCATTATCTAAAGTGGTGCTTCAGGTTAAGAACAGTTTCAGGTTAAGAACGGACCTCTGGAACGAATTAAGTATGTAACCAGAGGTACCACTGTCTTAACATTGCTATTTTTCTAAAAAAAGAGGTGCTGGAACTCACCATGAACACCTCCCTCATTCTCTTAGTATAGCAGTGGCGCCCACCTGAGAGGTGCTGGAACTGAGTTCTGGTAAGTTCCAGCTGAGAGAATTCCATAGTTTATGTGCTGCATGAAGTCATTTCTTGTTGTTTGTCCTGAATCTTCCAATGCCCAGCTTCATTTAATGAATGATCCCCTTACTGAGGAATCCCTGACAAGCTTCCAGGTCTGCATTCTAGACTTTGAAAACCCACTGGATGTGACTTGAACCCCTTGCAGCAAAAAGACAAATCATTTTTAATTGCATGCTGTTGGAACTTACTTCCTTATCTGCAGTGGGATGGGCACAAGCATCAATCCTTCTGGTGAGTTTCTCCATGTAAGAGTTTAACGTCTGGGTCTGCCAATTGGATTTTGCCACCTAAGAAGGAAAAGGGGGAACTTGAAGTCAAAAGCTTAACTGAGATTCGCAGAAGGTAAGTGGAGAAAGGTTTTCCTGGCTGACACTGATACAAGGGGATATGGGACTTCCAGTGGCAGAACTACAATTGGGCAAATGCATTTCCCCAGATGTGTGTTTACCAGTTAAGGAGAAAGGCAAGGGTGGGGAAATCTGCAGGAGATACAGTGGTGCCTCGCAAGACGAAATTAATCCATTCCGCGAGTCTCTTCGTCTTGCGGTTTTTTCGTCTTGCAAGGCACGGCTATTAGCGGCTTAGCAGCTATTAGCGGCTTAGCGGCTATTAACGGCTTAGCGGCTTAGCGGCTATTAATGGCTTAGCGGCTTTAAGAAAAAGGAAACAAACTTGCAAGAACTCGCAAGACGTTTCGTCTTGCGAAGCAAGCCCATAGGGAAATTCGTCTTGCGGAACGACTCAAAAAACGGAAAACTCTTTCGTCTTGCGCGTTTTTCGTCTTGCGAGGCATTCGTCTTGCGAGGTACCACTGTAGTTTTGTGAGAATCCATCCCCCAGTGGTCTGAGAGCTTTATACTGGTGATCTGCAGTGCATCTCTGGCTATGCATGATATGTTGTTTCAGAATCCTTCTTGTTTCTTTTGCCATCCTCTACTCAGCATTTGCTGCAGAGAGCCAGTGGTGTAGGGGTTAGAGTGTCAGACTAGGGCCTGGGAGATTGGGGTTCAAATGCCACCCCTCATCATGAAGCTCACTTTTGGGGCCAGTTGCTGCCTCTCAGCCTAACCTACCTCACAAGGTTGTTGTGGGGGTTAAATGAGTGTGGGGAGAACTGCAAATGCCACCTTGAACTCCTTGGAGAAAAAGGTGGGATATAAATGCAATGTAATAGATGAAATAATAAATAAAAAAGGCGGGTCTCACTGGCGTTCCCACCAGGACTCATTCAGTTCTGGGGGTGCTTCCTGTGCTTTATCCCTTTTGCTGTTTGTGTGCAAGTGCTAACGGGGAGGATAAGATGAGTAAGGGCTTGTCAAACATCCAAGGAAGTAATCTGGAGCCCTTCAAAGCTTTAGGTAAAAAGTCACTGAGCTGGGGGTAAAGGAGAAAGCTCCATGCCTGCCTCTCTCCACTCTGGCAATAAAGTAAAATAAAATACTCTTCATTTATCTGCACCTCTGTCTTGATTTTCACTTGAGTGTTCGTCAAGAACCGTTGGATTTTCTCTATGAAGAGCCGGTCGAGTGCCAGAAAACGAAACTTGCTTTCATATCTGTTGATGACCTCTGTAGCCTTGGGAGGCAGCGGGGAAAAATAAGAGTTTTTATTCTTCTCGCTGTTCTTGATGCAACCTCTATCTTGCTAGAACAGGGAGACTGGCATCTCCTCACCTGCTCCAGGTAAGAAGACTCCATCTTCTCCAGGTCAATCATGATCAAGCCCTCGACAAACTCAATGCGCCCACTCTCCTTGTGCAGGCGCTTGATGAAGCCATCTAGTTCCTCAGGAGAAAAATTTCCGCCATCAGCAAATAATCTGGGGAAAACAATGAAAAATACCGGTTAAGGATGCTATGACTCTGGATGGCCTGAGGTTGGAAAAGGCCCTGTTTATGATTCCACCTGTATAGGAGGATCTTATAAAGACTTAGTGGAAGTTGCCTCTTTAGGGCAAGTAGGACACTACCTTGCCTACCCCAGTCTGCCTTCAGCTAGCCCCCACCTGCCTGCTTTCTCACTTACAAGGGGTGGTGGCACCAGCTGCCAGCTTCCTTCTCCTCCTCAAGTCTCAGAATTGTCCCTTGTAGAACTCAGCAGGGGAAGGAGGAGGGGGACAGGAACGTGGCTTAATTTCTGCACTTGTACAAAGCTAAGATAGGGGATTTATAGGCCTGGGGATTCCACTTTTGTGGGTTTCCCAGTGGTGGCTACCATGACTAAGTAAAGTTGCCTTAAACAACACAGTAGTGTTGATATCGGAGCGGCGCATCAGCGCCAAAATCTTCCAAGATTTCTCGAACTATGAGAGATCTTGTGAGATTTCTGTGAGATCTCATGAAATAAGCACCAATGCTGGTACCCATTCTCTGCTGGCAGTGGAAGTGGTGGGGCACCCACAGGGGC
Organism: Podarcis pityusensis; assembly: GCF_964106645.2. NCBI lineage: Eukaryota > Metazoa > Chordata > Lepidosauria > Squamata > Lacertidae > Podarcis > Podarcis pityusensis. The sequence goes on along the minus strand of NC_138044.1, from coordinate 14,610,460 downwards.
ACTGCCTCAGGGGCTTCACCCCACCTCATGGAATCCATGACACCAGCCACTGCTGAACAGATCTTGGCATACCTGCATGCTTTAAGGAAGTCAGTGTTTGCGTCTCGCAGCTTCCCTAGTGCTTCTTCCAAGTACTGCCTGTAGCTCCGAAGGGAGAGCTGCATGACCTCCACGTGGTCAATCAGCTCAGTGCGCATATTGTTGCTGAGACTCAACAGCCTGAGAAAGGAGATGGTGATATACCAACAAAGTTTTTTAAATTTATATTAAACAGCTTGACTGTAAGAAACAAATAAACCCTCAAAGTGGCTTACAAAAATGATAAAACAATAACATTGTAAATAAGAAGATTAATAACAATTTAAGGCTTTCAAAAAGCTACAATAACGACTGACTGAAAATTGATGTAAAACTTGCATCAACTTTCTCAGCATCTGGACAGGGTTGCCTAAACAAAAGTGTTATAGCACGTGCTGAAAAGAATAGAATGAAGGTGCCTTTCCTGATGTTAACATGCAGGGAGTTCCAAAGTGTAGGGGCAACCACACTAAAAGTTCGAGTTCTTACAAATACAGAACAGGTATTACATGGCGTCAGGGGCATTGTCAGTTCCACAGATTAAAGTGACTGAGTGGGTGTATGTGCTGCAACATTCAGCACTAACTGCAGCCTCCTGATCAAACTCAAGGGAAGCCCCACACAGAGTGCATGGCAGCAACCCAGTCTTGGAGTAACCAACACATAAACAACTATGGCAAGGCTTTCCTGGTCCAGGAATGGCCATAGCTGTTGAACTAGTCACAGTTGGTAAAAGGCACTTCTAGCCACTGAGCCTCCAGTGAGAGACCTGGATCCAGAAGTACCACCAAAATCAAAAGCACTCAGGAAACCTGATGTTGTGATAAGGTAGCCCCTGCTCAACCAATTCCCTGGGACTGAAGACGCATGGGGGAAAGCTGTGCGACCCCCTCCCCCCCAACTGACTTTTCTGCCCTGGTCTCCATCAGGAAGATGTTCTCCATGTCTTGGATCTTCCGCCGAAAAGTCTTGCTAACACGGTTCTGGTCTTCTCGGAGCTTGGAGAAGGCGGCTTTTTCTTTATTCAGGGCCTCCACCACACCACTGCAGTGTCGCACTAAGCGGTCGTTGTGAAATCGCAGCTCCGCTGAGAGGGGGGGAAGGAAAGGCGTGCAGGGGTGGGGTGAGAGAATGCTTTAGGTTCAAGCCAGTGGGAGTTGAAAGTAAGATAAATCTGGAAAGCCTTGCAATCCATATTCCCCCCCCCCCCCGCAATGCCAAGGGGTGCCATTGCTCATACATACATATTTATTTATTTATTTGTTTGTGTGTGTATGTGTGTGTCCAGACACCACTGAACAAATTTCCAAAAACCCATCCTTGCCTTTGCTTTTTATAAATTCAGCCTCCACAAATTTGTCAACGTTTTGAATTCGATCCTCTGCCTACCAGTTGAGGCCAGGGTGACAATGGTCGGTGGAGGGCAGGGGGAATTTAACCTAACAGCTGGGCACAACCATATATAGCAAATCAGCCTATATTATTTGCAGAGACTCATTATTCCCCTCCTAGAACTACAGTTTATTTATTGCATTTCTATCCCATCTTCTTCTCCAAGGAGCTTGAGTCCGTGTCCATGGTTCTCCTCCTCCCCAGTTCATCCTTACAATAACCCTGTGAGGTAGATTAGGCTGGGAGGCAGTGATTGGCCCAAGGTCACCCAGTGAGTTACATGACTGAGGGGAATCTGAGCCATGGTCTCCTGGGTCCTAGTCCTCTGTCTAGGGCAGGGGTAGGCAACCTAAGGCCCAGGGGTCGGATGCGGCCCAATTGCCTTCTAAGTCTGGCCTGTGGATGGTCCAGGAATCAGCATGTTTTTACATGAGTAGAATGTGTCCTTTTATTTAAAATGCATCTCTGGGTTATTTGTGGGGCATAAGAATTTGTTCATATTTTTTTTCCAAAATATAGTCCGGCCCACCACATGGTCTGAGGGATAGTGGACCGGCCCACGGCTGAAAAAAGTTGCTGACCCCTGGTCTAGGAAGTCCCCTCTTATGACTTTCAGCACCCTTAACAGCCCCCAGAATTCTTCTGGGGAAGCCATGACTGTTTAAAGTGGTATTGTAGCGCTTCAAATGTATGGTGTGGATGTGGCCTTAGTGTTAGTGGGGAGTAGGTGGGCTAGCTGAAACAATTGTGTCACATTGGTAACAAGTAGCAGTGAAAACATTAATACCCATTCTGACATCGTAGATATCCTTCTCGATGCGCTCCCGCCTTGGCTCATGAAGGTGAGCACGCAGCTGCAGTTCAGCGCTGATCTCTTCTTTCTTGGAGTCCACAATGACCCAGGCCTTGGACAACGTCTCAGAATACCAGTTCTCCAGGTGTTCAAAAAACTGCAGCCGGATTCTGTGATGGGGCAAGAGAAGGAAGGGAAAAGTTGGGGCATCCTTCTGCTTACAGGAACAAATCTCTCTCTCATAAGTTCTCATCTCTACTTCATCAGTGTTCACTGTGTTGCATCACGCAATGTGGGTGAACCCCAGAGCTTCACAGGCTTCTGGCAACTCTGGCTATGCTTTGCTTCAGAATTTAAAAAGTAGGAGACATGCTTTGCTCCAGGTTTATGGGAAGAACTGTCAATCCTCAGATTAGCTAAGCACCCTCCCTCCACATTTTTATGTATGAGCTTCTGTGCTAAGCATTTCCCTTGCTCAGAAGTTGGAGTCAGAGATGTGATGGGAAGCTTTCTTTGTGGGTGGGCCATTTGTTACTTATATGAAAGGCCAATCATGGGGGTGGCAAATCCCAATGAAATATGGCTTGTATTTGTAACCTTTGGTTTGTACTCTTTCTGTATCGGGTCAGTTTGTTTTTGTAACATCTAATTCAATGTGTAGTCTTGAGAATGTATTTTATATAGTAATGGCTTTATGGGGGGAAAATTTACTTTTAAATTTTTATTTCTTATTTCTTACTGGATTCTTATTTTAACTTCATAATAAAGTCTTGAAAAAAAATTTTGGGTGTGTGTGTGGGGGGGGGGGAGAGAACAGCAACAATCCTTCCAAGACCACCATTGAAGGAGGTTGCAGGTTCAGAGGAATGAATACGTTCAAACTTCTATCATTAATTTCCCCCAATTATGCTAAAGATCCTTAGGATCAGATGCAATGGAATGTCCAGAGGGTAGTCCACAGCCAGAAGCTCATCTTGTTTTGATTTTTATGCTGAAAGATGCCTTGAACAATCGTCTTCTCGTTCTTGTTCTTCTTGAAAAAGGCATTTACCTGGAAGGCTATGTGCCTCTGTATTAATACCGTAAGACTGCTTAGATCATCTAGAGAAATTCTACCTGTGACATGGCACCCTGCAAAATATTGTAGGGTGATGACTCAGAAACTTTTTCTGCTGTTGTTCCTATATTGGGAAAGGCTCTTCCCTCTGTCACACATGAAGCAGCAGCCATCAGTCACTTCAGATATCTTACAAAGACTTGTGTCTTTACTCGGGCATTCTCCCTGGCCTATAAATCAGACCCGGATTTATGTGTTTGAAATCTACGGGACATCTGTTTTCTGCACTTTTGTCCACACCAGTTTCTATATTGCTGTTTTTCAGGCTTTGGGCTGCATTTTTGTTTTTACTAACGTATTGTTTTTAAAATGTACTTATGCTCCGGCTTCCCTGAACTGGGACTCAAGGCTGCTCACAAAAGCTAAAAAAGACACAGATAAAACACACAGGAAGCTAAAAGCATATAGAAGATGATAGTCAAAAAAGTAATTAAACTATAACAGAATTAAAAACTACAACAGATGCAAAAAAAATATATTAAAATGCAAGTAGTAAAAACAATGTTGTGCTATTTAGAAGCCCTTTCCTTAAAAGCAGTAGGCTTCCAAAAGCCTGCTGGAACAAAACAGTCTTCACCCAGTGCTGTAGGACAACAAGCAGCATGTAAATGTTTTTTAAGCGGCATGTAAATGTTGTTAATTAAAACATATAAATAAATGCCATTAAACTACAGGTTGATTGCATCTCACACAGGCTTCACCTACACAAATACAACTTTATGTACAAAAAGTTTTGTTATGTACAAAAAAATTAAATAAATAAATAGTGGATAAGGCAGCCTTGTTTGCCAGGGGTCTTTCCCTTCATAGAAAGAGTTTTAAGCCCTCTGCCTTGCTTACTAGGCTCTGGGAGGACCATGCAAGGGCTCTAGAAGCCCTTGCAAGATCCTGCAGGGCAGTCTGAGATCTTAGATGGCCCCAACCTCATTTCAGGGGTCGGGGTAGTTTTGGCTTTGTGTAATTTTGCTTTTATGCACAAACCACTGGAACATAACCCACACAGAAGATGGGATCGAGCTGTAAACTAAGAGAAGAGATTGAAGTCCTACTCACTGCCTTCTCACATCCGTAAAGAAACTCTCAGAGAGGTACACTTGCTCTAGGTAGGAGGGCAGCAAATTCGCCTTCAGTTTCCCCACATAATATTTCTCAGATTTCTTGATTTTAAGCTTTGGTGAGTTCAGAACTGCCTTGTAAGTGTTTCCACTGGATGTAGTGAAGAACTCAGTGGTCATTTCCATCAGGCGTGACGGTGTCCTAGAGAGCCTCACCTGCGGATGAGGCAAAGGGAGAAACCATGACATTGGTTCCCAATTAAAAGCAACATTTAAGCCAGTGGATGGCATAAGGTAAGAATTGTTTGCAGGGAGGTTAGATAATGTTTCAGCAAATGAAGGGTTTCATCCCACACCTTTCCAGTGCAATTCTTCATTGTTTTTCTTATATCACAGTATGTCCAGTCTTGGGGGGGAACAGGACCTGCTGCACAAGACCTCTTAGGCTGTCTAGGTTTAAAGAGTATAACTTTCCCCCCCAAAATATTGCAATTTCCTAAGGATGCTGGGAATTGCAGCTCTCTGAGGGCTAAACTACAGTTCCCAGGATTCCTGGGACGCAGGAATCATGCACTGTAATGTATGAAGAAACATTGCAGTGCATGTGATATTTTCGTTTAGAGAAAAGGCAAGGAAAACACCACATGATGCTTAAAACTGTGCATGGCAGTAGAATCTGATGCCCAGTTAAAATGTTAAAATGTACAAGAGAGGGTCCAAACTGTGTTGGAAACATGAAGAGATTGAGGGATCTTTCATACATATGTGGTGGCAGTGCAAATAACCCCAAAAATACTGGGAGATGGTTTACAATGAGCTCATCTCCCCCCCACCCCCATTTACATTTCCGAAGAAACCAGAAGCCTTTCTATTAGCAATAATTGATTATGAGCTCCCTGGAAGGCTATATAATATTTTTTTGTAATGCTGGTGTCTGTAATATGTCTGGTATTGCTGTATATCCATATATTAATCCACCCTACCAGCAAGAATAGTGTATGCTAAAAGTTGGGCGGGAAAACAAACACCAACAAAAGAACAATGACTGCATAAATTGACAGAATATGCCAAACTTGCAAGCATGGCAGCCAAAATAAGGAATCAAGATGGAAAACAAATAAAGGGTGAATGGGAAACTTTTGGGGAGTATTTAAAAAAAAATGATACTAAAATGAAATTACAAGTAGGGGTGATTCTCTGAACAACAATTAAATACAAAGAAGAATTAGAAAGGAAAAAGTAGGGTGGATTAATATATGGATATACAGCAATACCAGACATATTACAGACACCATGGAAGGCTAGGCTAGGAAGTCTATATGGAAAGAATATTTGATGGTAACGTATGATATGTAAATAGAAAAATGCAAAATACTATGCTATGCACACACACACACAAATAAATGTGCATGGCATGGAGAAAGTGGACAGAGAGATTTTTCTGCCTCTCTCATTACAACAGCACACATGGATATCCAACAAAGCTGAATGTTAGAAGATTCAAGACAGATAAAAGGAAGTCCTTCTTCATGTAGCACATAGATAACCTATGGAACACACTTCCACAAGAGGTAAAGGTAAAGGGACCCCTGACCATTAGGTCCAGTCGTGGCTGACTCTGGGGTTGCAACGCTCATCTCGCTTTATTGGCCGAGGGAGCTGGCGTACAGCTTCCGGGTCATGTGGCCAGCATGACTAAGCCGCTTCTGGCGAACCAGAGCAGTGCACGGAAACGCCGTTTACCTTCCCGCCGGAGCAGTACCTATTTATCTACTTGCACTTTGACGTGCTTTTGAACTGCTAGGTTGGCAGGAGCAGGGACAGAGCAACGGGAGCTCACCCCATTGCGGGGATTTGAACTGCTGACCTTCTGATCGGCAAGTCCTAGGCTCTGTGGTTTAACCCACAGCGCCACCCGCGTCCCACACAAGAGGTACTGATAGCCAATAACCTAGATAGCTTTAAAAGAAGATTGGACAAATTCGTGGAGGAGACGGCTATCAACGGCCTTTACTATGATGGCCATGCATGGCTTCTATGGTTGGAGGTAGAAATGCGTCTGAATACCAGTTGCTGGAAACCAAGGGAAGGGAGAGCACTCTTGTGCTCAGGTCTTGCTTCTTCTATGTCATTCTGTGTTTGCTAAAGTCATCCTGTTCCCCCACCCCAACCCGGTGGAAACTCACAAATGCTGGTGCTGTGGCATTTTCCACGTCACGGACCTCAACAGCCTCTTGCGTAGTAGAACTGCTCCCTTCATCAGATTTCTCCACATTGTCACTTTCCAGGATAAAACTGCCGTCTCTGCGGATGAGCGCTCCATCGCTTTCTGGAGCAGAGCTCTCTGAATCCCCTGCTATGGTAATTCTCGATTCCTCAGCTTCTGGGTTCACCTCCACCTGCTGTTCCTCTTTTTCTTCTTCTTCGCTTTTGTTCTCATAGAAGCCCTCCTCAATTCTGTCCGACTCTTCAATGTCCTCCCCCATTTCTGCCCAAAGAGCATAAAATGAAATTATTGTGAACACAGTGCTCTGAAGAGGAAAAATTAAAGCAAGGGAGGTGGCCTCAACCCTAGGGAGCTTACAGTTAAAATTTCACAGGTGGGGAGGGAGACAGCAAAGGGAGGGGGCAGAAGGAGAGAGCAATGAGCTAATTGTGAGTGAATAAACTTAACATGCATTTAGACTGCACATGGAAGGCTGTAATTCCTTGCATTTTTAAGATTGTAAGCTTTGAGACAGAGACCTTCCTTCCTTTTGTCCCTCTATGAATTGCTAGGCATATGAATACTAAAACAAGAAGGAGGAGGAGGAGGAGGAGGAACCCCTTTTTAGCCAGAGGGCCACATTCCCTTCTAGGTAAATTTCTGAGGGCCTTATGGCAGTGGAGGGTGGGGCCAGAGGCAAAAGTGGGCAGAACACTACAAATCACCATAGTGCTGATTTCTACACACACTCACCCACCCTCCCACAGCTCTCCTGCCTCTGTCCAGGCAAGCAAGAGGCAAAACCAGAGTTCAAGGACTTAGCCCAACTAGGCAAAAATATGCAAGGAGGGGGCAAAGCAGAGCTAGCAGACAGTGTGGCCTAGGGAGCCGTATTTGACTTCTGGACCTGAAGTTCCCCACCCTTGAGTTGAGGAAAAGGAAAAGGAAAAAATAACACAAGGGTCACCTCCAGAGGGTTGGCAATGAGGGTGTTGGTGATATGTGTTCTTACTTTCCACACTCCCATCTCTTACAGGTTAAGTAGTCTCACTCAAGGGCAGCCTCCCCTTTCTGAAAATCTTGGAGGGAGATGGTGGGTTTTGAAGGAAGAGACCTTAGGGGTTGTTTAAACAAACTGGGATGAATATTTGTGGAAAAAGCAAAGGCCTTTACCATGGCCTGAAAAGTCAACAGACAAGGGGCCTTTTAGGTATGTGGTGGGGGGGAGTTCCAAAGGATAGGTACCGTAATACTGGAGGTTCAATGCTGACATCATGTGGAACAAAATGCCTGATTGGATGGTACTGATTCTCATGATTGTAAGAAGCAAAGTTGTGCTTTTTAAAATACTATATTACACTGTGGAGGATAGAAATTACCTTCCTCTTCACTCATATCCCCAGTTTGCTTGAATGGCTTCTGATTTTTTTAAAAAGAAAGCGGGAAAAGAAAAAATATCAAGAATTAAAAAGGATAATTCATTATTTTTCACAAATAATACTTAATGCATGACATCTACACAGTGCTCTTGGGTGCTCATTGCATGCCACTGACAGCATTTTATTTTGATCTCTACAAGAACCCTTACAGGTAGGTCAACACAGGTTTGGAAGGCTGAGTCTGAGAGAGAAAAAATGCATTCAGATGGCATGTTCCCAATCCCCCAAACCATGTTCAGGGGCTTTTAACACACTGGAATCCATGCTATGCTCTTCATCAGCTTTGTGTATGTGTGTGGGGTTGCCATTTCCTTGGGGATCAACTCCACTCCTTTTTCACACACTGTTACTCTACCTCTTCTGAGTCAGGTCACAAGTGGCTGCTCAAGAGGACTAGGAATGTCACAAATGCAACTGGGCCCTGAAGGGAACACGTTCACAATCCATCAATTTAACTGAGTTCAAAGAAAGAAAAGACAGTCCCCACTCCTTTAACGGGTATCTTCATGAAGCTCACTAGGTGACCTTGGGCCAGCCACTCGCTCCCAGCATAACCTACCTCACAGGGTCATTGGGAGGAGGAAATGGGAAGGGGGGAAATTATGTACTGCCACCTTGAGCTCCTTGGGAAGAAAGGTAATAAACAATGTAATAAATAAAACAAATGAAAACAGCAAATAAATAAATTACTAACTGTACCCTTTTATTCCCATTTGTTTGCTAGATGAACTGAGCAAGAAGTCAATTTCAGTGTAGGGAAGGGGAACATGTGCAAGGATGCAGCACCTGCCTGCACCTACTTAAGTTACAAAAGTGTCAAATTCAAAGTCTTGTTTTCTACATACCCCTTTGTAGACTTCCCACACATTAAAATACCGGCTGACAGAGGTGCTGTAAGAATTCAGGCTGCGTAAAATACAGTCTGGATAAGCGGATAATTTAGTCAAGAGATCTTGTTGGAAGGTTGCATATCTGTAAACAAACAAAGAAACCAAAACTTTTTAATTATTTTTACTTATTGCATTACTTGTCCACCTTTTTCTCTAAGGAGCTCAAGGTGACATACAGTACATGGTTCTCCCCCTTCCTCATTTAATCCCCACAACAACCCTGTGAGGTAGGTTAGGCTGGGAGACAGCAACTAGCCCAGGGTCACTCAGTGAGCTTCAGGGTTGAGTGCGGAATTTGAACCCTGGTGTCTCCCAGGACCTATTTAACAATTTTGCCACAGATATTATCTGATTGTGCAAGAATTCATCAAATATGTGCAATGTAGGATTAGAGGTTGACATCCGAGGCCGCTGCAGTAGAAGTCAACATTTGATAACAACAGACACCGTGTACGACTGCCAGAATCTGTCGGCATCCCAACTTGCAGCAATGAATATTCAAACATCTATGACAGATGACTTACAACTAAATTGAGTAAACATTGTGCGAACTTCATTCATTCAACCAGAACCACTGAATCAAGAATGTTGGTTTTGGATTTGGATTTGGATTTTTAATTTTTAATTTTAATGGCAATTCTTGACATCAAAATCTTCTTTAACTGGAGAGAGTGGGGACAGAACTAACGACTTGCTGTATACAAAGCATGTGTCCTGCTACTGCACCTCCTCAATGTGGGTGTAGACTTGGCATGTGTAACTGGCAAGCCAGCATGCCCAACTGTCAGAGATGATGGGGTTTATAGTCCCAAACATCTGGCCGGAGAAGGCCGCTCTAAAGCTTTGAAACATGCAGCCTACGGTAGCTCACCAGACTAGGCATCTGCCCTGAAAAGTCCCAGCTCACATCCTAGAATTCCAGTGAAGACTCAGTCTCAGGCCATTCACTGTTTTGTGCATCAGAGAGCACATTGTTCTTACTGGTTGACAGGCATACCTAGGGCAGCATCTGCAGAGTTTTCTTTTAAAGCAAGTTTATAGACCCTATGGTTGTGGAGATGAGCTTCAAAACATGCAGTGAGAAGAACACAGCAGCTTGTTTGTCATTTCACAGGATTTATATACATACTGTACATCTATCTATCTCTAGCCCAAAGCATTTGTGCTTCCTCTGCCACCTGCACTGCTTGAAACATACCCAGCTCGAATGAAGTCCAAAACAGCATAAACCTTCTCCAGCTGGGCCTTCAGTTTTTCATCAGAACTTTGGGTCCTCAGTTTGTCCACGGTCACATCCAGATTAAGTTCCCTTAGCTGGCTCCATATGGAAGGAAGCAGTCGGCATTAGAATGGTTAATGCTAGAAGGCTTAATTACTTGGGGCAGGGCAGATAAACCATCTAAAACTTGAATTGATTCAGGCTGGAGTTTATTTCCACTGCTGCTCCAAGCTACTTTGGGACTGGTGTGTTCAGAGGGTATAAAAATTAAAACAGTTATAAGGCAGCCTTACAGTGAGCAGCAGATTGAGTTTTCTAAAATCGTAAGTTATTTCACACATCTTTCAATTTCTAAAAGAATCTAGCTAAGCTGACTATCTGCCAATATGCAGTTGTTGTTTTATAAGGTAACCAATCAAATGATTAAAAAGCATACTGATATTCAGGGAAACATTCAGTAATTGGTCAAGAGGTGTGTCAGGGAACTGCCATCAGTGCCGGAGGGAGAGAGCAAGATCCAGAGGGATTCCAGAGAGCGTCCCGGGATTGGGAGAGGCAGCCCATCTTCTGGGGAAGAGAATCAGCGTAGCACCAGTGGAGAAGGGGGGCAGATGGGGGAAGCGGCGAGGCGGTCCCATGACTCCTTGCCGGGGACCAGCGGGGAGAGTAGGGGTCGTCCGCTGCCTACGCCCTCCTTGCGCAGAAGGCTTTTGCGCAGAGAGAGTAGGAGGAGACTAGGCGTCAAAGAGCTTCTTTGCTGGAAGAAGTTTAAGAAACGCCCACTGACGGATTCTGCCAGTGATTGAGACAGCCACGGGTGAGTGGCTGTCTGGACAGAAAAGGTTCACTCAGGCAACCCAGCCAGGTGTTTGCACCGGCTTACGCACGAGCAACACCTAGAACCACTACAAGGTGCTAAAGAATTTTAAAAAATATATTAAGTCAGCATTTTTGTGATACTGTTCCCAAATTTTGTGTTTGCTTTTGTTTATTCATTGTCTGAAATTATTAGACTGTGTTTTAAAAATGTATTTAGGATACTGACTGTAAGCTAGTTTGGGAAAACTTTTGTTCTGAAACATAAAGTAAATTTAAAAAACAGAAGAGAATACAGTGCTACAAACAATAACTATGTAGTTTAGTTAAGCTTATTTAAGAGAAAAGGGAGTCACTATGCAGTTTACTTTAGAGAAAAGCTGAAAAAGCGGAAACATGATAGAGGTGCACATAATTATGTATAGTTTGGGGGGAAATGGATATGGAGAGGTCTTTTCTCCCTCTTTCATAATGCTAGAATCCAGGGCTGTCTGTCCAATGAGGGAAACTTTTGGAAGAGTCATGGCAGGTAAAAGGAAGGACTTCTTCACACAGCACAAAGTTAAACTATGGGATTCACTTCCACAGGAGGCGGTGAGCGCTACCAACTAGGATGGCTTCAAAAGACGACTGGACAAATTCAAGGAGGAGGTTAAGGATATGGGTGGCAACTAGCCATGATGGCTGTCAAAGGCAGTATGACTCTTGAGTACCACCAGCTGGGAATCACAAGTAGGGAGAGCGCTCTGCTCATGTCCTGAGTGTGGGCTTCCCACTGTGGCATCTGATTGGCTACTATGAGAAGAGGATGTTGGACTATGATGGGCCAGAAGTCAGGCTCTTCTTATGCTCTTATGTTATCAGAGTCAATGTGGTGCCATAGACATAGAGTGTCAGGCTAGGACCGGGAGATCAGGGTTCAAATTCCCCCCCCCCCTCAGTCCCAGAGCTGACTGGGTGAGAACAGGATGCTGGACTAAGTGGACCTTTGGCCTGATCCAGTAGAGCTCTCTTGATGTTCTTGCTTTTCTCCATAGACTAAGCCAAAGCAAAATCACGTGAAAATAAAAATTGCAGATCATACTGTGCAAATAAATTTTGCAAATGCACATGGCTGATTCAAGATGCAAGAGTTCATGCAGATTTGCCAACAACCTTTCTTCTTTCTGTCCCCACCAAGATCTCTGATACAGCCTCCCATATTGTATTCTCTGTCCTCCCACCCCTCACTGAACCAGACCCCTGCTCTGACCTTGTTTAGATTTTCGTGCTTGTTTCGGCATTCGTTCATTTTACTGTGAAGCTCATTTTCATGACGAACAAGGTTGCATTTGTGGGTATCAAAGAGAGTGAGAGCATCCTGGAAGTACTGGTAGACATTCCTGCAGTTGATTTCTGTGTGCTTAACCAACTGTTCTAGGTGGTCCTGGAGAGAAATCAAATGGAAAGAATTTGTGATTTAGGATTTTTGTTAGCAGATGCAATCAGCATTTAGCTGAGGGTGGGTAAGGCCCAATGTAAATCAGCGAGGACCAATCTTATTCACAATCTCCTCCTCAGGGCTGTCTTAAGCATATCCGCCGCTGTGGTGCAAAGATCCCTCTGGCATCCCCCCGTTTCCCAGAGTTGTTGACCTTTTTTTTTGGAGCTGACACCACACTTACACATTATCTCTAAGAAAATCTAATGAAGTCCTCAATTCCAAAGCAACACTCATTCAAGACTCAGCAGTTCTTCTAATTCATCCTTTCTTTAAATAAATTAATAAAGACACAGACAACGAAGTTCCCGGCCAATTTGTGTTTAAGAACAAAGCTGACGTTTTCAAATATTGTGGGGAGTGGGTGTAAAGCAGTGACATCCTGAACCTAAAAATGACCCAAAACTTGAGTCACAAAGGCTGCAGCTCTAACCGCACTTACCTGAGAGTAAGCCCTGCTGAATCTAATAGGACCTTACTTCTGAGTAGACAGTAGGACTGCAGCAAGAAACACAGTTGGGAATTAGGGCTTTCTGTTTCAAGTCTCAACCAAAATGTAATATTGGAGATTAGGGAGAAAGGAATATGAATAGATTGGGGGGAGAGGGCTGACGAGAGACCAAAAACCACAGCTAGCAAGACAAGGCACACTTTCTGGGGAGCAAGTCTCACACACAGTTGCTTGGGGCGAGGACTACAGAGGGACCATAGTTGGGTTATGTGTGTGTGCGTTTTTCAGAAAAACGTAGAATTGGAAGGGACCCTGCAGGTCATCTAGCCCAACCCCCTGCAATGCTTTTTAGATTGCATTGATCTCAAAAACCTTCAGTGCCTTTTTTTTTTAGTTGGATAGGCAATTAACAGGCTTGTTTCACAAATAAGGGAGAAGGAAGGTTGCTGGCTTGGTTTGGTTTGCCTTTGTTCTAGTTTTTAGCATGTGCTTAGTACCGTAGTTTCAGGCTATGAGCCACCCTGATATCTATGGGTGGAGGACAGTAGTAGTAGTAATAATAATAATAATAATAATAATAATAATAATGGTGATGATATTTTTTGCAGGGCTTGGAGTGGGTGGTGGCTAGATGCTGGAATGAATGGGGTTGGTGCTAAATGGTCTGGCTTGCTTTACAATCCCTAGGGACCTTGTTGGTGGGGGGGGCAGAGAAGGAGCCCACCCCCAAGGAGGAGGAAGAAGAAGAAGAAAAAGAAAAGCGAAGGGAGGAGGCTTCCCTTCCCCAGGATAGAGTTGCCCATAACAGTAAACACAGGGCAGGATTCCAGGGAGAGAGAGAAACAAGGGCAGCAGTTGCTGCTACTCACAGCTCGGGCTAGATGTAGCTGAACAGGACAGGCAAGGGGACCTTGCAAACAGGGCTGCAAACCCAGCGCGGAAGCTCCGTGGCCTCGCCATCACCCACCTCCCTCTTCCCACAGGCTGGGCAGGCGAGAGAGAGAGAGAGAGAGAGAGAGAGAGAGAGAGACAGAGAGACAGAGAGACAGAGAGAGAGAGAGCGCTGCATGCCAGCCAGCCATATAGCTGGCGGGGCGCAGCTTCCACCTGAAGCCTCTGCAGGGATTGCTCTCTTCCTGCGGAGGCTTGGAAGGCAAGCTGCATGCCCGCCAGCCATATGGTTGGCAAGGTGCAGCTGGTGGGTGCAGGGAAAGGGGAGGCCACTGGCAAAGCTGTGCAGCTCCCCCACTCGCTGGGGCTCCCCTGAGAGGACAGCGCCCTGGCGCAAGGCACCAGTAAGCCCAATAGGAAAGATGCCTCTGCTCCTCCTCCCAAGGAAACATCCAGTGACATAAATAAAATAGAGGAATGCATCTCAAAGGTGCCAGTTGAGGCATCTGGGTTGCATTGCCTAGACAGCCTGATAGATAATGCTAGGGAGGAACTGGTGAAGAGTGTGGCTCAGGGAGAGAAGGGTGCCTAGGGAAAAGGTGTGATGTGGGAAGAGCCCTGAGCAGTGTTCGAAACTCCCATTGTCATAAGTGCATTTTGCAACAGGGAATGTCATTAGCACAAACAGTTTCTGAGCTAAGATTTCAGATTAAAACTGCAGAGTGCAAGGAAAGGACCTTTTTCTGCCTCCCCACTGCCAGCTATTCTCTGAAGACTGGAGAAGAGACCCTCTTAAGAATATTAGGGGAGGTGGGCAGGGGAAGGACTAGACCATGTGAAAAATGAACATAATATTTTAGCTGCAGTTCATTCATTTTCAACTTTGAAATAGAAAAATTCCTTCCTGTAGCACCTTAAAGACCAACTAAGTTAGTTCTTGGTATAAGCTTTCGTGTGCAAGCACACTTCTTCAGATACACTGAAACAGAAGTTACCAGATCCTTCTATATATTGAGAAGGTGGGGAGGGGTATTACTTAGAAGGGTGGTGGGAATCGGAGATTGGCAGATAGCTGAGATGAGCCTGTTGACGACTCTTAACGACTGTAATAGGTCTTACAGGAAAAGGCAAGGGGTGAGAAGGTGAGAAATGGCTTAGTCATGTATAATGAGATAAGAATCCAATGTCTTTGTTCAAACCAGGTTTCTCCATTGTTTTAAGTTTGGTAATGAGTTGTAATTCAGCAGCTTCTCTTTCCAGTCTATTTCTGAAATTCCTTTGTAGTAAAACAGCTACTTTGAGATCTTGTATAGAATGTCCTGGGAGATTGAAGTGTTCTCCTACTGGTTTCTCTGTTTTGTGATTCTTGATGTCAGATTTATGTCCGTTTATTCTTTGGCGTAAGGTTTGGCCTGTTTGTCCAATATAGAGAGCTGAAGGACACTGTTGGCATTTGATGGCATACACAATGTTAGACGATGAGCAATTAAATAGTCCCGAGATGGTATGTGTGATGTTGTTGGGGCCAGTAATGGTGTTGTCCGGGTGTATGTGGCAGCAAAGTTGGCATCTGGGTTTATTGCAGGCTCTGGTGCCAGTGTCCGTGTTAAGTCTGGTTGTAGTATTATTGTGGGTTAGGAGTTGTTTAAGATTGGGTGGCTGTCTGTAGGCAATGAAAGGTCTTCCTCCCAGAGCTTGAGAAAGAGAACTGTCATTGTCCAGGAGACAATGTCATTGTCAATGTCATTGTCAACTGTCCAGGAGACAATGTCATTGTCAATGTCATTGTCAACTGTCATTGTCCAGGAGACAGTTCTCTTTCTCAAGCTCTGGGAGGAAGACCTTTCATTGCCTACAGACAGCCACCCAATCTTAAACAACTCCTAACCCACAATAATACTACAACCAGACTTAACACGGACACTGGCACCAGAGCCTGCAATAAACCCAGATGCCAACTTTGCTGCCACATACACCCGGACAACACCATTACTGGCCCCAACAACATCACACATACCATCTCGGGACTATTTAATTGCTCATCGTCTAACATTGTGTATGCCATCAAATGCCAACAGTGTCCTTCAGCTCTCTATATTGGACAAACAGGCCAAACCTTACGCCAAAGAATAAACGGACATAAATCTGACATCAAGAATCACAAAACAGAGAAACCAGTAGGAGAACACTTCAATCTCCCAGGACATTCTATACAAGATCTCAAAGTAGCTGTTTTACTACAAAGGAATTTCAGAAATAGACTGGAAAGAGAAGCTGCTGAATTACAACTCATTACCAAACTTAAAACAATGGAGAAACCTGGTTTGAACAAAGACATTGGATTCTTATCTCATTATACATGACTAAGCCATTTCTCACCTTCTCACCCCTTGCCTTTTCCTGTAAGACCTATTACAGTCGTTAAGAGTCGTCAACAGGCTCATCTCAGCTATCTGCCAATCTCCGATTCCCACCACCCTTCTAAGTAATACCCCTCCCCACCTTCTCAATATATAGAAGGATCTGGTAACTTCTGTTTCAGTGTATCTGAAGAAGTGTGCTTGCACACGAAAGCTTATACCAAGAACTAACTCAGTTGGTCTTTAAGGTGCTACAGGAAGGAATTTTTCTATTTCGACTATGGCAGACCAACACGGCTACCCATCTGTAACATTTTCAACTTTGTATTCTTGTTATAAAAAAAGCACCTAAACATTCTGTAGTTGTGCCCATAACCTAGGTTTAAGGTGCCATTTAGCGCCTAGCTTTCATATTTCAGTTTTGGCCACTGGTCCTGAGGGCCAAATGCAGAGGCCTTGAGGGCCACATCTGACCGACAAGGAGAACTGCTACACAGAGCATGGGTTCTCTCAATTTGAGTTGCAGCAGGTTCATTTCTGCTACTCTGATCCTGTTAGGATGTGTTGCAGGAAACGTGTTAGGAAGAGACACTGGCAAACTTACGTCCATCATTTCTACTTCCTGCTCAAAGCGACTCTGCAACTTCCCAACTAACTGGTAGAAATTTGGATTCACAATCCTTTCAGCCTCTTTTTCTGTGCAGATTTTCTTATCTATCAGTTTGTTCTAAAATTGGAGAGGGAGAAAGCGTTATTAGTAGTGAAGTTCATAAATATGCAGCCTTGACTCCACCGATGTGTTTCAGTTATTATGAATTAATATCGCTTTTCATTTACAGCAGGGCTCATGGACCACATGAGGTCTGGTAAGTGTTGCAATGTGGCCCATGATACCATTTCCCTGCAAACCACACCCACTTCCATCATAGATGACATCAGGTGTGGAGCAACTAAAAATGTGGATGCAAAAGGATGATCAGGAGCTTAAGGTGCACTGCCACTTGTTCCTTGGCAAGTAGGGTTCGCTAAACCACACTAGAAGTTAGTCACTTTTCATTTATTTATTTTACAAAATGTATATACTGCTTGATTGTAAAAACAGCAACAACCCCCTCAAAGCAGTTTGCAAAAAAAGATAAAACAACAAAATGATCAATAAGAAGATTTAACAATGATAATTTAAGATTTTCAAAGCATTCAAATAACAATAAACTAAGAACAGATTAAAACTCACACCAACTTTCTAAATACCTGGGTGGACTTGTCTAAACAAAACCGTTTTTATCAGGTGCCGAAAAGGGTACAGCGAAGGTGTGTCAGCCTGTCATGGATGCACAGGACTGGTGGGAGGCACCAGCTGGGGACCCTTAAGGGACAAAGGTTCAGAACCTGAGGACTGGTGGTGGGACAATGATGAGTTGTCAGAGAGAGAAGAGAGAGCAGACTGGGAGAAGGAGGTGTCAGAAGCAGAAAAGGTAACAGGGTGTAGTGAGCAGGAAGAAGTTGGGGCAGAGGGCAGTCCAGAACCAGAGGCAGAAGATGAGGCTGGAGAGGAGGGGGGCCAAGAGGCAGGACTGAGATGGGCTGCTGGAGAAGCCTGGGGTTCTCCCCCTTCTGCTATGACCAGCTCCGCCCGCCCCGCCCCCCGGTCTCCCAGAACCAGAAGACGGATGAAGATGGTGGAGCAAAGACAGACAAGGCACAGATTGCTTAAGAAGGACCATGGGGAGGAGGAAATTTAGGGAGCTGTGGGAAGACAGGGACCTTCAGTCCTCACAACTGCCTCACTGAGGCAAGAGCTGCTGGAAAAAGTTGCTGTGCTCACTAGGCCTGGCCTCATGAACTGTTTTGTTTCTTTGACTAAAGAGAGTTAACTTTCCTTACATCATGTGAATTATTGCTTGCTCCTGACACCTGCCCTGACACTGCCTGATGTCAATAGGCTTTGAGCTTTTCTGGTCTGCGAGGGGGGGCGGGAATGTAAGTTTGCTGACAGCAACCCTCTTTGATGCTAGTGTTATAATAATGTAGGTTGCTGACAGGTAGGCAATCCTGCTCACCTGTCAAATCAGGTATGGCTGGACTCCAACTCCCTTCATGCCTGACCACTGGCCATGATGGCTGGGGCTAATAGGAGTTGTAGTCTGACAACACTTGAAGGTACACTACAATGGCTATCCTGATCTAAGATCTGGCAGTGGGGAGTTTACATCTTACATCATCTTCCCTTCCAGCTCATTAGTCATTACAGTCTTCAAAAATATCTATATTGCCATCTATATGCTGAAGGCACACCTCTTTAAACTGGCTCCTGACACTTGAGATGTATATATTAGGGCCTATCTTATTACTGTGATGGTAAGTTGTTTTAAAATGCTTTTAATGTTGTGTTTTGATTGTTTTAATTTGCCCTGGGACCTTAGAGTGAAGGGTGGGTAAATAACAACAACAACAACAACAACAACAACAACAACAACAACAACAACAACAACAACAGATTTTCTCTTATTCTCATCTGTAGTCAGGCTAAAAAACAGAATCCACATATTTTCAACAAAACTGATTGGCCCACTAACCTTACACTCCTGCACCTTTGACAAACACTCCTGGCAAACTTTCTCGTACTGGAGGCGGATTTTCATTAAGTATTGGACATTGTGGGTATCTTGAGACAAAAATTAAAATTAACACAAGATTGGATATGGTGGTTACAAGATTGAATATGAAATATTCACATATTTCTGTTTGTGAACATGTGGAGCACTGTTTGTTCCATCTGAACAGCTTTACTTGTTTTTATCATTATAAAGATTTCATCTTATTTCTATAATGGTATATTATATTCTTGTAGCCTGCCCTGAGACCTTAAAGTGAAGGGTTATAGTTAGGAAATCTGGTAAAGATATAAATTGCTGCTCTAAATAACAATAGCAAAACTTTTGTTCCTTACCTATCCGCTTATTTAAAGCCACCACAGATTCATACCACTCATTTAATTCAGCCTTGGATTGCATCAAAGGCAGCATATTGCTAAAAAGACAAGAGAGAGAGAAACACTTAGCACATAAAGCTCTTGAGGTCTGCATGACAAATCTTAAAATTCATTTGGGTCCCAGTTTTCACTGGTCACATATTAGTTATATAGCTGAGCTGAAAGTTCCACAGAGAACCTTTTTCAGGGAAAGCTGAAGGGGGGAGTGTGTTGTTTGGGCGTAGGAGAAAATCTGGAAATTTGTGGGCCGGGACTGGGGGCTCAGTGAGACAAGCGGAGGTAGCAGATTTCCCCTTCCTTTCACGTAGTTTGGCTGACAGCACTCCTACTGCTAACCCTGGAGTTGGGTGATACAGGGAGCCAACTGGAAAAACTGAACAACAGGTTTTATCCCATGTTTGTCCTAGAATGCTGTGATTCCTGCATTGCAGGGGGTTAGACTAGATGACCCTTGAGGATGTTTTCAACTCTACAATTCTATGATTCTATACTTACCAGGTAGGCCCACGGAAACTAATGGGTCTAAATCTGTCATTAACTTCAGTGGGCTTACTTTGATTATGGCTAACATTGGATACAGCCCAGGTTGTTAAGAGTTCTATATTTGCCTGTATATGTGCAGGTGGTTGTTTCTTTTATACAAACTGACAACATTGGATGCCCTCCACCACTGAGGAATGGGGGGGAGCGCACCGTCCCCGGCAGCGCGATCCTGGTAGGGTGCCATTGCGGCTGCCCCCCACCTGCGCTGGGTGCCACGCCCCCACAGGTGACGTGTCACGCCCCTGGGACGCACGCCAGCCCCGCCCCCACCTGCTCTCCACCCCCTGGTGCTGGAGCATAAAGCTCCGCCATTGCCTCTGCCCCCCACGGCCCTAATTTGGAGTCCTCCCCACAGGTTGCATAAGGAAAAAGTCCTGTGCAAATTATTGGCATGGGGGGTGGGGACAATATGGTTTGGGACCATAGGGGGAAGTAAAATGTTAAAGTCCCTGACCTACATACACATCGGCCAACCACCCATAATTTGACACCATCAAAACATCACTACTACAAGCCAGGGTGGCTTTGTTCTGTCCGCACTGTGGGAGGTAATATGCCTCTGAATACCAGTTGCTGGTAATCATAAGGGGAGAGTTACTGTTATGCTCAGGTCCTGCTTGTGAGCTTCCCACAATGCATCTGGTTGGCTGCTATTAGAACAGGATACTGGAATAAAAGCATCTTTGGCCTGATCCAGCAGGGAAGCTATTCTTACGTTCTTAGGAATGAGAAGTTACATTTTATTCTCCTGTTCACCTACCCCAGAGAATATAACAGTGCTGTTCTCTTCTCAGTGAGTGATTTTTGATCTTGTAGCATGTTCTCTAGCTCCACATTCACAGCACTCGGGTGCCGTATTCTTTCACTTTCCATGAACTGTCTACAGGACATGACAAAAAACATTAAATGTGGGCTTCCTTTTTTGCAAGGGATACTGTGCAATTGAAAAGCCACACCCATCTTATACTGCCCAAATCTCCTGCTCCATCATGCCTTCTTTCCCCCAAACTGCCATCTGGGGGCAACCATTCAATCAGTCTGCCTCAGTGGGAGAGATGAGAAGCAGAGTTCACCAAAAGACCAGCTCTGTTATGCACCTTCTATCTGTGAACTATGATAACTGGCCATTATAAAAACAACTGTTTAAGAACTCGTTCCCGAGCTTGATTTCCACCTTCTTCCCATCCTCTCCCTTTCTCCTTGTGTGTTGTGAAGCCTGAGGACAGGGACTGTCTTGTTTTAACCAATTGTATGCAAACCTGCTGTAATGGGTTTAGGGGTTGCTCGTGCGTAAGTTGCCGCCACTCCTGGCTAGGTTACCTGGTTAACCCTTTCTGACTGAACAGCCTCCAGCAACATGACTGTCTCAGTCGCTGGCAGAATCCGTCAGTGGGCGTTTCTTAAACCTTTTCCAGCACAAAAGTTCCTTGACGCCAAGTCTCCTCCTACTCTCCCTGCGTGGAAGTCTTCTGCGCAGGGAGGGTGTGGGCAGTGGAGTACCCGTACTCTCTCCGCTGGTCTCCGGCGAGGAGTCTTGGAGCCTCCTCCCCGATTCCCCCATCTGCCCCCCTTCTCTACTAGTGTTACGCTGATTTCCTTCCCCAGCAGACGGGCTCCCTCTCTCCCTACTGGGACCCTCTCCGCCATCCCTTTGGAGCCTCCCCTCCGCTTCCAGCTCCGATGGCAGTTCCCTGACACCTGGGAACCACATTTGCATAAAGAGCAAAGTACAAATACTCTAAATAAATAAATAAATGAAATTTCAGACCTGAAACAGTAAATTATTTTCTGCTTCCATTTGGCTCTCCAGGTCTTTATTCTCTCCTCCAGTTTACGATGATAGAAGATGTCTCCTTTCAGGTCTGCCTCCATCAGGTTGACAAACAGCTTGGCTATTGCTCTCCGATTGGCCAGCAGGGCTTGGTTGATCATCTGGAATTGGAAGATGTAGATGAGAGTAGCAAGGGAATCTCTCTTTTTCAAGGAGATGAAGACTTCAGATTAGTTGGTTCAACCCAGAGGACATGATGGGCAAGACAAATTTAGGTACAGTAATCTAAAGGAGTCTACCTTGAATAAACCTTAGCTAGATGAATCCCTTAATTGTTCTCTAGTGCCATTACAATGGTGGCTGGTAACCCACTGGGACTTGATGGGGCAGAAAGCAGAGATGCCCAGAGTAGGTTCCTCCTCCCCTCTTGGTCAGTCTGCTTTCTTCACTCCTTTCTCACTTCCAAAGAGGGGGAAAAGATAGTTTCTGATAAAAAAGAAGTGGAGAGGAAGAAGAGTGCAGAGGGTTTTGAGGTATCACAGGCACCTGTGCACCCTTGGCGCCGTGCTGGGGACACCAGGGCAAACGTGTCCTTGTCTTGTCTCTCTGCTCCTTTCACGTAGAATATCTCAGGGATCCCATCCCTCTTTCCTGGTTGCTGTGCTAATCTTGCACATAGCCTCTCTCTCTCTCTCTCTCTCTCTCTCTCTCCACAATTTTATTTTAAAATGCCCAATTCTGCTACCCCAATTAGGTTTGCAAATATGCCCACTTTCAATCTTTCCCGAACTACAGGGTTGGGGGGTGGGATCAAGCAAAACCTGTAGTTATCTTACTGGAGAATTTCAGGTATCAAGCAGAAAGGTTTTACCATGGCTTCCTTGTGAATGAACCTGTGGACATCAGAGGGTAGGAAATAGGAAATGTCATCCAGGATCTTATTATATTTGTTCAACAAAAGTTTGATCTGGAAACAAAGCAGAGGGAGGGGGTAAGAAAAGTGTTCAGGATGGTGAGGACACCTCTCTGCTGAGATTGCTAGGGACATGCTGGGGGACCACCCCACTGGGCTACTCAGCCAGTGGTAACCAGTGGCCACGGGTGAGGTGGAATGCAGGGATGCAAGCTGTAGTGTAGGCAGAGCCATAGCCAATGATAAGTAGAACCAGAGTCAATGACAGGCAGAGCCAACCAATTCTAGCTTTTATTCTCATCATTCTCCCTGATGAGTTCCACAAGGGGCACTTTGAGTCTATGCAGGGGGAAGCTAACAGCTGGGGCAACCCCCTAGACTCACTGTAAGTAAGGAGGAAGGCAGGTGCGAATTGGCTGAAGACAGAATGAGAGTGGTGAGGCAATGCCCCATTCACCTAAAGAGACAAACCTCCACCATCTCACTGAAGAGGCCAGTTCCTAAAAAGAAACATGCGCCAGCAAGAAACAACTATTTCTGACCCTTTCAAGGAGCCATAGCAAGGGTGGGGAACTTTTTCTAGCTCCAAGGGCTGCATTTCCTTCTGGGCAGCATGCTGATGGAAGGCATACAGCAGCACCCCCCACAATCATTCATGTACTCTCTGTTAGCATCTTCTTGTACTTACCCGTTCAGCTCGATCTACCTCTGCCTTGAGTAAGGCTTTGTCCAGCTCTCTAATCCACTGCCTTCTTTTTAAGGTCTCCTTGGAGACAAGGTTCCACATTCTCTCAAAGTCCTGCAAGGTAGAAATGGGATGTGAATTCCACACAGGGGAGCTGAGGTGGAACCCTATATTGTTTAAAAGTTATCAAGAAAAAGATGAAGTCTGTTCTATGGTCTTTGTTGGCATGCTAGATCCTTTCAACCCATCCCACTGTTCTGTTCACTGACATGGGTGTAGCCAGGATTTTTGTTGGGGAGGCAGGCTTTTGTTGGGGGGGGGGAGAACCTCATATTCGTACTGATTTGTACTGATTTAGGGGGCCAGCTGCCCCCCCCAGCTACGCCCATGTGTCAGCCTTTGGAGGGAAGGGCTGTAGCTTAGTAGAGCATCTGCTTTGCATGCAGAAGGTCCCAGGGTCAATTGCTGGCATCTCCAGGTAGGGCTGGTAATGCCCCTGCTTGAAACCTTGGAAAGCTGCTGTCAGTCAGTGTAAACAATACTGAGCTAAATGGACCAGTGGTCTGACTCTATATAAGGCAGCTTTCTATGTTTCTGGAAAGGGCTGTAGCTGAGCAGCACCCCATCTGTTTTGCATGCGGAAGTCCCCAGGTTCGATCCCTGGCATCGCCAGGTAGGGCTGGGAATATCCCTTGCCTGACTTTCTGGAGAGCTGCTGCCAGTCAGTGTAGACAAGACTGAGGTAGAAAGAGACATAGTTCTGATTCAGTATAAGGAAGTTCTCCATGTTCCTAGGTTCAAGCCCTGGGATCTCCAGATAAGTTTGGGAGAGACTTCCAACTTGAAACCGCGGAAAGCCGCTGCCAGTCAGTGTAGACAATACTGAGCTAAATGAGTCAATGGGATGATGCAGTATGTCAGCTTCCTATGTTCCTATCTCCAGCATGCCTTATTCTGCTACCCACAGTGACTGCCAGGCCCTTCATCCCTGTTGCTAAGCAGTGAGGATCTAGGGTGACCAGAAGTATCAGCCAGAGGGGCAAGAAAAGGTGGCAGGCAGCATTCAAGCCCTGTTTGAGTTTGAGTTGCAAGGCACTCCCTCACCTCCATGGTGTAAGTCTCCAAGTGAAGGTTCTCAGCGGAAACTTGGAAAAGGGACTCAATAGTGCGATCGGATTCTGACAGCTTGGTCAGAAATAGCTTCCCAGGCTCCAAGAAACACACCTCCATTTCCTGAAACAGAGAAGATGATCTGGTGGGTAACACTTGCCAAGGCTTGGATGAAACAATGTGCATCAATATGTATGTATTAGAAAAATGTGTCACATAAGTGAAAAATAAAATGAAAATGCACCTAAGGGGGAATTTCTTGCATAAAACTATATAGTCAAAACTGAACACAAAACATTTGGAGAGAGCCGTACTAAAGCAGTATTTTCATGAGGATTTAAAGCAAAGATTCACAAATTGTTGCAAAAAGTGGAAAACTGAATTTAAGATAGAAAGAAATGAGAAACGGAGAGAACTGAATTTTATTTCTTTATTACCTTTATATCCCACCCTTCCTCCAAGAAGCTCAATGTGATGTACATGGTTCTCCTTCTCCCCATTTTATCTTCACAGCAACAACCCTGTGAGTTATGTTACGCTTGGACGAAACAAGGCTTGGACGAAACAATGTGCATCAATATGTATGTATTAGAAAAATGTGTCACATAAGTGAGTGGCTAGCCCAAGGTCACTCAGAGACCTCCATGGCCAAGTGGATAAATTTGAACCCTAGTCTTCCAGGTCCTAGTCCAGCACTCAAGCCACTACACCACATTGGATTCACATTGCAAATAGACAGATTATCCCATCCCTAGTACTATCGATAGTGATGCACTAAAGTGGTGAAGGGGGCTGCCTACCTTCCCAACGCGTGCCAATTCCTGCCGTAGCGTCACCACCGTCTCTTCGTAACGGCACCTCCTGCTCTCTGAGATACGTTCCACAATGTCACTGTTTTTCTTCTCAGGAACTGGGAGGGAGGGAGGGAGGGAGATTAGACTGTATGCACAGCTGTAGAACTAGCCAGGCTAGTATAAAGAGAGAGTAACGTGCTTTGGAGTTTTTTTACAAAACCACTGGGTTAGCTGACATTCTCATGCTGCTAAAGAAGCCTGCCACATTTTAGTTCCATCTTCAGTTTTATGCACAAGTTCATAGTTACTCATTCTTTTATTTAACTAACTGTAATAAAACATATAAGTGGCTTACAGACAATAAAAAGGGAGGGCTTGACCACAATAGTTCAGGCATTGGTGACTTCAAGATTGGATTACTGCAGTCAACTCTGTGTGGGTTTGAAACTAAAGTTATTTTTTTTTTTTTTAAAGCAATTTATTAAATTTTACAATAAAAATAGACATAATAGACAATGTAACATCAATCTTAACATATTTTCACATTTTCTTTGGACTTCCTCGCATCTCCCGCTCCCATTTTCATCGTTAAAACATTTTGTCAGCAATTTATCATCTTATTTAAAATCTTATATCCCTTCTATATTTCATACTCATATAATTCTCAAAAGGAGCTAAATTTTCACAGTCTTACTTAATTTCTTAAAAAACTTCTAAATTTAGTGGTGCTCAGTTGTTTTAGTCTAGCATCTTATTTAGCATTCACTCAAATTACAATGTTTTTGTAAATAGTTCTTAAATTTCTTCCAATCCTCCTCAATCCTCTCTTCTCCCAGGTCACGGATTCTGCCGGTCATTTCAGCCAGTTCCATGTAGTCTATCAGTTGTATCTGCCATTCTTCCAGTGTGGGTAGATCTTGAGTTTTCCAGTGTTTTGCGAGAAGTATCCTTGCTGCTGTTGTTGCATACATAAAAAATGTCTGGTCCTTCTTTGCCACCCCTTGGCCGACAATACCCAAAAGGAAAGCCTCTGGTTTCTTAGTGAAGGTATATTTAAATACCTTTTTCAGTTCATTATAAATCATTTCCCAGAACGCCTTCACTTTAGGGCAAGTCCACCAGAGGTGGAAGAACGTTCCCTCACACTCTTTACATTTCCAACACTTATTATCAGACAGGTGGTAAATTTTAGCAAGTTTGACTGGGGTCATATACCATCTATAAATCATTTTCATTACATTTTCTTTCAGGGCGTTACATGCAGTAAATTTCAATCCATTAATCCACAACCTCTCCCAGTCCTCAAACATGATATTATGCCCAATGTCCTGTGCCCACCTTATCATAGCCGATTTAACCGTTTCGTCTTGTGTATTCCATTTCAACAGCAAGTTATACATCCTTGAAAGTACCTTAATCTTTGGTTCTAACAATTCTGTTTCTAGTTTCGATTTCTCCACCTGGAACCCTAATTTCTTATCATTTTTGAAAACTTCTTTGATCTGAGCGTAGTGTAACCAATCTCGCACTTTGTCTTTCATTTTCTCTAGACTCTGCAATTTCCATTTGTCTCCATCCTTTTCTAGTATTTCCCAATATTTTGGCCATTTAGCCTCCATATTGGGTCTTTTTCGGGCCTTGGCTTCCAAAGGTGAAAGCCACCTTGGTGTTTTATTTTCCAGCAAGTCTTTATATTTTGACCAGACATTAAACAATGATTTTCTGACAATATGGTTCTTAAAGGCCTTGTTTGCTTTAACCTTGTCATACCATAAATATGCATGCCATCCAAAGGTATTGTTAAACCCTTCCAAATCCAACACATCAGTGTCTTCAAGAAGTAGCCAGTCTTTTAGCCAGCAAAACGCTGCGGCTTCGTAATACAACTTTAAGTCTGGCAGGGCAAAGCCCCCTCTTTGTTTTGCATCGGTTAATATCTTAAACTTAATTCTGGGCTTTTTGCCCTGCCAGACAAATTTGGAAATATCTCTCTGCCACTTCTGAAAGCACTCCGTTTTGTCCAAAACCTGAAGTGTTTGAAATAAGAACAACATCCTTGGCAATACATTCATCTTGATAGCAGCAATTCGGCCTAACAAAGAAAGTTTCAATTTTGACCAACTATCTAAGTCTCTCTTAATTTCTGTCCAACATTTTTCATAATTATCCTTAAATAGACTTAGATTTTTTACTGTTATGTTTACCCCTAGGTATTTTACTTTTTTTACCACATTAAGTTCCATCTCATTCTGAAACCGTTCTGACTCTGTATTAGTCAAGTTTTTCCCCAAAACCTTAGTTTTCTGTTTATTTAATTTAAATCCAGCCACCCGACCAAAATCATTAATCAGTTGTAATGCTCTTTTCGTACTGGGCTCTGGCTTCTGCAAGGTCAAAACCAGGTCATCTGCAAAAGCTTTTAATTTATATTGTTTCTGGCCGACCTGAATTCCTTCCACCAACCGGTCCCTTCTAATCATGTTCAATAGCACTTCCAGAACCGAAATAAATAACAGCGGGGAAATAGGGCAACCTTGTCGTGTCCCTTTTTCAATTTTAAACTCTTCCGTAACCACATTATTAACTATCAGTTTAGCTTTCTGTTCTGAATATATCGCCTCAATCCCATTCTCAAAACCCCGTCCCACTCCCATCTCTTTTAAATTTCCCATCATAAATTTCCAGGAGATATTGTCAAAGGCCTTCTCCGCATCTATAAAAATTAAAACTGCTTTTGTATTTATATCTGTTTGCAAAAGTTCCAAAATGTCAATAATGTTCCTTGTATTAGCAAACAGATGTCTTCCTGGGAGAAAGCCAGCCTGGTCCTTATGAATTACTTCATTTAAAACTTTTTTAAATCTATTTGCCAAAATGTCTGCAAATATTTTGTAATCCACATTTAAGAGAGAGATGGGACGGTAGTTCTTAAGTTGTGTCTTTTCAGCTTCCGACTTTGGTATTAATGTGATAAACGCTTCCTTCCACGACTCCGGTGCCCTCCTCCCCTCCATAATTTCATTGCTGACCTCCATCAAAGGTTGTATCAAGTAGTCTTTCAATGTCTTATAGTACTTGGAGGTCAGCCCATCTGGTCCTGGAGATTTGCCGAGTTGCATGTTCTGGATAGCTTGTTCGATCTCCTGTCGTGTTATTTTAGAATTCAGGATTGTCCTATTTTCTTGTGACAATTTAGATAATCCGTTTTTTGCCAAAAATTGTTTAATCTCAACGTCATCTTGCGGCCCTTGGGTATATAATTTTTTGAAATATCTCTGGAAACACTTTCTAATGTCCACTGGATTCTGGATATTTTTTCCATCAACCTCTAAGTTTGTAACAGTATTTAATCTTTGTCTTCTCTTCAACTGCCAAGCTAGCAGTTTTCCACATTTATTCGCCGACTCAAACGTTTTTTGTTTCATTAATTTAACCTTCCATTCAATTTCCTGATTTATCAATTTGGAATATTGTGTTTGATAAAGTTTAATTTCTCTCAGAGTTGGCTGTGACTTCGGATTCACTCTTAGTTTCTTCTCTAGTTCTTTTATTTTATCCAAGATCTTATCTTTTTTCTCATTTTGTGTTCTTTTCTTCACTGCATTCTGTTGTATCAAGAATCCCCTCATTACAGCTTTACTTGCGTCCCAGATTATTCTTTTTTCCACCATATTATTCATGTTTATCTCAAAATAATCCTTCAAAACTTTTTGGGCCTTCTTGGTAATTTCCTGATCTCTAAACAAATTGTCATTCATCTTCCATCTAAAGGATCCAGTTGGTAATAGTGTCATATCCATCTTTACTGCATTGTGGTCGGAACAGGTCTTTGGGCAGATTTCCACTTTTCTGACCTTAGGTGCCAGGCCTCTAGAAATCCATATTTGGTCGATTCTTGTCCAGGTCAGTTGGGCTTCAGAAAAGAATGTTCCCTCTCTTCCTAGTGGGTTCTTTGTCCTCCAAATGTCAATCAAGTCCATATTGTCAGTCGTTTCAAAAAAGGTTTTAGGTAGTCTGCCGTCTTTTGTAACATTTTGACTTTGTGACTTGTCCATGTTAGTTGATACGACCCCGTTCATATCTCCCATCATTATGATGTTGTTATAGTCTAGATAATCCAGCATTGTCTCCTGCAACTTCTTGTAAAATTCCGATTTCCCTTCATTTGGTGCATAAATTCCTAATATCAGCATTTTCTCTCCTTGATGTTGTATCTCAATGGCCAAAATTCTTCCATGTTCATCTTTAAATAGGAATTTAGGTGACAGGCTCTCTTTTGCATATATCACTACGCCTCTCTTCTTAACTTTATCCGAAGATACAAATTCCTGGCCCAATCTTTTATTTATTAACACTTTTCTGTGGAGCCTCGTCACATGTGTTTCTTGTAAACAAATAATGTCCAATTGTTCTTTTTTTAATATATGAAATATTTTCTTCCTTTTTTCCGGAATGTTACAGCCATTAATATTCCAACTCAACAGTTGCAGAGACATCCTGAATTATCTGGTTATTTTTCAAGGGGTGGTATCTTCTCAGGAACTTCAGGTTCCACAGGTGCTGATGTTGGTGTTGGCGTTGCCTCAGGCCCAGCAGGTAGTTCAATTCTTTTTTGAAGGTCCTCTCCGTGTGTAGACAGGAATTTGTCTCTCTCCTCCAGTGTTCTAACTTTAACCTTTCTCCCTCTAAAGGTAAAAGATAATCCTTGAGGAAATTCCCACCTAAATGGAATTGCGTTGCTCCTTAGTAGTTTAACAAGTTCAGAATAGGCGGTTCTGAGGTCAAGCAGTAATCTTGGGATATCTTTATAAATTTCAATTCTTCTGTCCAACACCTCCAGTGATTTTACAAAGTGTAATCCCAGAATCTTATCCCTTTCCTCCTTTGATCTCAATGTTATCAAACAGTCTCTGGGCCTCTCCTTCTTTATGAATCTTCCAAGTCTGTAAGCTGACACAATTTTAAAGTCCTTTTCTTCCAAGTTCCAGAACTTGGAGAATTCTTTAGTCAAAAACTCAGTTAGATTTCCTTCTTCTGCCTCTTGTAGTGATCTAATCCTTAAGTTATTCTCACGATTTCGCAGTTCTATCATCGAGAGATAAATCTGGTGTTCCCCAACTTGTTTAGTGAGTGGTCTTACCTCTTGCTCTAAATTTTCAAATCTTTGTCTAGTGTCCTCAGTCAATTTCCGATTTTCTGCTGAGGCCTCAGTTAGCTGTCCGATTGCTTGTGCATTCTGTGTCACTTGTGTGGTTAATTTGTTTAAACATTCTGTATTTTTATCAATCTTTGCTGATTGGGCATCTGCTTTCTTGTCCAAAGCTTCCAATTTTTCAAAGATTTTATCTAGTATAGAGGCAGATGCTCCTGAGGCCATATCTTCCAATTGTAACTGCTCTGCTTCGCCCTCACCCTCCACTTCTGAGGGCAAAGCAGGCACAGATGATCTGCGTGTCTGTAAGGCTGAGGTTAGAGTTGTTAAAGTTGTTTGTTTAGCTCTCCCTCTTTTTCTTGTGCCACTCATTCCAACGTTATCTATCAGTCAAGGTCACACTGAGTTGTTCCCATGGGAATGGAAAGGTCCAGAGCAAGCAAACAGCAAGGGAATCGAAAGTAAAAAGTGTATGTAAAATCACTGTTATAATCCAGTCCTCTAGAGGGAGCTTGATCTATCTTTCAGAGTCTAAATTAATGTCCAAGAACCTTCAGATACAAATACTTAGCAGAGTTTATAAATGGTTACCTTGTTGCAGACAGTGCTTATTTATTTCCAAAAAGAATGTTTCAAATTTAAAAGGTATCAATACCCTCAGATTGTTTCCAGTTCCAATATGTTGTATCCAAATCTGCAGTACTGACAGCTCCCTTAGTACTCAGGCAGCTCCTGACTCTGGGTTTCACCTTTAAATTTGTAATCCAATAAGAGGAGGAAAGTCAAGTACAAATAAAGATCCCAAATCTTTAACTTAAAGTCTTTACTTTAAAATGCAAGTTCAAATAGATGCTTAGATCTGTAAAGTTTAAAGTCTCTTTCTTTTCAGCCTCCACTCCTCCAGCTGATTGCTTTTTTTCAAGTTCAATGGCTGCGGAAGACGGACTTCCTGCTTCCACGTCTCTCCGCTCACAGCCAAGTTCAAGCCAATTTAAATTTCTCTTTTAAAATCTCAAATTCCAAGTGATTCAGTCTTTTACTCACAAATTAGTTGCTTTTTCGTCCGGATCCGTAATTTGGCAGGAAAAGGGATCAGCGCTCACCGACAGCAGCAGCGCGGCTTCGCTCCTCAGGCTGCGAAACGGCTCACAGCGCCGCAACCCCCCTCCGTGCTCCGGAGCCCCTTACGGGGTTCCTTCTGCACTTGGAGGGTCGCTCTAGGCGCCCACCGAGCCTCAAGACCCCAGGCTCTTGCCGCCTGGGGTTTTCCGATGTGGGTCTCCGCTTCGCCGTAGCGGACGACCCGTTGCCTGCGGAGCCTCCTCTCCCGTTCAGAAGAGGACCGCCATTGTCGTTCGCGCCGCCCCCGGAAGTCCGGTTTGAAACTAAAGTTAGTGCAGAATGCTGCAGCATGGTTGTTGACAGGAGGCCCCGTCAGGAGACTTCTGCTCAGAGATCTGCACTTGTGGCCCATTTGGTAACAGCCTAAGTTCAAGGTGTTACTATCGGCAAAACAATTTTGGGTTTTAAAGACTATCACCATCAGGTTGAACTGAGTGTGAGAATGCAGTGGCCACCAGTGCAACTGGCAAGGTATTGGCCAAAAACTGAGCAGTGGTGTTCTACACTGGCTGCGGTTACTGAGCTATCTTCAAAGGAAGCCCCAAGCAGAGTACTTTGCAGTAGTATAGCTGGTAGTCTGCATAAATGAAAGATACCACATTTGCTAAAAACACTGATTATGGTGCCAGACTTAAATTGGTAAACATTTACTTATGACTTCAGCAAGTCCTCGGACTTCCCGGGCAGCAATAACATTTTCACTTTCTTGAGTCTTTAAAAATGCCAGTGTTGCAGCCTCTCTGGAATAGAAACAGAGTGTGAGAAACTTGAAGCAAGAGACATTATTAGAGTTCAAGAACACATTCCAGTCAGGTCAAAACACTTGGGATGTGAAGTAAGGGTGAGTGAGGGGTGTGGCCTGGAAAAAGTTCCAAGGGTCAAGTAGACAGCACAGAATAACATCATAACTCTGTTCCTTACTTGTATTGCACTGGATTTTCAGTGACGTCATCATTGGGCATTCCCTCAACCCACATCTGCTGACGATGTGATAAAAACCCATTGCCAGAGCAGGTTTCCACATCCCTCACCAGCGGAATCGTTCCTGGGATCTGCGGAAGCTTGTGCTGGGCTATCTTGCTTCTCGCTTCTCCCAGAGTGCGCACAAGGTTTATCTAGCCAAAGCCAAAATAAAAATAATTAGACCTCTTCCTTTAAGGTGAAAGAGGGCATGCTTATACTCTAGAGGGCACTTGCCAAGCAAAGTTAAGTACTTATGAGTCCCACCCTGATTTAATTCTTCATAATATATTGTTGTCATTTTTTAATAGCTAGAATTAAAGCATCTTGTTCAAGGTTAATGAGGTGAAAGTTGGCAAGTGAATAAAGGAGAAAATTGTAAGGCAGGGTTTGAATGGCAATGAGATGCAAAAAAATAAGGGGAAAGATTTTGCCATACAACTCCCACATTACAATTTTCTCCCTTACAAACATGTATACTAAGATTTCAATTCACCTATGTGATGAAGTGAGCATGCGTCCTCAAAAGCTTGTGTTGGCGTTCATCTGTCTTAGGAGACAATAGAGGAGTGTGCCTTTGTGGGTGAAGAGAGGTTTTGCTGCAGCTGGGGCAGATGAAGGTGCCTGGTTGTGCCGCTGTAGAAGCACTATGGTGTTTCTTCCCTCTGCACTCATTCCAGTGGTCATTCCTCCCATGACCAGATTGACTGTCTCCAGGCACTGCAGTCATCTGCAAGGAATTCCCACACAGGGTTGATGTTGCCAGCCTTCTTGTCACATTTGCAGACATCTTTGTAACACAGAGTTGGTCTGCCAACAAGCTTGGTTCATGAAACTAGCTCCCCGCAGAGCACATCCTTGGGCAGGCATGTCAAAAGTCCATTTCGGGGGCCTAATCCAGCCTGCTGGTCAATTTACTCTGGCCCCTGTGGCAGTTTATT
Source organism: Podarcis pityusensis (assembly GCF_964106645.2). Taxonomy (NCBI): domain Eukaryota; kingdom Metazoa; phylum Chordata; class Lepidosauria; order Squamata; family Lacertidae; genus Podarcis; species Podarcis pityusensis. Next base: position 14,577,290 of record NC_138044.1, on the reverse strand, counting down.
TCCTGGGGTCGGCCCTTCACTTCATCAAATCTGGTTTGGACACCACTGTCCTTGGGGATTCTTCCATCTTCCATTCTGTGGATATGACCAAGCCAGTGTAGATGTTGCTGAGACAGGAATGTGAACATGCTGGGGTTGCGGGCCTGGGAGAGCACATCTTTGTTTGAAACTCTGTCTTGCCATGTGATGCCCAAAATCTTCCTGATGCAGCACATGTGAGAGGCGTTGAGGTGCTGCTCCTGGCAGTTGTAAGTTGCCCACAAGTCAACACACAGTGTGCAATAGCAGCGTGCTCAACAAGCAAACCTGGTAGACCTTCATCTTCGTATTAGATGTTAGCATCACATTCTCCCACACCCTTTGGAGAGGCAAGCCATTGCCAAAGCTGCCTTGCCAATATGCTTGTCCAGCTCAGCATTAATGGAAAGGTTGCTGGTTATGGTAGAACCCAGGTAGACAAAATTGCCTACCACCTCAAGTGTGTGGTCACCAGTGCTGATGGTGGAGTGCTGGCGGCGTTCTTACCCAGGATATTGGTCTTCATCAGACTGGTGGTATGGCCAAATTTCATGTAGGCTTGTGTCTTTGTGAAGCTTCCTTGGAGTGCACTGTCAAGGCTGCGTCATCTGCAAACATCTCTCAGATAAGGACTCGCCACATTTTTGTCTTGGTACAGAGATGTGTCAGGTTGAACAAACCCTGTCGCTCCTCGAATGAAAGTATACACTGTCTTCAGTCAAGCTGAAGGCATATGAGACCAGCAGGGAGAAGAATATGCTAAAGCGAGTTTGGGTGAGTTTCATACCCTAAAAGCTTAAATGTGCTAAGTTTTCTTCTTCTTTTAGAATATGTTTTATTGCTTTTACATGTAATTTAAAATACAATGAACTGCAACAATAGCAGGTAGCCTGTCATTTCTTGGGAAAAGTCTAATAGCAACATGAAATTAGAACCATTACTTAGAACAAGTTTATGGAGTTGAAGTCTCTCCAGATGTTTTCACATGGATTTGAGGGTATTATCTGAAAATGGTTGATACAGACCATAATGAACAAGGTATTCCCCAAGTGATCCTGTGCAAGATATCCCACAAAAAATTAGGACACAAATCTCACGCAGCCTTCACCCTGTGTTGGCTAGGACTGATGAGAACCTTAGTCCAAAACACCTGGAGAGCACTAGGTTTGCAAAGACTGCTCTAACCCAACTTTGCAACTGCCTCTGCTGGAGTTTAAGTCTAGTGGTGGGCAAACCGAAAGCTTGCAGGATCTACTGTGTATGTGTGTGTGTGTGTGTGTGTGTGTGCGCATGTGTGCGTGTGTGTGTGTGTTTTACTAAAACCTGCAGATCTACTAACCAAAACTGGACAGGGGTGTGGCCTTGGGAGAGGAGGTGTAGCGCAGGGAGAGTTCTGTGCCTGCAGTTCCCCATCCCTGCTTTAAGTGATGCTATTCCCCCCACCCCACCCGCCCAATCAGGTATTCTAGCTTCTGTCATTGCTGTACCTCATCATCAAATATCTGTCTGTAGACTTTCCCACTGGGGACGACACGGGACACCCCCACTAGGGTCATGTTGCAGACTTTTCCTAGGCGCTCGATTGGTTTGCAGCTGAACTTTTTCTTGGGTTAGCTGAGAAAAAGGAAAATGCAAAGAAAGAGAAAGAAAGAAAGAATTGAATGGTTTGGTGTCATTCCTTGAGTGATGTTGGGAATGGCGAGTGGGGGAGAAACTGCTGTGAACAAGACTTTTTTGTAATTGCATGGCATCTCAAACTGACTCATATATCAGCAGTAAATGCCAGTGTATGTATTTCAGTGGGGTTTTATGATATTATAGCTGCAGTCTTATTTGCAACTGTGGACTCCCTCCCCATTATCTGCCATCTACCTATCTGGGTGCCAGTGCCCTGAGCACATTTAAATAAAAGTGTCATTTATACAATTAATGATTGCATTTAATTGTGCAAATTTATTTACAGCACTTATTTATGCAAATCATCAAATGCAATTAGGCAATAACCAAGAGTGGTGTCCCCTCCCCCTCCCCAAGTCCTGTGCTGATAGTTGGGGAGAAGAGAAAAATGGCTTTTGTGGCTCGGATCAGGTCCTGCCATGAGGGATACATTTGAGATCCAAACTAAATGTGATGGGAGGGACGGATTCTTTCCATGTGCTGCTCTCCCAGAATGCTTAGCGGGGCGTGTGACTGCTTTCCCCCTTAGGGCAAAGGATAGGACTGCAACTCATTGCAACGTATTTTTTTGGGGGGGGGCTCTCCTCTTCAACTCATCTCTTCCCGCCTTCCCGCTGTTGCCCCTCTCTCACCCGACACGAACCTTACCTGACCAATCCTTGGAAAGCCAGTCCTAAAAGCCGCCTCAAGGCAGCTAGGCCAAGAACGGCGTCTTTTGGTTGCCATGGTGACTATCAAGCGCAGGGAAGAGGAAGGAATGGAGAAAGTGCGTGTTATTCTCTCGCGGGACTCGACGGGATTCAACATGGCCGCTTCGATGACTAGTTGTTGCCATAGAGACGCGGAAAGCGGTTTAAAAAAAAAAAATTACGAGCGGCAGGGGCTTGTTTTTGTCTTACGAGTTCGTCATTGTGTCCTGGTCACTTATACAGTAATCTTGTTAGAAACAGCGATAACAGCGTTTTATAGAGCACTAGTTGTTATAGTTGTTTTCCTCCATAATTTCCCCCACCAGAATATTGCGTGGTAAATAAGAGTCCCGAGCATGTACAGAACCTTTCCGACTTTGAATCCTTTTAAAAGTTAGAATAACGTCAAGATGCTTCTGCATTTTGAATCCTGCTTTTCAATGCAAGATGCCCTGCATTGAAGGTTACCACCATTCCATTTTTTTTAGGGGGGGGGCGAGATTGTAAAAACGTGGTTTTTAAAAAGTTGGGAAGTAGCAAAAACCACCACGCACCAGCCACGGAGCTGTCTGGCAGATTTCATTAGTATACACGTGTTTTTGTCAGGACACAGGTGTGCATCCACAGTTTATGGAGGGGATTTGCTTGGGTAACTGGGGAGAAATTGTTTTGCATTCCCTTATGAGATCACAGGCTCCACCTGGTGGCAAAATCAAAACTCCATTTTCAGAGGCAGTCTATCCACACCAGGGGCTGAGGACAAGCAACAGGAGATGGGTACTTCTTTAATGCCTTGATTGTGAACTTAACAGATGCAGTAATAAAAGCTTCTTGTCCAATCAAGGGGGATTTTTGATAAGAATGGAAGCCTTGCTGGATCAGACCAACTGGGGCCAAAAACTGGTGCCAGAACATAGCCATGGTGGCTAAGAGTCACTGATAGCCTTATCCTCCATGAATTTATCCGTCCTTTCAAAACCATCCAAGGTGGTGGTCCTCACCAGCCCTGAATTCTCCAGTGTTATAAGAATTCTAAGGTCCCAAATATAAAATAAACGTTCATAAATGTACAAGGGAAACTGTTATGAGAAAAAACTGCTCCTTTTCCCTTATGGGGTACCCAAGAGCCCATATAGAATCCTTTTGTAGGTTCTCTGTCAGTAGGAGAAAATAACAGAGACCAACCAGAGAATTTTGAGAAGCAAACCAGCTAGTAAGCCTGATCTTTATTAAAGCTGTTGCAACAGGATGCTCCCCCCCACAGGAGGGGGGGAGGGAACCCTAGCAATACACCCAAGCCATTATATAGACATTTTAAATTGCCCATCCTGGAGTCCAAGACCACCCCTGGAAACATACATACATCACAGAAGGGGTGTAGCCCAAGACCACCCCCCTTAATACACCAGAGAAGGGGTGGAAATCTGGGTGTGTTGTTTCTTCCTGTCTGCCAGGTTACCTGACTGGATTACCTGGGCATCCAGGCCACTCTTTCATTATGCTAACTACTGAATTCCTGAATACAGATCACAGGCTTGCATCCTATTTATATTTTAAATGTGCACTTAGTTGAAGGATATATTCAGATATCTGAAGAAGTGTGCATGCACACGAAAGCTTATATCCAGAACAAACTTAGTTGGTCTCTAAGGTGCTACTGGACAATCCCGCCCCCACGACTGCGTCAGACCAACACAGCTACCTACCTGAACCTGTTGCAACAGTTTAATAAAGATCAGGCTTACTAGATGCTTTGCTTCTCAATACTCTCTGATTGGCCTGTTATTTTCTCCTACAGATAGGGAACCCACTTAAGGACTCTATATGGGCGCTTGGAGCAATTTTTTCCCTATAACACCAGCATTCAGCTTCATGTCCATGACTTCTAGTGTTATGAGATTGAGAAATATTCTCTGCCCACTTTTTTTACCTCCATGCACAATTTTATGTACTTCAGTAACGTCTCCTCTTACTCACTTTTTCTCTTGACTAAGAAGTCCCAAACACTGCAACCTTTCCTCATAGGGGAGCTGCTCCATCCCCTATAAAAGGGGTTTTTTATTTATAAAAGGGTTTACCCCAACCTTTAAGTAATAGACACTTAAATCAGTGTTTGTCAATTGAGAGTAAAAGACACTCATTCAGCTTTATGTTTTCCTTTCATAATTCCTTTCCACCTAATTTGGATTAAGGCAAATTTCAAATATATAACTATTTAAATAAAAAATAGTTATCTCCTACACTACATAGGCTAAATACTATAAACTCATCAGATATATGTTGGAGATACCACACCTCCCAAGTTGAGCTTATGCCCACTTTTGGGGTCTGTTCTAAAATAAGCCACTTTTGGAACATTATTTTGGTTACTGTATTTAACAGATTAACATCTAACTACAGATGAAAAAATAAATCTTATACATTACTGAAAAGTTGAAATGAAAATGAAATAAAAACCAGAGGATTTGCAAACAGTATTAAACTTACTAACTGAAGTTATGTGTATTGCCTCATACCTGAAAACTCTGGAACCACCACAAAAAGGACTGCACAAACTTATTTCACAAAAAGCTATTATAAATCTCAAATTGACTGGAAAAGTGGTACTGTTTATTAACTTCTGGAATTAGTATTTTCAAGATAACATTCAACTTTTGTGCATCTCTGCAAACAGCTGTAAATATTTATTCTTCTGGAAATTATATGTAAACTAATACATAGTATTTTTATGTTGCGCTAATGTAAAGTAATTAAAAATAATCTCTTCTTTTAATTTATCCAATTATTGTTATGATATTAAATTCATTTGTTTCCTTCCTGAGCTCCTGTTGATGAGATTTTGTGAAATTTCTTCACAAAAAAATACATTTGTAAGCCTTAGGGCTGTGTTCCCTTCTGGGAAATTTTCAAGGGGCTGCATGCCAGTTGATGGGCAGGGCAAAAGCAAAAATGGAGGGGAGCAATGAATACACATTTTACCCAAGGGGGGGGGGGAAGGCATAGCACAGTTAAAGGTAGAAAATATTCAAGGAGGGTATTAAGCTGTGCCAGGGGGTCTGGAAGATAGGTTTTGAAGGCCACATTTAGCACCCAGACTGAAGGTTCTCTTATCCTGACTCAGGGAGAGGGATGAAAAGATCCACTTGATCAACTGGCATAGCTCAGGGTTTTATGACCACAGAAACAGTCTTGTGGAAATATATCTCTTTTGCATCTCAAGTGTAGGAGCTCCCTCTTCTTGGTCTAGCTGCACAGCCTGATGATTCCAAGTCATCTCACAAGCAAGGAGATTTAGATATAAAAAATTTCAGATGTTCCACTACAAAATAGCTTTTATTAATGAGCCCTGTGAGCACCTGCCTTGGAGTGGGTTCCAATGGTCCACTAGCCTGATTCATTTAATTTTAGCTTTGCCCAGGTCCTCGGGCAGGATGCGACCCTTTTTGCGAGCCTTGGCTTTCTTCTTCTCCACCTTGGCCATCTTTTTCTTCTGGAGGTTCTTGCGGCGCTTGTCTTGCCGCTGCTGCATTTTGTTCACTACGTTTTCAGTCCGCTTCTCCCACTGCCTCTGGCGCTGGGCCTTGCGCTTCTCCTTCCGCTTCAGGGCCGCCTTCAGCCGGTCCTCGTCATCGCGGATTTTGACCCCTTCTGCCTTGTACAGGACATTTGTCCACTTCATCTTCACCTCCAGCTCCTTGGCTTTCCCCTCATCCTTGTCTTTCAGATCTTCCAGCTTACTCTTCCGAGATTCCAATCTGCTCAGGAGTTGCTTGTAATTCTTCCCTGTCAGTGGAGTAATGTTGCCTTTCAGCGCCTTCCTCTTTTCCGCCTTGCTAAGCCCTTCCTCATGGACTTCAACCTTATTGAAGACGATCTCAACCTTGGTGTCATTCTTTGGGGCCTGGGGCTCTGAAATGGCTGCTGAAGCCTCCTCTGCCTCCTTCTTCTCCATTTTTTCTTTCATCCTCAACTCTTTTCTACGGCGTTTCTTTCTCTCCTTCTCGTATTTCCTTCGTTGCCTCTTCTCCAACACTGCTGGGGACAACTCTTTGCTGTTTCCCTGTTAAGAACAGCAAGTTGAGAAGAAAGAGAAATCGTTCAAAAGAGCAAAGTGAATTTTTTAAGCTAAAAAGACAGTGCCTAGAAAAAGCACTAACATATATAACATTGTAAATCTGGTCACTGTATTATCTTTACATTTAAAAGCAGGAAAGCTGGCAAGGATTATTTCCTTCAAGAGAATTTCCGCTGGAAGACTAACAATGTTACTGGATGCCACAATCAGAATATTAGGCGGGGGGGGGGGGGGGGGACGACGACAAAATACTTTTATGCATGATTTAGAAATCACTATTGACCCCCAAAATGAAACTGCTTCAATCTGTCCAACTTATTCCTACAGAACAAACATAAAATCCATCTTAATAGCAGGAGGATGCACAGACTCAAGACCCTGATACCTTGTGGACTTAATCTGGAAAACAAAATTTAGGCTACAATTCTGAACCCACTTACCCAAGAGTAGGCCCCACTGAACTCAGTGGGACATACTCTGAAGACAGTATTATAGAACCGCTTTGCTAATTTCTATGTAGCTAATAATAATAATAGTAATAATAATAATAATAATAATAATAGTAATTTTTAAAGGGATAATTTGTATATATCACATCTCTTAATTTTTTTCCATCGTGAGTACTCTTAGAATTGTCACTATTTATAGTGCTGGGATCTATCTCAGTTTCAACACACACACACACACACAGAGTATCTATATACAGTGGTACCTCTGAATGTGAACAGGATCTGTTCTGGAGCCCTGTTCACATCGTGAAGTGAACGCAACCCCCGTCTGCGTGTGCACCGTTTCTGCGCATGATGTCATTTTGAGTGTCTGTGCATGCGGTGAAACCCAGAAGTAATGCATTGTGTTACTTCCGGGTCGTCACAGAGCACAACCCGAAAATGCTCAACCCGAAGCTACTTCAACCTGAGGTATGACTGTATTACACATGTTTACAGAAAAAACCTAAATACTGCAAAAGTTATTGGAACTGTGGGATAACTAGCCTCATATAATCAATGTGCTTAGCTCACTTTGGGAGAGACTGGATAATCAAGGCTTTGTTCTCTCCCAGTTTACCTGAGCAGCTCAGGTGTAAGAGGATGTGGTGGTTGCTCAGCTTTCACAAGTCACTCTTCAGTTCCTATACCAATGATTTAGGAACTTGCACCATTGTAATTAAGCCACATTTTACTGCCTGTGCAGCTTTTTCTGAATGCTGTATTGAAAAGCACATGAATCTGACATTTGGAGAGCTTGTAAATAAACTTTTTAATTTGCCAAATGTGTTCTTTTTCTAAGCTACTGAAAGAGGGAAACTTTGGAACTCATTTTAAGTGGCATATTTTAAAAGTCTAAAAACCCTTATTTCCATACTTTACTTTGTTGTGTATTTTGCTATTTCAAATCTCTGCTGGTGTTCTCTTGCCAAAGAGCACTTGCCCCAAACTTGGATCATGGTATCTAGGAATTCTCATTTTTATATACCCTTTTTCTCTCTCCTTGAACCAACAGAAAGGTTCTTCATTTGCTTACTTAGGCTCATGCTTATCCTTAGGATCACTGCCTATCTTTGTCATGGGGAGGGGTAAGACGCATAGGACACTGGAAGCTTAGAATGCATTGCTATAAGCTTATATTTTCAGCCATGTGATCTACAAACTTGCTTTTTAGAGTGAAAACAGTAAAGCTAAGATTATTAAAAAGCTGATTTTTTTCACCCAAATATTTCTCACCCATGCTATGTCGGAACAGAATCACAAAGTACAAACAGGCCTGACTGAAGAGTGTGTTACATTTATACACTCAACTGTAGCCCTTCAGATGTTTCTAACCATCCCTGACCACTGGCAATGGTGGCTAGGGCTGATGGAAGCTGGCTGTTCAACATCTGGAGAGCCATAGGTCCCCCACCCCTATTATACATCAACCACCCCCCATCACATCCTCCAAAATCTGGCCTCCAAAGATGGGTGAACTGTTTTAGTTCAAATCAAGGTACAGCAGAAGCCAGTATGATATCAACTCGAACCAGAATACTAGAGGCATAGGAATATTTCCACCACACATCTAACAGTGCAATTCTGTGGGTGTTTAATCAGGAGCAAGTTCCACTGCCCTAAACAAGGCTTGCTCCCAAATTAAGCTGGCTTATGCCTACAGCCTAAAATTGGCTTTGGATTCTCCAGGCTTTCTCCACATCTTGACAACATTTTAAAGGAGGGTGCTGATCTTACCTGGCCAGAGATTTCTTGGATCTTCTCATGCAGTCTCTGCCGCAAGAGATTCATGGCTGAAAATGAGCCGGCTGTGCTCTTGTCACCACCTGTAAGGGAAAACAGGAGAAAGAATGTGACCTGTGTCTCAACCCAAATTTCTGCTAAACTCAACTCAGCTAAACTCAGTGGCCTGGTTCACACATAATGCTAAAATATGGGTTACTAAACCATTGCTTAGAGTTATGTGAGAACCCAGCCCAGTAGCTTAACTGACCGGCTGTAGAAACACTCTCACCTGCAACATCGTTTTGGCTTCTGTCCCCTTTCCCCCCAGTAGTCTGAGATCCACTGGAACTGGGTGCAGCATGGATAACTGGGCCAGATTTCTTAATATTGGCATTTGTTGGCTTGGCTGGTGATGCTTGGCTGCCCCCAGGTGCTGTCTGCTTGCCCAGAGAGGTGCCCACTATCTTGCCTTGCTTCTTCTGTTTCTTCTTCCTCTTCTTCTTTGGCTGGGTGCTATCGTCTCCCAGTCCAGTTCCTGGGAATGTTTGAAGGCAGAGACACAAGACTTCATTAAACAAAGAGAGGAAAATATTTTGCAATCTGGTTGATAAGATGCTGTGCAAACATTTCTGCAAGGAATACAGTCATACCTCGGGTTTCAGCCGCTTCAGGTTGTGTTTTTTCAGGTTACGCACCGCCGAAATCCGGAAGTACCGGAATGGGTTACTTCCGGGTTTTGGCAGTCGCACATGCGCAGAAACGCCAAATCGCAACACATGTGTGCGCAGACGCGCCACTGCAGGTTGTGAACGTGCATCCCGCACAGATCACATTCACAACCTGAGCACTGTAAATGCCTAAGAACATACATATTAGAAGCCCCTCCAGATGTTACTGGACTCCAACTCCCATCAACCTTAGCCAGTATGGCTGATCAGGAACGATGGGAGTTGTAGTCCAGCAACTTCTGGAGGTCTGCAGGAAGCACCAAGACAAGACAACTGAATTTTTCCAAGTTGCATTTTCAAAACACACTACTGTCATTCCATTGTGGCATCAGGACCCTTTCCTGAGCAGATTATAATCTAAAATGAGCTGTGGTTAAAATGAGGATAAACATTAAGTACTACCACTCTGAGGTACCACTTTTCATCACAAGCAGTATATAAATACTGTGAAATAAATAAATAAAAATAATTACAATAACCAAGGAGGCTGCACTACTACAAAAAACCCTGATCTAGAGAAGTAAATGACAGCATCAGATAATTGTACCAAATTTCCTTTTTCGTGGCTCGGGGGCTTCCTGGGTGCAAATTTTCTTGGCCAATTTCTGCAGGTAAGAGTCTTTGTTGACTAAACTGGCCATTGTGGGATCAAAGTCTCGTGAAGGTAAAAGATAAAAGTAAATAAACCAAAAATTAAAATAAAATCGTAAGATGGTCTCGCAGGGGGAATGTTGCTTCTAAGTCAAAGATGTCTTGTTCATTCCGATCATCCTCCCTTCGAAACTTCTACCCAGAATGCCTTGTGAGGCTGCTTCTGCTACGTCGAACCAAAGTGGACAAAACTCATGGGGCCACGTTTGCATACTCGCTTTTCATCCTGCTTAACGACAGAGAGAAATTATTCAATGACATGAGTAAACTGAAGGAGACTCATGGATTGATATTTACAAGTCAAGAAAATAAAAATCCACAGAAAGCCATCTCAACACATGTACAGGCATTTGAGGGGGAAAGTGGACATCTGTTGGCTTGTAAAGCTATTGTATACACAGTTACAGATTGTACACTCCTTAATATCACATGTGAATGGTTGTTAAAGAGCAGACCTAATTTGTACAGATGGGTACCCCAAATTGTACATCTGTTTAACAGAACGGGTGAACAGCCCCCACGTGTCACATCAGCCAGCTAAATTTTACTTTCCAGCAAACACGTGTGCAGGGTTACACAATAAAGAGAGCTGTTTCTACGCACGCACAAGCGTTTGCGTGTAGAGTGTACTGATCAACTACTGTGTACACAGTTTCCCAAACTGAAAATATGAATAGCTGTAGGAGCGTGCAGCTAAACAACTTATGTACAGAGGTTGTACGCTCGTCTAACGCCACGTGCGAACCAACACATGCTGGCCGCTCAAGGGAAGGAGAGATAATCTCATATGTAGGCGCAAGGCAAACCACTCCAGATCTCCCATCCTGTGTAGGGCTGGCCAGTGAGCAGTTGGCGGAGATCCACCCCCTTAAGACTTTTTAGGGGTTGGCACGCGTTCCCCTAAACCGGGATCGCAGGGCGTGCAAAGAAGGCGCTGCAACCCGTGTGGTTCACCTCAACGCGTGCGTTTCTCTTGCAGGAATCGCAAAAGCGCACTACGCGTGGGTCGTGAGCTGGTCACTTACCTGGGCTGGAGAGGAAGGCGGAACTAGCCCACGGCCCTTTGTGACCGGCTCGGCGCTCTATTGATAGACCCTGTGAGGAGGAGGCGAAGGATTATGGGATGTTGGGGGAGCTTCGGAAGGAGGCGGAGGAAACGTTTTCCCCGCCCCATGGGCTGGACGTAGCCAGTGAAAGAGGAACCGTTCGCAAGAGAAAAAGGAAAAATGGCCGCCTGTCTACAAGAGGATTACATGTATTGAGTAAGATACTGAGATACTAACATTTATTTGTTAGATAATCGATCTATTTATTTAGACTTCTTTTGTGACTACAGAGCAGGAGAGCGATGCACCGGACTTCTCTCACTTTTCAAATGCATGCTTGTGCTTTCAGTGACTTACTACCACTCCGGCGGGAGAAAGGCTGAAACTTTTCTGAATTGGCGCGCGGAGTAATGCACCACGAATGCGGGAATGCGGGTGGAAGGCTTCTTAAACAGGGGGTGGTGCACCCCTTAGTCTCGTTTGTTGAGCGCTGGGCGAGTTCAGATCAGCCTTTCTCAGTCTTGCTGGCTTCTAAGGTTTTGGGATTTATGATTCCCATCATAGCAAGTCAGAAAGCTGGTCCATCTAGCTTGGTGTGACCCACACCGACTGGCAGTGGCTCTCCAGGGTTCCACTCTCCACGAAATGACGAGGACCTTCTTCAGAAATAAGATTCCAGATCTAAAAGGAATGGTTTGAGTAAGATGCTGTCATGTACTGAGTCGGACCATTACTCCATCTAGCTCAGTGTTCCCAGGTTGGGTGAGCTATAGTCCTTTCTTCGAAAAAATAATATAGCAGTCCAGTATTTGTGGCTCTAAATAAATAGGAAGCTACCTTATGCTAAGGTAGTTGGGACTGATGTGAGTTGTAGACTTAAACTTCTGGAGGGCACCAAGTTGGTTAAGGCTAATGAAGCAAAATGGGCTGGAATGTGACCAGTGGATATGTATTTTGTAATGCGTGCATTTTGAGGTGGGTCATGGAGATGTGCAGTTGATGGAGAAACTGTTGGGATCTGTTGCAAATTGAGTTGTTGTTGTTTTTTTCCCCAGAAGTAATGACATCCTTCTGGGCCATCTAGAGCAGGGGGCACTGTTATACAGGGCTCCTTCCTCCTGGGCTGTGTCCAGAAAATGGTGTTGGGGGATGAATGTTCAGACCCCTGGGCTCTCACTTGTGGTGTACCTCAGGGCTCTGTCCTCTCTCCCAAGCTTTTCTACATCTATATGAAATAGCTAGGAGAGATCATCAGGAGGTTTTGGCTGGGTGTTCACCAGTATGCAGATGATACCCAGCTCTACCTCTCCTTTAAATCGGAACCAGTGAAGGCAGTGAGGGTCCTGTGTGAGTGTCTGGAGGGTGGATGGAGGTTAATGGATTGCGGTTGAATCCCCGCAAGACAGAAGTACTGTTCTTGGGGGGGCAGGGGACACGTGGGTGTAGGGGACCCCCTCCCTTGAATGGGGTAACTGTGCCCCTGAAGGACCAGGTGCGCAGCCTGGGAGTCATTTTGGACTCACAGCTGTCTATGGAGGCACAGGTCAGTTCTGTGTCCAGGACTGCTGTCTACCAGCTCCATCTGGTATGCCGGTGGAGACCCTACCTGTTTGCAGATTGTCTCACTAGAGTGGTCCATGCTCTGGTTATCTCCCGCATGGACTACTGCAATGCGCTCTACATGGGACTACCTTTGAAGATGACTCAGAAACTATAACTAATCCAGAATGTGGCTGCTAGACAGGTGACTAGGAGCAGCCGCCAGGACCATATAACACTGGTCTTAAAGAATTTACATTGGCTCCCAGTACATTTCAAAGCACAATTTAAAGCGTTGATACTGACCTTTAAAGTCCTAAACAGCTTTGGCCCTGTATACCTGAAGGAGTGTCTGCACTACCATCTTTCAGCCCGGACACTGAGATCAAGCACTGAGGGCCTTTGGGTGGTTCCCTCACTGTGAGAAGTGAAGTTACAGGGAACCAGGCAGAGAGCCTTCTCAACAGTGGTGCCCACCTTGTGGAGTGCCCTCCCTTCATATGTCAAGGAAATAAACAACTATCTAACTTTTAGAAGACATCTAAAGGCAGTCCTGTTTAGGGAAGTTTTTACTATCTGATACTTTATCATTTTACTATTCTGTTGGGAGGCTCCTAGAGTGGCTGGGGCAACCCAGTCAGACGGGCGGCATCCAAATAAAAAATATATTATTATTATGTCAACCATAGTTTATTTATTACTCTGTGAAGGAGGGCTGTTTCCCAAACTGTTTTGTACCAATTGTCTACTGTGCTAGAAAGCTCTTTCCAGTGTCTGGTTATGTTGCAACTCACTACTTGTAATGAATGGCTTATTCATTCAAGACTGTTGTCTTGAAATATATGTAATAAAGCTTTGACTTTCAATTGTTGTTTAGTTGTAACTCTTTCTGACCTTTCTTGGTGAGCAGCTAAGATTCTCTCCTTGGCACCACAATGCCGCAGCAGCGCGCGCTCCCTCAGAGCAAGGAAACCCTCCTTCAGTCTTACAACAAGAGGCTGAAAGATGACATCAAGTCTATCATGGATAACTTCACAGAAATAGTCAAAACTGCAAAGGTACGAGAAGATTACTTGTGGGTGGGGGGCGGGACCTCATGTCATGGGTATTCTTTCTTCCATCCAAACTCAAAGTTTTTGCTCACCTAATTGGAACATAAAAATATTACCTCATCATTGCTTTAAGTCAAAGCTGGGGGAAATTCTCACATTCGATTTAAAGCCCCATGATATGACATTAAACAGTCATAACTTCCCCCAAATAATTCTGGGAGCTGTAGATTGTTAAGGGTGTCAAAGGTTGTTAGGAGATATTTAGTCCCCTCCCAGACCTTACACTTCCCAGAGCTCCCTGTAAAGAGGGGTTGATTGTTGAACCACTCTGAGAATTGTTGCACAGTGAGGTGAATAGGGGGTCTCCTAAAAGCTGTCAGTGCCCTTAAGAAACTACAGTTCCCAAAATCCTTTGGGGGAAGCCATGACTGTGTAAAGTAGTTTAATACTGCTTCAAATTTATAGAATAGAAGGGAGGCCTAAATGAATAAATGTTCCTATAAGAAGGATTGAATGAGAAGCCTCCATTTTACTAGTTGGGGGTGTTGCTTCTTCTATGGTGGAGTTGGGGAACCAGTGGCTCCTCCTGATGATTTTGGACTCCATCTCCCATCAGCATGGTCAGCAGTCAGGGATGATGGGAGATGGAGTCCAGTAGCATCTGTTCCCCATGCCTGCTTTTGCTCAAGTGTTCGGAACCTCTGGCAGAGGGAATGAAATAAAATCTCATGGAGGATAGTGAGAGGGCTGTTTATCTCTGCAGAACAGTGAAAGAAAGATGTTGAACCCAGTGTAAAACTTTATTTCTAACATTTGCTGTAGATTGAGGAAGAAACCCAAGTTTCTCGGGCAACCCAAGGCGAGCAGGACAACTACGAGATGCAAGTCAGAGCTGCAAATATTGTGAGTAAAAAACATCCAATAGGAGCATTTGTTGGGTGGGTTCTAGGGTGCGTTCAGATACCTGAGAGGCTGCCTTCTTCCCTACAGACCCTCTCAGGTATTGAGATCAGCAGAGGGGCTTTTTTGATTGTTCTGCCACCCTCAGAAGTTGTGGGTGCTGATAGCTTAGGACAGCTCATTCCCTGGGGCAGCTCTTCGATTGTGGAATTCCCTCCTCACAGAAGTGTGTCTTCTTGTTTTTGTTGAGATGTGTGTGTTTTAGGATCCACCCAATTCCTTTGAATGTGATTTGTTTTTAACTGTTCAGTATAAAAAAAATGTTTTAATATGCCTTGGGACCTGCTGGTGAAGGGTGAGCAATAAATTGTTGTTGTTGTTGTTATACATTCAGCGTAATTTGGGGCTGTATGTCAAGATTGGATTACTGAAATGTGCTGCATATGGGCTTCCCTTGTGCTCATTCCAGAAGCTGCAGTTAGTGCAGAATGTTGCAGCATATAACACCCAAGCTAAGAGACCTGCAAGGGTTGCTCATTTGCTACTGGGCCATGTTCATGGTGTTATTATTAGTATATATAGCCTTCAACAGCTTGGGACCAGTTTACCTGCAAGATAGTCTTACCAAATACATGCCCAGTGGTCTGTTTTGATCTGTTGAGCAGGCACTGTTACAAATGCCCCGTAATACTTGTTCTGGACTTGTAAGAAATTAATATTTTAGGGTGGCAGCACTGATGCTTTGTAACTCCCTGTCCATTGACATCAGGCAGGTGCCCTCACTGTACTCCAAGGTATCTGCCAAAAACATTTTTGTTTAGGTAAGCCTGTCCAGACATGTAGAAGACAGACACATCTTAATTTGGTTTTCAGCTTGTCATTGACTTTAATTATTCATTGAATGTTTTAAATCAGGGGTCAGCAACCTTTTTCAGCCATGGGCTGGTCCACTGTCCCTCAGACCGTGTGGTGGGCCGGACTATATTTTTTGGGGGGAAATGAACGAATTCCTATGCCCCACAAATAACCCAGAGATGTATTTTAAATAAAAGCACACATTCTACTCATGTAAAAACACGCTGATTCCCAGACCGTCCGCTGGCCGTATTTAGAAGTCGATTGGGCCACATCCAGCCCACAGGTCTTAGGTTGCCTACCCCTGTTTTAAATAGTAGTGTGGTATTTTTCTTTTTTCTTATGATTTCATTGTTTTATTCTTTTTGTAAACTGCTTTGACACTTTTTCTTTTTACGATCTAGTGGTGTATAAATAGTATAAAATAAATAATTTAAATTTATTTCTCTGCTAGGTTCGGGCTGGTGAGTCTCTTATGAAGCTTGTCTCTGACCTAAAACAGTTCCTGATCCTCAATGACTTCCCTTCTGTCAACGAAGCCATCAACCAGCGGAACCAGCAGTTGCGCAGCCTTCAGGAGGAGTGCGACAAGAAGCTTATTGCCCTGCGTGATGAGATCTCGATAGACCTCTATGAGCTGGAGGAAGAATATTACTCTTCCAGGTACAAATGAAGCCATGGACGGTTGCCCTATAGTAACCACAACAATTTCCTGTTTCTGACATGGGGTGGGGGTAGGGTGGGGCGGGGTGTGTGTGAAAATAACAACTGTCCTTGTTTTAAAAAGCATCCCTAAATTCCCAGCACCCAAAGAATCCAGGCCCCAAAGCCATTTTATTGAGTACTTCATGTTTGACGTGAGATGTGGCCATTTTGGAGGGCAAGCACACCGTGTAACTAGGCCTTTCTCCACAGAGATGTGGAGGTGAGCTTCTCTCCTGCCCCCTCATCAGCATTGTGATCTTGTCACCTAAATGACTTGCAAACAGGAACAGGTATTGGATCTTGAACTGCCCAGCGTACCCTAATCACTAGTCAGTGTAAACTGCAATCCTAACCATGTCTACTCAGAAGTAAGTCCTCTTGAATTCAGTGGGGTTTGTTCCTATCTAAGTGGGATTAAACTGTTTTGAAGCTTTTTTTACAATCAAGTGGTGTATAAATTTTATGAAATTAAAAATAAATGAAGATGGCAGCTTTAGGCCACATTCATACAATACATTTAAAGCCCTATGATGCCATGCTAAACAGTTATGGATTCCGCCAAATAATTAGGGGAGCTGTAGTTTTCGAATGGTGCAGAGATTACAGGGTTACAATTAATTCCCAGAGTTCCCTGTGAAGAGGGACTGATTGTTAAGCCACTCTGGGAATTGTAGGTCTGTGAAGCGAACAAGGGCCTCCGAATACTACTTAGCACTCTTAACTACAGCTCCCAAAATTCTTCAGGAGAAGCCATGATTGTTTAAAGTGGTATCGAATGCATGGCACGAGCATGGGGTAGTCAAACAACAACATCCGAAGGGCTGCAGTTGAGAAGATATGGAACTTTTGGGTTTAGGATGCAATCATACGCACCCTTAGCTGAAAGGGACCACAATTGAATAGAGTGGGGCTTGCTTCTGAGTAAAGATACGTAGGATTGGACATAATAAGCATTTTTTCTTCTGTCTGTGATGACTGGACCATGCGTTTCCAGTTCCAGAATGTTAAGATGCATCAAAACAAAGCAATATTTTAAGGATTCTTTTGTTATGCCATTATATTATCATTATATTATTATTATTATTATTATTATTATACACACACATATATCCCATTAAAAATATTTGCTGCAAGCTTTATTGTAAATAAAACAGCAGTGTGTGTGGGGAAATATAATTGTCATTTCAGCTGATAACTGCATTATTTTTTTAAGCGAACCCACAGCTTGTTTTTGAAAACCTCCTTCCCCCTGCTTGTCTTATGCAAAGCTTGTTCCTCTCCTTCCAAAACTCTTCCACTTTATTTTCTTTTGCACCTCTTGTTTGCTTCAGAGCAGGATTTCCACAAGCAAGAAGGACCGAGATAAATGGTTACACACTTGCAGCATCTTTTTTTAAAAAAATATATGGGGGGAGTATAGTTCAGTGGCGGAGAATCTTCTTTGCATGCAGAAGGCCCCAGGTTCAGTCCCCAACATCTCTAGGCAGGGCTATCAGAGACTCCCTATTTAAAATGCTGTACACAATACTGGGATCAATGAACCAGTGTTGTGACTCGGGATGAGGTAGCTTCCTATGTTGCCGTTCAGTATCAAGAGGACAGAAGTGTTGCTTTATTTTTAGGTGAAGAACAATAGCTCAGTGGTGGCAGAGCACATCTTTTGTATGAGGATGGTTCTGGGTTCAATCCCTGGTATTTCCAGTCAGGGCTGGGAAAGACTCCCTTTCCAAAACCTTGGAGGGGATGCGGTATAACCTGAATACTAGCTGTTGTTAACAGTAAGGAGAGTGCTATTGCACTTGCTTTCTGCTTTTGGGCTTCCCATAACTAGCATCTGATTGGCCACTGTGAGAACTGGATGCTGGACTAAATGAGCCTTTGGCCTGATATTGGAGGGCTCTTACGTTCTTAACCTTAGTTGTTGCTTCTTTTTTCCCCTTTTTTTGCCATTTTCTTAACACTGTTGCCTCTGTCTTGCTTTTCTCCTTTTCTCTCCCTCCTGTATCTCTCTCTCTCTCTCTCTCTCTCTCTCTCTCTCTCTTTCCCTCTTGTGGCTTTCCGCTGTCCTTTTCTCCTTAACGGGCATCTCATTCGGGGAAAGCTACAGTCTGTGTGACACCAACGACCTCCCGCTGTGTGAAGCTTATTGGAGACAGGAGCTGACCATGTCCTCCCCAGAAGGCCTAGCCATGCCTCTGGCGGCTGCCATGATAGAGGAGAACATTCCGGCCCCTCAGGGGTCCACTCCTTCTCACCCTCACATCAACGGGCATGGAGCAGGCCCGACGGAGCACGCCTGAAAAGGGAACCTGCGATTCTCCCCAGCTTTGTTGCGTTTTGACAGTTGAACGTTCCGGTGGTTGTATCAAGACAACATTTTCCTGCCCTCCCCAGGCCTTCTTCTCTGGCAGCAGGCCTCAGCTGTATTTGCAAATCAGGAGAAGATTTGTCAGTTTAAGGATGTGTGTCGGGTGGCTGTTTAAAGGCAGAAGAGAAGTGCCAGTTGAAAAAGAGACCTTAGTTGTATATTCAACATTAGTCTTCTGATGCCAGTTCACTTGAACACTTGATTGTAACATGTTTGTGGCGTTTTTAAAAGTAGGATTTTGTGGGGGGTGTTCAATTAAAAAAAATGTATATTTCTCTAATTGTTAACAAATTGTTTGAATAAAGTCAATTTTTATACAAAGGTTTGGAAAGAGATTAAGAAAGTTTTGGAGCTGGGGGGGGGGGAAGAATGAAGCTTTCCCTAATGGGTAGAATTTCAGCCATCAAAATGAATGTATTACCTAAAATGTTTTTATTCCAGTCTGTCCTGATCGTCAACAGTTTGTGCTGCTTCAGAGATATTTCTAGATATATCTGGCGGGGGAAGAAACCAAGAATTAAGTATAAAACTCTGATAGATAATAAATAAAGAGGAGGCTTTACCCACCTTTGCCCTTTACAGTTATACTATGAGGCAGCATGTCTTTGCTGGCTAAAGGAATGGATTGGTTTGAAAAAACGCTTATCCATTAGATCTGAAACGTCATGATCTTAAATTTGGCTGGTATGCATGTCTATGGTATGGGAAAGCTAAGACAAATAAGAGTTTCTCAAATCAGGGAGTCTGGGAGAAATATAAGAACTTGTTGGAAAGGAAAACTCCATTGTGTTTATTGCCAATAGAAGCCATTGCGATGAAAATAATAAATATGGTCAGACAGTGGGTGACAGAGAATTCCTGAACTTTTCGGAGAAGGAACTCAGACTGAAGACAGTGAAAGAAATAAAAAAAACAAGTAGCAGATTGGTTACAATATCACTGGGGAACAATTTTTTTTTTCATTTTCTGTTGCATGAGCTTTTTCAACTGTTCTTATATGTTCTTTCAATGATGATTTCAAATCTGAAATTGATTTTCGTGTACACGCTATAGTTAACTTGCAATTTCTGACTTTTGCTGATATATCATATTTACACTTGGGATAAGTGGACACTGACACGTTGATCTACCCTAACCACATGGTAATTATTGTTTCGCAAACTTGATTTTTTTAAATATAGTTTTGTAACCTAAATATTTGTATTTTTCAGATCAGACCATGGCTTCTTCAAATAGACAAAAATGTGTAAACAAGCCTGATGCCTTTTGTTATATACCATATTTTTCGCTCCATAGGGCGCACCGGACCATAGGGCGCACCTAGTTTTTTTTTGGGGGGGGGAAATCAAGAAAAAAAATCTTATTTCACCCCCCAGCCCCAAAGAGCAGCATACAGGCTGCGCAACATCTCCCTTCCGGAGGGGTTGCGCGGAGCTATGGCACAAGCCAAGGCAGTGAGTGGGATGGATCCCGCTCGCTGTTTTGGCTTCCTCTTTAGCCCCATGCAACCTCTCCCTGCCGGGAGAGGCTGCGCAGGGCTAAAGAAGCCATAGCCCCGTGCAGCCTCTCTTTGCCGGAGGGGTTGCGCGTAGCTATGGTACAAGCCAAGGTAGTGAGCGGGATGGATCCCGCTCACTGTTTTGACTTCCTCTTTAGCCCCACGCAACCTCTCCCTGCCGGGAGAGGCTGCGCGGGGCTAAAGAAGCCATAGCCCCGTGCAGCCTCTCCCTGCCGGAGGGGCTGTGTGCGGCTATCCCTGAAGCCTGGAGAGTGAGAGGGGTCGGTGTGCACCGATGCCTCTCGCTCTCCAGGCTTCAGCGAAAGCAACGCGACGCCTCCGGAGCACAGAGGGAGTGCTCCCTATGTGCTTCGGAGGCTTAGCGTTGCTATCGCTGAAGCCAAGGAGCCTGCATTCGCGCCATAGGACGCACACACATTTCCCCTCAATTTTTTGAGGGGGAAAAGTGCGTCCTATAGAGCGAAAAATACGGTATGTGACTGCTATGCACTTCCTCGTCAAAGATGCAATATAACAGCGTTTGTGAGGCATGCCTATAAAACCTATTTTGAAATTCCCCTGGGTGACCAAGACAAGAAATGGGCTCCGCATATTGTTTGTCACAATTGTGAGGAAATGCTTAGAGACTGGACAAAAGGAAAACGGAAGAGTATGCCTTTTGGGGTTCCCATGGTTTGGCGAGAACCCAAGGATCACACAAGTGACTGCTATTTTTGTTTCCCAGTGGTATCTACAATTGTTATTCAAGTACTTGGTAAAGCCTTTCTGTTGTCCAAGCAAGAAATTGACCATTTTGAGATCCACACAGATGACCCAGTTGTGCTCCTCACCATGTTCACTTACTTCAAATTCAGAAGAGACAAACCCCTTAAAAACTGGAATTGGAGTTCCTCAGAGTGCGGGATAGGTCTAATTGCTGAAGGAATACTGGGATAGGCGATAGCATGTTGGTTTTTCTTGCCAATACCCTACGTATTGACCAGACAAAAATAGCATAACAAAAGGCATTAGGGTTGTTTACACATTTTTGTCTACTTGAAGAAGCCATGGTCCAATCTGAAAAACACAAATATTTAGGTTACAAAACTATAAAAATTAAGAAAAATTAAGTTTGCAAAACAATAATTACCATGTGGTTATGGTAGATCAACGTGTCAGTCTCCACTTATCCCCAGTGTAAATATGACATATCGGCAAAAGTCGGAATTTGAAAGATAACTATAGCATGTACATGAAAATCGATTTCAGATTTGAAATCAGCATTGAAAAAACATATAAGAACAGTTGAAAAATATGCAAAAGAAAAATAAATAAAAATAAAAATTGTTCCCCAGTATACTGTGTAGCCCAATGGAATACATTTTTTTGCATACCTCCAACTGTACATAGATACACATCATTTTAAATGCTATACATGTCATGTTCAATGTTATATAAGTCACATTGATACTCATATTATACTACTTTGGCTATGTGTTTAATAAAATATTGAATCCTTGCATTGTGAAAAACAAAGATTATGGTGAAAAGTGAAAAACATGAATTGCAAAAAAACCTAGAGCTTACAGAACAAAACCAACTTCAGATATGAAATCAGCACGTCAAAATTAGGTTAGAACAACTGCAGGTGTCAATGCAACAAAAAATTTGTTCCCCAGTGTTATCAATTAAATGAATGGTTCAAGATAGATTTTAAAAATGTTTTTTTGGACCAGAGCTCAGGATTTGAGAGAATCCTATTAGAAAAAAAATGAAAAATTATTATCCAAAATGTATAAGTTGTTATTGGAGCGGGAAACAAAAGATGAGCTGGTAAAATAATCAGTGATTCACTGGGCAAGAGATATAAGGCATAATATTGAATTTGACCGCTGGGAGAAACTATGGAAGAAAGATTTGAAATTTACTGCGTGCTACACACTAAAAACCATGTGAAAATGATACATAGATGGTATATAACTCCAAGCAGGTTAGCTAAGATGTATAAATCTAAATCTGATATGTATTGGAAATGCAGAGAAGTGGGAGGAGCATTTCTACATATGTGGTGGGCATGCAGATTAGTTAAGGGATATTGGGAAATTATATACAGTCGTACCTGTTTTGCTGCCGGGATCCATTCCGGAGCCCCGGCCGCTAGCCAAAATGGACACAGGGCAAAGCATCACATCTGTGCACACATGTGGAGCAGTTTGCGCTTCTGCGCATGCGTGAGCGGCAAACTCGGAAGTAACCCGTTCCGGTACTTCCAGGTTTGCTGCGAACATTCGCTGGACTGAACGCTAGACAAGGCGCACGTTCGCGGGGGTATTACTGCATAATGAGATGGAAAAAACATTTTAGTTAGAAAAACAATCACCCCCAAACCAGAAGCGTTTCTTTTGGGAATGGTGCAGACAGAGGTACCCGGGAGCCAGAAAAACGTATTTATGTATGCAATTACAGCAGCTCGGATTTTGTTAGCCCAAAACTAGAAGGTGAGAGAAGTTCCTAAGAAAGAGAAATGGCAGCTCAAAATGATAGAATATGCAGAGTTAACAGGCCTACAAGAGCAAGAAGGTCAAGTATATAAAGAAGAGTGGAAAAATTTAATGGAATATTTGGAAAATAACTCTAAGCAAGTGAAAACACTAGCGGGATTAAGGTAAATTCAACAGTAGTGAGATATAATTGGGGGGGGGGGGGCTAAATTAAATGGATTTTTTTTTTTAGAGTATGCACATATTGGAAAATTTAAAGAACCATGGAAGGGGAAGGAGGGAAGTAGATGAATGCAAGATTACAATGGTGGTTATTTATTGTAAACAAAAATCTGCCCTTTTTCCTTATGGGGTATCCAAATAACAGAGGCCAACCAGAGAATATTGAGAAGCAAAGCAGCTAGTAAGTCTGATCTTTATTGATCTGTTGCAACAGGGTCCTCAATCACCACACGTAGGAGGAGGAAGAACCCAGAACAATGGTGCGCAAGGTCTTATATAGACATTTTAAATTCCCTGCCCTGGAGCTCAAGACCACCCCTCCATACATCATACATACATCACAGAAGGGTTGTAATCCAAGACCACCACCCCAAGATACATCATAACTACATCACAGAAAGGGTGGTTTACAGCAAAAATCTGAGTGGTTTGTTTACCAGGTTACCTGTTTAATGTCTGCCAGGTTACCTGTTTAATAGTCACTTGATTGGATTGCCTGGGGAGCCTGGCCAGTCTTTTGTAATGTTAAATACTTAGTTCCTGAGCCAGGCCACAGCCTCACACCCTATTCATATCTTAAATGTGCCCTTAAGACAGGATTTGTGAAGGAAAAGACAATGGGGAGGCTTTTCCATTTTCCTTTGACCTTGCAGAGAAAACATTTGCTCAGTTTGGGAATCAAAATGGTTTCAGGTCGGTCTTCCTGTGCTGATCTATGTACGTGCTTGGTTATTACACTTATGAACATTTAACATATATCTAAGACCTCAAAATTCCTATTACATATTTAATGATGAAAATGTATATTTGAAAATTTTCTATAAAAATCATTTTTAAAAATGAATAAAGTCAATTTTGTGTTATTTTGCTGAAAATATGAGTGTGCCTTTCCCATTTTGTAGACAATAAAAATGAAACGGTTGTTGATTGGATGTAACACAGATACTAGAGGTATGTGAAAGAGCAGTGGAGTGATTCAATTTCTGATATACAGACAGGAACCATATTAGGTGTGTGATTCAATTGATGTGTGATCGCCAATGCATGGGCCCTCTTGAACCGGAAGAAGGCACAACGGGCAGGTGCATATATAGAATAAATATTCATAAATGTTCATAAATGCACAAGGTAAACACACATAGATAAGCATATAAACCACATGTCTAAAATAGTACAAGAGAGCAATCCTGAAACCATTTTGACTCTCCGCAAAGGACCTCAAATATTTCTCTGCAGCAGGAGGATGGGAGAAACTTTCCAATTGTCTTTTCACTTGCAAATCCTCCCTGTAAATCCAGTCTGGCAAGTTTCTGCTAAGCTGAGCAGACTATCAATAAGGTGTAAATTTGTAAAAAGGAGATTCAGGAACTAAAGTATTTACCATCTCAAAGGAATGGCTAGGCTACCCAGAAAATGCAATCAGTAAGGCGTTATCAGGTATTCTGGCAGACAGGAGAGAAGCAATGCACTCAAATTTCTGCTGGAGACCACCTGCAATGTATGTATGATGTTTCTGGGGTGGTCTTGGGCTACAGGGTGGGCAGTTTTCAAAGTCTTTATAGGGGCTTGCGCACCATTGTTCTAGGTCTCTCTTGCCTCCTTGCAAGGAGGGGAGTGAACTCTGTTGCAACAGAAAAATAAAGATCTGCCTTGCTTTCAGTGCATCCTACTGCCATTCCTTTCCAACCAGTCATGGACTTAGTGGACTCAGTCCCTTGGGGAGTTGGGCAGCAAAAGCCAACCTCCTTATTTTCTTTAACATTTACCATATTTTTCGCCCTATAGGACACACTTTTTCCCCTCCAAAAATGAAGGGGAAATGTGTGTGCATCCTATGGGGTGAATGCAGGCTTTTCCTGAAGCCTGGAGAGCGAGAGGGGTCGGTGCGCACCGACTCCTCTCACTCTCCAGGCTTCAGAAAGCTCTGCGCAACCCTAGGGAGACCGCAGGAGTTCCCGTCGGGCTCCCAAGGCTTGCGGATAGCAGCCTGTTCTGGGGGCTGGGGTCGGGAGAAGCTCGGGCTTCCCCCGCCCCAGCCCCGTGCCTGGGGGGGAAATAATTTTTTTTCTTTATTTCCCCCCCCCCAAAAAAAACCTAGGTGCGCCCTATGGGCCGGTGCGCCCTATAGGGCGAAAAATACGGTAGTTCATCTAACTCAGTACAGACCCTCCAAGTGTCCCTATTTTCCAGGGTTGTCCTTGATTTAGAAAAGCCTGCCCAGTTTTTTATTTGATCTCAGAATGTCGCACTTTTCTTTTTTTTTAATAAGATATTTATTGAAATTTTCAAAGTGTTACCAAATAAAATAAAAGCAGTAGAAAATACAAAATAAAAATAATTAACAAAGTAGAAAAAGAAAAAAAAAAAAACCCCTTCCAACCAACAAATTCAAAGATAAGAAAAAGTGAAAAAAGAAGAAGAAGAAGCAGAAAGTACAGAAATACATCACGCACAATTAAAAAACATTTAAAAACAAATTCATTATTCTCAAATCCTCAACTGTCATTACCTTCTTTCTTTGACCTCCTCCTCCTCCCTTTCTTTGTATCCTAGTTATTAATTATCCCAGCAAATCCTTTCCATATTTCATAATATTCTATCATTACATTACCCTAAACTGTTTTAATCTTATCTTTCTATAATAAAATAAACCTTAAAGCTTGAAACTTAAATCTTATCCTTACCAACTTCTCATAACCATAATATTCTTTCATAATTCTTTAAACATCTTTACTAAAGCCAAGTAATTTCATTCCAACATTTTTCTAACATTCATCAATTTTATAAAACAGTTCTAATGGTAGAAAAAAGAAATACAAACAAATCCAATCTTCATCCAACGTCCCTTCCTCCTGGTTCCGGGTTTTGTCAGTCCTTATTATCCCGTTGATCTAGCCCATTAACCTGGCAGCCTTATATCCAAGGCCCTCAAGTCTCTTCCATGTCCCTTCCACAGCTCTTCTTCATATTTGTAACTGTATTTTCCCTTATCTCCTGCTCGTGGTAACTCCAGCTTGGCAATATTTTTAACCCTTCTCGACAGGTCAGCCCCTTTTCCATATTCAACACTGAATTCCATATGGTATTTAAAAGCATGTTTCAAAGACCCTCCAAAATTAAGAGCCCCCACAATCCCAAACATCTCACGGCCCATTGCCAGATTTGAAAAGTCTAAACATCCCAGCATAGGGGGGTCAATCCAGCCCCCCATTTCCAAGCCAAACCAAACTTTTTCTTTCCAAATCTGGCTTTTTCCAAGTTCATTTGTCAAATCCAAAAACTCATATTCCTGTTGGGCCTGTTCTGTCAGGACACACTCCTGATTTAATTCCTGAGTGGGCTCCACATATTTTCCCACTGTCTGTTCAAAATTTCCCACTGCCTGTTCAAAATTTCTAGTCGAAGTCGCCATCCAATTCACCTTTTCATGTAATTGTTCTAGTAGGGCATTTGTTTTATAGAAAGCACACAACAAAGCTTCTGAATACATTGTCCTGCAAGGTCAAATGCCTGTTCCCAGGATTGTTATCTGTAACAGCTGCCGGCTCCCTGGAGTTGGTTACAGTTACACAGTCTCCCTCTAGGGGGAAAACTTCTATTTGTTCTTGCAACAAAGTTTCCCTTTTTGAGATACTTTGTCAATATTTGTTGCTTAAAGATGCGAAGGGAAGCAATGGAATTGCTACGTTTCTCTTCTTTTAGCTATCTGTCAAAAACGCTTGTCTCTGGTCAATGAACTTCAAACGTCAGTCCTGACACCCCGCTCCAGGATCAGGCCGGAGGAAAGTTACTTTACTTTAAACTCACTTTAAACAGTCCGGAAAAGATCCCCCTCCTTCTCTTGCTGTCGAAGGGGGGTCCACAATTTTAAATGATGAAATCCAATCCTTTAAAGGCGATTTTCTAAGCTCTAGTTTACGTTGTCTTTGCTTTATTCTGTCTACAGAAGAACGGAAGGCTGACTTCCTGTTTAAACCTTCCCGTTCCGTACCAAATTTAAATAGGTTTTTAAAATCCAATTCCTTTCTGCTCGCAAGTCCTTATCTAATGTCCAGTTGTTCAAAGTCTAAGTACTCACGGGTGCTTATTTTAGAGTCCGAATTGTCCCAGGAAAAAGGCAGCGCTCTCCGGCAACGGCTGTGCGGCTTCGCTCCACGGAAATAGCAGTTGACTCACAGCACCGCGCCACTTCCCCCTCTTCACTTCGGAACCCGTTAGTGGGTTGCTTAGCGAGTTGGGGGGGGGCTAAAAGTGCCCACCGAGTCCCATGGTCACAGGCTTCATCCGCCTGTGATTTTTAAAAGGATCCCCGCTTTGCCGTAGCGGAAAAGACCCATTTCCCGCGGAGCTAGTCCCTCCTGTTCAGAGGGAGTCCGCCATTGCCGATGGCGCCACCCCGGAAGTCCCAGAACGTCGCACTTTTCATTCGGTTTTCCCTATTTTCATTGGAGAAATGTTGGAGGGTGTGGAGTTATCCTACCCCTGAGTCATGTGAAGGCAGTTTTTCAATGTTTTCTGCTTTTATAAATGTTGGAAGCTGCCCAGAGTGGCTGGGGCAACCCAGTAAGATGTATCGGGTATAAATAATAAAATTATGAAATGGGATGTCCCTAGTTTCATCAGAGAAATGTTGGAGGGTATGCTGTCAGTATTGTATATACTGACTGACACCAGCTCTCCATGAATGGAGACAGGGAATCTCCCAGCCCTACTTGGAAGTGTTAGGGATTTAATCTGGGACCTTAAATCCCTTAGGAAGAGCGTTCCATAAATGTGGGAAGTGGAGTTTACAACAGAGAAGGCGGGGGGGGGGGGGACATAGCTGTCAACTTACAGATTTGAAAATAAGGGACCAGCAGCCAAAATAAGGGATTTTAGTCAACCAGTTATAAGGGACCAGATAATTTTGGAGAGCAGCGCCGGTTTTTAGCCATTCGTTTCCAGAGGTTGCTGCTCAAGACACCAGCCGATGAAACACTGCAATTAAATGACTACAAGCAGCAACCACTTTTCGCGCAAAACGAAGTCCAAGCTACGAAGATGCTGCTGCAGTTCTGTATCTTTTCTCTCATGCTCCATCTGCAGCTCTCAATTCCATCAGGTGGGGCGGGGGGGGGGGAGAAATAGCGCCCGAAGTAAACCCGCAGATCAGACCATCTATGCTAGTCTACCACTACAAATCTATGGGAGAAGCGCTTGCGGTCCTTCCCTTGTAGCCCTTGGAACACCTGCCCGCGCCTCCTCCTCCTCCTCCTCCTCCTCTCTCTGAACTTATTTCTCTATGGTTGCCCTCGTTCTCCTCTCAAGGCTCCTCATCAATTCATAGACCGTGCCAGGTTGCCCATCTCATTCGGGTCCTTCAGCGGCACAGCTGCAGTACGGCCTAGCGGGAGCGGCGGTGACGGGCAGAGGGGAGGCCCCAGGCAGAGACGCCCAGTTCGGCGGCCGCAAGGAGGATGGTGGCGGAAGGGCCCAAGGCTCCCACCAGTCCCGGCGGGGAGGGGCTCCCGGGGGCCGAGGCTGGTGAGAGGAGACCAGAGGGGGGCGGGCTGGGCAGCCAAGCAACACAGTTGGAGCCTCCCTCCTCCCTGGCCGGCAGGGAGGGAGGGAGAGGAGCTGCTTTCTTTGAAACCCCGGAAATTTAAGGGACATCCATCAATAAGGGACAGCAGCAGGACATGGCGCTGGGATAAGGGACTGTCCCTCCAAATAAGGGACGCTTGACAGCTATGGGGGGGTGGAGATTTCAGCCTCAGCAACTAGTTTCAAGTCTCAACTTTGCCTATGGTTCTTTTATAAACACAAGCCACCATAGCTAGGGTTGCCACTATTCTAGCAAACTACAGGACAAGGCAGGGTGGGGTGTTTGGTGGGTGATCCCCTCCCCCCCCCCTGCACTGGTGCTGAAGTGACTCCAAAGCAATGCATTATCATCCATTGCAGCCTAACCGGATGGCCCCACTGGAATTTGTCACACACACATACACACACGTGAATTTGTAAATCTATCTGTGCTTTGCTACACAGAGCTTAAATACATTACCTTTCACACCCCCTTTCGGATACATGCATTTGGAGAGGATCCTCAGCTTGGCATCGAGAGGGGGCGGGACGGAGCTGAAATACAAGACGAAACTGTTTCAATATAGGACGCTGCGTTTTACATTCAAATATGGGACAATGCTGTATTATACAGGACAGGTGGCGATAAGTGCCTCAGGGAATTTTGGTCGTGGGCAGCCCAACAGCTTAGGAGCTGTGCCATGTGTCCTTGGATACTTTGCTTCTTTGTGGGGCGGGGGGGGGGGCAGGGCTGCATTTTAACTCTGATTAGAAACTTATGGGAACACACACTGTACATGCTTAGGAGCTGTTGTACATCACTGCACAAATATCTGGGAATTATCTGTACTTATGTACAGGGGCATTAAGTGAGGAAATAACGTTGGGCAGACATGGTCAGTTGGGGAAAGAAGGATGTTGCTGAACTATTTATTATTAATTAAACATATAGCCCGTTTCACAACATAATCGGCATGGAGTACGCTAAGTGTCCCGTGAACCCAAGCTACGCTGACTGGAGCTAACCGTCCACGCGTTCCTCATGCCTGCTTTCGTGCGCAGGCGTGGTTTGCAGCCCCATGCTCGCTTTGATACTGTCATCGGCAATAAGCCGGTTACGCTCTAGGCACGGACCAGGGTTCTCTATGGATGAGGAGCGGCCTCCTATAGGTTTGCATATCTAAGGTGAAAAGCCACAACGACCATAGACGTATAACTATAGAGTTTACTTCCGCTCCGCGGATTTCTAAAGCCCGCCCAGCGCTTCCTGCCCTTTCCTTTTCGAAGCCGAAGCCAAGATGGTGAGTTGTGTCTGTTGTAGCGGCGGACTTTCAATCCGCCGCCATCGGTCCTCTAAACGGGCTAATGGTTGGGCTTCTTCTGGCAGGGGAGGCACAGGACACCCTGGCGCTTTGTATTTGGGAAAGCGGATGAAATGGGGAACGGGTTTTGGGGCCCGGGCCTGGTGCAGGCCTCCGATGTGTGTGCGGCTCGCCCGCTTTTGGTAGGGAATTCACCGAATCGTTCTTTCAACTTACGCAGCCCAAGGGGAAGAAGGCCAAGGGGAAGAAGGTGGCTCCGGCCCCTGCCGTGGTCAAGAAACAGGAGGCCAAAAAGGTTGTAAATCCTCTCTTTGAGAAAAGGCCCAAGAACTTCGGCATCGGTGAGTTGGAAAAAGGAATTGGGGGTTGGAATGATGGGTCTCTGCAGCCCTGTTGATCCGTCAAGGAGCCTAAACAGAATAGGAATAAAGTTGCTTTCACGGGAAGTGGGAAATACACGCCTGTCTCTAAAATACCTGTGTATGGGGAATACTGCTGGTTTTGTTGCATTTTGACCAGTTACTATCTATTTGTCTATTTATAACAAGTATTTATGTGCTGCTGTACCCTAGAAATATGTTGCTGAGGTTATGCAACAGCATAAAACCATACAGTAAAATCATTTTTGAAGAAAAATTAAAAGCAAGTTTAAAGCAAAATAATTTAAAGCAAGCATCAGTTGATCATTGAGGAGGGATCTAATCTTAAATGTCTGTATAGGCCTTAGGCAGTAGCTATTTTTAAATTGATATTTCATTGGAAGAATTTCATTTTTTAAAAAAGTGATTAGAAAAGGAAAACGTGAACGAGAATTAAAAAGAAAAGAAAAATACTCAATTAGGTTTCTGTACATATTAAGACTAATGTATAGCTTTAATATTCTGTTACAAATATGTTCATCAGTAACCTAGTATTTTCTGTATAAACTCGTTCCAAATATATTTATCCAAAGAAAGTGCCTCTATAAGTGGTTGTTCATGTGTTGCTAATATTGCCATGTTATCAAGCTATTGGTTATGGAGAATTAAAACTATTCTTCCAGTTCATCAGTCCCTTAGCCACCATTAGGGCATGCAGAATCTATTTTTGCTGTCCCATTGTCACTTTCCATACAATAGGTACAGGGGGATATCGTTCAAAAGTATATGCCCGTCTGATAATCTGAAATTCCCCAGTAACAAATTTATATAATCCAATACAAAACTTAGAGTGAAACATTGTAAAAGTATGTGTATCAAAAAGCATTATCCATATTACAGAAGATGTTACAAATTGGTCTAATTGAAAGAAATTCTGATGCACTGGTGATATGAAAGTGAATTCTCCCTTGGTAGTAGAGAGCATTAGTTTCCACAGATCTATTAAATTTAAATCTGTCATATATTTCTTAATTGCTTGTCACGCTAAATATGTTTCCTTTATCAGTGTATTTCTATCTAAATTACGATGTATGTAGTAGCAAACTTTATGGCAGGCATTTAGAAGGGCCTGGTGTTTCCACTATGTTTTGGAAGACCAAGCTTCTCTGGGCTGTGAGCAAATGATGCAAAAGAATATTTGCTATCTGAGTGATGCTGCTGACAATCTTATCCACCAAGATCGCTGATGCTCCTGCCACCTTTGCTTTGGGCTGAAAACCAGGAATAAAAAAGGATAACCAGTAATTGCTAAGGAAGCAGTTATTTTGAGTTGTTATTCTGCCTTTCAGGGCAGGACATTCAGCCCAAACGGGACCTGACTCGCTTTGTGAAATGGCCTCGTTATATCCGACTTCAGCGCCAAAGAGCCATCCTCTACAAAAGGCTGAAGGTGCCTCCAGCAGTTAACCAGTTCACTCAAGCATTGGACCGTCAGACAGGTGAAGGCCGGGCTCCTTTCCTTGGTTCTAAGGTGGGGTTGCAGAAGGAGGTGGGGTAGCTGCTGAGACTCCTTGAATTGAATGTGCACCCCATGTTTTGGGAGCTTGCTGGAAAGAGGGAAGTGTGAGAGAACTAGTTTTACACAGTGCTATAGTAAGAAAGGGGTTTCCTTTGTGTGCAGATGATGCTAGCAAAATATTTGCTATCTGAGCTTCCTTGATGACTCCCAACCACCAAGATCGCTGATGCACAAAAGTCATGTCCTTTAGGGAAGGGGGATAATGGGAACATGGTGTTAGAGAGGCTTTCCTCTGAACGGTTCTAGTTGTCTTCCACAGCTACTCAGCTTCTGAAATTGGCCCACAAATACAGGCCTGAGACGAAGCAAGAGAAGAAGCAGAGGCTGTTGGCTCGTGCAGAGCAAAAGGCTGCAGGGAAAGGCGACGTCCCTACCAAGAGGCCTCCTGTGCTCAGAGCAGGTAACCTTCCTACTTTATATTTGCACATTTAAGCCTGGTTGAATGAAAGCTTGGACAGCTGGCCATATTTATTGTGTTAATATCCAAAAAGTTGAAGATGGCATAGATGGTTCTCCCCCTCCTCATTTTACCCTCGCAAACAACCCTGTAGGGTAGGCTGGATTGAAATACAGTGACTGGCCCAAGGCTGCCCAGTGAGCTCCATGCTTGCGTTGGGGTTTGATCCCTGGTTTCGCCCAGGTAACCCCCGCATCACACTGGCTACTGCGATGATGTATGAATTTCTTCACCTGAACTGCAGACTGAAGAGCAAAACATACGAGCTTTTTAACCCTGAGCGGTAGCAGGCCCTTCCTCTGCTAGTCCTTGACATGGCTAGGAAAAGCTGGCAGCTTGGTACTTTGTTAACACCACTTGAGCCACTGTGCTTTTCCACAGGCAGGGCGCTCTGGATTTATTTTTTTTACATAGGAAAACATAAACTTTTGTAGCACACTCTAGTAACTGGCTTTTTCTGCAGGTGTCAACACTGTTACAACTCTGGTGGAGAACAAGAAGGCGCAGCTGGTGGTGATCGCACACGATGTAGACCCCGTTGAGGTAAGGAGGTGCAAGAGTCGGCGTCTTGTGCCCAAAAGCTCAGATTTATGCTGCTAAATGGTTTTTAAAAAAATGAATAGCAGCCATTGCATTCTTGTAGGCACGGGTGTTTTCTGCTGTTTCTTTCCTTAACTTCAACAAAATGGTCACCCATTCCTGCTCTAGATAATTCTTAATGTTGCCAGGCCACTATGGTGACTGTTGAAATGTGCTTGGCTGTACAACTTACTTTGGAAAACATCACTGGGTCCTGTTAACAAATCTTCAAACTTGACTCTTTATAGAGCAGGGTAAGGCTTTTGCAATGATGTTTGAATTTCTTCACCTGACCCTTATCTGTGAAGAGCAAAATTATACGAGCTTTTTAACCCTGAGCAATTGCCAGAGCCCTTGTTGTAAAGCAGGGATGGGGAAAGCACTGGTGTTAGACTCCAGCTCCCATCATCCCTAACCACTGGGGCTGATGGGAGTTAGGAGTCCAGTAAAGTCTGGAGAGCCACAGTTCCTCATTCCTATTGTATAAAAAACCGAACCACCGCCAACTTTAAAGCATTTCTTCTCCCCTCTCTGATCCAGCTGGTAGTTTTCCTGCCTGCCTTGTGCAGAAAAATGGGAGTGCCCTATTGCATCATCAAAGGCAAGGCAAGGCTGGGTCGCCTTGTCCACCGAAAGACCTGTACCTGTGTTGCCTTCACTCAGGTTAATCCGTAAGTAGCCCTGAAAACATTTTTTGCCTATTTTCTAATTCGAATGAAGAAACAGAAGAGGCTGGTGTGGTTTGGGGCAGTTACACTTTTAACTGCAAGCTAAACCGCTGTTAAAGCTGCAGCCTTCCGCATCTTGCCATGGTAAATTGAATGAACACAACTGCTGAAGCTAAATGAACTTTTATGGGGCCCCTTAAGAGAACGTTGCCCTGAAAAGTGGCACTTAAAGCAGTATTTCAAATTGTAGTCTACTTGGATAACTCAAACTCAATTGCTGGCTTGTTGGATCTGTCTTCTCCTTTGCAGCGAGGACAAGGGAGCTCTAGCTAAACTCGTGGAAGCTGTCAAGACCAACTACAATGAGAGATACGATGAGGTAAGATTGTGCCTATAGGATCTGTGGGTATATTGACTAATTTGTTGGCTTTTGGAAAGTTCCCCCTTCCCTGGCAGTGGCATGACCACTGTCCCGCTTGCTGAAATCAGGAATGGCTTGCTAGCAGCCTCCAATATGAAAATTCATTCCAGCCCTGTGTAGAGAATTCCCTCATAGTGTAGCAGAAATAATGTGAGTGAACAGCAGTATCATGTTGACCCACTGAGCTGGTAGCATCTAAAAATATTTTGGGCAAGATAACAGGATTGAGAATCTATAAATGCCCACAGGAGAAAAGAAAAGGACTTGAGCCACCATTGGGTTACACAGCCTGTTACCAATATTCCAGGGTCTGTGTCTATAGTACTACAATGTTTGAAACTGTTACTACTTGTTAGAGCACAGCTGTAATGTAGGAAGTGGAGTTGATTTGAGTCTGTTCCAGTAGTAGTTTTTGCATCTAATTTGTACTTAAAAGCAGACACTCAGGTTATTGCTGTGAATGTTAAATCCTCAAATTGTACCATTTAATCTAAATTTTAATTGTAAGTTTTGTAAGTCACTTTGACATGTGTGCAATCTTTTTTCCTTCCAGATTCGTCGTCACTGGGGTGGCAATCTTCTGGGGCCAAAGTCAGTGGCCCGCATTGCTAAGCTTGAAAAAGCCAAGGCTAAAGAACTGGCCACTAAACTTGGATAGATGTATCAGATTTGCCTCAAGAAGTTATTCCCATAAAAATAAAATACTGCAAAAAAAAAAAAAATGTGTTCCAGTTTTCTGTAAGTTTTTAGTGATTAGAGTGTGGTGCTTTGTCAGTTATGTCTCTTTTGGTAGCCTTGTCTAGTAAAGGGGGATTCCATAGCACCTAAGAAGAAATTATTCCAGCGTTCCTTTCTCCATTTTCTGTCCCAAGGGGAGAGAATTTAAGATTTGCCCCAATAATGAGCACCCCGGAAGCTTATCTCTGCAGGTGTGAAAGCTCAAACAACACCTTCGTGGAGCTTTGGCCAATGTTAGCTGCAAGTATATTGGGTTCTAGAACATTTCTTAAGCTGCCTTGACAAGACAACAGAAATTGATCAGCTCACAGGGGAGAGTGCAATTGAAATACCCTGCAGCTAGGAATTTCAGAAGTTTACAATACTTCTTTTTGATAGGGACTTGATGTCATTATTGTTGCCAAGAAGAAACAAAGCTGTATATGTGACATGATTTATTTACTACTTCATTACATGGAACTTTGCATCATATTGTATCAGCAACATGCTGATTATTTGCACAAACACTAATACTCTTGAATCCTGATTTCCTTCATGTCATTTCTGATTACATAGCATTAAGCAACCCAAGATAAGCACTACAATTTGAAAGGCTTTCACCCTCCCTGTTAAGGCCCCCATCATCCTAATTCCTCCCTTAACCATGCCTACCCAGAAGTAAGTCCTACTGAATTCAGTGGGGCTTACTCCCAGGTCAGTCGGGCAAGACTGCAGCTCTAATATATTGCAGCCAACTTTCAGCAGAACACAAGAGTTCCTTGCTTGGGTCTGCTTGCTCTGGTCACTGAAGTGCTGCAATCAAGTCAGAAGGCCTGTTCCTCTGTATAGTGACCTCACGAGACTGGCTGCAGCTCCTGTGAGCATTTTGAGGCCAAGCTTGCACCAAGGAGTTGTAAGTCTTAGAGGTGAACCTTCTGAATGAATTTCTTGTACCACATGTAGGAGGTAGCTGCACACAAACCATACCTGCAAAGAAGGGAGAAAGCTAGTGTTAAGACACAAGGTTAACCTGCAAAGGGCACACAATTTTAGGGTCAGAAATGTATGCAAAGGGTTGCCATATAATGAGTGCAAAGAGGACAGCGAGCTGGGGAAAGGGGTGTGCGGGGCCATGGCCACAGTTTGGGCTGGCGGCAGCCAGGGAATGCAGAGTGCCTGTACGTCTCCTGGCTCAGGCTGGCAGCGGTCCGGGTGTGCAGAGCAAAATAAAAACTTCCCGCAACTCACATTTCCTTAAAAATTTATAAGTACCCCTGAATGGGCCTTTTGTCCCCTAAAAGAACATGTCTGGGAACTCCCAGACATGGCAACCCTACCCAAGGGTCATCTAGTGTAACCCCTGCAATGCATCATTGCTTTCATTTGGCACATTGATTTGGCCATTTAATAACCAATCATTTCCCAAAAATTCAAGAGAACCAGAATCATGGAAACTGCAAAATACACATCCGTGCATTTTACTTATATTGATGGTAGCCTTGATGAGAATCAGGTTCTTCGTTTTTTGTTATTTAGATGTTCCGTCATACAATTTAATTTAAGAAAGAGAAATAATACATAACAGAAAAGAAACATTAAATCATTATACACTATCCAAAATAAAATAAACCCACCACCCTGTTTAACTTCCCTCCTCCACTACTCAGCGTCTCTAGAATCAATTTTACCCTTATTGCATTCTGATTGTTTTTATTTTCTCTATATACCGTATTTTTCGCCCTATAGGACGTACTTTTTCCCCTCCAAAAATGAAGGGGAAATGTGTGTGTGTCCTATGGGGCGAATGCAGGCTTTCGCTGAAGCCTGGAGAGCGAGAGGGGTCGGTGCGCACCGACCCCTTTCGCTCTCCAGGCTTCAGGAAGCTATCCGCAAGCCTTGCAAGGCTTGCAGGCAGCAGTCTGGAGCTATCCGCAAGCCTTGCAAGCAGTCTGAAGCTATCCGCAAACCTCGCAAGGCTTGCGGGCAGCAGTCTGGAGCCCGAAGCACGGGGCGCCCTCTGGAGGGTGCCCCATGCTTCGCGCAGGTGTCCGCAAGCCTTGCGAGCAGCAGCCTGCAGCCCACAAGCTCGGGGGACAGCGGGGAGGCGCAGCGCCGCCATCCCGCTGTTCCCCGACCTGGTTTGGATTCCCCAACCTGGTTTTTGGGGGGAAATAAAGGAAATTTTTTTTCCTTTATTTCCCCCCCAAAAAACTAGGTGCGTCCTATGGGCCGGTACGCCCTATGGGACGAAAAATACAGTACATACAGTGGATGCTTGGGTTGCGAACGTGATCCATGTCGGAAGCACATTCGCAACCCGCAGCGGCGCATCTGCGCACATGCGGGTTGCGATTTGTTGTCTCTGTGCATGCACGAGCTCTGAAACCTGGAAGTAACCTGTTCCAGTACTTCCAGGTTTCGGCACATCCGTAACCTGAAAACCCGTAACCTGAAGTGTCTGTAACCTGAGGTACCACTGTACATATGTCATTGATAATTTATTGTTTTGATGCATTTACATTCTTAATCTAAGTATATTAGCATGTATTTTTTAGAGCAATATTTTGTCATATAACCATCAAAGCATTGCCATTCATTTTTTAGTTTTTGATTTGACTGCTGACGTATGGATGCTGTTAATT
This sequence comes from Podarcis pityusensis, assembly GCF_964106645.2. Classification (NCBI taxonomy): domain Eukaryota; kingdom Metazoa; phylum Chordata; class Lepidosauria; order Squamata; family Lacertidae; genus Podarcis; species Podarcis pityusensis. Next base: position 14,540,247 of record NC_138044.1, on the reverse strand, counting down.
TAGCCAATTTTAAATATTCATTTAATTTGAGAATCCATTCCTCCTTGGTAGGTAGTTTTTTAGCTTTCCATTTAGATGCTATTACTATCCTGGCTGCGGTGGTCGTGTATAAGAAAATTCTTTTTTTCGATTTCAGTATTTTCCTAAAAGGCCCAGTAGGTAAGCCTCTGGGATTTTAAGCATTTTTTTCAACTCCTCATGTATTTCTCCCCAGAAGTACTTAATCGGGGTGCAACTCCACCACATATGCATTGTTGCACCAGCTTCCTTGTTGCATTTCCAACAGAGGTTGGATTTCAGTTTATAGATTTTTGCTGATTTGACTGGTGTTAAATATCACCTGTAGAACATTTTGATGAAATTTTCTTTTATTGTACTACAGGCGGTAAACCTTATATCTTCCTGCCAAAGTTTCTCCCATTGCTCTAAATATATTGTGTGGCCAAAGTCTCGCGCCCATTTAATCATTGTCTCTTTCACTTCTTCGTCAATCATGTCCAAATTTAGCAAAAGGTTATACATTTTAGATAGTATTTTTTTTTGTTTTTTAATAATGTTTCATGCATTAATGAATTCTCTTTAGCAAAGCCTCTCTTCAAGTCCAAGTTAAAGACACTTCGAAGTTGTATATATTGCCATCTGCCGGAGACATAATGCCTTATTTCCTCATATGGTCTTATTCTAAGTTTACCTTGATCTTCCATTATCAAATCTATATAAGTTGCCTATTCCTTATTCATGTTTAGTTTTTTCATGGCATGGGCTTCTAGAGGTGAGAGCCACCATGGTGTCATTGGCTCCAGTCTCGTTTTGTACTTACTCCAGACTTTAAATAATGCATTTCTAATTAGGTGGCTATTGAAGCCTTTATGGATTTTGATCTTATCATATGCGAGGTAGGCGTGTTAAAGCCCTCCAGGTCTTAATAAATCTGCTTTTTCCAAAGTGATCCATTCTTTCAGGCATACAAGGCATTCTGCTTCATAATTTTAAATTTGGCAACACCAGACCTCCCCTCTTTTTTGTGAGGAGCTTAAATTTTATGTGAGCTTTCTTATTTTGCCATATGAATTTTGTCATATCTTTCCTGCACTCCTCAAAACATGTTTCTCTAGATATTAAGGGAATTGTTTGAAAGAGATGGAGCATTTTGGGAAGGACATTCATTTTTATTATGGAAACTCTTCCTCCTATTGATAACTTTAGATTTTTTAAAGGCAGGACTATGTTATCTTCCAATTTTTTATAGTGGATCGACGTTAGTCCATCTCGGCCAGGAGCTTTACCAATTTTCAAACTAGAAATTGGTGTAATTCCATTACCGTAACTGGGGCATTTAACTGTTCAATTTTCTCTTTGCTTATTTTAGGTATTTTCCTCTTTGAGAAGTAATCTGCAATTTCTTGTTCTGTTTCCGACCCTCTTTTATATAGTTTTGTGAAGTATTTTACAAAACATTTATTGATTTCATCTTCTGTTTCATAAACCTTCCCTTCGTGCTCTACTTTATTTATCTGACTTTCTTTTTGTTTTTTCTTTATTTGCCATGCGAGTAGTTGTCCTGGTCTATTCCCTGCTTCAAAGAACCTTTGTTTCATCCATTTGATGTTGCTTTCAATCTCATTATTTAGCAATGCTGAAAGCTGTATTTGCAATAATTTTATAGGTTGACTCAATGTTTTATCTTTAGGGGGTTTGCTAGTAATTTTTCTTGATTTTCTATATCCTGCTTTATTTTATTTAATATTGTATTTAATATTGTCACCAGCTAAACATCACAATATACAGACATATCACCATGTCTGAAATAAGGATGGAGCTATAAAGAAGCATTAGCTGGCTTAACAGCTTTTCCTGCATCATGATTTTCAAATATCGCCCAGCTCTAGATAAAACCCCAAATATTTTGTCACTTACCAGGTAATGATGTATTGCATGTGCTCGTTGCGTAACGTCACCCTCGTCTGGCCTCCAATGGGCCCCCCTGGAACTGTGCTTTCTGTGGTTGCAAGAGAGAGACAGCAGTGAGTCAGAACCAGATGCAATATGAGCCTTTAGAAAAGAAATTCAAACACCAGGGGCAGCTTACTTTTATGTAATAAGTGAAAACCTATGTAGTCTGCTCTCAACTCCCACTCCCATCTCACTCTTCTTGCCAATGATACAGCTCTCCCATGCTCAGATTTTTTGTGTAACTCCCTGTCTGACTTCACCCCCTGTATAGCATAGCAAGCCAACCAAATGGCTGCTTAGCTTGATACCGTACTGGGTTTCTATTCTGCCTAGCAAGAGACACGCAAGTGGATCTTATGGGGGGGGGGGGAACAGATTGGGCAGGCAGGAAATGGCTATTTACTTTGCAGTAAACTTGGCTTTACCTTGCAGTAAAGTGCTGCTTCCTGCCTGCTGGATCTGCAAGCCCAGCTGGGCAGTGCATTCTCAATATATTACAGGGTGAAAAAATATGAAACCTTGATCGTGGTCTAGAGTTCATATTGGTAAGGAACAAAGTATCGATATATCACCCATCCCAACTTATCTTCACAGAGCTATGATTCAGAATTCCCTGGGAAGAGGGATTGACTATTAAACCACTAGTAACTGTAGCTCTGGGAGAGGAATTGGAGGGGGGGGTGCTCCTAACAACTCTCAGCACTGTTAACAAGCCACAGTTCCCAGAATTCTTTGAGGGAAGCCATGACCGTGTCAAGTGCTATGATACTGTTTTAAATGCAGATGGGGCCCAAAGTCAGGAGCCTGTTGCAGACCACTCCTATTAAAAGCCAAGACTACACAGCCAGGTCCTTGGGGAACTCACTGAAGTCTGCATCAAGGAAGATGGGCTCAGCTCCTGTCACTCTCGCCATGGCATCCAGGTCCCGGTAATGCCAACGATTCCTTTCAATGTCGTTCTTTGGAACAAATGGCTTGCGGGTTTCCGACAGCCTCACCACCCCTGTGAGCTCAATTTCCTCTTGGATCTACAAGGAAGAGTCAAATAGCAGTTTCTGTCCTTTAAAAAAGGAACACAGTGTCTTATGATATATAATGTGGTAGTTTCCATCCCTTGCTACCTACCTGTCCTCGCAACCTGGTCTCTGGCTTAAGTTTCTTTCTGGAGACAAACCCTCTGTTGACAAGGATTGTGATCCTGCAGGGTCAGGGGGAAAGGGAGAGAGAAGACAATAAACTCTGTAAGCATGGTAGCATCCCAGCCCCCTAAAGCAGGAGTGGGCAATGTTTGGCGTGCCAGATCTTGGCTGAACCACAACTCCAGGTACCCCTGGCTGTTGGGTATGTTGGCTAGAGCCAATGGCAGTTGTAGTTCAGCAACATCTGGAGGGTCCACTTCTGCTGTAAGGCACCTAACATTGTAATTCTATGCCAGTCTACTCAGAAGCAAGCATCATTTATTCAATTTGGCTTACTCACAAATCCATTTGTATAAAACTTATTTTTGCTAGCCAGCTGGGAAGAGTTAAGAACACAGCCATCAAGATTGCATTGTGGCAATTTGATTGGACTCTGTTTGGATTCTATTATGAGTGCCCGACATAGTATTGTTAACATACTAACAGTTCTCTTTCATGTAACTTGGCTTTTGACTTCACAGCAATGGTTTTTCTCTCTCCTCTCTGTGCTCAGAGTAGATCCACTCACTTAGCTAACCAGCCCATGCACCTTAGAGTAGGTTCTAGGGCAGAAGATATCTGTTGGCCTTGAAGATGCAGAATTCTCTCTTGTTGTTTTCTGCAACAGACTAACATGGTCATGTGCCTGGAAAATTGACATTTTACGTTATGACGGTTCGGACATTGTTATCAACGTGAAAGAAACCTATGCTAGGCAAAATTCAGACATATTAGTGAAATTACATACATTTGATAATAGGAGATATGCCTATCTCCTATAATTAAATTCATGTAATTTCACTTATACTTTTGGAAAAGTTAAAAAACAAAAATGAATCATCACAGGTATAAGTACATTCTGAAACAAGCTCTGACTCCTTTTACAGAATCCAGAGAATGACAAATAAAAACAGTGCAGAACATTTCAGGTCCTCATGGTTTTGAGGCAGAATCTGAATATATACAGACTGTATTTATTGAAGGGCCATGATCCTCTCTAATGTCACGATCCTATGCATGTCTGCTCAGCCAAGTGCCCCAGATTTCAAGAGAGATTGTTTGCCAGTAAATGAGTACAGGGCAGCGGCCCAAATTGTCTGTCAGTTAATATACTTACCCAAGGTCTATGCAGTAAAAGGGTGTGATGACATTGGCACCACTCTCAGGATTGGACATCAGCTGGCCAGCATCCCTGGCTTCCTTCTCTGAATCAACCAACGAACGTGGAAGGATGTACAGCTCCTTGTCATGAATGAAATACCCTCGGACCTTGACAGGTCTGTATTCCAACTCCTTTAGCTCCGAGAAGCTGTCAAAGGACAGAAAGCAGCAGGTTTGAAAGAGAGGCTGAGCTGCAGCCCAAGGCAAGGAACAGCTTCACTTACTTAAATTTTGCAGAATATAAAAAGGGCTACTTTGTTTAAAGTGGCACAGGCACTCTGAAAAGCAGCACACACCATCCGCACGTTTAATTGATTCTAAGCTAGTTCACATACTTACTCTGCTGGGAGTGGGATCGGTTCTGCTGCCACCTTGGCTTCCAGATCAGAGATCAACTTCAACTTCCATTTCCGCCGTTGAATCTGACATGGGCATAAGGGCTCTTAGGGGCCTTGAGGGCAACACCAGACGTACATTTGCCCTCCCCAGCACAAAATTTCCCTCCCACCAAGGCAGGATAGCTGATCTACTAGAGAAGTATTTGCATTACAAAAAACTGAAGCTTTTCTGTTTCCTCCTTTAAAGCAAAACAAAATGCACATTTGAAGGAAAATGTGGGTTCCTCCTCTCAAATTCCCTAAACGCTTATTTGTTGTTGTTGTTGTTTAGTCGTTTAGGACTCTTCTTGACCCCATGGACCAGAGCACGCCAGGCACTCCAAATGCTTATTAGTTCTTTTCAAATAAAAACTACTCCATGTCATCAGCCAATTGTAAAGGCTATGGACTGAATTCCATTAAGTTAAACTGCGCAAACTGAATGAAATTAATGTATCTATGATAGAAATGCCTGTTAATATCAATCTTTGATAATGGCTAGTTTTGGAAACAACTCACAGTAGAGGTTCTTGCACTGGCTACGAGCTGTAACTGAAGACATCTCTGAACACTGGCCCTGAATCAAGAGGCCTCATGGAGCAACCCTCAGATTCAGCGTTTGCATTTACCTGCCACGTTCCAAGGCAAAATGTCGCTATGGGGATTAGGAGGAGGCCCCACCTGAGCACAGCATCCTCTCCAGATTTGGCAGAAGCAGCTGTGGAAATCCTGGACAAGGCAGGCCTCTGGGGAATCTCTGAGGAAAACGACAGGGGGCGGGGAATGTTTGTGTCATCTGTTGAAGATTCTGCAGAAGCTCTGTCCAGTACCTGGCTCATCACTACAAACAGATTCGTTAATATCCAGCAATAACCTACATTTGTATTAGTGATTCTGGAACATAGGTGTCTGCCTTATATTGAGTCAGGCTTTGGTCCATCTAGCTCAGTACTGTCTACCCTGGCAGGCAGCAGCTCACCAGGGTTTCAGGCAATGGGTCTCTCTCGGCCCTACCTGGAGATGCTGGGCAGATGCTATGCAGCTGATCCACAGAACTTGCTATGGTTCTGACATAACAAACATGAGGAAAGTGCAGTTATGCCCTCGCTGCCTCATTTCAGTAATCAGCAGGATATTTTCCTCAATTGCCTAGAGCCTGAGATGGCCCTGGAATATAAAAAACCCACTTTGCTGGTCCAAGGAAGGGAGAATGCACCTAGATGCTCTCTTACCTACCTGAGTTTAAAAAAAGGGCAAATGGCAGTAATCACCAATCTCCAACGCTTCCAACCTTTACAGCCAGTAGTCACAAGACATTAGGGCAAATGGGTCATTGCCCAACCAGCCTCAGATGCATCCCCATTTGTGGAATGCTCTCCCCAGGGAGGCATGCCTGGCACCTTCATTACATATTGGAGTGGATTATCAGAATAATGTTTATATATAGCAGACAGAATGGAAAGTTCCTTTATTTTCTTTGTCTCTCTCTCTCTCTCTTTTTCTTTCTCTCTTCCTTTTTCTTTCTCTCCTCTCTTTGAATTGCCTTCTCCCCTCTAGCTCTTCTCTATTCCTCTTTTCTTTTTTCTTCTTTTTGGTCTGCATTTTTATTTAGACTAACATTTTAGTTTTGATAATAATAATAATAATAATAATAAATTTTATTTATATCCCGCCCTCCCCAGCCGAAGCCGGGCTCAGGGCAGCTAACAACAATCAAATAATCAAAAAATCAAATAATCACACAATCTAAAAATAAAAATATAATAGATAATATCCCTTTTTCCAAACTTTAATAAAAAATATTTTTCTAAAAAAAATACTTATCTTTAGGTACCAGGCAAAAACATTTCTCTATAACCAGGCCTTGGGCTGATTAACATTCTATGGCCTTTTAAATGTGGGGGGGGGGGGGGAGGGGGTTATTGAGGGTTTTTTGGCCTTGTTATGTTTTTTGTTCTCATTTGTATTTTTATGTGGTCAACTGCCCTGTAATATTTGCCTGAAGGAAGACATACAAAATAAATAAATAAATAAATAAATAAATAACCACCTGGTGACGGCAAAGATGACTTGATGATAACAACAACTAAAATGAACATGTCAACTCAAAAGTCACAATAATAAATGAATAAACAGATAAAATTAAAATATCTACTGAGAAGTCAGTCCCACTGAATTCCAGAAAACTTACTCCCAGGTAACTACATACAGGAGTGCAACCTGAATATAGAATACAGTTAGCAAATATGACCAGCTAAAGTAGAAGCTGATCTTCTCTGGCCCATCTGTATACCCTCCTCTGTGCAAATAAAATTAAGAAAACAGAAACCAGGCTCCAGTACACAAGTCAACATATTATGAAGTATTAAGGGTTTTATTCACCTTTATGTGGTCGTAGCAGGCCAGAAGGTGCTTTAAAATAGGTGCATCCAAACAACGTCCTTCCACCCACATAGTAAGGGAGCTAAAAGCAAAACAAACGGTGCTGATTGAATTTCCCGCTTACATTATAAAAACTTATAAGAAGCTGAATTTCGGGTGTCATTTCTGGAAAAGAGTTAATTGCAAAAGATGGACAATGATACCAGTGTTAAAAACCAGGCAAGAAACAGAGAAAAGGGAATAAAAAGTGGTAACTCTCTCTCTCATCCCATCCATAGAAAGGTGGATGGCCTACCTCACCTGGCTGTTGTGTAGGAAAATAACCCTAGTGCCTCAAAAGCACTTTGCATGTTAAAAGAACTTCACAACATTATTACTTATTAGACTTGTCCCGCGCTACTCAAAGCAATTTACAACACATCTAAAGTGTAAATAACCCTCATAACAGCCACAGGAAGCGTTGATACCAGACCAATGACAACTTAGCAATATCACGCAAATCCCTTAGGAGAGGCTTTTGTCAAGGAATGGACACATTAGTCTACCCAAATTAATAAACGAAGTTGGCCTGTATCATCTTTGTGGTTTTTAAAAGCAACGTTAGCAGGAGATGCTTCAACCCGCATGGCTGGGGACGAAGAACTGTGCCCGACCTGTTGAATTGACACCTGTCAGGCTGCTGTGAGAGGCCCCGAAGGTAAACGGCAGCGCAGCCTTATGCGGGAGCTGTCTTTGGAAAAGATTGTCCCGACAGGCATTTTAACTGAATTCTGATTTTTATGAGTTTTAACTCATTTTCTATTTGCGGTTGCATCGGGTTTTTTTACACAGACAGCCGTGATTTAGCAGCATGAAAACGGCCAAAATAATAGAAACTGAAATCGAAATAATAAAATAAAACGGCTCCCACCTGGCCCGCCTTCGCCCGCAAAGGCCCCCTCAGCGCAAAGTCGCCTAGCAACCGCAAAAACACAGACATTTCCCACCCCCCACTCCTTTCACAGGCCTTTCCTCTTCTGGGTCACGCGACTTCCGCTCTCCCAAGGCTCCTTAGAGGCGAGACTTACGAGGCGCTTCCGCCACAGAACACACAGGGAGCTCCTTCGCCGTCTAACACACCCACACCCACACCCACCCACACCCACCCACACCCACACAGAGAGAGAGAGAGAGAGAGAGAGAGAGAGAGAGAGACAGACTTACATAATCATTATCGTCATCATTATTAAAAAAAGAGCATCTCCTCACGAACATAGAAGTGCCTCAGGAGGGAAGGTCGCCGCATAAGCAACCCTCTCCTTTCACCCCGCATATGGCGGCAATGAGGACAGGAAACCCGAAGTTTTAGTGGGAGTCAGGCCTGCGTTCTCCCCGTTGGCAGCTGCGTGCGCTGAGTGTCCTGCCTCCTGGGGATAACGTGGAGCGGGCACGTGCACTCTTCTCTGTTATGAGAACACGTGTATGTGGATGCCAGTTGTGCAGGTTATCATTTAAAAACTCAATGAAAGGATTCCAAATGTCAATAAAGTCATCAACTGCTCTTGTGCTGCTCAGTGCTTGTACTCTCTTGTCAATTTTTTCAGTAAGGCAATTGTCCATGCAGTTGTTTCCAGCGAAAAACATGTAAACGTTCCAGTCTCTTCCAATTCTGTGTCACCGATAGGCGTGCTGCCACAATAAGTGATCAGTTATCTGTAGTAAAGGTTAATGTTTTTTCCTTGAAAGTGGTTAACAGTCCTAAACTTGGTGTGCACTGTACTTCTCCTGTGGTGTGTCTTATTTATATGAACACCTTTTGCCAAAAAAAGCTGTACGCATTCTCTTGTCCACCCTATGTGGAAAATTGTACCAATTGTGTTACAACCTTGCCAATCCCAAGGTGAGAGTGATTTATTAATACAGGTACATTTCAGTGGGGTCAGATGCCATCTATGTAATAGCTTAAATGTATTCTCTCATATATGAGTTGAGAGTGATTCACCTTTCTTTTCTTTTCTTTTTTTGCCTTGCCTATTCCACTCCATCTCTTCAATTTCAATGCCTAAATCAGATTCCCACAACTGTTTTACAGGATCATATTGCCCAATGTTAATTTGTTGAGTATTTTGTAGGGTATAGATAAAAAAAGGTTCGTCTGTTTTATTGGGTTCAGAATTAATTTTCAAATGGTGTCAAGTATCTGGTGGCATGTGTTGAGAGGTTAAGTCTGACCATTGCATTCTATACCCTTAATTTTGTGGCTACTTGGAGTAGTTTTTGTTAACTGTACCCTGAGCAGGGAGCAATTTCACATGGCAACCTGTTGTTCTTTAGTTGCTGTCTGCACCTGACCCACCCACTGAAAGTCTCATTCCTCCTCCTCTCTCTTGCTTCTTTCCCACATTGACAGAAAGCTGAGGATTATGGCTACAGGCAGTCTCTGATGGAGCGGCTGTGCAGACAGCTGGATGCGCAGCTCCAGAATAAAGTCATTGACAGGCTTCCAGTCCTGCGCTTGACCACTCAGTACAGGATGCACCCCGAGATCTGCCTCTTCCCTTCTAACTACGTCTACAACCGTGCCTTGAAAACTGACATGTGCGTAGTCATCTTTTTGTTATTGATTATCTCACCTCAAGTCAATAGACATTGAAGGAGAGGAAGTAGACGAATGAATGTGGATGAATGAACCTGAATGTGGACAAAGGTTCTATTTTATCCTGGATTTTTCAGAACCCCCAAGTCCAGTGATGGGTTGGCTGTGCTCTCCAGATGTTGGTGGAGTCCAGCAGACATCAGCCAGCCAGAAGGGCTATTGGTCAGGGATGGGGAAACTTGTAGTCTAGAAACATCTGGACATACATACATCATACCCAGTGTGTGTGTGTGTGTGTGTGTGTGTGAGAGAGAGAGAGAGAGAGAGAATGTACCTGCTCAGGCACTACAGGTGAGTACTCAGGTGAATGAGAATTCTGTACATGATCATAGGCATCCATCCTGACTCCTTCTGGCAACCTGATTTGATACTTAAACAATAATAATCTTTCTTTCTAACCATTTCTGAAATGTTACTCTTGAATTATGTGCACTTTGATGCTTGTCTGGATTTGTATAGTGGCAAGTAGCTATATTTATGCCAAGCTGCTGCTGCTGAGCTCTTTTTTTAAAGGGAAATTCTTAGATCAGAGCTGGGAAACCTGTGTCCCTCTCGATGCTTCTGGACTCCCAACAGCCCCAGTCAGGATGGCCTGTTGGGGGGGGGGGGATACTGTCCAGCACCACCTGGAGGGCCAGGTTTCCCCATCCCTGTGGTGTACAAAAGTGCAGTAGTCTGTCCATAATCTCCCTGCTGGATGAAGCCAAGGGTCCAGTTTATTTATTCATTGTGTTTATATCCCACCTTTTCCTCCAAGGAGCTCAAGGTGCTGTACATGTTGTCCCTCTCCTCTTTTAAGTCCCACAACCGCCCTGTGAGGTAGGCTGGGCTGAGAGGCAGTGACTGGCCCACGGCCACCCACTTTCGTGGCTGAGCAGGGATCTGAAGCCTGGTCTCCCAGCTCCTAGTCCAACACTCCAGCCACTACACCTCACTGCCTCCAGATGCTTCTAGGAAACCCACAAGCTGGGCACCTTGTCTTCAGAGGTGGACTGCCTCTGCATGTGGAGATTGCGCACTCCTTGCAGCCGCAGACAAGCCTCTCCTCCACTCACCATCTCCCCTGCTCTCTGGAACACCTGACCAGTGACCTTCACTCCTTCATCTCTACCACCCTCGGTGGCCGGAAGGCCTCCTGTTCCTTTGAACAACTCCCCTGATACTTCCTTGCTGACCCTTTGTGTCTGGAACTCCCTCTCCAAGAACACTTGCAGTGCGCCATGACCCTCCCTATCTTCCTTCAAAAGTGATGTCACTGGTGAGGCCTTTCATTTGAGGCCTTCCCTGCTGCTGAAGAACACTTGGGCAGCCATCCCATGCTGGACCTGCACTTACTTATTTCATAAAATAAAAACCTCTCTCCCTCTGTTGTTTCCCTGTTGTTAAAATGTACAGTGTAGGCTCCCTGGGGCAGGGACCTCTCTTCTTGGATGATGATAGTAAAGTGTATGCAGATTGATATCTCAGTACAAAAATACCCCCCCATCATTTCTTTATGCAACAGCAGTGTGTGAAATACAGGATATATTCCCATTTTAAAGAAGGGCCAAGTGAGGTTCAACAGCCCACTCAGTGACTCTGGTAACCTCTCCAGTCTACATCTGCTGTTGTTTTGTGATGTGTCAACTGGGGTGCCTCTGCTGGAAATTCTAGGGCTCGGGTGCAATCCTTGGGGTGGTCAAGTGTGTGGGCCATTGTCCACAAGTCACAGTTGTCTGTTAGAGCCCCCGTTGGTCTCTGGCCGCATTCTTGCAGCCACCTGCGATGCCCATAAGGGAATTCAGGGGAGGAGAGGTTTGTGGTCCCACAATAGTCTTTGCAGGGGGTGAGGGCAGGCCTAGGCCATGTGAGCTTTGTCACTGCAGCTCTCTTACTGCAATGAACTTCCCATTCCTGATGCTGGCAAAATGGCTTCTCTGAGGGAGCTTCCACTGTGTCTCACTGGGGGAGAGGAGAAATGGAGCACCAAACCCCTCTCCTCCCTGGCAGGCAATGGGTTTGGTGCTCTCAGATGTGACCTGGCAGAATTGTTGGCCCCACGGAGGGCTGATGGGGTGAAATCAGGCAAACAGGGCTGCATTTCTTTTCCTTTATAGGTTTGGGTTTTTCCTGTTTTTTTGAGAAGGAGAAAAAGGTCACAGCTGCGCTAATGGTGCCTTTCTGTTTTGCAAGTCACCTTTGGAATGAATAAAATATTCAGGCACAGTTTTGAAATATTAACGAGAGTTTTCACATGAATCACAACAAATAATATTAATCCGCCAATGGTTTGTGCTGCAGGGGTGTGTGTGTGTGTGTGGCTAAGGTCTAAAGCTGGTTCCCACCACCAGCCCACTTCCTTTCCACCTGGGGGGGGTGGTGGAAGGGCACTCTGTGCTTGGAAGCCACATGGCGGGGGGGGGGGTGTAGCTGAAATTGCAAAAGCAGATCATGGACTGACTTCTACGATTTATGCCCCAAGCTTCTCACTTTGCTCTCCAATGATGTCCAATAAAGGAGGCACCCAAGGAACAATTAAATTAAATGATAATTAAAGCTATCGATAAACAACCATTTTGAGTGTTTTAAATATACCTTTATGAAAGGTATTTCATAAAGAACCTATGAGGGAGGCAGAGAGAAGCTAAAATATTGCAAAGCAAGGGAAAAAACCATGTATAAATGAACATCACTAATAAATATTCACCACTAACGAAATTGATCAAAATCAGGGCCTCCAATAAAAAATGTAAAGCAGAAACATGGCAGCAGGGGGTTGTCTCTACTCAGAGGAGGCCCACTGAAATTATACATAGACATGGAAACCTTGGTAGGAATGCCTGCAACCTTTTAGTAGTGCACTTACAAATGGATTTCTAATGCCCTTGAAACTTCAACTGGGATTTAGTGAACCCCACGGGGGTCAGCTAGGAGGACACGGGGGGCACTGCCCATACTGAGCCAGCTTTACCTGTGGCTTGTTTTGCCCCCTCCAGGTTCCTGAAGAGTCTGCAGCGGCTGAATGTCACCCTCACCCGAGCCAAGTACAGCCTCTTCATCCTGGGACACCTGAAGACGCTCATGGTACGTGGAAGAAGGCGTAAAGTCTCTCTCTGGAGATATACGTCAGCTCTCCTTGTAGAGAAAAGCGGGACTTGGAAGGCCAGTGGTGGTGCCCTGGCAGTGCGGGGGGGCTTGGCCCAAGGCCCCCCATCCCATCGCCTCCCAAAGCCATAAATCAAGCCTACTTCATAGGGTTGTTTGGAGGAGCAGGGTGCCAACAGGCCCAGTACGCTGTGTCTATAGGTGATGCCCTCCGCCTGCCCCTGAAAAGGGGGCACAGATTTGCTGCTCTGGCTGTGGCAGGTGAGGATTGCAGTTCAAAACTTCGGGAGGGATCCAGGCTGGCCAGGGGTGTTGTAGACAATTCAATCTTTTGAATCTGCGGGGTTGGGGAAAATGTTGGGCCACATTTATACATTCCTTTATTGAATTTAGGTCCAGCCCTCAAGAGCCCAGGGTGGTAAACATATCAGACACAAAACAATGGTTTAAAGAGCCTTCTAAGAAGAGCTACAGTTCTAAACCTCTTTGGAAAAGGCATTCTCTCATCCCGTATCCAGTGTCCTTCAGCCACCGAAGGCACCTGTGTAAACAAACAGGTTTTCAAACTCCTCCTGAAAGGCAACAATGAGGGAGACAGGCGCAGCTCCCCAGGGAGGGGGCCACCACAAAGAGGGAGCTACCATTGAGAAGGTCCTGTGGGGGGGGGGGGGGTCAGTGCCATCTCAATTTTGTCCCTGCTTGTGGGCGCCCAGAGGAACCTGAAACTCGGGTTTCATAGATTGTAAAACTTACGTTACTTTAGCTCTTTCACCAGTTGATCTTAGACTGGCAGTATGGTATTCCAGAGCTAAGGAAGCTGTGGGCTGCTGGACTACAACTCCCATCACTCCTGACCATTGAACACTGTGGTTTTTCATGCAAGGCCAAGCATGGCATTTCTGGGAGGTGTTTGTGAGATGCTGTAAGGGCTGGGGATCCTGCAGCCCTGCAGATGTGCGATGCACAGCAGGGTGGTGAGAGATGGAGTTCAGCAACTTCTGCAGGGCCACAAAGGTTCCCCACTCCTTCCTCTGTGCTAGTATGCCAGCTGTGTGCAGGGGAGCGTTGGTTCTAAGCATAGAAAGGGATGCCGTCCTCTGTCATGCTGGTTGCCTCTGTCCCATCAGACTCCTGTCCTGCCAGTTGTCTCCCAGAGAGGCGCTTGGGCTGGGAGTGAGCCCAGTCGGGGGATAAAGCAGCTGGCATGGGGGACTCCCCTCTTTCCATCCTGGCACTTTCCTGCATGAGGTCACAATTACTCCCATATTGGGCGCAAAGTCTTCATATGGTCCTTTTTCCCAGCCTTGTACCATAACGACTTTGCCACTAGAGGGCCTCCAATCCAGGTTTGTCCATTGGAAGGCCTGGCAATGATGGTTTGCTCCTGTAAAGTTCAGAGTTGTGAACGGATTCCTGTTAAACACTCGTTTCCCTGCTGCTGCTGCTTGTTTTGTAACTGCAGTGAGGAGGGAAGGATCCTTATAGCCCGAGTACGGGCATATTGGAGGGATCCTCTGTTGTGTGTTCACAATCCACTGCTTACCAGTGGGTGCAATCCAGAGGAAGTTTGTCCTCCTTTCTCCTGACACCCATTATTAGTGGTCTCTAGTGTTTTAGATTAATTCAGCCAGCCTTAGAGGAAGGGTGAAGAACACTTTTCAGGCCAAGGCCCCCATTTCCCCCAGCTAAAAGCTGTTGAGAGGTGCACTCCAAAAGCAAGGGAAGCCTAAGACCGACACAGTCAGACTCCCACTTTCCTACAGCACAGCAGAGAATCAATAAATCGCCACCGACCCTTGCTAGTCTCCTGTCCTAATAATTCATCGGTTGTTGTTGTTTAATCCCTTTGTAGTAAAATTAAAATTGGAATGCCTTGATTCAGGATGCTCAGAAAAGAGGTTCCTTTATCAAGACCTGAAATGCCATGTCAACAGTATTCCTTGCTTTGCATGTAGTGCTAAGAAGATCCTGAAGTCTCTGCCAGTACAGCAGAGACTGGAGAAAGCCATGTGAGGGCCGGTGAGTGTGGCGGCTGAGTCACATGAAGCTCCTGGGCAACATTCTCTCAAGTGATGGAGGACAACACAGCAATAAAAGCACGGTAACATTTTTTTGGGGGGGGATAGAACCCCCAAGCCATGAAATAAACATTGTTTTCACAGTATGTTTTGCTCTTTCTGAATGTTTTTCTTATAACAGTGTGTTTGCTGGCAGGGTGGTGTTGAGCTCTGAGATGATTCTTAATAGACAGCAGTTTACTTCAGCAGCTGTTTCCCTCATACACTCTTGTGTCCACCTTGTGTAGCAGCCTCTGTGGCCTTATGGCTGATGGATGTGCCATCATTGGCTCCTTCACAGCATTCTTGCATTTGAGGCCACTTCCAAGTAATCTTGCCCCTTTCCTCTTTAACAATGCACACAATTCAGAGTGGGCTTTCAATCCTGGGCTGAGATTTTTATTCATCTGTAGGGTAGTTGAATATGATTATAGCTACTTAAATTCCACCAGCCAACACTCACTTTTTAAAGGGTTGGACGATTTAGAGCTACAGTTCTTGAAATTTGCTCGCAGACCATAATCTTTATTTATTTTTAAAGGGTCCCCATTTTCTCCTTTGCCTGTGCGCTTTGAGTTTCTCTCAACTTTCCACCATCTCATTAAAATGTGTTTTGGTCCAAGGTAAGCTGCCCAAACTTTATTTACAAATATGTAGATATGCCTGGTTTCTCTTAGCTCTGAATACTCAATTCTTAACATGCAGCTAAATATGGGGACTGATTCTATTGAAAAAGATCAATTGGTTGTATCCATGTAAGTTATACTTGAGTAAACCTATTGAAAATAATGGATCTAATAATGGTCATTGTTTTCAACGGGTCTACTCTGAGTAGGGCTAGGATTGGAGACATCTCATTATGTCTGTGATGTGGTGAAGGCTTCTCCTGTGGTATTTTGATCTGTGATGACCTATTCACACACATGACTTCTGGATGATATGGAAGTCCAAGAGATGAGTGTTTGTGTGTAAACCAGCACTCAGCTATCTTGTTCCATGGCAGCTGAATGGCTTTCACAAGGACTCCTCTTGGAATAAGTTGTCTGGGGAATTTGACTTAAAACTCATCTCAAGCTAGGAAGGGGATGGAGAGAGAGGAAAAAATGAATCCTGGGATTTTATACAAAATGAGTTGGGCAGCTTTATCCCAGAGTCTGAGGAATTGCTTGGTGTGTGAATGTGTCCCCCCCATTCCTGCAACTATTGCAAAGATATTTTGAGAATGGTCCTTGCAGATCTTGAAGCAGATGTTCTGCAGAACCTTCCTCCTCCCATACCCCTTTGTTACTGCTAATGCAAACGTTGGTGTGCGAGAAAGAAAGTGTGTGATACGAACCTTCAGTTTGCTAAGTTCTGGTGTAGCTTCCAGCTGCCCATGGCATGAATTCTCCTTTCCTGTGAGCTGTGGCTCTTGTGCTCTGAAGGCCTTGGGCAAGGAGTCGCGAAAGTGCATTTTCATCCTAATGTTTAAAACGTGATTTGACAAAGCCTCAGCAGCTGCTAGGAAAGGCACCTTTTTCTTACTTGCCTTTTAAGGCTGCTTTCAGGGGGTTGTGGCCTCAAACCACAGTTCCTAGCCCTGTCTGAACCAGAGGTTATTGCGCATAGGTCTAGCATAGCATTGACCCACTTTGCACATAATGCTAAGCTTAACCATGGACTCCCGGAGAGGAGATTGCAGCCACTTTGCTTGTCATGTGCTGCTGCTGCTGCAAGCTAAGCCATGGTTCCCCCCCCTCCAGACAAGCCATGAGGTCTAACAAAGCTTTGTCGAGGTTCACAGGCATAGTCCCTCCTGGTATGTCCCACTGAGGAACTCCAAACAAAAACATCTTGGAGGTCCCAGGTCACAGAGAGGTTAGGCTGGCCTCAACCAGAGCCAGGGCTTTTTCGGCTGTGGCTCCGATCTGGTGGAACACTCTGTCACAAGAGACTAGGGCTCTGCGGGACTTGACATCTTTCCGCAGGGCCTGCAAGACAGAGCTGTTCCACCAGGCCTTTGGCCAGGGCACAGCCTGACTCCTTCCTCTGGCAATCTTCACAGAACTCTAGCCCAATGGTTGCCATCAATTTGATTTGAATTAATTTTATATTGAAATGATTTTAGAATGTTGTATTATTTTATTGTTGTTAGCCGCCCTGAGCCCGGCTTCGGCTGGGGAGGGTGGGATGGAAATAAAAAAATATTATTATTTATTATTATTATTATTATTATTATAGCCCACCACCCCCCCAAAAAAACTTCCAAAATTTTTAAGGGGTCAAGTCTCCTGACATGAACTGAGATGCAATGCTGAATCAGTTGGAAAGGGAGAATAAAATCCAGAATGGTGGGTTAACTGGTGTGCTTGATCCCATACATAGAATGTAGCCAATATGGTGCCGGACTATAATGGGTATAGCCTACAGCACTGGAGGCCCCTCTAAGCAAGAACACTCTTTCCAGTGTTTTGTTGCTCATCTTCCCCTCCCCTACCATAGGAACACATGTAGGACCAGATTTGCTCTTGATGCTGTGTGTATTAGCAGTCCTTGGGCTACCAGCATAAAAATAATGAGGGGGAAATTGCAGAAATGCATTCTGCTATATGAGTCTTGAAAAGAAACCTGTGTGTTCATTCCCAACAGCCCGCCAGCAGTTGTGCGTAAGTCTTTGGTGTCATGAAAATGCAACGAGACTTTTATCTGCTTCTGCTTCTTTCCTTTTTTTGGTAAGGCTCTTATCAGTAAATTAAGAGAGTGTGTGGGAAGGTGGGAAAAAACTGAGACCGGGCAGCAGTTATTAGGTTGCTTTACTGTAGTAGGATTATTACACCATAACACTTATGGTAAGATGTGTCTCTGGAGGCTGTGGTGGTTCATCTTCTTCTTCTTTTTCTTCTTCTTCTCTCTCTCTTTAGAACATTTATAATCCAAACAAAAATAATTCTCTACCAAAATAAAAAGTATTTGAGAACCGTAAACTATACGGTGAAGCCTGAATAACACACATTACACTTTTTGTCGCGATACAGAGGCCTTGTTCAGTTCTGGTCTTGAGTGCGAGAAAAGGGGGAGGGGGGAATCGAAGACTCACAACCAACGGAATAAAAACTGAAAAAGTACAAAAACTTAATAAATTCAGCAACTTGATTTGTAGGCAACAATATAATTCTAGGCCTGGGCTGGAGCAGGCTGATGATGCAAGGTGGGTATAATCTTGCAGGTTCCCTGCCCCGCAGCCTGGACTTTCTATAGCTGCCAGTCTCTTGTTAGGAGGGCTACTTCCAAAACAATAAGAGTTAAGGAGGAAAGGAAAAGGGACAGAGGAGAAATAGCCAAGCAACTAAGCGCCAGAGGTTTATGGCATGGTTTCGTTTTCGTTTGGCAGATTCCTCCTGTGCAAAGTGGAACGGGGGTCGCAAGGTCACCCTTGAACAGAAAGAGGAAGCGAGGCAAGTCTTTTGCCAGCGCCACTGCCACCACCCCAAAGTCGTGGCACCTTGTTTCTTCCCAATGATAAGAGTCAGTTCTGCCTCTGAAATGTTGCAGCTGCCTCCAGCCGGGGTCCTCAGCTACTTGGGCAGAAGGGGGAGAATACAGTCCCTTGAATACCTTCTGCTTCTCTCCCCACTTCCCTGTTGGATGGAGGAAAGAGAGGCTGGTGGTGGGGAGAGAGAGAGAGAGAGACAACCCCCTGCTCCCTTAACTTGTGAACACCCTCCCTCCTTCCCCTCTTGTCCTTCCATGAGGCATTCCCCCCCTCCCCCTGGTTTCCTGGGCTTCAAAGGTCCAAAAAGTGTTGCAGCTGCAGGCCCAGCACGCTGATGAGGAAGGCCGAGAGGTTGAGGTACGTGCTTGAGGCAGAGTCACATTCCTTGTTTTCTCCCTCACATTTGGATTGCTCACAGAGGACACCCCTGAAGTTGGGTGGGCAGAGACAGCGCTGGTTGTCATAACAAGTGCCCCCATTCTGGCAAATCAACAGCTCCTCGTCGCACACATTAGCTGTGGAAAGAGAGGCAGGGAGAGCGGCTGAACTCTGTTTGTGTGGGGGAACCCCCTTGGCTCCTCCCCACTTTCTTGAAACCCTACACAAACCACAACTCTGGATGAAGTTGGTTATCTTGGTCAGGGATGGTTAACTTGTTATGCAACTCTTATTGCCTGCTAGCCCCTGATGGCTGCCCATCCTTCCTGGGACTGGGGCAGGAGTCTCACTATCATGATCATCATCACCACTGTTAATACATTCATATTCCCCCTCTTCTCCAAGGCTCTTAAGGTGCTGTACATGGTTCTTCTCCTGCTGTATTCTGTCCTCATCACAACACTGGGAGATAGGTTAGGCAGAGAGACAGTGACTAGCTCAGGGTCATTCTGAGCTTCACAGTTGAGTAGGGATTTGTGCCCTGGCCTCCAAAGTCCTAGTCTGACACTCTCACCCATCATTCCTGGTCTAGGGCCTTTTCCAGTCTGATTTGGAGGCAAGAGAATGGTGGCACCAGGGCAAAACTTTGGGGGCGAAAGGCCAGGGACTCACCTAACAGAAGGAACAGGAAGGTCCCCAGCAATTTAAAGTGAAATGCAGGACCCCCTGGAAGGCTCTCCCTGTTCCCTGGCTATACTGCTGGGGCTCGTGAGTTTTCTTCTGCCTGTTCCACATGCAAAGCACGTGCTCTATCTCTGAGCTATGCTTCACCCTCATAGCTGTAATTGGACTCCAACTTTCATCACCCTCAGCACTGGTTGTGCTAGCAGGGGCAGATAGGAGTTGGAAGTCAAGCAACATTAGCAGGGCTACAGGTTTGCCACCATTGCTGTAGCTCCTGTCCGTCTTGCCTGTTCTGCTGCCTTGTGTGTCTGTTAACTGGACCATCTCTCCCACTGTGGCAGCAGCTCCCCAATGTCTCACATCCTTCCTACATCTGCTACCCAGAATTGTTAATTGGAGCTGCTAGGAATTGATGCTGGGAACTTCTGCACATCCCACTTGGCATGTGGAAGATCCCAGCATCTCCAGGTAGGGCTAGAAGAGAAACTCTGCCTGAAACCCCGGGGAGCTGCTGCCAGGCAATGTAGAGGATACTGGGCTATTTGGAACAGTGGCTTTACACAGTATAAGGCAGCTTCTTATCATTCTACTCCTTAAGGGCCAGAGCTCAGTGCACCTATGTTGCATGCGGATGGGTCAAGTTACAATCCCTGACACGTCCTGGGAATGGGGTGGAAACCTGGAGACTTACTGTCAGTCCGTGTAGACCAGAGGTTTTCAACCTGTGTGCCTCAGCGCTCTTGAGTGACTTGATGTTTGGTCAGGGGTGCCGCAGGAGGGCCCTCCTCTCTCTCTCTCTCTCTTGCTTTCACATCAGCCGTCCTTCCTGCATATCTGCAATCTCTCTCTCTCAATCTATCTCTCTGTCTCTCTCCCCAGCCCGGCCTGACTCCTGCTCCTGCTCCAGCCAGGAGGAATCCAGTTATGGAGCAGCCTTTGCAAAGTGGGAAGTTTGCCTTATTTACTGCTCTGGTGCTTGCCTTCTACTTACAAGTAAATACCAACAGTACATGCAGGCACTTAGATGGCTAAAGTCGTGTGTGTGTGTGTGTGTGTGTGTGTATGTATGTGTGTGTGTTGGGGTGGACAAGAGAAGGGTGCCATTTGTGGAAAGGGTTCTTTATTCCCTGCTCTGGAAAAATAGTAGTTTTCATCCCTACTACTTGCAAGTAAGTCCCAACAGTGTGTGTGTGTGTGTGTTAGCACAATGATATCTGTCTGTTTTACAGGGAGCTCAAGGTAGTGTACATTGTTCTTTCCCCCCACCTCCCCCTTCTGCAAGGTAGGCCAGGCTGAAAAGCAGTGACTGGCCCCCAAGGTCACACCCAGTGAGATTCATAGGGGAGTGGAGGATTTGAAACCCTGAAGTTGCCCCAGCCCCTCTGGTAGGTTTGATCATTATTCCTTTCCTTCAGTTTTTGTAGCTCTTCAAAATGGGGCAACCAGAGCTCTTTGCTTGATTGCAAAGCCACATATTTAGACAGAGATGGAGGCATCTGTAACACATTTAATTTACTCCAGAGCCTTTACTTGGGTAATATTAGCAGCAACCCAAAAGCCACAAAGTTTGGTCCTCTCCAGGGTCGTCTCAGGACAGAAATAAAAGTCTCCCCAACCCGGCTCCAATTTATTTGCAGCCATTATTTGCATGCTGCCCAACAAAAGATCTTGCAATAAATGAAAAAAAAAAGATTAAAAATAAGATATAAAACTGTGAAATCAAAGCAGGTGTCAACACTGATGGCATTCTCCTATGACTGCCAGTAATTATGGCCAACTGATGTCTGTTTTGGCCTGATGTTGCCTGCTATTTTATTCTTTCTGCTTCCAGATTTTCTTACACCTAGGTCCCATACTTAAATTTGCAATACAGCAATATGGAAAGAAGAGAAACCATAATGGACTTCCAGGGCAGCTAGCAGGCGAGCAAGCCAACTCTTCCGGGGGGGACGGGGACTGTGAGGGATTTTAAAATGGCAGTGACCGCACCACATCCTTGTTCCCTCCAGGAGTTACCGGGGGGTGTAGGGTGCCCACAGCATGCAAAGGGGCTCTCCCCATTGTGAGCGATGCTGGAGGACGCTGTCTGAGATGGGTACAAGGGGCCATTCAGCTACTCCATTGATGATTCCTCAGGAATAGCCGCGCCAGGCTGTTCATGAAGTGGCTCTTTTCTCTTCTATCCTAATTAATTTGGACTGTAAAACTACAAAGATGAGCTGAAGGCACCAGCCCATTGAAAATGGTGAACAACAAGCTGCAAAACAAATCTGTGTGCTGGGTCTAAAGAACTTTAAGTAAAGTAACATCTTGTTGCGGTGAGTAACAGGGGGTGGCAAATGATGCAGGGAAATTTTCTCTACGAACATTTGGTAAGACCTTCTTTACCCCAGTTCCTCACAATTATACCGAAAGGAGCTTGATTATTAAAACGGAATGTGTGCTGATTTAAGATGAATTACAGTAACACTGGCTTGCTGAAGAAAGGAGTGGTTAGAAGGACATAAACTAATAATTATATAAAGAACTGTTTCTACTATGATTATTTTCAATTAATAATTGTAGTGAAAGGACTCTGTTGGTTACAATACAATTACTTTGGTGCAGTGAGTTCACAGGGATCCTTTGTTGTGTTCCAAAGATTTGGGGATTCGGATCATGGGAAAAGAGCACTGTGGAATGTAAACAGACATATATTCTTAGAAAATATATGTAATACTACCGTCTTGTGGCGAAATAAGGTCATGCTGACAAGAGAAGATCAGTGTGGAAAGCAATAAATATTTTTTGAGGGTATACTACCATCTGGTGGTAAAACAGGGATATGAAAGATTCAAGGTCGAAAATGGTGAAGGCCAGTGACAGAAAAAGGCAATTCCAGTGAGATTTTGATGGGAGTTAATTTACCTCTAGAACAAAATACTTTAGCATTGACTGAGTTATCGAAGAACATTAAAGATTGTGCCAGTGACATTAAGAGACTTGGCTAAAAGGACAACATCGTTGGAGGGGTCAGTTAAAAAAACTTTCTGAAGAGAGCCAAGATACAAAAAGATGCAGAGGAGAAGTTCAAATTCAGGTGTCAGCTCTTCAGGCTGAGAAAGAAATCTTAGAGGACAAGATTGCAGTCTTGGAGAAGTATCAAGAAGAATCTCTTTTTTTTTTAAGATTTAGAGGTTTCCTGGAGCTTTGGGAAGAAGATTTTAAGGAAAGGAATGGAATTTGTGTCTTTTTTTACAACTACCACCAGAGATGATGGAGAATTTGATAGACAGAGATTATAGAATTAAATAATCATATGTGAGAGCTAAGAAACTCCCACGGGACTGTTTGGTGCAATTTACTTCAAGAGCACTGAGATATAAAATTCTACAAACTTATTTTCAAAACCATCTAAAAATAGGTGTTCAGAGGATTAGAATTCTCGAGGAAATCCCATCAAGGATCCTAAACAAAAGAAAGGAACACAGATTTTTGGTTGAGGCATTGAAGAAACAGAAGGTACCGTTTAGATAGGAATACCCAGAGGGACTGAGTTTTACTTACAAAGCTAAGAGATAAAGATGTGCAGTTAAAGATTTGCAAAATCCGCAAGATTTCTGGAAGAAACAGTTGGAAACAGAAGTAGAACAACTGGAGAAGTTGGAGGAAGAACAGCAAGATACAAAGGAACCACACAATTCTGTGAGAAAAGGACTTTAAAATTTCAAAAATAATGGCTTATAAATTAGTATCATGGAATGTAAATGGACTCAACATTAAAAAACATGATTGCTCATGTATTGTTAAAACAAAAAATGAATATAATTTGTCTCCAAGAGGGCTCCTAGAAATAAATAAATAAATAAAAAATAGGCCAAGAATCTATTACATTGAGATGAAAGATATAAAATTATTATTATTATTATTATAGTTATACCCCGTCCATCTGGCTGGGTTTCCCCAGCCACTCTGGGCGGCTTCCAACATGATATTAAACAGAATAAAACTTCAAGCATTAAAAACTTCCCTAAACAGGGCTTCCTTGTAACCACCGAAAGGAGGGGAGGAAGCTGAAGGAAATGTAGATTGTTTTTGTATACATCTGTATTTTTTTCGTTAAAATGTATGTAAAATGAGAAAATTATATGTGTGTGTGTGTGAGAGAGAGAGAGAGAGAGAATTTATTGCATCGGATAAAGCAAAAAAGATAAGCGTTATATGTGAATATGTGAATCCAAAATTGGAACCAAAACAAGTTTTTAAAGATGAAGAAGGGAGAATAATAGGTGTGGAAATTACAATAGTGGGACGTAAAATCCTGTTGGTGGAACTTTATGCACCAAATGAGAAAAAAGAATTTTGTAAAAAGTATTTTGTAAAAATACGATGGAAATGTCATATGGTTTCAGGGGATATGGACAGAGCAACTACACCCAATGTGCTTTCAGAGGGTAAGTTACCAAAGGTGTTTTTTGAGATGGCCCAAAATATGGATCTGCAATATGTATGGAGATTTAAATTCCCATTGGTTAAAGACTTCACACATCATTCAGCCAGCAAATAGAGCCTCCAAAAAATAGACATGCTATGGGCATTAAAACCCATAGTATCTGGTTTTAAGAAAACTGAAATACAACCAAGACCATAATTTGATATTTGCTATTATCAAAGGCCAACGAAATACTGCTTTTAGAAGGGTGGCAGCTTGTTAAGAAAGACTGAGATAAAGCAAAAGGGATTTACA
Source organism: Podarcis pityusensis (assembly GCF_964106645.2). Lineage (NCBI taxonomy): Eukaryota > Metazoa > Chordata > Lepidosauria > Squamata > Lacertidae > Podarcis > Podarcis pityusensis. The sequence goes on along the minus strand of NC_138044.1, from coordinate 14,516,160 downwards.
TGTATGACTGACTTCTTTGAGTTAAATTTTGGGAAAAGTACAGATTTAAATACAGTATGGGATGTTGGGAATGTGGTCGTCAGAGGCTTCTTTATATAACTAAGTGCTTATCAAAAAAGGTGCAAGATCAAAATACGTAAGACATTTTCTTTTAGGAATTCTAGGTGCGGAGATTCCGAAGGACCAGAAGAAATTGTTCATGTATGCGACCACAGCTGCCCGAATTTTGTTAGCCCAGAGATGGAAAGAAGATACAGTTCCAACCAAAGAAGAGTGGCAGATAAAATCAATGAACTATGCTGAATTGGTAAAACTTACAAGAAGTGTGCTGCTCTGGTTTGCCAGAAGCGGCTTAGTCCTGCTGGCCACATGACCTGGAAGCTGTACACCGGCTCCCTCGGCCAGTAAAGCGAGATGAGCGCCACAACCCCAGAGTCGTCCGCGATTGGACCTAATGGTCAGGGGTCCCTTTACCTTTACAAGAAGAATCAGGAGCCAGGAAGAATAAAATTTTAACAAGAATGGGGCAAGTTTATAATGTATTTGAAAAACTATTGTAAACAATTACATTCATTAGTAGGTTTGCCAGAAAACTCGTAGTAAAAATTTGAATTATGGATGGACAAAGGGCTTACAATAATTGAAGTTAGTGAGAAGATGCAGAATCAAAATTATAACGTAAGGATCCACAAAAAAAGGGGGGGGGAGGGAAGTCAAAGGGAATATGATGCATATGATGCTTGTATTTTGCTTTTTTTGTGTTCTTGTTTGTAAAACTGAAAAGGCAATAAATAAAAAAGATGTAAGGCATATTACAAGAAATAGCAAATTGTGAAAAGTATTTAGTTGATAAACCTAGTGATAATAAACTGGTACAAATGATAAGACTGTTATAAGCCCAGCTATCAGTATTACTAAACCAAGAGATGAAACAAAAGCTGAAATGTTTGAAGCAGACGCATTTTGAATTTGCTAACAAGCCAGGAAGGCTGCTGGCCTGGCATTTGAAAAAAGAGAGGAAACTGAATGTGATAAACTGTCTATAGATGGAGGAATAACATATAATGAAAAACTGATAAAGATGGTTTTAAAATATCATTCAATGTTATATCAAGGTGGTAAAGAGGACCTAGATGCAATGGGAAGATATTTGAAAGAAAGGAAGTTACGAACCTTGACAAAAGAACAAAGGGATGCATTGAATCTACCTATTTCAGCAATGGAAGTGAACCAAGCAATAAATGATCCAAAGACTATTAGTGCCACAGCCAGACATCCTAACTGCTTGTTATTATAAAGGTTTTGAGGCTGTTTAGCCCAACCTTTACAAATGGTTATGAACAATATTATGTTGCAAGGGAAAATGCCTGACTCCTGAAAACACGCTAATATTACGTTGATAGCAAAGCGAGATGAAGATCCAGCCCAGGTTAAGAACTATAGACCTATTTCCTTTCTCAATTGTGATTATAAATTGTTTGCAATAATATTAGCTAGAAGACTTAAATTAGTCTTAAAGGACTGGATTCATGAAGATCAAGCTGGATTTCTCTCGACAAGACAAATAAAAGACAATGTTAGAATTGTATTAAATGCTACAGAATATTTTGAAAAGAGAAGAGATAAGCAATTAGCAATGATTTTCTAGATGCAGAGAAGGTGTTTGATAAAGTTTCGCAGAGTTTTATGGGGAAAATATTGGATATTATGGGCTGGGGGGAGAAAATTGTGAGAGGAATAAAAGCAACAATATATACAGAACAATTTTCAAGTATAATAGTAAATGGAGTGCTAACAGAAAAGTGCACTATAACAAAGGGTACTAGACAAAGCTGCCCACTAACACTTCGAAAATATTGTGCTTGAAGGAAGAGAAGAACTGATCTCAAAAATGTATAAACTATTATTAGAATGGGAGACGAAAGATGAAATGGTGAAATTGGTAATGATAAAATGGGCTAAAGATTTAGGACATAATATAGAAATGAATGGGGAAAGTTGTGGAAAGTAGACATGAAATTCACCGCTTGCTATGCTTTAAAAGAGAATTATATCAAAATGATAGATGGTATTTAACACCTGATAAATTATCTAAAATGTATAAGGTTTTGAATAACTGCTGCATATGTGGTGGACGTAAAAAAGCTAGGGTATTTGGGGAAATATATGATGAGATAAAAAAGATTGTTTAAAGTGAGTATACCACAAACACCTGAATCTTTTCTGCTAGGGATTATAGGGACAGAAATTCAAAAAAGGATGGTTACGTTGTTTATGTACAGCAGGTAGGATACTGTATGCCAGGCATGTCCAAAGTCTGTTTCAGGGGTCTAATCCGGCCAGTTTATCTCCTGGGGTAAAATCCTAAAAACACCTCAATAACTTCAATCCTTAAAAAAGGGTAACAACTTTGGTCGGCCCTCACGGCCCTTCACTTCATCAAATCTGGCCCTCTTTGAAAAAAGTTTGGACACCACTGCCTATGCTCAGAAGTGGAAAGAGAAAGACGTTCCCCCTAAAGAAGAATTAATAAGTAAAGTAATGGACTTTACTTGAATCAGCAAAGCTAACAGCTAAAATAAGATAATTTAATGATGACTGGGGTGTTTTTTGTTTTTTTGCTTTTTTAAAGAATGGAAGTCGTTTTCAGATTATTTGAGGAATTATTAAAATGTGAAGAATCTGCAACCATGTTTCGAACTATGAGCAATGGAAAAAAAATCAAGATTATTGTGTTATGATTATGATAAAAAAAGAGTAAAGATAGGATGCAGCAAAGGGGGGGGGGTTGAGAAAAAGGGGGAAGAGGGTTTGGGAAATAGAAAATAGAATTTTTTTAAAAAAATAATATGTATCAGAATTTTATGTGTAATATTTGGAAAACTTACTGAAAGTGGTGGAGTGTCTTCTGTGTTTCTCTCTCCTTCCACCCCCAACATCTCCCCCTCTTCTTCTCTATCTCCCCCCCTCCCCAGCAACCCTTCTTTTGTTTAACAGTCACCCAGCTTTGTAGGGAATGGAGAATGTTGCAGGAAAGGACCATGTCTGCATGTGTGTCTTGCGCTGTGTGTTTCTCACTTCCCTTCCCTGCAATAACAAAAGATTTCTGCTTCTGATCTGTATCTTGTTTTGCCCTCCGCACCCCCATGCAAACACTAATTTTGTGAAAGGTTTGGTCCAGTGGCATTGCTTGTGTTCCTGTCAGCACGTGCACTTTCACTTACCTGAATGCCAAAAACTGCACCGGAACAGGGTGGGGTGGGTGCCGAACGGGGGAAATCCCCACTTACACACATCCTGCAATGGAACCCCAGGCGAGCCACATAAAGAATGTGGTTACTCAAGGGCACCTACTCAAAAAGGTTGAAAACCACTGGTTTAGACAATACTGAGCTAATGGATGAATGGTCTGACTCAGTAGAAGGCAGCTCCATATGTTCATCAGGAGCACCTATAGCTCATCAGTAGAACCGATGACCAGAATGCCCCAGGTGCAATCTCCAGCATTTCTAGGGAGCGTTGAGAGAGGCACCTACATGAGAACCTAGGGACTTGCTGCCAGTCTGTGTAGACCAGGTACAGGAAATCTTTGACACTCCAGATGTTGCTGAATTGCAACTCCCACCATCATCATCTGTGGACATTGGCCATGGTTGCTGGGGCTGATGGGAGTTGTGATTCATCCACATCTGGAGGGCTGAAAGTTCCTCACACCTAGTGCGGACAATAATGAGATAAAGGGGGCATTGGCTTAACTTGCTGTAAGGCAGCTTCCTTTGTTCCCAGCCATCTCCTGCTGTCATTGAGCTCTGTGCCCCCTTTGGCTCCTTGCCCAAGTGGCAGAGCTTTCCCCTGTGCTACAGGTGAACAGTGATGCTTACGAAAGCAGCCTTGTCTCCAGTAGTAGCCGGGCAGACAGTCATCACACTTCGGCCCGGTGACACCTTCTTTGCAGTCACAGTAGCCGGTCTCGTTGCAGCGGTTGGCCACTGAGCCTATACGGTTGCAGTTACAATCTGTCAAAGCCAAAACAGTGCAGAAAGAACAAAACAGGACAAAAAGAAAAGCTGTGTCAGCGTAGATCGGGGTTGTTCAGGAACCACATGAAATTCCTGCTTAATGTCTGGTTCCTTTTCCAAATAACGATTTTATTTTTCGCTCCGTAAGTCGCACCTGACCATAAGAGGCACCTAGTTTTTAGAGGAGGAAAGGGGGAAAGCCCTGTTTTTGGGGGGGATCACTCACAGTTGTGCAGCAACTTTTGCAAAGGGGGAAAGCCCCTTTTTTTGAGGATCAGCTCAAAGTTGTTGAGCTTACTTTGCAAAGGGGGAAAAATCCTGTTTTTATGGGGTTCAACTCACAGTTCTGCAGCTTCTTTAGGAAAGGAAAAGGAGCCATTTCTACAGTTTCCAGATGATAATCTAATCAGCCAGTCACATGTCACTGGGGAAACAAACAGCCTCCATCTGCAGAACATTCAACAATGGAGGCCTGGGCAAGGGGGCGGGGCTGGAAAGGGAGCCAGCTATTGACCACATTCACTCCATAAGACACACAGACATTTCCCCTTACTTTTTAGGAGGAAAAAAGTGCGTCTTATGGAGTGAAAAATACGGTAATTATAATAATAATGTTATTATTTGTACCCCATTTGTCTGACTGGGTTGCCCCAAACACTCTGGGTGGTTTCCAACAGATATATGAACATAATAAAACATCAAACATTAAAAACTTCACTGTAGAGGGCTGCCTTCAGATGTCTTCTAAAACTTGTAGAGTTATTTATCTCCTTGGCATTTGACAGGAGAGCATTCCACAGGGTGCGCACGACTCCTGAGAAGGCCCTCTTCCTGGTTCCCTGTAGCTTTGCTTCTCACAGTGAGGGAACTGCCAGAAGGCCTTCGGAGGTGGACCTCAGTGTCCGGGCTGAACAATGGGGGTGGAGACGCTCCTTCAGGTATACTGGGCAGAAGCCATGTAGGGCTTTAAAGATCAGCACCAATACTTGGAATTGTGCTCAGAAACATACTGGAAGCCAGTGTAGATCCTTTAGGATCGGTGTTATATGGTCCTGGCAGTCACTTCCAGTCACCAGTCTAGCTATTGCATACTGGATTTGTTGTAGTTTCCGAGTCACCTTCAAAGGTAGCCCCACGTGGAGTGCATTGCAGCAACTGATCTTCAACATAAAGAGGGGACATCAGCAGTGGGGCTGGCCAGGTACGGCTTTGGGGCAGAGGTCCACACGCTGCAGAATGAGCAGGGGAAACCTCAAATTCAACAAGGATAGCTTACCACATTCTGAAGTAAGTGAAGTATATATTACCAGTTAAAGAGAGTCTGTCCTCCAGCTATGGGCAAAGAAAATGGGAGAAGAAGTGACCCTATGCTGGATTCATTTTGTAAACCACTGAGGTATGGAAGAAGAAGAAAAAGTGTATATGGTTTATTAAATAAAAATGATTAAAAATAATAATTCCTGATTTCCAGGTCAATGGGGAGGAATGAGCAGTCAAAAAGACTAGGTTTTTGTGAAGTCACAGCTATGATGATGATTTGTAGTAGTATTAATAATTACTATTATTTACTGAAATTGTATTTCAGCCTTTCTCCCAAACTAGCCCAGGGCAGCAAACACATAAATGATGGAACAATTAAAACACCTGAAAACAACTCCAGTGCAGAGGCATTTCTTATTGAGATGTCAACATTTAGGCAAAAGCTAGGGATTTTGAGCTTGACCATTGCCAAAGTTTGGTTGGTTTTCATCTGCAGCTGTCAAGAAGCTGTTTCATTTTTATAGCAGGAGTTGTTCTCTAAGTATCAATGTTTGATTTGTTTTTAATCAGGGAAGCCACTTAACAAGATCCATGGGCAGAAAAGGGTAATAACAATAGTAAGTTGAGGGGGAGGCAGCACACACGCACAAACTCACTCAATTAGTTAGGCAGTCCATCACCACTTAAAGCCAGGATGAGGAACCTGCGGGTCTATGGATGTTGCTGGGCAACAACTCCCATCATTTCTGACCAGAGCCTAAGGTGGCTGAGCTTGATGAGAATTGGAGTCCTGCAATACCTAGAGGGCAACAGGTGATCTACTCCTGCTTTAGGACAATTACAATCATAGAATTGTAGAACGAGAAGGAACCACGGGGCTCATCTAGTTCAACCCCCTGCAATGCAAGAATCTTTTGCCCAACATGGGGCTCAAACCCACAACCCTGAGATTAAGAGTCTCATGCTTTATGCTATACCAGGGGTCAGCAACCCGCGGCTCCGGAGCCGCATGTGGCTCTTTTACACCTTTGCCACGGCTCCGGGGCGGATACTAGCGAGGGGAGGAGGCGCACTGTGTGCCCCGACACTCCCCACTGCTTTAAATGTCGCAATGGTTTTGCGGCTCCCAGTTTTTTCTTCTTCGGTCCAAGTGGCTCTTTTTGTCTTAAAGGTTGCAGACCCCTGTGCTATACCAACCAGCTTTAAACTAGGAATAGGAAACCCCAGACCTTTCAGATGTTTGGCTAGACTACCCAACCACCATCCCTGTTTTGCATGCTGGCTGATGGGAGTTGGGAGTCCACAAACATCTGGAGGACCCTGTCAGGGATGGGACCTTGTATTTAAGCAACATTTAGAAGGCCGCAGGTTCCCTCATCTTTGGATAGCCACTGAGATAAACAATAGGAAGGGTCTCTACCTGTAACACCAACACCAACAAGGAGGCTTCATGGCTTTTGAGCAAAACTGAGTACTACTCACCCACACATACATTCTCATCATCCAGCTCTGCGGAGCTATTGCGATAGTAGCCCAGCCGGCAGTGCTGGCAGTGCTGCCCCCTAGTGTTGTGTTTGCAGCTGATGCAGGTCACTAGGTTCAGGAAGTCAATGAAGCTGCAGCGATTAGAGTGACCGTAACATTCACAATCTGTGAAAGCAAAAGGAGCAGGAAAATAGGTGGGTGGGAAATCAAGCTTCATTCAATCAGGCTTACATTTCCACCTATCGCTGGCATAATATACAATGTCAGAGGGTGTTGCATTAAAAGGCACCTTGCAGGGAGAAGAACTGCATGCAAAGAGTGCTTCAGATACATGAAAAGGGGAATGCAGCCAGCTGAGTTGATTGCTCAGCCGCCACAGTTTCGGGGTCCATTCTGGAGTCCAGTTCTTCACTCTTTGGGGCTATTCCTAGGGTGATAGAATTTCCTTGTTTGGTATCCTAGATCAGGGATGGGTGTGTGTGGCTTCTTTGGCTCTGCAGATGCTGTTGGACTCCAGATGCAATTGTCCCTGACTACTGGCTATACTGGCTGAGGTTGGTAGGAGTTGGGAGTCCAACAACATCTGGAGGGCACCAGATTTTTCATCCCTGATCTAGGAGAACTAGAAGGCCTTCATAGCTAGAATCTTTAAGTCTCTGGATCTGTTCGCAGCATATATTGCAAATTATCTCCTGGGAAGAAAATAGTCCCCCTTACTAATACAGTAGTTATACCAGAGCAAATGTAAGTTTCTGCAGGGCCCCAGGAATCTATCTGGAGGCAAACCTCATCGCAGAAGCTCTTGGCTCCACACTGGGCTACTATGATCTTTTGCATCAGGAATGGGGAACATCTGTAGATCTCCAAATCTCACTAGCCTCCCAATGAGCATCAGTTCTAGCCAGTATGGACAATGGCTAAGGATGATGGGGGCTGGGAGTCCAGCAATATCTTGAGGGCCTGACATCTTGACCTTGCAAATTTTAAGATTGTAGGGTAAGCAGGGCAGGGCTGGAAGGATCATGCCCAGGCAAAGCAGCTGGGGTCACAATCCCTTCTCACAGTTTAGCAAGGATAGCTCATTCTGTGCACGTCCATCCCTTCAGAGGGAGAGCAGATGATGACATTCTAGACACACAAGGTAGGCATGCATCCTTTGGTTGAGACTTTTGGCGGGAGTCATTAGTTCAAGATTAAGGCTGCAAAGAATGGGGTGAAAGAAGCAGGAGAACGACAAAGGCACACAGACATGAAGAGGAAGCAGACAAGTGATGGACAGGCAAAGCACCAATGAGTTTCAAGAGGCAGAGCTTTCCCCCCTCCACACTATACAGCAAAGGAAGGAAAATAGAGCCTGAAGAAACCAGGCTGTTTCTCCCAGAGATGCCCCCACTGATATCACCAAGACTATGCTGGAACAAGTGGCACACCTGAAGGCAGCAGGCTAGCTGAGGGGAGTTGCATGACAAGTTTGTGGGGCACAGACATCTCTGGTCAGGGGCTCATGGGAAGCAGCTGCCATTTGCCTAACGGTAGGACCGGTCATCACTGTGTAATTCTAACTTACTTGCAACTTTTCAGAGTCATCCTGGGCTGCATCCGATGCTTGTCCTACTCAGAGTAGACCCAATGAGATCAACAAACAGGATGAACTTGGATCCATTAATTTCAGACAACACTCAATGCCAACCATTGAATTGCTCCCAGTTTCTCAACTTACCTTTAAATGTTTCAATGGGTGCCAGTGGGACGGAGCCAGATTTGAGCCGGATGAGTTTGGAAACCTTGGGAGATTCTTGGGAAGATGAAAAGACACCACTTTTTTTTTTTTGCCTCCCCCTATTTGACCCATACAGGTGACACCTTCTATGCTACAGAGAAGCAGGTTTAGAAGGACACAGACCAAGTTACAACAATCACACCGACACACCACCACAATCCTGTCTCAGCACAGTAACAGGCAGATTTCGCCCCCTGCCACACAGTGACTACTTTTGCCATCCTCTTCTCCTGAAGTCTGACTCTTGAAAGTGCCATCACCTTACAGACCTCCTTCATGGGGCTCATCCATACATACACAGTGGTCAGGCCCAAAGCCAGACTGATTTCCCCACCTCCTTTTGTACAAGTGGAAAACAGCTTCCTTATGAACTACAATAGAGCTTCTTTACAATCCTCAGCACCCTTAACACTTCCAAAGATCCTTTGTGGGAAGTCACAACTGTTTAAAGTGATACAATACTCCTTTAATTGTAGAGTGCAGATGGGGTCCTATAGGCTGAAGATCATAAAGACATAGAGCCCCAGTAGATCAGAATAAGGTCTCTCTAATCCAGGCTTCCTCAACTTTGGCCCTCCAGATGTTTTTGGCCTACAACTCCCATGATCCCTAGCTAGCAGGACCAGTGGTCAGGGATGATGGGAATTGTAGTCTCAAAACATCTGGAGGGCCGAGGTTGAGGAAGCTTGCTGTAATCCAACACTCTGCTACCCTTGAGTGGCTAATCAAATGCTTCTGGGTAACCCACAAGCAGGGCATGGAGGCAACAGCCGTCGCATGCAGTCTGCTCCAGAATTTGGTGCTCAGAGAGGGGTGGGTATACTGACATGGAACACAGAGGCTCCATTTAGCTACCCTGCCTAAAACCCTTGATAGCTCTGTCTCCTCTATGAATTTATCCTTTTAAAAAAGTGGCTTGATAGGCTGCATTAGACCTGCAGTCATTCCTTTGCAACCCTAACTCTCCTTTCATTACCCTCCTGTTGCTTCCATGGTCCTCACTGAACAGCAAGCATTAAATTATATCATCTGTGGGTGGCCTAAATCAAAACAGGTGGCTTTTTAAAATCCTATTAAAGGTGTAAGTTAATGTAGCAATGCCAGGTTGTTTTGGTTCACAGCATAACTGTTTCATGAAAAGCTCCTGTGCTTATTTTACATACACCTAAGCGTCAAGGTGGTTGTCAGGGACTGGTTGTTGTTGTTGTTGTTGTTGTTGTTGTTGTTGTTGTTGTTGTTGTTGTTTTGCAATTCATTTTCCTATGACTTCACTGTTTTTCGTCACACCCACCCATGTGTGGAATGCTCCAGTCATCTGATACAGCAAACTCTCAAACAAAGTGGAAAATCTGTGGACTTCTAAATGTTGCTGGACTCCTCCTCCCACCATCTCTGATCACTGACCATGCTGACTGCAGGGACTGATGGGAGCTGAAGCGGAACATCTGGAGGGCCACAGCTTCTTCACCTTTGCTCTAGAGCCGTGGTTCACAAACTTTCCTCTCCCTCCCTTGCACCACTTTTGAAAATTGCTGGAAGTCTTGGCAGATCACTTCATGGTTTGTCTGCCAGTTGTAACAACGGTAAGGTGCTGTGCTAGATGCTGTAAGATTTTTAATTGTATTTTTTTTCCAGGCACACAACAACTGAATGAAACTTGTGGACCACTGCTCTAGAGTCTAGTCTAGGAAAAACTACACTGTAATAAAGTTGTTAAGTCTGAAAGGCGGCAAAAGCATCTTTTGCTGTTATTGCTGCAACAACCCAAGTGGTTGGAAACTGTCAACATGTTTACTTTAAACATGTTTGCCACACAAACTAAAATACATCTACCTACTCCTGCTGGAAAAGACTTTGTGCTGCCTTGAACCTTTCTAGACTCAGACTATGTAGGAATGAAAAGCATCATTAAAAGCACCTGGATTGTTGTTATTGTTATTATTCAGGACTGCAGCCCAAAGGGGGGGGTGCTTTACCTTTTCCTTTGTGGCAGCTAGACTGGTGACTGGGGGCGGCCGCCGAGACCATATAACACCGGTCTTGAAAGACCTACATTGGCTCCCAGTATGTTTCTGAGCACAGTTCAAAGTGTTGGTGTTGACCTTTAAAGCCCTAAACGGCCTCGGTCCAGTATATCTGAAGGAGCGTCTCCACCCCCATCGTTCTGCCCGGACACTGAGGTCCAACACTGAGGGCCTTCTGGCAGTTCCCTCGCAGCGAGAAGCCAAGTTACAAGGAACCTAGCAGAGGGCCTTCTCGGTAGTGGCACCTGCCCTGTGGAACACCCTCCCAGCAGATGTCAAAGTAAAAAACAACTACCAGACTTTTAGAAGACATCTGAAGGCAGCCCTGTTTAGGGAAGCTTTTAATGTTTGACGGACTATTGTATTTTAATATTTTGCTGGAAGCCGCCCAGAGTGGCTGGGGAAACCCAGCCAGATGGCCGGGGTATAAATAATAAATTATTATTATTAATTATTATTGTTGTTGTTATTTCCACCCCAGCTATGATCCTATGATGGAAACTGCAATGCACATGAATGAGATTCTTCCCCACCTCCTATCAAGGCTTAATGTAGCAGTGGGTGGCTGTGGGAAGAGATTTCCATCAGGACACAGCTGAGGAGGAAAGGATTAAACCTGAGTAAAGTTGTCACTCACAGGGTGCAGTAGTAAATTTAAAGTCTCCCTAAGAAACGGGAATTCCTGTTTAGTTTCTCTCTCAATTATTTCAAGGGAAGCACATGCTTAGGCCTACTTTTCAACGCATGGGAGGGAGCACGTTCATTAGCTCTAGATTTATAGGCCACAAAACAAAGCAAAACAAAACAAAACCCACTAGCAGGCGAGCTAGACACTGAGGTGACTACTTTCAACCAAGCGCACTAGCCAATTCTCAGCACGCCATCAGAAAATTACCTGATTTCTTGCCGTGTTTTTTGACAGCGCCATGACCCGTTTTGCTCTTGGGAGGGGCTGCATTTGAGATGAAAGACAAATACACAAACAATGGATAAATAGGGAGGGGTGGCGTGGATTCTCAGCTTCTGGTCCAACAGGGTTAGAAGGAAGATTAGTAGGAAGAGACTGGCTGCTAGATCAGATCAAAGGCTTATCTAGACCAGCATCCTCTTTCTTAGAGCAGCCAATCAGATGCATGTGGGACGCTGACAAGCAGAGCAGGAGTGCAACACACTCTCTCCCAGTTGTGATCCTCAGCAACTGCTGTTCTGAGGCATATAGTCCCTGATAAATGGAACTGGTACATAGGCACTGGTAGTTTTGCCCTCCCTGAATTTCTCTCCCCCTCTTTTTAAGCCATTAAAACATGGTGGCTATTGCCATCTCTTGTGTTGGTGAATTCTGCCGTTTGGCTATGCATAGAAGTGACTGGAACCCCAATCAAAGCCTCTCTCAAAATAGTTCTGATTTAACAGCTAAAGCAAGAGCAAGGAACTTGTAGCTTTCCAGATGTTGTTGGACTAACTCCCATCCTCCCTAACTGTTGCCTGTGCTGGCTGGGGGTGATGGAAGTTGGAGTCTGACAACATCTCAGGAGCCACAGGCTCCTCATTCCTGTCCAGATTCCAAACAGGAGAAGAGCAAAGGGTCTTTCAAAGTTGAGAAGAGAAAATTTGTATGGCCTGTTGGTCAGAAATGGGAGAAGTTACACTTGGGAAATTCCCCTGTTCTCTACACAACTCTGAAAGGCACGGGGATTTTCAGAGGCTGGCCCTATCAGACTTGTGTTGCAAGGAATCCCACCAGGCCACAATTCATGTTGTAAAACTGGATCCAAGAGCAGCCATGAAATGGACAGCCAAGGGTTGGACTTACTACTTATTATTCCTTAGAGAAGGTTCTAGACCAGCCTTGCCTAGCCTGGTGCCCTCCAGATGTTTTGAACAGCAACTTTCAATCAGCCCTAGCCAGCACAGCCAAAACACCTGAAAACAGCTGGAAGGCAACAGTTTGGGGAAAGTTGGTCAAGGATCGAGTTTACTATTATTTATTATTAGCAGGTTTGTACCTGGGGCTGCTTAGGAATTCTAAGGAACCAAAAGCCATCAGTACAGTTTTGAAAAGTTCACTCTGCCATCTCGATTCAAAACGGTGCCCAAGGTTATCCAAGCATAGATGAAAGCCATCATGCAAAATTTGGTTATGTTATCTTAAGAGGTGTCTAAATGCACAGTGAAGAAACAAACTTCCAAAATAGATTTACACCTGCATTTTTCAGATGGGAGGGACTTTTGATGGTGGGCAACAGAAAAGTATGTCCTGTGCAGGGCAGTGGGGGGAGGGGAGCACACAAACCTCATGGGTTACAGACCTATATAAAACAGCAAGGTCCCAGAGGCCCATTGTGGACTGTAACTAGGATAACCATAGACAGTGGAGGCCAGGAATCATATTTGCACAGAAGAGGGAATGATGCTTTTCAGCACTGGAGGTGAAACACCCTGCTGTTGCCCACAAGATGGGGGGGGGGGGAATACTCTGTAAGTCTCCCGTGCCAGGCAGGGAGGGAAATCCTTTCTGAATGCCCTCCTCCTGCTCAGGGACTGGCTTCTCCCTTAAGTGCAAAGCCGGGTCACACTGCCAGGCAGATGGGGGAGATCTCCCCCTCCTGTCTGGTGACAAAGCCGGGTATTTGAATGCCTGTCCTCTCACTAATTCAGCAGGAGGGGAGATGTTCTGTTGAGCTTTCTTGCTGGTCCCTCCCTGCCCCCAGAGGCTGGGGAGAAGGCAGCAAAGCTGGGCAGCGGAACAAGGGTGCCACGCTTTGAGGCTCTGCACAGATGGCTGTGCATTGGGGTGGGGGTGGGGGGGAGGACTGCACCATATGAAATCCACAAGGCCCAGCAGCAGCCTGGCTGTCCTCCTTCACCTCAAGTCGCCTTATCCAAACACACCTCCCCTAAACACTCTTTTCAATTACTGCGGCAATCACATTAAGAGTCCTCTAAAAAAAAATTAAGCCCAGAGGGTGCCAGTATCTCTGCGGGGCTACGGTGATGGCAGAGCTGCTGGGCAGAGGAAACTGCCAAAGAGTTCTGCGTGCCCCACGGAGTGAGGTTTGTGCCAATGCAGAATTGCATCGCAATACTCAGCCTGCTGCAGCTGTTTGTGTTACAAAGCTGTTGAAGGCGAACATGCTCAGAGCAGAGGAGGAGGCCCTGGTGGGACGCAAATCATTTTCCCAAGGAGAGAGCGAGAGCAAGAGAGAGCGCACATATAGATGTTTCACCCCAGGTGGCTGCTTTCATCAGTCTCGCCTCCCCCCCCCCCCCTTGCCCAACTATCAGCATTATTTACTACTCATATCTCAAGCTCTTGGAAAAGTGATGCCTGTCCCAACTCTGGTCACTGGCAGCCATCCAGCTTGCTAAGGATATTCAGGGTTGGCAATTTGCATGAGAAAGTCTGCTGACTTCAGGAAATTTGCTGCTCAAGGGTACCCCTTGTCCCCCACATTCATATGACTTGCCATACACCAGCCCTATCCAACCTGGGGCCCTCAAGATGTTTTGGAACTACAACTCCCATCAGCCCCAGCTCACATTGGGAGGGTGGCAAATATACTGGATTGCATCAACAGTCCATCTAGCCTATGTCACACCTTACATTTAAAGCACATGTAGCACACTGAAAGCACATGGGCTCACAGCCCAAGTTCATTTGCCCATAGTCTTTTGTCCAGAATTGGTGCAAACCACAGACTCATTCTCCTGCACAAGCTCCCATTGCTCCATCATTTCCATGGTTCTTGTAGAGGAAAACTTCCCAATGACTAGGGCATAAAAAGGGTTGGCTTCCTTGATAAGGGGGCAACTAGCAGAAGATTCCCGGGTTCTCTGGCAATAGGTAGAATAGGCTCCAGGTTATCTGAGGCCTTTTCACTGCCACAGCTGCCTGCTGCTTGCCCTCTGCATCCCACTGCATCACTTTCCAGTAAGAGGGATCAAAGTGAGTGGCAGGCTGCTGTTATTTTTCCCTGCTTGAAGGGGATGAGCAGGCAGCGATGTAGTGTCTTTGTATGGTTTAGCCACTAGGTGGCACTGCACTTAATGGTAAATACAGGTTCCACTATCAAAATGCTCATTATACAACAAAAAACACTTATCCAGACACAAGGAATTGGTACCCAAACCTTGCTGCACACACTGCAGATTCAGATATCCAAACAGTCAGACTTGCATGTAGTACTGTAAACATATAAGCAGCCTTAAAGAAGTTTTACTTTTTTGTGTTTGTTGGTCCAAGGCATCTGTTTTGCCAGAAAGCATTTTGTCCTTCCTTGTTTGCCTTTTGCAAGGTTTCAGCAGATTTTCCTGAGGTATTTTGATGTTTAGGGGTCAAAATTCTATGGTTGGGAATGCATTAGAAATCTCCCCATAGGAATCAGTGGAAATCGTTATCTCATTATGTGAACGCTCACCTAATAAATGATTTCCTGAAAACACAATGTGTGCAGATAGTGAAACCTGCAAGTTTGT
Source organism: Podarcis pityusensis (assembly GCF_964106645.2). Lineage (NCBI taxonomy): Eukaryota > Metazoa > Chordata > Lepidosauria > Squamata > Lacertidae > Podarcis > Podarcis pityusensis. The sequence goes on along the minus strand of NC_138044.1, from coordinate 14,501,116 downwards.
GAGTGGTGTCAATTATTCCCTGTATTTATTCTCCCTGAGCAGAAGTAAAGTTATTGTCTTAGCTTCCTCATCAGCATGTTCTCTAAGCCAGAGGTGAGGAATCTGTCATCCTTCAATTGCTGCTGGACTGCAGCTCCCATAATCCTTGACTGCTGGTGTTGTTGGCTGGTGTTGATGGGAACTGGGACTCCATTATCTGGAGTGGCCACTGGTTCCTCAGTGACAGTAAGGAGCCTGGGGGCTCTGGAGACACTTGCTAGGATGACATGTGGGCCTTAGCAGCTGCTCAATCACACTGACCCCTGATATGGGGTATTGGGTTTGAATCACCCCTCATTTAATCAGAGATAACCAGGTGGTGCTGTGGTCTAAACCACTGAGCCTCTTGGGCTTGCCGATTGGAAGGTCGTGGTGCGAATCCCCGTGACAGGGTGAGCTCCCGTTGCTCGGTCCCTGCTCCTGCCAACCTAGCAGTTCGAAAGCACACCAGTGCAAGTAGATAAATAGGTACCGCTCTGCCAGGAAGGTAAATGGCGTTTCCTTGCGCTGCTCTGGATCACCAGAAGTGGCTTAGTCATGCTGGCCACATGACCCGGAAGCTGTACGCAGGCTCCCTCGGCCAGTAAAGCGAGATGAGCGCCGCAACCCCAGAGTCGTCTGCGACTGGACCGAAGGTCAGGGGTCCCTTTACTTTTACCTTTAAGGCCCATTCTGTATACATAGTATGCAGCAGTTCCATAAGATGCTCCAAGTCATCTTATTACAGCTACCTTTAGGAGGGGTCCCTTCACACTAGTCCTCCCTAGCCACTTTGATAAACAACACAGAGAATACCTTTGTCTCTAATGTTACAAAGTGCTTTGCTGGCTCAGACCAAGTTCCATTTGTCTTAGTCTTCTGTTTCCAACAGAGGACAGTTGGGTGCCTCTGTCTGGTACTTCCAAGCACACATGACTCACCCATCACAGGCAGTTTCTCCTCAGTAGCTGGGAGACAGAGCTAGACTGCCTCTGAACACAGAGGTTTTATTTGGTTGTCCTAACAGCTGTTGTTGGCCACTCAACTTCCATCAATTTGTCGAATCCATTTTTAAAGCTGATAGCCACCCATTGCAGTAAATGCTAATGAAGTAAAGAACTACCCTCCATACTCCAACTGACAGTCCTTAAAAATGTGGACAGAGTAAATCTGAATGATTAGAATGTCTGAACTGGAAGACATGGAAGATACTGTCTAAAGTGAATATGCACATGGACTGCAGTTGCTCACCTTTGCCACCCAGAAGCGTCACATCTTTGAGCTCATATTCTGCAGGCTGGATGTTTCTCAGAGTACAAATGGAGGATTGGCTGGCTGAGACATCACTCTGAGACTTGCTCATTGACATAGCCTGCTGATTGGCTTCCTGTGTCCAATATGAGGCACTCTTTTTAACCACAGAAGCCCTTTGACAAGCTGGGCCCCAAAGAACACTTCTTTCTAAAGATTCTTCCCTTCCCACCCACTGGTGAACACCTGTTTTGCATCCTGCCTTTCCAGGAATTTAAGTCAATGAGAGCCCAGAGAAGGGCCTTATTGGTGATGGCACCAGTGTGGAGGAACTCCCTTGCCCACACAGGACCTCTTGGCCACCCAGGGATCCTGGAAGAGTGAGGGAAGAAGGGGCCAAGCCCCCAAAGATTGCTGGAGGGCGGGGCCAAGCCCCCCAGAAATGATCAGGTAAAGAAGACTGCTGTTGTGAAGGTTTAATTGATAGAAGAGGAGGAAGAAGTGCAGCTACCTTTCCTAAAACTGAGCAACTGACTGCATCTTCTTCCTGGCTGTGCTTTGGAAACAGAGTTTTTCTGTGGAGGGATGAGCTGAGCTGACTGCTAATATGCAAAGGCTGAGAGAATGAGTGAGCTGAGGTTGAGAGAAGAGGCTGAGCCCTGAACAGTGTGCACCCAGAGCTTCCTTCTACAGTTCTATGACATTCTTTGTCTCTTTTCAGCATGCTTAGAGTTCCTTTTGAATTTTTTAACATAATAATATTGGATTACTTTGAGTCCCTCCCATGCACACCTTAGAAACATTTCTGAGAGCCTAATGTCCACACACACTCTGGGGAAGAAATTCAATTCAGTTCACATTTAAAGGCACTTTGCAAAATAATATGAGAATGGAAACATGGCCATCCTTTGAAATTCATGCTCTCCAAACTTCATGATGAAATTCTCCAACTAACCAATGTTTACAAAAATGCATATTATATTATGGGGAAATGTGCATAAAAATTAATATAGCATTGAAAATGACATACTAAAATGTATTATACTAGGGGAAATTACTTGCAAAAATGTACAAACGAGTCAAAACTGCATGCAAAAATGTGTTTATTAGGAGAAATTTGCTCTAAGATACTGATGAATTTTCAATATTTTTTAAAATCATGAGCATTTTTCTTTAAATTAAAAAAAAGTGATTTGCTGTGCAAGAATGTGGAGGACCAAATTAAGACTGGAAAAACTGGAAACTGAGGGAACTGAAATAGACAAATCCATCTTACGTGCCTTTTACATCTGTATTGGGGTGAAGCATACGTTTCATTTGAACTCTAATTGTGAATTGCTTGCTCTGCATTTTTAATGTTTGGTGTTTTACTTTTTTTGTTTCTGCTGCTCTTTTTTATGCAAGGCCAGGCATAGGCAAACTCCGGCCCTCCAGATGTTTGGGACTACAATTCCCATCATCCCTGACCACTGGTCCTGTTAGCTAGGGATGATGGGAATTGTAGTCCCAAACATCTGGAGGGCTGGAGTCTGCATATGCCTCTGCAAGGCATTTCATCCTGATCCTCTGGAACAAAAGCTATGACTGTATGATATTCCTTAGTAGGTTGCTTTCAGCACCATGTTGTTGAAAAACATCAACCCCATCAAGAGCAAGGATAATATAAACAACGTACACCTTCTCTTAGCATAGATCCTTACGTAGCACTAGAGGGTGATATCAGCACACTTGTGAGATCTGCTAGGTGTGCAGCAGTACAAAAAGTATTTAAGGTGGGAACCCTAAATGAGGGAGGGGGCAGGTAGTCCAACATAAACTACCAAGGAATGAATATGCTCAGTTGATATGGAATGTTAGTTGACTGTTGGAGAATGTGAGGATGGGCGGTCTTAAGATGAAGGGCTGTATACAAATTAAATAAACAACAACTGGGCTGGGGATGGAATGGAGTATCCTGGAAAAGGAGCGCTCAACACTGCAAGGTTCTGATGCAGGTCCTGCTTGTAATCACCACCATCACTGCCACTGCAGAGACGTGCAGCGCTCCAGAACGGACCCTTTCTAGACTCAGTAGCTTAGCCGTTTACTTGTCACTCTATCAAACACCCTGCTTTGCATCTGGCAGTTCTTGGGGAAAGCTTTTGAGCTCGGCCTTCCCTTGTGGCACCAATTTTTCTCCCCCTCCCTTTTCTTCTTAGGACGGACCTGTCAATCAGTCAAGAAGATCTAGGGCAAGACTCACTGCGAGGCATAGTTTCAATTCTGCTTGGGGAAAATATATAGATACATATACAGACTCCAAAATCCAAGTGAGTTGGTTTCCCATGGGAACAAGGAGGTATGGCAGTTTTTCATTTCCCCCCGTCTTAAGTTCAGTGTTCCACATTTGCACATCAGTTTGCCATTTATTTCTTTTCTTTCTTTCTTTCTTTCTTTCTTTCTTTCTTTCTTTCTTTCTTTCTTTCTTTCTTTTTAAAGTTTCTCATTAAAATTCATCAGAATTTTTGTGTGAATTTATCCTAATACAGACACTATTGTATACAATTTTTTGCCTGACAAATATATGGTTGCAAAGCATATTTCCCCTAGTTTGATGTATTTTTGAATGTTATTTTTACACATTTTATTGCACATTTTACCCCAGTATGCACATTTTTGAGCACATTACTTGGCTGGAGAACTGCACTACAAAATGCAGAGAACTGCGGGTTTTGAAGGAAGGCTGAGTTTTGTTCTGCGTATTGTTTCAAAAACTGAATTTGATAAAATTGTCTTGAAATAGGAACTGAATCAAATTTCTCCCTCCTCACGGGTACCAAAGTCTTAGTTCAGTCCCAAGTTGTTACTCACCCAATGAATACAAATGGTTTTGAAATCCATAAAATTGCTCTTTGGAAGGATGGGGGAAGCCAACCCTTTTAGCCTTCCCCTTTCACAGCTGCTTAAGATACTATGAAGGGGCAATTAAACTCCACTAAGCGATCTTGTGAACACTTTGCCCCCTATGCATGTGCAGGGACTCTGGACTGAATGAGATTCAAAGCTTCAGCTCTTTTGGCGTGCAAAGCAGCTGGCAGGACGGCTCGAGGGAGCACCACTTTGCAACCCAAAAAGAGCCCAGCAGAGCTGCACACCTGCTCCACCCCAGCGCCTGTCAGCTAAAAGGATCACTGTGTTTTCCTTTAGCTCTGCCAGCCTCCTCTCTGGAGAAGTGTAGCTTGACAGCTGATCTGGGCTCCTGCCAAAATATTAGGGGTGAAGGTTTTCCCCTCCATCGCATTTCCTTGTTAACTGTTGCAAGCCATGCAGAGAGAGCCTGATCTTTTGAGTAGTCTTGGGCTGGTTTTCTTTTAAGGAGAAGCTAGCAGCATTTTGTCTTCCAGTTGCTAGTTGCTAAAATAATAATAATAATGAAGATGGCCATATTCACATACCCCAGAAACTTTGCTTGTTATTCAGTTCAGTACGAATGAATTGCCAGAGCCAGAGCTGGTGTGTGTGTGCTAGCTGGGGTTTTTTTTTGTCCCAGGTGAAGGCTCCAGAGGGGAACCATTGAGGCTGCCCACCTATGTGTGTGTGTGTATGCAAATGTGTATGGTGTGTGTGTGGACGAAACTGGATCTTTGACCTGGGTGAAATAAAGCCTAGTTTTGCCCCTGGGATGGCTGAGAGAGAATGAGGGGTGGGCTAGGAAGAATCAAGGCAGGCCATATGGATGGAGGCAAAGGGGAAGCAAGCATAGCTGTTTGCACACAACTGTGCAAGAGTTGTTGTTTTAAAGGTGCTCTGTCCAGTGGGGACTAGGCTTTCTGGAGAGATGGAATGGGAATAGACAAATCTGTTAGTTTTGATTTCTCATAGATTCCAATTCTTCCAATCTTATATACAGTTCCCTGCATTCCCACATCAGTTTGCAGGTTGTTCTTTTTTTAAGTCCTCTTCAAAATACACCAGCATTTTAGTGCAAATTTTCCCTGATATGCAGTTTTGCCTAATATGTACGTTTTGCAACTTCCTCCAACACAATGCATTTTGTAAGTGATATTTCCACTGCATCCATATGCACATACATTTTTGTACACATTACTCGGCTGGAGCACTACGCTGCACAATTTCTATGGCTGCTTCAGTCTGTGACTTGTTTCAAGACATGTAAATTAGGCACATTCGCTGTTCACTGAGCCAAATTTCTCCCCTATCCCCGGGTGGCAGAGAACTTCTGGGGAATATTGGGCACCAGAGCTGACGGCTCTGGTTTCTGGGAACAATCATGTACTCATAGTATTGTAAAGTTGGAAGGGACAACAAGGGTCATGTAGTCCAACCCACCTGCAATGCAGGAATCTGATGTGGGGCTCGACCATGACCCTGAGATTAAGAGTCCCATGCTGTACCAACTGAGCCATCTTATGCAGGCCCAACTTCTCTGGAGTTCATCTCTTCTTAGTTTTCTTTTTTATTGTTGTAGTTCAGTGATAGGCATCTAGTCTACATGCACAAGGTTCCAGGTTCAACCCCCAGTACAGTGGTACCTCGGGTTAAGAACTTACTGTATTTTTTGCTGCATAGGACGCACCCGACCATAGGACGCACCTTGTTTTAGAGGGGGAGAACAAGAAAAAAAAATTCTCCCCCTCTCTGCTCAGCGCCTCTTCAGCAAAGCAGCAGGAAAAACGGAGCCCCTTCCATTTCTCCTCCCACTTCGCTGAAGGGGTGCTGTGCAGCTCTCCCTCTCTGCTGAAGCCAGGAGAGTCTTGCTCTCTTGGCTTCAGCAAAAGCAGCCTGAAGCCTTTGGAGCGCAGCGCGAGTTCCAGCTGCTCTCCGGAGGCTTCAGATGGCTATCCCTGAAGCCTGGAGAGCGAGAGGGGTCGGTGCACACCGACCCCTCTCGCTCTCCAGGCTTCAGCGAAAGCAACGCGAAGCCTCTGGAGCACGGAGGGAGCACTCCCTCTGCGCTTCGGAGGCTTTGTGTTGCTATCACTGAAGCCAAGGAGCCTGCATTCGCTCCATAGGATGCACACACATTTCCCCTTAATTTTCGGAGGGGGAAAAGTGCATCCTATAGAGCGAAAAATACAGTAATTCGTTCTGGAGGTCCGTTCTTAACCTGAAACTGTTCTTAACCTGAGGTACCACTTTAGCTAATGGGGCCTCCTGCTGCCGCCGCACAATTTCTGTTCTCATCCTGAAGCAAAGTTCTTAACCCGAGGTACTATATCTGGGTTAGCGGAGTCTGTAAACTGAAGCATCTGTAAACTGAGGTACCACTGTATATCCAGTTAGGACTTGGAATATCCCCTGCTTGAAAACCTAGAGAGCTGATTCCCCTCCTCATAGATGATGCTGAGCTGGGTTGTCCAATGGCCTCACTTAAGATAAGGCAGCTTGCTATGTTCCCAAGTAAGACTTCCAAAATGGCTGCAGGGCAAAATAATAACTGGCATCTGCAGGGATTGCAAAGCCACCAGCAGTTACGGTTTCTGTCTTCCAAGTATGCCAGCTTCTGTGTTTGGCCATTGGATGCCATGCCTTTGTGCCCGGAGCCCTTGTCCTCATTTCACACAGCCTCCGAGATCAGAGGAAATTAAAGCAGCACGAAGCCATGAACCAGACCTGATACCCCTCTGACCCCTGACAGCTCTGAAACAGGTGGACCATGGGACACCTTCTGAGCCAGGTGGCTCCAATCCACGGGAGGGCAAAGAAAGCCGTACTACCTGGACGTTGCCATAGCAACTGTCCTGCCAATCCTTGTCTCTGTGTTGTATTTGATCATCCAGTGATCAGAGCCTGGCAGTTCTTTTGCTCTGAATCCTGCTGTTGGGCGCTTGTGGGCTAAAAAGCTGGGATGTTACAGCACATAAAACTCCAAACTCCCCAGCTGGGGTGCTGAAATAAACATCTGTCTGCCAAGCCCAACAAAAAAGAGTCAAAATTGTGCCAATGGGGAATTTCTTTGCCATTCAAATAATACCCTGTCTGATCCCTCAAGTTTTGGCAGGGGGGTGGAAGAATTTTGGGTGAGGGCATGGAGCCTCTTATTTTATTTCCTCTTAATTATTCATTAAGCCATTCTATATCACCTCTTGGTTCTAAGATGTGCCTGCGGGACAATAAAACCGCACTTCAAATTTACAATAATAATAAATAAGTAAAAATAGCAATTTCAGCCACCATAAAACATGAGTGGGGGGGGGGCACAAGAACATAAGCAGATAAAATTCACACGTATTAAAAACCTGGCAGAATGGAAATGCCTGACCTGCCTGCCTAAAAGGACATTAGTGATCTCACATGGGAGGGAGTTCCACAATTGTTGGGCCTCCACCAAAAAGACCCTGTCACACATCCCTGTTAATTATATCAGCCTTAGTGGGGGAAAGGGACACGGGTGGCGCAGTGGTCTAAACCACTGAGCCTCTTGGGCTTGCTGATCAGAAGGTCGGCGGTTCGATTCCCTGCAATGGGGTGAGCTCCCATTGCTTGGTCCCAGCTCCTGCCAACCTAGCATTTCGAAAGCACGTCAAAAAAGTGCAAGTAGATAAATAGGTACTGCTCTTGCGGGAAGGTAAACGACGGTTCTGTGTGCTGCTCTGGTTTTGCCAGAAGCGGCTTAGTCATGCTGGCTACATGACCTGGAAAAACTGTCTGTGGACAAATGCCCGCTCCCTCGGCCTGAAAAGCGAGATGAGAGCCGCAATCCCAGAGTCATCTGTGGCTGGACTTAACTGTCAGGGGTCCTTTACCTTTTGAGTGGTGGAACCTGGAGAAAGGCTCAAAGAATTGTGCACTCAGATGCAGGACTCAGAAGTAGAGCATCTGCTCATTGGTAGAGCATTTGTTTTGCATGGAGGCGGTTCCAGGTTCAATCCTTAGCATCTCCTGCCTATCAGTGTTAGCCAGACAACTTTGCTGCATTGTTTTCAATGCTTGCTAAATAAAACCATCTTTCTTTGTTTTGGCAAGGTGGGCTTTAATATGTAATTTTACTATGTGTCATTCTTTTAAAACTGCTGATTTATATTTTGATTTTTAAAAAAATTATGTCAATTTGTTTTAAATGTTTGCCTTCATTAGTATTTTTAATGCATATTTTAGATTGCTCTTTGTAAAAAAAGAATAGATTGCTCGTTGTAACTCACTTAGAGGCTTTCTTTCGAGCAAGCAAGCAGGATATATATATATATATATATATATATATATATAGTTAATGAATGTATGAGAATTGTGGCAAGAGAAATGTCTGCTAACGTCATATTTCTACCTGTGTTTATTCCCCCACCTGCTCTGCACAGGTGCCACTGAGACATTTTTCTTTCCTTTACATCTTATTTTTAAAAGCTATTCTTTCTCCACCCTTTTCACTTTTGCAACTTGACATCCAGGTTTGAACCAACCGGGAGAGGAAAGCTTTCTGGAGCCTTGAGCTGGCTTAGCCCTTAAGGCTTAAGGAGATGTGGGAGAAGAAGGGTTAAGAATCACAGGATCAACTAATTAGGTTTAACTGTGTCAAACCAGGATGGCATATTAGCCTAATTACTCTCGCTCTCTGATTGGCTTGTGGGAGGGGCGGTGTTCCTGGATGCCCTGGGTAAAGGAGCTTCTAATTAAAGCATTTTCATCACATGTTTCAGCAACTGGCTGTGCCACAACTATGCCACCTTTTCGCACTCAGCGCTGTTTGTTCTCCCTCGCAGATGGTCTGAGGAAAGGGGCTTAGGAGGAGGGGTCCATAGCATGATGGCAAAGCATGCACTTTGCATGCTGAAGGCCCCAGATTTAATCCCTCCAGGTCTGTTGTAAAAAGAAGATCAGCTACCAAGTGTCTGAGACTCTGGAGAGCCACTGCTGATCAGAGCAGATCAAGCTTCACCAACCTGGTTATCCTCCCCCCGCCCCCCCCCCCCCAGGATGTTGCTGGAATCCACTAACCACCACCCTGGCTGTTGGGCATGCTGGCTGAGGCTGATGGGAGTTGGAATCCAACCACATCTGGACAGCAACACTTGGGAAAAGTTGGAGTAGATTACACTGGGGTAACCAGACTTAGTATAAGGCAGCTTCCTATGTTTGTTATGTTATGTTATGAGATTGAGGGGCAGGCTTAATGAAGGGGCTTAATGAAGCCAGAAATGGCCTTAATAGTCACAAAAAAGCTGTCAAGCCGGCAGCTTGAGAAGCACCCCCTCCCTTTCTTTCTAAGTTTTAGAGTATAGCATTTAGTAAGTTTGTTTTTCTAAACAAGGCAGTTCAAGTTCACCTATAAGAACTCCATGCGCTGCCATGTTCCTCCATCATTTTTCTACCCTGTCTTTAAAGACAATGAGATTGTTTGCCACCACTACACCTTAGAGCAAACTCCCATTATTTAGCTATGCAAAGCTATGCAAAGGTAAGGGATGCGGGTGGCGCTGTGGGTTAACCGCAGAGCCTAGGACTTGCCGATCGGAAGGTTGGCAGTTCGAATCCCCGCGACAGGGTGAGCTCCCGTTGCTCAGTCCCTGCTCCTGCCAACCTAGCAGTTCAAAAGCATGTCAAAGTGCAAGTAGATAAATAGGTACTACTCCGGCAGGAAGGTAAACAGCGTTTCCATGCACTGCTCTGGTTCGCCAGAAGCGGCTTAGTCATGCCGGCCACATGACCTGGAAGCTGTACGCTGGCTCCCTCGGCCAGTAAAGCGAGATGAGCGCCGCAACCCCAGAGTCGGCCACGACTGAACCTAATGGTCAGGCGTCCCTTTACCTTTACCTTAAGCAAAGGTACTTTCCTTTACCCCAGCATTAAGCCCCATTGGATAAAAACCCTGTAGTATCTAACATTATACAAGAGGGAAAAGAACATCTTCATGTCCACTTTCTGTATGCCTCCAGTATGTTCCACCTATTTTGCCTTTCCCTCCTGAGCTAAAAAGCTTCAAATGTTGCAACCTTTCCTTGTCAGGCAGCTTGCTCCATCCCCTTCATCATTTTTGGTTGTTGCCCTTTTCTGTACATTTCCCAGCTGTACAATACCCTTTCAAAATCATGACACCCAGAACAGTACACAGCATTCCAATCCAAGCACATAGGAAGAGCCTGGCTGCAGGCCAAAAGACCCCTATAGTCCAGCATTCTATTCTCTCAGTGGTCAACTAGATACCCCCAGTGGGAAGACAACAAGCAAGACCTGAGTACAACACCAACGCTTTCCTCACTTGCAACCCCCAGAAACAGGTATTCAGAGCCATACTGGCTGCAAGAGTGGAGGTCAATGTTGATTTGTATATAGGCATTTGTGAAAGGCTACCTATTATGACAGGCTTCACACTCCAGTTGAAATTGTTTGGAACAAGCTGAGAATAAAACTCCTGCCTGCCTGATGCCCACCAGCCCTCTTGACGTTGGCTATGAATGCCAGACCTTACCTTGGATGTTTTTGGGAGGCTCCCTTGGCGCAGGCTTGGGTTTCATGACTGGTCTCGCTGAGCTCCTAACAGCTTGGTGTTTCAGCAGTTGGAAAGAATATTTCATTTTAAGGCAGTACTGTGGCTTATTGTAAAAGACTTCCAAAGACTACTTAGAAGCAGAATTCACGTATAGCTGGGATGGGTAAAGAGAGAGGTAGAGATGGAGTTTGAGAGATAATGACCTAGTCTGCATAAACACCATACATTTAAAGCACATGTGCGCCGAGAATCCTGGGAACAGTAGCTTGTTAAGGCTGCTGGGAATTGTGAGAGGTAAACTAGAGTTCCCAGGATTCTTTGGGGGGGGGGAATTATGTGCTTTAAATAAATGGTGTGTATATGGCCTGAGATTGAGTCACATCCAAGCCGTACAACTAAAGCACATGGCTTTCCCCAAAGAACCCTGGGAACCATAGTTTACCCACACAGAGCTACAATTCCCAGCACCATAACAAACCACAGTTCCTAGGATTTTTTTTTGGCGGGGGAGTAATGTGCTTTAAATGCATGCTATGGATGTGATCATATGCTGGTAATTTTTTATGCCTTTCAAAAAAAATTCTTTAAAGCCTAAGACGGGCAGGGAGGACCCCTGGCATTTTGCTACCTGAGGTGCAGAAACAAGATGGTGCCCACTCACCTGTTTCTTCCTTGTATAAGAACGGACCATAATGTCAGTTGTACCTTACTGCAAGATTAGCAGCAATGGGACAGAGTCTGCCATTACTGCCTCCAAGGTGAGTATATCAGGTGAGTTGAGGACATAGAGAGAAGGCAGTGTGGAACACACAGCAGTGGCCTCTAAACACCTCATTACTGACTCCTCCCTGCTCCACAGCATCTGCCGCCTGAGGCAGCTGCCTCACTTTGCCTACTGGGAGGGCCAGCCCTGTTCCCTCTCCACCGGATTGGATTCTTGTCCTTCCTTTCTTACAAGACAGTGCTCAATATAGATGATGCAACTGTTTCCTTGTACACTCATGTCTACCTACACCAGGGGACAGTAAGCCTTTCTGCCCTCTGCTTTTTTTTGACATGCAGATGGTCCCAGGTCCAACCCTCAGCAGAGGCCACAGCCTCAAACCCTGGAGAGCTGCTGTTAGGCTGTGTAGACAATACTGAGCTTGGTTGACCAATGGTCTGGCTCACTACAAAGCAGCTTCTTGTGTTCTTATTTGGGAAGGGGTCACGTAGCTCAGTGGCAGAGCATATGCTTTGCACACAGAAGGTCCCAGTTTCAATCCCTGACATATCTCCAGGTAGGACTGAAAGTGTTTCCTGCCTGAAACCCTGGAGAGGCACTGCCAGTCAGTGTGTAGACGATACTGAGCTAGATGGGTCCAATGGTCTGACTTGGTGTAAGGAAGCTTCGCATGTTCCTGTCCTAGAACAGAAAGCGCCATAGCACAAACTTGGAAGGGTAAGGGGCGGGTATCATTGGTGATACTTTAATAAATCAACAATCCCAATGGTGATTTTTAGGTCTCTGTGAACCAATGTCAGTCATGCACATTTCAGGCAAGCAGAAAACATACAACAGACTGGGTGTCACAAAGGGAATTGCCCTATGCTCTAAACAACTTCTAATCTACATACCACACTGGTTTCTCTTTGCACAAGCAACTATATACAAGCTTCCAGGGGAACTGCCTGGTTTCCATGGCCTTCTCATATCACCACAGTAGTGAGCTGAGAACAGTCACTTCTGCTATTAATCACCACTCTCCTTAGATGCATCTGTCAAAACCCTGAGGCTCAATCCCATCTCACCAGCTGTGTGTGCAGGGCACAGAGTTGAAACCACACAAAAGAATCAAGCCCCGCACTTTGGGGGGGGGGGTGTCTGTGGAAAGCAAGAGTTAACACATGGAAAGCAAAGCAGGTGTCCTAACAGTTATCAGGTGTGGCCAAATATGTCAACTTCAGTTTCTCACTTTTCCTATCAGAATTTCAGTTCTTTACATTTCTGTCTCAGTTTGTGAATTCCCCAACCCCTAATGAAAATGCATCAGCATTTTAGTGCAAATTTCTCCTAATATCTGATGCAATTTCACCCAATATGCACTTTTTTAGCAATGCAATTTCTCCTAAAGCAATGCATTTCCATATATTGTTTTCACAAATATATGCATTTATATGCATACTTTACCTCTGGTATATGCATTTTTGTTACATTACTTGGCCGGAAAGCCATCTTGCAAAATTTGGAGAAGTGAGAATTCTGAAGGATGGCTACCTTTGGGTTTGTGTGTAGTTTCAGAAAGTGTTAATTGTGAGTTCAGGTTCTAGCCAACTCCAAGCAGACCCACTGAAATGAATGGACAGAAGTTAAGCATGTCCATTATTTTCAATAGGTATACTCTGAGTAGGATTAGCACTGGCAACAACCCTTCACCTTTAAATGCAAACTGAATCAAAATTCTCCTCCATTTCTACTATATGCTGAAGCAGCTCCTAAGCATCACCCCGAGACAGTGGGGTGCTAGCTATGACAGCTTGTCTCAGCAGAGTATTTCCTACCTTCAGTTCCTGCATCAGTCTTGGCCGGGGAGGAGCTGGCTTGCAAGGGGGCCACGCCAGAAGAGCTGGTTGTTTCTTGCAAAAGCAATATAGGAGAGCTGTATTATGCTAGGGATTTAAAGCATTGCTACTTGGGTCTTATGGGTGACTCAAGAAATATTACACCAGGTGCTTTAGGTGATGAAAAGCCACGCTGACTTCACTATAGCAAAGTCTTTCCCTTTGTAGTGAGGCCATCTGGACCTGCACAAACTCTGCTCATACCCTAAAGCTGCCTGTAGATGGAAGTAGATGAGACCACAAGGTTCTGAATTCCACTAGACACCCAGAAATGGGAATCCAGAATCTGATTCCAGAGAGGCCCAGCTCTGCCACAGAAACTGAGCAGAATCCAGCAAAGGCTTTGTTGACCCATGGAGGCTTTGTTGGCTCAGCTTTTACAGAACAGGGGAAATGTGCGCTCCCAGAAGCCTCCTGAGCTGATGTGGTGGACAGTGCACCCTACAATGATTATTAAGTCCCTGGAACCATGGTGGAACCCACTGGATTCCAGTTTTTCCCAGAAACGCGGTGGCACCCTCCCCAAAGAACTACATTTTTCATATGCCACAGCAGCGGCCATGTATATCATGGAGGGGCAGTGGCTCAGCCACAATTCCCTGCCAAATGTACCCATGCCATATCCCATGATGTACAAGGATGCATCTCTTCTTGCACACTCCAGCAACACCAACACCAGGAAAGAGCTGGGTTGCTGGGCAAAGTATGAATTGCCTACACCTGCTCCCAGAATGCAATCAAATGCTATTAATGCTCAATCCACAAGGAGCATGTGGGAAGTCACAAAGAGAGACCTTTGGATCCTGTCACCTCTGACTAGGGATGCAAGGATCTGGTCATCTCTGACTACGGATGGAATAATCCGTTTCTTATTTTTTCCAATCTTAAATTTGGCTCTCCAACGTTTCTGCAGCAATTTGCAATTTTTCTTTTTAAAACCCCTAATGGATTTTTTCCCCAGCATTTTAGTGTGAATTTCCCTTAGAACAGATTTTTATATGTAGTTTTGACTAATACAGACATTTCTGCAAGCAATTTCTCACAATATGATGCATTTTTATATGTTTATCTCATTTATACATATATAAATATTTAGGCACACTTTGCCCTAACATATGCATTTGTGTAAACATTATTTGGTTGTAGAACTATCTGGCATTTTTTTTTATATAATTATGAATTTTGAAGGATGCCTGTGTTTTGGTTATTATATTGTTTCAGAAATTGAAAATTTGATAAATTTGGCTTTAAATGAGAACCTAATCAAATTTCTCCCCTATCGCTACCGCTGACAAAAGAATTTACTCGGCAGCCAGTACTTTCCCCACATCAATTTTATGGGCTATCAGTCTCTGCTCAAAAATATAAAAAGGAGTGGCAGAAAAGGGATTAATTTGAAAAACAAAACAAAAACCAAAACCAAAACTCAATTTAAGTAACCTAAGGAGGAATGTGGAAGGAGATGGGGTCAAGAAGTGTGTTCAGCTGAAAAATCTGAAACGACAGAAACGTAATTTTCTTGCCAGTATGGCTGGATCATAAACAATTTAGAGGGATATACTTTTTCATTTTTTTAAAAAAAACTTTTTTTCATTTTTTTAAAGCCACACTTTAAAGGTGGATAACAGATCGTGTCCTGTTGAAATGGGAGACAGAAGCCAATTGATATTAATAAGGGCGTTAAATCAGAGTACCATGACAGCCCCCGTCAAATTGGCAAGGGCTTAATTAGAGTCACAATAAAAAGTCACCCCGGAGGCATTTTGCTTTTTAGTCATTCACACACACCTCCACTGGCTCAGCTTTTACAGAACAGGGGGAATTATTAATTCACTTTATCCTGAGATGTTTAGCCTTGTGTCTCGGTGACATTCATGGATGGTTTTACATTGCAATCAGGCAAGCATGAGCGAATGGCAGAGATGGAGATGGGAGCAGCTGGGGCCAGGGTCGGTACCAGTGCCTGGCTCCCCCAGGCAGGTGCTAGTGCCTAAGCAACCTAGCAGGCTATCAGCAATGAAGGCTGGTCCACGAGGGTGAGTGGGGCACTGTCTCAGAAACCTCAGCCGGCCCTCATGTGCCTTCTTACCACCACAACTCCTCTGGTTCAGTAGTGGCTGATGCCTACTGAGACTAGTTAGAGTGGAAGGCAGGCAAAGCCAACTAGTATTGTCTCCATCCTCCTCCCTGCTGAGTTCTGCAAGGGCAAAACTGTGAGTAAGGAGGAGGAAATTGGCAGACAATTCTGCTACCCCCTGAACTGGTTATAAATAAGAAAACAGGCAGGTGTAGGGTGGCTGAGGTTGGAGGAGTAGTGCCCCATATTCTGTAAGGGGTCAACCTTTATGATTCACTGCCTTTGCCCCCATACCCACCTCTGCCAATAGATAGCTCTTTTTCATTGAAAGGCAAAAAGCAGGGATGGGGGAAAATAAAGGTTTAAGCACCTCCTCCTCACCACCATTGGTCTAATGAAATAGCTTCCGAAGCTGCATTTCCTTTTTTTAAACAACAACATAACCCAGAAAATGGCTGGGGATGGGAAGGTCTCTCTGTTTCCCATACTATGCAGTCTGGGGCTGCCTTGGTTGGTTTATTGTTGGGTGTACTGCAGAAAAGCAAGCACTAGCTAAGGACTAGGAGCATCAAGCTATCTGTAAAATATACCTGTTTTTATCTCTGCCTCTTGCACAGACACAGAAGGAGGGAGATCAGCTGGTTGCTTAACAGTGGCTGCTCAGAGGGTACAAAAGAATCATACACATACACACACACACGCATTAAAAGAGAAAGTACAGAGAAAGATTCTCAGCAGTATTTGAAACTCTTTCCTAGGAAAAGACTAGCATGAAAAATTCTGGAGAAACTTAAAGGTATAACCATCTGTATAACGTCTCATAGATAACTCCTGAGTTAGCAGGGCTATAAAATTAATCAGTTCAACTTGTAGATTAATCTGCTCAGGTTTCAGTTGACTAACTGGCGAGGGCAAATTTTAATCAATGATGTTCACATGTCAACAGTACAACTCAGAGTTACTGCTATAGAACCCCTGGGCATTTCAAAGGATCGTGGGATATTATTTTATATTTTATATTTATATCTTGAGTTTTCTCCAAGAAGATCTAGGAGGTGTCACTGTGAAGCGGGTAAGGCTGAGAGGGAATGACTGGTCACCTAATGAACTTCACGGTCGAAATGGGTACTTGAACCAGAGGCACTGTTTCAGACTGATGGCTAGATACATTAAATTGTGGTGGCTAACCTGTGGCCCTGCGCCTCATCAGAGCATCTGTTATTTCGCTCACCTTATCAGAACATCTGCCCTTTTGCCACATCACCAGAGCACCCACCCTTTCACCCATCTCATCATAGCACCCATTATTTAAGGTGTTACTGCAGCTGCATCCCTAAAGGAAAAGAAGCTGCACATTATTAATGTGCCCTGTCCTGCCAATGCCCTTCTCTGTATTAATTAGGTCTGAAAACAAACAAGCACTTTTGCTGACAAATGGAAAGAATTGAGCAGAAGCACAATGTAACCCCCCCCTGCACGTACCCCAATCCACACCTACAAGGCAAGTGAAGAGGCAAGCTAGTGAGGCTAGAGTCATCCTTCTATGGCATTATTTGTTGCTACTTAACATAGTGAAGCAGCGTACAAAGCTGTTGCAGAAGGGAGGGGGCGACTGAACAGCAGAACCAGCTCTAGTAGATCTACATGAGCAAGTAAGGGGATGAGGAGCTTGTGCCTAGCAAACTACAGCTTGGCACCCACCTGGCTGCTGAGTTGTAACAAATGTGGTGGTAGTAGTAGGAGCAGCAGTGGTAGTGGTAGTAGTAGGAGCAGCAGTGGTAGTAGTGGTAGTGGTAGTAGTAGGAGCAGCAGCAGTGGTGGTAGTAGTGGTAGTAGTAGTGGTGGTAGTAGTAGTAGTAGTAGTAGTGGTGGTGGAAGTGGTTTTGGGAGTTGTAGTGGTAGTAGCTTTTGTGGTAGTAACTCGCTTTGATCGTTCATTTGCTAACAAAACAAAAATAAGGATTGGGATGGGGAGAGGAGAAAGAAACCATAGGATAGTTTTCTCAGGACTTTTTCTCAAGTTATATTTAAAGTACTAAGCCTTTCTAGCAGTATCTTGGGCCATATCAACAATACACACTTACGGTACAATCCAATGCATGCCTACTCAGAAGTAAGTATTATTGAGCTCATTTGTGAGCATGGAATTGATTGCTATCCACTTATTTGAACCCAATGGATTGTGTCCAATGCAACTAGCATTCAGAGGCATACTGACTCTGCCAGCAGAGGTAGTAGCCATCAATAGCTTAATTCTCCATAAAATTGCCTAATTCTCTTTTAAAGCCATCCAAGTTGGTGACTATTACCATATCTTGTGAGTGTGAATTTCATAGTTTAACTATATGTTGTATGGGAAAAGTAGGTCCATATACTCAGCTGAAATGTCCCGATATATCTTCCTCTTAATACACAAAGACACACACACACACACACACACACACACACACACACCCCACGACACACCTTAGTCTAATGAAAGTGAAAGAGACCAGATTTTGTAGCTGAAAAATCTTAACACAATTTTCTCCTAGTGGCAGCAAGAACTTAATGTCCTGCCTGTGATACTTGAGGGGAAAAGTTCACGGCATCCACTGGTGATTTTGGTAACACGCACACACTTTTATTTCCTTCCCTTCTGCTGTTCTAACAAACCTCATGGGGAGGGAAAAACATGCCAGAGCAGCAGAGACAATGAGGTTACTGAAGTCAAAGGAGGTTCTTTTGACAGGATGGGAAATGAGGCACAATTAGAGGAGCAGACATATTGCCTGGAAGGTGCTAATGGACAGTGAAAGCAGCCGCTCTTTCTCCCCATCAAGGAACGTGCACAGGGACCATGCACCAAACACGTCAAATCCCAGAGTTTCAAGTTTCATTTTCTACTTACTGCCAAAGTTTGGAGCTGCACCTGGAAGAAAAGAAGAAGGGCAAGGGGAAAAAGAGGGTCAGCAAATACAAAGAAGGGCATGGTGCTAATTAACAGGAAGCTTGCTCATAAGCACACGGATGTCAAAGCAGCTGGCACAGGGCAAAACACAGAGGTGGGTTTTGCACCCAGGTAACCTGCAGTGACCTGTGGGGATCAGCCAACTGATAACCTAACTTATTAGCGCTCTTTTACTTTGCCCTGTGTCCGGGTAGGGTCATATATGCTTGTCAGTTTTGGCATAACAGCTTATTACTAATAAGTCACATTTCAAGTGCATGAAGTTTAGTACAGTGGTACCTTGTGTTATGGACAGGATCCATTCTGGAGGCCCGTCCGTAACGTGAAATGCCCACAACCTGGAGTGCTAAATCTGCGCAGGCACACGGCACGATCTGGAGTTTCTGCGCATAGCATGATTTGGCGCGCATGCGCATGCGCGAGTGGCGAAACCCGGAAACCCGTTCCGTTACTTCCGGGATGCCGCAGGATGTAATGTGAAAAGACGCAACATGAAGCGGACGCGACACAAGGTCTGAATGTACAATTCTTACTAGTGCTCAGCTAGAATGTGGGGTGTGCGTGGATGGGTAGAGATGGGACAGGCAGTTTTGCAGAATGTTTCAATAGAATTGCAGTGCTCATGTAAATAATATAAAAATTATTTCCTTTATACCAGTAAGTTATTTTGCTCTTCATGACAGCACCTAGCTAAATGGAGTTACCTAGATATAATTGTGAAGTCATCAAAGCCAGGGGGGTGGGGTCATGTGAAGGAAGCAATTGGGGGGGGGATAGTAAAACAGCAGCAGAAGTGAAAAACCATGGGGATATGGTACCTGTAAATAGCTGAGAAGTGTTACAAAACATATTGGATTAAAGACCTGGGGGAGGGCTTGACACCTGCAAAATCACAGTTACTGAGGAGACATTCAGACACAGAGAGCATTCATCTCAGTACTCACTCTTACCACCTTTGTCTTCACAACAGGCTGTTGTTCCCATGTTACAGATGGTGACTGAGGCTAAGAAACTACCTTGTGAGTGGCTGAGATGTCACCCAGTGACATCAAGACCAAGAACTTGAACCAAAGTTTTGTTTTGTGGGTTGAGCTGCACGGTTTGACTGTAATGACTCTCTTGACCATGGGTAGCCAAACTAAGGCCCGGGGGCCGGATCTGGCCCAATCACCTTCTCAATCCAGCCCATGGATGGTCCAGGAATCAGCGTGTTTTTACATGAGTAGAATGTGTCCTTTTATTTAAAATGCATGTCTGGGTTATGTGTGGGGCCTTCCTGGTATTTTTACATGAGTAGAATGTGTCCTTTTATTTAAAATGCATCTATGGGTTATTTGTGGGGCATAGGAATTTGTTCATCCCCCCCCCAAAAAAAATATAGTCCGGCCCTCCACAAGTTCTGAGGGACAGTGGACTGGCACCCTGCTGAAAAAGTTTGCTGACCCCTGCAGTCTTGGCCTTCAAAGAAGCAGCAGTCTCAGTTTTAGGCACCTCCTGAAAACGTATTTTGGCCCAGGCTTTTGCAAACTCCTAAGCTTGGATTTTTGCTCTACATGGCAGGGTTAATAATGACAGGTCTGCCACAATTATATGTGCGAAGCAACTATTAGAGGACCAGGAGTCCCGTCTTAATTTCCTTTGGTTTATCTAACACAGGGAAACTGGGCTATGGCCATTCACAGGTGAAGAGAAAGGTAGGAAAGTCCTCCCTGTCCCCCATGTAACATAATCTGCAGATTCCCAATTTTCATTTATAATAATAATAATAAGCTTCTTGCATTTGTTGAGCCTAAGTTATGAGGCAAAAAGCATGGGCACCATTCTTCTCAAATTTTGTGTGAGACTAGCCTGTTCCACCTGCTTCAGTGTTTTGGCTTTGCACACGCCCCAGAAAAACCCCTGTAGACACCCATGCCCTGAGCTTGCAGACTCTGGCTCTACGCAGGACACCTGGGCTCAGTGTTCTGAGTGTGAGAAGCAAGCATAATGGAATAATGGGGAGCCAGCAACTCCTGGTGCCTGTCAGCACCAAAAAACTCTCTGTTGCTCCTTTGAAAGATCGTAGGCACTCAGCAGCAGCTGACAAGCTTGTTCCCTTTCAAAGGGCCCACGTCTTCAAGTTCCTGGCAAAAACAAAGCGTTCCTGTCATGGCCTTTTGAGACTGGATTTCTGCTTTGATCACCCTAAAGCCGATACATTTTCACTCAAAGGTGGGAAGGAAGGACGGAAGAAAATGTGGCATCTTTGGGAAATGCTTTAGGATGCTTAAAAAGCCAGTGTTGTGTTGGTTGCTCTTCCACCATGACAAAGGCAGGAGGAGAGGTGTGCAGAACTGCGAGCAGAGGGGAGTCCTATTTACCATCCTTTGGACCCCCTGGAAAATTCACCAAACCAAATCTGCTGTCACCTGGAACTGGATTTGTGCAGTACCAATGATTTGAGTGCTGAATGGGACCCAGTGGTGGCCAACCTGAGGAAGCTCCATCAGATCTGGGTACCTGCTCATAAACCTTACTGGGAGAGGCTAGGGTCACATTCACACCATGCATTTTAATCCCTATGATACTGCTTCAAGCAGTCATAGTTTCCCCCAAAGAATCCTGGGAGCTGTAGTTTGTTATGGGTGCTGAGTTGTTAGGAGACTCTTCTCTTCCCCCACAGAGCTACAGTTCCCTGGGAAGAGGGATTGATTGTTAAACTACTGTAGAAACTGTAGCCCTGTGGAGGAAGAGAAGAGTCTCCTAAGAACATTCAGCACCCTTAACAAACTACAGCTCCCAGAATTATTTGGAGGAAGCTGTGAGTATTTAAGATAGGGCTTTAAATGTTTGGGGTGAATGTGGTGCAGGGTGATGATAGCAGGTTCTAGGAACCCTCCTTGCAGTGGGATTCTGAGGGGTGATATCTGTGAGTTTGTTGGGGCCCTGGGTGAGGATCAGGGCTCTGGAGGTGTTGAGTAGGGAAGTATGTCAGAAGGAGAACGAATTCATATAACTATCTATCTATATCTATCTATCTATCATCTATCTATCTATCTATCTATCTATCTATCTATCTATCTATCTATCATCTATCTATCTATCTATCATCTATCTATCAATCATCTATCTATCTATCTATCCATACGCACACACATACACGCATACAAATATAAGATCATACAAACATAGAAATAGCCTGCTGGAACAAGGCAGTGGTCCATCTACTCCAACATCCTGAGATGCCCATGGGAAGCCCACAAGCAGGATTTGAGCACCTGTGGTTTCCAGAGCTAGTCATTATCAATAGTCACTGCCTAGCAATTTGTATTTGTTATTTTATTCTTTTGTACCATTTGTTGTTGTTTTCATTTTCCATGCAAGACTTAGATATATTTTTATACCTTATGCCATGGTCCTGCTCCTTCGCCAGGCATTGCTGATACTCCCTGCAGACCCTGTTCAGAACAGGACTGGCGCTCAGCAGTACCACCAATGCAGAAAGACCACTTGAGAGGGAGAGGAGGGGGCAGGATGAAATCAGCACAGTTTTGCACAGCTACTTACAGACATTAGCAGAGCCATTGGGGCGGGGCAGGTAAGATCCTGCCCGCCAAGACTTGCTGCGGAAGTTCTTCTTGCATCGCCCACAGTCCTGACCGGTTGTGTTGTGCTCACACTCACACTGGAGGCTTCCCTCTTTGAAGGTGCACAGATTGGCATGGAGGTTGCATTTACACCTGCAAGAGGAACAGAGAAGACAGACTGGCTGTGATTGGCTCTTATTTTATTCATCCGTTGAAGTCTTTAAAAATGTATAAATGCTCTTTTTCAATTTCAGCTGACAAAAAGCCATGGACACATCACAGAAACATTACAATATAAAAGCATTAGAAATTCATCAAAACGCCACAATTTCTGAACTGTGACGAAAACAGGTGATGGATTAAAGACAGTGCTGTGCTGTTTTTCTGTTGTTTTGTTTGTTTTACTGTTCTCTATTAACCAATGAGAAAAGAAATTCAACTTGAAAATGGTCAAAGCAGGAGTGAAAATTTCAGTGTCATTCTTACAAGTGCAGTGTGGGGGGGCAGTTATGTGCTTATCTTGCTTTTGAAGTGGTCAAGGGGTTCTGCAGGTGTCATTTCTTTCATTCTACAAACAATCACACCAGCTGCATGTAACCTGCACCCTCCCCAGGTGCCCATGTTTCAATCAAAGCCCGAGGAGAAAATCATGAGGTAACTCCTCTGATGGGCTTTTTTCATAGCAGGAATCATAGGCAGCTAGGGAGGCTGCAGGTGCTAGAGAAATGTTTAGAGGGGGAAAACAGGTACACCTAGCTTTTCGTGTGCTTGTGTGTGTCTGTTTGCACGAGGTGAAAACTTTGATATTTTATGGGCCTTCGTGTGAAGATCAGCACCAAAGTCAAGTTCCATTTGTAGAAGAAGTGATAGTATATAACAAGTTCTATAGTGCAATTTCTTTTTTCATTAATGGCAAATGGTAAAAAAGGACAGAGGAATTTTTTTTGGCACAGTACTAACGCAGACACAAAGTACAAGTCGTGCAGCCTTCTGCCTTCCCTCCCTGGACTCGATTTTTGTTCCATTCACTTGTTCCATCCATGTCAACTTTTAAGTCCTTCCATTACCTTCTCATGTTTGACACATGAGCTTCTTTAGAGTCAAAGCCTTTTACACAGATAATTGATGTTCCAAATCAAATAATCAATGCATATGCAAGTAACGATCAGAGAATGCCTCTCATTACAACTCAGGGCCCATTTACAATTGCTTCTCCATTTCCAAGGCTGGCTGGAGTTGTTAATAGTCAATCATGTTCAGTTCAAAATAGATCCACACACACAGCACTTTGGCTTCTTAAAGGTTCCTGAAAGTGGGATATAACCTAATGTTCCAGTGTTCATGGCTAGTTTAATGGTAAGAGACAGGCAGGAGTAAATAAAGAGAGAAAGAAGTGAAAACATGAAAGAAGCAAGGGTAATTTATTGTAAACCACCCATATAACTTCAGTATAGAAGTGTAATAAATAAAAACCATTCCCTCTATTATTCAGACACTGAGTGTCAGTCCTTACATAGCTAAAACAGCACCACCCATACACAACAAGCAGGTGTCAATTGGGCTCAGGGGGACCTCAGGGTGTGCAAAAATACAAACACACATTTAAGCAAGGGGCAGGGGGAAGAAGTGAAATCCTGAAATACTCTTCGGGCAGAAGTTAAAAACAGTAGGTGAGGTTGGGGCAGATACACCCAAAGTGCTCTCCCAGTTGACCATGGTGGGGTTTAACTAAATCCTTGTTTCAATTTCAATTAGGAAGGCCATTGTAAGCTGCAGGCATTCCACCAAGGTTTCCATGGGAATTTCATAACAAGCTTATAAATCATGTACACATCTTTCCCAAGAAAGAAGAGTTTAGTTTCTAGCACTCAAGGTCCTTCTGGGGTGCTGGCTCCTGGGGGTGGAAGCACCTTAGCCTGTTCCGAAGCTAAGGAGGGGGCTGAGCCCTCTCAATATCCAGTGCCGACGTTGCACATGGGACGTCATGATGCTGTGCAACATCACACACAGGGAGTCATGATGTTGCATAACATCACGCATGTGATGTCAATGTGTCCCATGACATTGGCACCCTCCATTGTAGGTGCAAGCTGGCACCAATGAAACCACTCTTGCCAAAAATACATTGGTGCGTTATGGGATAAACTGGTATTGGGGTGTGAGTATGGAAGAAGCAGAGACTGGAGGAACCAGAGCAAAGACTATCTTGTACGCCAGGGTTGCCAACCTTTTTGGACTAGTGGGCAAATTTTGTATTTTGAGAGAGTACTGGGGGCAAAAGCTACAAAATGGCTGCCATGGGGGAGACGGGGCATATCACAAAAGTAGAGAGACAACTACATCTGACAACCTTATGGGAAGCCAGCTATGTCCTGCAGGTCCTGATTATGGAACACTATCCAACACGTTCTCTCTCTCTCTCTCTCTCTCTCTCTCTCTCTCTCTCTCACACACACACATGCTGTTGCTGTCTAATAACAAGAGGGAACATTCCTCAGTTTCCAGGATTAATGTACAAGGCAGTCACACCACTCTCATGTCACAAAAATCACTTAGAAGGTACAGTGATACCTCTGGTTACAAACTTAATTTGTTCTGGAGGTCCGTTCTTAACCTGAAACTGTTCTTAACCTGAGGTACCACTTTAGATAATGGGGCCTCCCGCTGCCACCGCGCCGCCAAAGCACGATTTCTGTTCTCATCCTGAAGCAAAGTTCTTAATCCGAGGTACTATTTCTGGGTTAGCGGAGTCTGTAACCTGAAGCGTCTGTAACCAGAGGTAAAGGTAAAGGTAAAGGTACCCCTGCCCGTACGGGCCAGTCGTGTCCGACTCTAGGGTTGCGCGCTCATCTTGCTCAAGAGGCCGGGAGCCGGCGCTGTCCGGAGACACTTCCGGGTCACGTGGCCAGCGTGACTAAGCGGCATCTGGCGAGCCAGCACCAGCGCCGCACACAGAAACGCTGTTTACCTTCCCACTATAAAGCGGTCCCTATTTATCTACTTGCACCCGGGGGTGCTTTCGCAGGAGCTGGGACCGAACGACGGGAGCTCACCCCGCTGCGGGGATTCGAACCGCCGACCTTGCTATCAGCAAGTCCTTTTTTGCCCCACAATGTTCTTTCTAGGAGGGCTAGAAACTTACTTTAAAATGAAAATGAAAGCTCACAATCTGGGGCTCCTACCCTGGGGCACCACTACAGTTTGCATAAGTACAATAAATCTTTAGAAAAAGTACTAGGGAGAAGTCCAACAAACCCAATGCAGACCATTGTAGCCAATAAATGCTGGCTGAGGGTCAGAGAAGCAGGTGGAGCAGAAATGGAAAACTGGTTGGGAATGAACATGACTTGGAGTAACCTAAAGAAGGATGCTGAAGAGAACGTTCCATGCTGCAATATTTTGTTGTTGGTCCCAATTGTACAGTATATCTCCAGCTTACGTAAGAAACAAAATTACCGACTGGTGATTTTTCCCTTTTGTTTTCCTTTGTCTGTTTCCACTAAGAAGACTCATTTCAAAATTTAACAAGATTTGGGAGTTTAGCTGTCTTCCCACAACACCTGAGCATCACTCACTCTGCTACTATTGAGCAGTTACCGGTACTTTTCTGTGAGAGAAGCTTGGCTATGGAACGCTTTCTGCCCCTAGAAATCTGACTGGCACCTACACTGCAATTAGGGATAGGCAGATCTGCCAATTCTGGCTTCTCAGTTTTTAATGCTTCTGATATTAAATTTGGTTATTACATTTCCATGTCAGTTTGCCATTCATTTATTTTTCTTTAAAACGGGTCTCATTTATCAGGATTTTAGTGTGAATTTATCCTAGTATTCACATGTTTGTATGCAGTTTGGCCTAATATACACATTTTTGCAGAGCATTTTTCACTAATACATTTGTCTGTGTGTTATTTTTACTAAAATAAGCGTATTTATGGACATTTTTTCCAAGTATATGCATTTTTGTACACATTACTTGTCTGGGGAACTGCCCTGCAAAAGTTGGAGATGTGTGAATTTTTAAGGATTGCCTACATTTTAGTTCCCCTTTTTCCCTGAAAGTACAAACTACGTAGGATTGCCTTTAAACGTGAATGGATTTTTATTTTATTTTTTTCAAATTGCAAGGTTCCCATCTGAAACTCCGCAGAGTTGCTTCTGATCGTTTTAGATGATACTCTGCAAGATGGATCCACAGCCTGATTTGGTATCATCTTCTAGTGAAGCTCATGCTTATCTGAAAGGATTTCATTAGGATATTCCCAACAACGTCCATCAGAAGGGTCAAATGGACAGACTGAGGACTAGAGATTATTTGTTTCCAGAAAAAGTTCTGGGTAGCTTAAACAGCAGCTATCCTGTTTCATAGCTTGTGTTACTTACTATGTTTTTACCCCAACTCCTTTGCCAAAATCACTTAAGACCAAAATCAGCACTGAACACCATGAATATTCACTGAGTGGACCTTTCTTTTGACACACTCTCTAAGGTTTTGGATACAGCAAAGCCTGCACACCCCTCAATGCCATTTGTGTGTTGCTGGTAGATTTCAAATTATTATTATTATTATTATTATTATTATTATTATTATTATTACTATTATTATTATTAATAAGGTAAAGGGACCCCTGACCATTAGGTCTAGTCGTGACCGACTCTGGGCTTGCGGCGTTCATCTGCTTTATTGGCTGAGGGAGCTTCCGGGTCATGTGGCCAGCATGACTAAGCTGCTTCTGGTGAACCAGAGCAGCACGCAGAAACGCCATTTACCTTCCCACTGGAGCGGTACCTTTTTATCTACTCGCGCTTCGTGCTTTCGAACTGCTAGGTTGGCAGGAGCAGGGACCGAGCAACTGGAGCTCAACCCGTCGCAGGGATTCGAACCACCGACCTTCTGATCGGCAAGTCCTAGGCTCTGTGGTTTAACCCACAGCACCACATGCGTCCCTCATTATTATTATTACTTTTTAATTAAAACCAAAACCCTGCCAGAGCTATTTTTATCCTTGCTCTTGTTTTCCAACCAACTGTTTACTCGTAGGCCAGGAAGAAGCTGGGTGAGCAGCCCCCGCTCCTGCTTCTCACTCACCAGGTGACACTTTGTTCTGCTCCACTCCAAAACCAACACAGGGAAGCAGAGGCGGGAGCGGGGGACTTGTTCTCCAAGGGGTGCAAGTGGAACAGATTTGATATCTGGAGCAAAGAGCTGGCAAATGTGGCCAACAAACAAGATATCTAGCAAAAGCCAGTTGCAGAAAGGGCTTCTAAGGACAGAGTGGAAATAACTTAAACCTATCACACTTAAATACTTGGGGAGTGGGTTACAGCAAATGGCAGTCTGGGATGATAGTGGTGTGTGTGTGTGTGAAGTTCTCTCTTTCTCTCACTCCCTCTGCCAGATTATACATATCAAGGTAGCCCTGTGTCTGGGTTCTGACGGCTTTCTCCTTATGCCCCCACAGATCAGAGTTTTCTGCACGACTGTCCTCACCCTTTTGAATAGGCAATGACCAGAGCTCAGGTGCCACAGAGCCTGACTCTCTGAATTATTGAACGCCCACGGAACATTGCCTTCGTCTCTTACTGCAATTTCCTTAAATAAAAAAAAAGAAGGGAAAAAAACCCATACACATAGAGGGAAAGCAAACTAGCATGGGTCACTGCAGGTCATCAACTCTTCACTGTGGTACAGGACCTAGGGATGTAGAGGGGGGAAAGTCCTACTTACAGAAGCAAGCACAGATCAAACCAAGGTGCAGTATGAACATAGGAAGCTGCCTTCTACAGAGTTAACCTACCAGTCCACCTTAGCTCAATAAGGTCTACAGTATTTCAGCCTCTTCCAGTTTGCTCAGGACTTACTCCCTACATATATTTGAAATCCTGCTATATATTGGGTAACATCAGTATTACAAACTGACAGCGCAATCCTATGCATCCCTACTCAGAAATAAGTCCCATTGAGATCAGTGGGGGTTACAGAGTGGTGTTGCATCCTTTGCTGGCGCCCGGGGCACACTCATGTGCACACCAAGCAGGACCAGGGGCTGTGCATGGAGGGTGAACAAAACCTGCCATGCCACCCCAACTCCAGCCGCCGCTCCAGCCATGATAACCAGAACTCCATTTTGTGAGAATGTTCAAGGAGGCAGGAGAGGATATAATGTTATAATATAATATAATATAATATAATATAATATAATATAATATAATATAATATAATTAATATAATAACCTCTGGTCACATGTAGAGGAAGTTTGTCCGAGCCCAGGAGGAAACAGGAAGTTTATCTACTGCTGGACAAACAATCCCTCTCTAGAAATTTGACTGCTCCCACACTTTTGACTGGTACTGTCAAAGACTGAACCTGGGACTTTCCGTATGCAAAGCTGTGCCCTGTAGCTGAGCTATCAAGTTGCTTCTGAAAAAGGTTTGTTTGTTTTTGAGAATCAGAGGGGCGGCAAAGTTGAATAGTGATGAGGCTGAGGATTTGCCAGGGTCTCAAGACCAGAAATTGCCCAGCACCCTTAAACCACATGCCATTCTCACTTTGAACAGAGCACCCAAGAAAGTCAGAGGCAGGGCTAGAGAACCCTGGTTTGAACTCACACCCACACTTCTTCCAGATGACTAGGGTAGGGAGAGGTACTTTAAAATTAGGGTATGGAGGTGTATCCTCACTGCTGAGGATACACCTTCATACCATGGTGGATAGGATACTCCAATCCACCCCCATCCCAGTTTTCCTTTTTTTCTTCTTCATATAACGATCACCATTCTGATCATCAGAATGCTCAGTCCTCATTCAGGTGTTTGGGAGGGGGAGGGGGAGGGGGAGGGGGAGGAGAGATGGGTTATCCCCTATTTCTTTGTGAAAGTCTTGACTATTTATTTTTTATTATATTTATTGCCCACCCTTCACTAAACATCCCAACCAAGGCAAGTGATTTTGCAATTTTTATTTTATTGTGACAACATTCCTGAATAGATTTCAAAAGGATGGGAGACATTAATTTTTTAAAATGCTTTTTGATAAAGCAGCAGGTTCAAATTTTTGCTATCTCCTCTATATCAATTCCTAGCTTAGCTGAGTTGCAGCTGAAGTTCTACAAAGCTTAACTTGTTCCAGCAACTAAGGTCTTGCAATGAACACTGTTTGACCTAGCATCCCAAAGACAGACATGAGTTTACAGCATCTGTAAGATGCATTAGGAATATCCAGGTAATCTTCCTGCTCCATCCCTTGCAGTTCCAGGTCAGCCATTTCTCTTTGTCAGGCCCCATCTGCAGGGTGGTGGGAAGTATCCTCATCCAAAGGATCAATCTTGTCAGAGAATTGCTTTTTGAATTTGACCTTTGAGAATCATCAATCTAATCAGAAAACGATAACCTGTGCAACCTGACCCCACAACACAGCAGTTTTCAGACCAATCAATCAGGATGCATTATTTAATAAGGAACAGCAGAACAGCTCCAAAAGGCCAAGACTGACAACCCCTGATGGGGATGTCCCCTTGAGGAAATGTTTCTACCTCCCTAGCTTCCTTCGTACAATCCTTGTCTAAACCACCCATTTGCTAGAGCACCAATCTTAGGCTCTGCTTTAACTTGGGTTTATTTGGCCTGACTAGCCAAAGTAGAAGGGACATGGGTGGCGCTGTGGTCTAAACCACAGAGCCTAGAGCTTGCCAATCGGAAGGTTGGCGGTTTGAATCCCCACGATGGGGTGAGCTCCCGTTGCTCGGTCCCTGCTCCTGCCCACCTAGCAGTTTGAAAGCACGCCAAAGAAGTGCAAGTAGATAAATAGGTACCGCTCCGGTGGGAAGGTAAAGAGTGTTTCAGTGTGCTGCTCTGGTTTGCCAGAAGTGGCTCAGTCATGCTGGCCACATGACTCGGAAGCTGTACGCTGGCTCCCTTGGCCAATAAAGTGAGATGAATGCCGCAACCCCAGAGTTGTCTGCGACTGGACCTAACAGCCAGGGGTCCCTTTACCTTACCAGCCAAGGTACACATATGTGGGCTTGGAAGCAGGAAAAGTAGAATCATTTCTATAGGCTAAAAATGCAAATTAAGCATCCCTGCTCTTATTTAAGAACTCATAGAAAGCTGCCTTATGCTGAATCAGATCACTGGTCTATCTCAGAGGTTTTCAACCTTTTTGAGTCCATGGTTCCCTTAACCAACTACATTCTTTCTGAGGCACCCCTGTGGAACTCAGGAGCCCAGTTATGTCACCCCTTGACTGCAGAGCTGGCAGCCCTTCACCCTTTCCCAAACACCGTTCCTTGTGGAGTGTTCCCTCAGCCTCCTCCCCTCCCCTCTTCCCTCTCCTTGGGACTCCTCCAGGCAACTGCTGCTGCCATCCTTGGTCTCTGAGCTCCCCCCGCCCCTGCCCCAAAGAGAGGTGCCTCCCAGAGGCACCATTTGCCTGTGGAGCTTATAGCCAGGGCTGCTGCAATAAACAGCTGTGCAAGCCTTTGGAAGGCAGAGGCGCAAAAGGGCATCAGAAGAAGGAGGGAAAGAAAGAGGGACAGAGGCCAGTGTTGCCCGAGGCACCCCTGACCATCATTCCAGGCACCCCAGGGTGCTACAGCACACTGGTTGAAAACCACTACTCTATCTTGCTCAGTTTACCCTGGCTGGCAGCAGCTCTCCATGTTTTCAGGCAGGAGACATACTCAGCACCACCTGGAGTTGTCAAGGATTGAACCCAGGACCTTCAACAATCCACAATCAAGTTGAATTATCCAGCATTTTATCCTAACAGAGTTAGGATAAAACGGACTTATTGTAGAGATAGCAGAAGGCTGAGAGTGGGTTGCTTGTTTATGTATATTTAGTACAATCCCTTTCCCCCTTCCCTCTGGAAATGATGAGGCAAGGTCTGAAAGCTGCCAGTTGGACACATGTGCAGGCTCTTTTGGACAGGTAAGGCATGCTGGCAGCAGGGCACCAAGGAAAGGTCGCAGGGACAAGGGCATCCTTCTCTCACAGTCATCTGCAACATCTGTTGCTACGAGTCAGCACTTTGGGGGTTGGACAGATACAAGAGAGGAGTGTCAGTGCCAGGGATGTGCAAGGTAAGAGGTGAGGAAGCAGAGCTGTGGAAGCGAGAAAGCAAGAAGGGAAAGCCTCCAGAATGGGTGATGCTACAATGACCCACTCTGGGACCTCTGGGATTATTATTGAATCATCCAAATACCAGGGAAGGGGAACATCTCCAGAAGCTTGTTGGACTACAGCTCCCATCGTCACTGTGGCCATGCTAGCTGGGATTGAAGGGAGTTGCAAATCCAACAAGATCTGGAAGGACATGGGTTCCCCATCCCTGGTAAACACTAAAAGAAAACTTGTTATTTGCATGCTGGCTAATATGTAGCCAAAACAGTACAATCCATGCACAGGATTGAGCAGGTTTAGTGGAATCCCAAAGTTTGAGTAAACACATTGTCGCTGAGAAGTAGATGGTTGTTCACTAGGGTTGAGGGAGAAATTTGGTTTGGTTTGCGTTCCAATGTGAACCTACAAAATTCACAAATTTTGAAAACGTATGTGGACTAAAACACAGCTATCCTTCAGAATTCACATGTCTCCAAATTTTATGATGGCTATGTTCATGTATTGTTTTGAAAACTGAGTTAGGTAGGTTCACTTTTAAATGTGAACTTTAATAAATTTCTCCCCTATCCTTATAAAATCTGTCTTACATATCTGATCCAGGTAAGTCTGCTATTTACATCTGAAGGAAATGCTTGTATGGACATGGATGGGAGCTTTCCACCAGAAAGGGAGCTTTACCCTGGAGCTTTTGTAGTTTATTAACTTCCATTTGTAATAATGGGAGGAAAACTGTTGCCAGGGAGGACCTCTCACCCCCTAAAAAGTCTGAGGACCACAAGAGCACTCCTCTGACCTATAACAGAGCTTTGCAGGGCCTTGATGAAGTGGTTGAACTGCCTCTCACCCCACCCCCGCCCCTCAAGGCCACCAATGTCTGGCCTTTGGTTTGTGGAAATAGCTTTGGACTGGATTTCATGGACAGAAGGATCCACAGCATGGCATAGGAGGAAAATGCAGGTTCTTAGCATGTTTTAGAAAGAGAACGCTTGGCTGTTAACACAATGTTTTGCAGGCCATCAGAAGATACTGCACCACATGAAGCAGAAAACCAAAAATAATTTATTGAATAATTTATTCTAATTAATTAATCCGTGCTTTGATAAATGCTAGAGCTGCCAGGGCTTCATTGCTGTGGTTATTGCTGTTGTTGTTATTATATATTATTATTCCCTGTGGCTGCAGCTGCTAAGCATTTTGTAGCATTAACAAACAGCACTGAGCTCTCTTTCCCATGGGATTAGTTAATTGTGGAGGATTTTTTAAAAAGACATTTAGAATAAAATTAAAGAGCTGGTAGGGATGCACGAAACAGGCTTAGTAAAGGCAAAGAGAGAAGCCTTCATCATGAGTCAGTAATTGATTTGCGCTTCTCTAAACGGTTTCCTCATAACTGAAGCCATGTGTCCAGAACGCACCCCATTAACTTCAATTAACATCCTGACTGCTCATGCAACTTGACTATCCACCTGATATTAAATAGGGGAGAAAATTATGCTGGCAAGGGAACACATGAATACAAGGAAAGGGAGAGAGAGAGGTAGAGAGAAAGAGTGTGTGTGTGAGAGAGGTAGAGAGAACGAACATTGGCCTTTTCCATCTCACCTGCTGATTGATCCCCGTTCAATGCCAAAGGAAGGAGATACTGGGAGCCTTCTTTTCTCTGTATCTCAGAAGGTTAAGAGAACACAACTCTGGAGAAATCTGCAGGGAAAGAAAAGGTCTTTCCACTTCCCTCTCCTCAATTTACTCCTCTCTGGTCTGACGCACTTGAGCCTGCTAGCCAAGTAAGGGCTTTCTCATTTCTATTCCTGTCCCAGGTTCTGTGCCTCTCTGGTTACCCATTGGATCAATAGGAACAGGATGGAAGAAAAAGAATATAAGAAAGAAAAGAGGGGAGAGGGGAGGATGCATAAAAATAACGTGTCCTCCAGAACTAGAGGCCACTCCCCCTCCCCCAATGCAGCATTTTTGGCTATGCTTCTAACTTTTCTCATCTCAAGGACACAGGCCAAAAGCTAGGTTTGGCTGGCTTAGGGTACTGACAGACTAACACTATTTTGTGGGGTGGGAATCAATCACTCTGGCTGCACGGAGAAAGCTGACCTGGAGCCCTTGCAACACAAACCCTCTTCCCCAAAAGTTCAGACTTTTTTTGAGGAAAGTGGTAGGAATTTGCTTTAGGAAATATAGGATAATGGTGGCACTCGGTTTCCAGTTGGTATTCCACAACACCATCTATTTCTCCCACAACTGAATCAGGATGAATGCTCATTAAACAGCCAGTGTCATCTAATTGCTCCACAAATAAATCAGGCTGAATGTACATCAAACTGCTCATCTGGAAGTTACCTTAGTGTATTTTCATGCCAAGCAGTGATTACATATTAGAAGACCCTGATTTTAAAAGTGCACCTCAGTAGACTAGGGAATGAATACTGTTAAGGTCATTCTGGAACAGCAAAGGACCCCATTTCAATCCTTGGCTCATCCATAGAGACCAAAACTAGGAAAGTTGGTATTCTTCAAGCTGATCAACATTACAGGGTCTGAGATGACCCATAAGGTTGGTTTGGAAATTGCAGCTGCTGCAGGATGCTACAGGCTACCTTTTGGCCATAGCAGATCTGCACTAGCTGCTTGTAGTTTACTAAGCTAAGTTCAAGGAAATATAAACAACCCAGTATAAACAACCCAGGACCAGGCTACCTAGAGAACAGCCTTGTGCTTTATACACCAGTCAAATCACTGCATCAGAAGAAGCCCTCCTGTCTTCCCCACAGGTATCTCATATTTGGTTTCTGTGTGAACTACAGCTTTTCCCATTGTGTGATCAGCATTTTACAACCTTGTTCCTATTTAATCAGACAGGCACCTCCAGTTCTGATATCGCCCCACTCAATGAAAACATTTTTGCGTCATTAAGTGTTTTCAGAGAGTTAATTTGATTCAGCGTTGACCATTTGTTCTGCATTTTATGATTTTAGCACTTTAATGATTTTAGCACTTTCAATGATTTTATAGTATTTTCATCATGGGTAGCTGCTTTATAAATTCTAAATAAATGGCGCTGAGTAGAACAAAAGAAGGAGAGAAGCTGTGAAACATCAAACAGCAATTCCTTACTGCAAATCCAATCAGGTTAACCTTATGAACAAAACCACAAAATGTGATGTTTTTGTTTGTCACTTGTTTCCTTTATTACTCTAGAGGCAAGCATTCAGCAACGGGGTGAGAGATTCTTGCTATGAAAAGAACATAGGAAGGTCCCTCACACCAAATCTGACAATTGGTTCATCTAGTTCAACACTGACTGCCAGTGGCTTTCCAGAGTTTCAAGCTGGGGACATTCCCAGCTCTACCTGGTGATGCCAGAAATTGAGCTTATGACCTTCTGCATGCAAAGCAGATGCTCTACCACTGAGCTACACTCCTTGTTCAATAACTTCATTGAGGAGATTCAGGTAGGTAGCCATGTTGGTCTGACGCAGTTGAAATAAATAAAATAAATTAAAAATTGTCCAGTAGTACATTAGAGACCAACTAAGTTTGTTCTGGGTATCAGAACAAACTTAGTTGGTCTCTAACGTGCTACTGGACAATTTGATTTTTTTTTAAATTTCATTGAGGAAGTTATCACATGCTACGTGCTGAGAGAAACCAGCAAGTATCTTTGCCAGGTCCAAAGCTAAGTTTGGCAAACATCGCATAATTTGTCCTGCCAATGTAACATCATTGACCTGAGCTGACCATTGTTGATTGAGCACAAGCTCTCCAATGTACCTCAGAATTTGGGCTAGGCAAGCCTGCAGTGAAACACAGAACAGGAGAGTTGGAAGGGACATTGAGGGTCATGTAGTCCAACCCCCTGCAATGCGGGAATCTCAATTAAAGCATCCCTGACAGATAACAATCCAACCTCTGCTTAAAAACCTCCAAGGAAAGACGCCTTCACCCCGGTATGGCTCCCCTTTATCACATACACAGCCCAACAGGACAATGACAATAATCCACCAACAGCATACAAATCAATATGGCTAACCTGATCCAAAACACCCACCCACCTCACTCACACACGAAAACAAAGATCACCACAGCCAATCACAAGCAAACAATCACACCCTAGGCCAACCCGAACCTCTCTCACCACCAAAGGAACACAAGTGAACAACACAAGCAACGCTGACACCAAACTCTACATACATTAAACATAATAGAAACACCGCCACCCGACCCCACCCCCATCCATCTTCCCTCTCTCCACCTCCCCTTTCTTTTTTCTTTTTTTTTTCTTCTCCCCCTAATGCCTCAACAAATGAAATGGATTTGTAAAAATGTTACATGGGGAAAAAAAAATACGAGGCACTACACTTCTGTAAAACAAGAAAATCCTTAATAAAATATTTTTTTAAAAAAACCAAAAAAAAAACAAAACCCTCCAAGGAAGGAGAGCCTACAACCTCTTGAGGGAGTTCGTTCCACTGTTGAAGGGCTCATACTGTCAGAAAGTTTCCTGATGTTTATTCAGAATCTCTTTTCTTGTAACAGCAATCCATTGCTTCAGGTCCTAGCCTCCAGAGCAGGAGAAAACAAGCTTGCTCTATCATCTGTGAGACAGCCTTTTATATATTTGAAGTTGGCTAACTTTGGTCTCCTCTTCTCCAGGCTAAACATATCCAACTCCCTCAACTATTCCTTGGTTTCCAGACTCTTGGTCATCTTGGTCACCCTCCTCTGCACGTGTTCCAGCTTGTCAATATCCTTCTTAAATTGTGATTTCCAGAACTGGACACAGTACTCCAGGTGGTCTGACAAAGGCAGAATAGAGTGCTACAATTATTTCACCCTGTTGACTCGTGTTGAGCTTGCGGTCTAATAAGACCCCTAGATCCTTTTCACATGTACTACTGGCAAACCAAGCGTCCCCCATCTTATATTGTTGCAGTTGGTTTTTCCTATCTAAGTGTAGTACCTGACACTTGTCCCTACTGGAATTTATTTTGTTAGTTTGGGCCCAGTTCTCCAGTCATCTTGAATTCTGATTCCGTCCTGTAGCTTTGGCTACGCTTCCCAGTTTGGTGTCATCTGCAAATTTGACGAGCATCCCCTCAATACCTTAATCCAAGTTGTTTATAAAAACATTTAACAACAATGGGCCCAGGACAGAACCCTGAGATACCCAACATCACTTTTTTCCAGGATGACATGAAACCATTAGTTAGCACTCTTTGGATTCAGTCAGTCAACTAGCTACAAATCCACCTAACAGTTACCTCACCCAGCCTACATTTTACCAGTTTCTCCACAAGAATATCATGGGGGACTTAGTCAAAAGCCTTACTGAAATCACTATACACTACACCCACAGCATTCCCCTGACCCACCAAGCTTGTAACTCTATAAAAAGAAAAGAAATGAGATTTGTCTGACATAGCTTGTTTTGAGAAGCTCATGCTGAGTCTTAGTAATTATCCTTTTCTAAGTGCTCACAGACCAATCATTTGATTATCTGTGCTAGGACTATTCCTGGTATTGATGTCAAACCAGTCGGTAGCTACCTGGGTCTTCTCCCCCACTGCCGTTATGATTTTTATTAAAATTTATTCATGATACAAGAAGATACAGAAAACTAATGTAAATAAAACAAAAACAGCTACAAAAAGTTAAAACAGAGTATGGAGTCCTCTATTAAAGGTAGTTTTTAACCCTTAACATGCACAGAAGGTAGTAGCGCATTCCAGCTCTCACCTGGGATCTTTGTTTCTCCTTTCCATGTCTCCCACTAGAGTCCCCCCATCAAACATCTACTACCCCAATGCATTTACAATCTCTGGATCATAATAAAGGCCCCAGGCAAAGAAGAAAGGAAGGGGAAAGAACAAGAGAAACAAGGATAAGAAAAGGAAGAAGAAAGGAAAAAGAGAGAGAAAAGAAACAAAGAAAAATTCTGATTTTCACCTTCCAGTTACATTTTTTAAAAATACATTCACTCCATGATAACATCCATCTTCTCCACTTTCTGTTAAACAATATTTCTTTTAAATCCAAGTGTCTCAGAATAATTCATAACTTTTCCACAAAAATTCCAAGAGCGGATCCTAAATTATTATTATTAGTTGTAAATGTCAACTGTGTTTTTACTTTAATATCAGTAATTCCCTCCAGTAATGCCTCCAGTAATTCCCACAACCATGTCTCCATCTTGAGTAAATTCTTCCATCTGTGCCCATGTTAAAATCACATATTGAAATAATATTCCATAATTCTTTTCTTGTTATATATCCTTTAATTCACACCCAGTTCAGTATATTCAGTTTCCATTTCCTGTTGTATTTCCATTTTCTGTTGTGTATAGTATTCCAATATCCTCTAGGATTGAACCTTCCATTTCTTCCAATCTTTTTCCAGGGAGTATACCATAAATTTAGTGACATCATTCTCCAAATTCACTTCAGATCGTATGCACAGTGCTTTCTCTCTGCTAGAACTAAAGAAGAGCCAGGACGGAAATTTTTCCAAAATATTTTTCTCTCTCAGCTCTATCGATGCCAAATCCAGGTGACTCTTCATGTCTCCATTTATGGTTTTATCTTGCCCTTCTTCTCCAAACCCTTGTATGAAAGGCATTTCCATTTTACCATCTGCTTTCTCCAATTTTGCCATTTCATCATCCAGTCCTGCCAGCTTTTCATCAATCTTGCCTGAAGTTTCAATGTCATCGACAGTTCCGTTTTTCAGTTCAAGTCTCTCTGATTTATTTTCTTTCCCCCTTCATCAAACGTTGATCTGGTCATTTTTAATTGTTCAGTCATCAACAGCCAAGCAATACCAACAGTCACTGGTAGCTCCAAAGATACCTTCGCCATACTGGATGTTTATATGTCTCAACTCTACCTTAAGATTTTCACCTTAAGATCACAGTCAAAACAAGATTCTTTCCCACAGAGGATGTAATGGCCAAATTACTTTTAGTTTCTCAGCAATATTTTTGTTTTCAAAAGAGGAAAAAGAAACAAATATGTTTCACACTGAGAATTCCCTCATTCATTTAATCTTTATGGTCAACCATAAATCAGGATTTTTGCTTTGCTTTAGACACTCTCTTCTTAAAGACAGAAAGCAGCCTTACAAGTTTTCCAACTGTGAGTTTTCATCAGTAGGCAGAGAAATTACAGGAAATTAGAGAGAAGTTACAGCTTATCTTGTCCAAAAAATGTTTAAGTAAGAGATGCAAACCTTATACCTATGAAGGGTTCTTATGTGGTCTTTGAATGCAAACCAGCTTGTTTTAGTCCCATCTAAGCCCCCAGGCACAGACAGCAGAAAACAGTTTTGATCAGAGCATTTGAGATTACTCCCTCAAATACTCTTTCCCCCCAGAGTCATTTGATAGCCAGACCTTCTTCTGACTACCATCAATCACCACGTCATTATCTTCTGCCAGTGGAGAGCAACAGAAAGACAGTCATCCCACCATTTTCTCCCCAGAAGTCTCCCCTCACCTTTTGAAGATGGGGACAACATTTGCCCGCCTCCAGTCTGCAGGGACCTCACCCATTCTCCAAGAATTCTAAAAGATTATAGAGGCTGTGAGATTATATCTGCCAGATCCTTTAGTACTCTTGAGGGCAGCTCATTGGACTCTGGAGATTTGAATTCATTTAAAGTAGCTCACTGTTCCTTACCACCTCTTTTCCTATCTTGGGTGGCAGCTCCCTCCTTGCATCATTTATTCTGTCATCACAGGTTGGGCACTGCTTTCCTTTTGGGTGAAGGCAAAGGCAAAGTAAGTATTGAGCAGTTCTGCCTTCTCTCCATCTTATCTACACAGAGGACCTACTACTTGCTTGTTATTACTCTTGTTTCAAACACAGCCAAACATCTTTCATTAATAGACCTCCCTTACTTCCCAAAAGGACTTGGGTGGAGGTTGGGACAGGACAGGTTGCAATCCATCAGGTGGAGTAAGAGTAGGTGGTGAGCCAAAATACAGCTACATCAGATTGCATTGGCTCTCAGACCTCCTAAATTAATGGACACAGTTTGCCCGGAATGTGTGGTCATGCAGGGGAAACTATTGGACTCAGATAGATCACACTTGAAGTCAGATAAGGTGGAGGGGGACTTGTCTGAGGAGAAAGTCATTACTGTGAAGTCTCAACCTAGACGATTTACTACTTCTGTTTTTATGGCCTTGCTTGCTAAGGCCAGACACATGTTACAGTTAAATGAGGAAAAGCCAGTGAACTCTACTGAACATTCAGCCCTTGGGGGCATTGGAGCTTCTGAGGCTTTTCCCTCTGCTAATCACAAACTCATTACCATTCCATTCTCAAAAGCCTTTGATGAGATTTGGGGTGCATAATGGAATATCCCTAGTAAGGCTAAGCTGTCTTCTAAGGGAGTTAAGAAACACTACCTCTTTGCAGATAGGATTATGAACAGTCTAAAGAATCCAGTGGTGGATCCTCCAACAGCTGCCCTAGCATCTTCTTCCATTATTCTATCAGATGTAGGGTTGCCATATTTCAAAATGTGAAAATCCAGACACAAACGTTATTTTGGCAAAGTTGTTGAGCTTTCTTTTATGGCTTATGCATCTGAGCTTGCAGATATGCAATATGCACCTCATTCCCTAGTTTCCTCCATGGTAGCTGGCAGGAATGTTTCATTACGCCAGTGGGCAGTGGATGCTGCTACTCAGTCTCGTCTCGTGACCTTGCCTTTCTTTGGTGCTAAACTGTTAGGGGAGTCTTTGGAACCCAATTGGTGGAAACCAAGGACAAGAAAAAGTATTTTTTGAGGAAAGAAAAAGAGTTTGGATTTGATATCCCGCTTTATCACTACCCTAAGAAGTCTCAATGTGGCTAACATTCTCCTTTCCCTTCCTCCCCCATAACAAACACTCTGTGAGATGAGTGAGGCTGAAAGATTTCAGAGAAGTGTGACTAGCCCAAGGTCACCCAGCAGCTGCATGTGGAGGAGCAGGGAAGCGAACCCGGTTCACCAGATTACAAGTCCACTGCTCTTAACCACTACACCACACTGGCTCTCTTGGAAACCAACAGTTTTCCAAGAATAGGGGATTTGCACCCTTCAAAAACTGTTGGGGTGGGCAGGATAAGGGAGGTTGGCATTTGTCTTTCTTTAAGCCTGGAAATTTGTCATCCGCCTTTCAAAAAAATCAGAGGGGAGGAAACAAAGGTGCTTCTTCCTGACTTAGACCCTAGTGTTGCTTCTCTTCCAGTGGGAGTGAGTCTACTGGCTTTTGAACACCTTTGGGAGAGGGTAACTTTGGATCAGTAAGTTCTCAAAACAGTTGCTCAAGGCTATGCTCTAGAGTTTGTTTCCTGTCTTCACAAATTCTTTGTTGCAATGCTTCACGCTCCAGAGAAACACTTGGAAGTTTAGGGCAGAGATAAAGGTAAAGGTAAAGGTAAAGGGGACCCCTGACCATTAGGTCCAGTCGTGACCGACTCTGGGATTGCGGCGCTCATCTTGCTTTGCTGGCCGAGGGAGCCAGCGTGCAGCTTCCGGGTCATGTGACCTGCATGACTAAGCCACTTCTGGCAAACCAGAGCAGCACACAGAAACGCCGTTTGCCTTCCCGCTGGAGTGCTACCTATTTATCTACTTGCACTTTGATGTGCTTTTGAACTGCTAGGTTGGCAGGAGCTGGGACCGAGCAACGGGAGCTCACCCCGTCACAGGGATTCGAACCGCCGACCTTCTGATCGGCAAGTCCTAGGCTCTGTGGTTTAACCCACAGTGCCACCTGCATCCCATCAAACCTGTCAATCCTTCAGAGAGGAAGTCAGGGGTTTAATAAATTTATTTCTTAAGGTCAAAGAAAAATGGAGATACCAGGACCATTTTGGACCTCAAATGGTTAAACAAATACATCCTGAAGTAACATTTCAAGATGGAGACTCATGACAGCACTAGGAAAGAGAAATTGCATGATCTCTCTTGACCTTTCTGAGGCCTGTCTTCAACACTGGTACTAGCACTGTTGAGTGGATTGAATTTGATTAGTGCCTTGTTCCTACCAGCACAGCATTTCATACGATAGGTTAAAATACCTAGGTGTTATGTGGCAGGCAATCACAGTATGGCACTTGTAACCACATGGTGAAATGGATATGTACTGATCTCCAACCACATGGCCCTCCCCTCCACAACCATTTTGGGATTTGGGGGAAGTAGAGGAGTGGTAACACTGAGCACAGAAAACCCAGTGAAATTGAATCAAGTTTAGAGAAAGGCAGTGAAGCTGGTCATGAGCATGGAAAGCAAATCAGCCATCTCTGCAGTTTTTCCCCCCTTTCCACCTTACTTTGCTTCTTTTTGGCTTGAGGTCGAAACACAACATATGGTATGGAACAGGGAGGCGGAAAAATAAAAAAAGAATTTGGTAGAAAAGCAAAAAGCTACACAAGGGAATTAAACTTCACAAATAACCTCATTGAAAGAGAATTTTCAAGTTGGAAGGGATCTGGGAGGTCAAGTCCTGACGTTGCCAATGTAGCAACATGCTCCCCCATGCCCTCCCATGGTAACCACCAAGGCTCTCCCAATTTTTCAAAAAGAGGTTTTTTGTGGTTGGTGCTTCTTCTTTTCGTTGGTAGGTTGGGAGGGGCTGCTTTTTTTGAAGGGAGGCTCTGTGTTTTGTTTGGGTTTTGGGTGTGTAGATGTTTTACCTATTAGGGAGTTAGGAGCACTGTCAGTTTTTCTCTTCACTGTCCACGAGAGATTCTGAGATTCCCCCTGAGCAGGAACTGCTTTGCAGGAAGCAGCTGAAAAATCCCTGGCAGGTGCTTAAATCCTTCCACTCAAGGGGGACCCAACACATCCTGAAGCAATTTTGTCCCACTGTCAAACACCTCATCCTTAGGACATTTATTCTAACATTTAGCCTAAATCTGCTATCCTCCAGGTTCTACCAGGTTCTAGTCCTGCCCTCTGGAGCAATGAAGAACAATCTGCCTGGATGTTCAGCATGACCAAGTGATAAAGAATTGTCTCTTCTGTTGTAGTACCCAGCTAATGGAAGCATCTCCTCTCTAAAATATGGCAGTGCTCTAAGGCTTATTAGGCAGCTACATGGAAGCACTAAGGATGATTAGTCAATTAATCACTATTGCAAAGCAAATAGAAGGAAGGAATGTGAGGCATTTTCTGTATCTTGCAGCTGAAGAGATAAACTGTCTTCCAATAGAAGCAACTTGCAGGCTGAGTTGCTGGCAAAAATTGAACTGGGTAAGCCTTTTCCATGGGACGCAGGTGGCGCTGTGGGTTAAACCACAGAGCCTAGGACTTGCCGATCAGAAGGTCGGCGGTTTAAATCCCTGCGACGGGGTGAGCTCCCGTTGCTCGGTCCCTGCTCCTGCCAACCTAGCAGTTCAAAAGCACATCAAAGTGCAAGTAGGTAAATAGGTACCGCTCCGGCGGGAAGGTAAACGGCGTTTCTGTGCGCTGCTCTGGTTTGCCAGAAGCGGCTTAGTCATGCTGGCCACATGACCCGAAAGCTGTACGCCGGCTCCCTCGGCCAATAAAGTGAGATGAGCGCCGTAACCCCAGAGTCAGCCACGACTGGACCTAATGGTCAGGGGTTGCTTTACTTTTACCTAAGCCTTTTCCAGTATAGAAATACAATTATGGGGAAAGTTTCCCCGTTGATCTGTCAGACATCTTATTACTTGTGTGTGGTTGCTGATTTACTTTTGGACCCTGTATTTCAGCACAGCAGTTTGCAACATTATGAATGTTTATTTTTACTTATTAATTCTTTTGCCAAGGATGAACTTTTTACAAATGAGAAAATAGTTTGATGAACTTGGACTGAACTAATTTGTTTTGTAAAAGTTCAAACTTTAACTGGAACTAGTTCCTTTTTAAAAACTGGACTTTCAAAGTAGTATACTGTATTTTACATGGTCCCTTGAGTCTCTGTTTCCAAAAGA
This sequence comes from Podarcis pityusensis, assembly GCF_964106645.2. Taxonomy (NCBI): domain Eukaryota; kingdom Metazoa; phylum Chordata; class Lepidosauria; order Squamata; family Lacertidae; genus Podarcis; species Podarcis pityusensis. The sequence goes on along the minus strand of NC_138044.1, from coordinate 14,458,149 downwards.
TGAAGAAAAGCAGACCAAAACCCTGCATGCTGGAGAGGCAAGAAGACCTTTGGAGGCCATGGTAGTCTATCAAGTAGCATCATCTCCCCACAGAAGCAAACAACATGCCCATTGAGCATTCTCAATACTCATTTTCTCCAGCTAGGTGCAGAGCTCAAGACTTCCATCTCCTTTGCTGGCTACACTGCACCTGCCAAACTGTTTTTCTTCAAGTAGGTCAGGTGCACCCATTAAAATAGCTACCAACCAACAAGAGTCATCAATGCTTGTTTAAGCAAGCATCTTCTAGCCATTGATGCTCATATACTTATTTAAGCAAGCAACTTCTGGCCACTGGTGCCCATTAAAGAAATATGTTTCACTACTAACTCTTCAAAAGAAAAGATGAAAGGCCACTGACTCACTCAATATCTCTCACAGCAGGGATGGGGGGATCTGTGGCCCTCCAGATGATGTTAGACTCCAACTCTTATCAGCTCCCAGTCAGCATAGCCAATGCTCAGGGTGATGGGAGCTGCAAAACAACAACTAAAGCAGTGCTTCTCAAATTATATAGTGGCCCAGCAATTTTATTCCACAATGTGTTAGGGTCTGTCACCATATTTGATCTCTTAAGTGTCCCACCCAACCCAGGTAGTGGTGGAGTCGCCACAGATTGGCAGCCAATGGCTTGCAGACCATCAGAGGTGCATGGACCAGCACTTTGAGTAGCATGAACTAGAGGGCTGAAGGTTGCTTGGTACACAGTGAGGTCACATATTGCTTGTCTCAACCATCTCCCTACAAACTGAATCACATATAAATGCTTTAATGGTCGGAAATCAGAGCTGATTCAGAAGCGTCACACCTCAATCTCTTCACAGCACAGATGGGGTTTTCACCTTCCCTGCCTCCTATGTAAATGAATGTTGCTAAGTAGCTCAGTGACAGATCATCTGTCTTGCATGCAGGAGGCGCTAGGTTCAATTCCTGACATTTCCTGGTAGGTCTAGGAAAGACTCCCCCACTTGGAATCCTGGAAAACTGCTGCCAGTCAGTGTAGACAATACTGAGCTAGAAGGACAAGTGGTCTGACTCACTGTTATAAGGCAGCTTCTTATGCTCCTACAAAACATGGGGAGTGCATTCATGTTAGAATATGTTGAGAAGGTTGCACATGTCTGATGTTCTATACTTGTAGGAAGAAGTCTGCAGTAGCTGGGGTTGGGTGGGTTTGATGTCAGGAAAGGAAAAGCCCCTTTAGGTTGGCTCCTACAAATTACATTTTATATACATTTACCCAATGGAATAAATATGATGATGATGATGCCATAACTTGACTTTCATGGGGAGATTCTGACTTTGCATCCCAATCTAGAGCACAAAAAACACAGAGTTCCAAATGAAACCATCTCTCCTGGGGCAGTAATTTGATTCTGTAATTGTCTCCTGTCAGAGCAGCCTCCATCTGCATGCCTAAAGAATGGCTGTGTAGGGCTTGATGGGGTGTGTGTGCTCTGCCACACTAGCGGAGAGGAGAGGAGAGGAGGAAGAGGAAGAGGAAGAGGAAGAGGAAGAGGAAGAGAAGAGGCTCTGGAAAAGTAAGAGCTTAACTGTATGATGATCTTTCTAAACCACCCTTCATAAACAATAAACACAGCTTTCACTTGTCTCAAGTGTAGGGAAGGAAAGTATTGTGGTGTCAATCAGCCAAGGGGAACCTGTGACCCTACAGATGTTGTCAGAGTAATAATTTAGTAGTTCTTATAATAATATAAGATGGATAATAATATAAGATGTACCAGTAGTCCATCTAGCTCTGAAGACTTAACTTGGAACCTTCTGCATGTAAAACAGGGGCTCTAACAGTGAGCTACAACCCTTCTCCAAAGTTAAGAAACTAAGAAGCTGTTTTATACTGAGTCAGACCCATTGGTCCATCCAGCTCAATACTGTCCACACTGACAGGCAGCACTTCTCCAGAGTTTCAAGCAGGGATATCCCAGTCCTATCTTGAGATGCTGGGGATTGAATCTGGGGGCTCCTGTCTCCAAAGCATATGCTCTACCATTGAGCAACCTGCTGGAACCAACGAGCTCCTTTGCCAAACCATCTAGGTGGTGTAGAGTCTCTCTCTCTCTCTCTCTCTCTCTCTCTCTCTCTCTCTCACACACACACACACACACACACACACTTCCAACTGTGAGTTTCTCTGTTGAAGATGTCATCACCCTTAGTAGGGGTAGGGAAGAAATTCCATACAGTTGGCATTTTAATGTAAACCTATCTAATTCACACTTCCTAAAACAGTCCACAAGCCCAAACACAGCTCTCCTTTGACAATTACACCGCTCTGAATTCTATGATGCAGTTCTCCAAATAAATAATGCGTTAAAAAAAATGTGTGCATAAAAAGTGGGAAATGTGTGATATTAGGGGGAATTAGTATTAATTTACATTAGGAGAAACCGCATTCACAAAGGTATATACTAGGAGAAATGTGCTCTAAAATGTTGACAAATTTTCATGAGGAATTTGTGGGGTAGGGGGTAGCAAACAGATGCAGAAATGTGGGAAGCTGAACTTAAAATTGGAATAAACGAGAAACTGAGAGAAATTAAAGTAAACAGAATCTGTCCATTGTTACTATGCTTATTTTGCAGCATCACTGTCACAGACCAGTTTCTTGCATTTTGTTTCAAGCTACCCCCATGTGCATATATTTCTGCTGACTTAGGATAACACTCTGCGGATCTGTAGACAGTAGCTTACAGAAGCTTATGCCATAATTAATTGTTTAATTAATAAAACTAAATTGCATTTGCCACCTAACACTCATTCTGCACCTGTAAGCAATCGATCTCTTAGTGCGCAGCACCTACACATTGGAACTCCCTGCCTGTTGATGCCTTCTTCTTTTTAGCACCCGCTTAAAACATTGTTGTTAAGTGACAATATTGCTTAGTGAAGGATGTCATCCTAAGAGTGAATACTTTGAATAATTTTGGGGGGGATGTAATTGACAGACAGAAAATCATGTCCTTTTGATTGATTGATTAATTGATTGATTGATTGATTGATTGATTGTTTCTGTTTTTCTTTTATTCTTCTGTAACTTTTATCTGTAACTTTTATTCTTCTGTTATTTTTCTTTTCCTTCTTTCCTGTCTGTCTGTCTGTCTCTCTGTGTCCTCTGCTTTGGACCACTATTGTGATTGTACATACATGAAGGTGATAGGTGGTTGGGGCCTTGTGTGAGAGGCAGGGAAGGGAAGATCTCCCAGGGTGGAAAACTGGAAGAGGAAAGGTAAGCTAGTCCACCCTTTCCTGTGTGAGACAAGGGTTAAGATCTGAGAAAGAACTTTGTATTTTGTTTTCCTTCTCTTTTTCTGCTTTTGTTCTCATTCAGATTACTTTGTCTTTTATACTGCTGTATTATGAAATTTTAAAATATTTTTTATTGCCTAACCAGTTTTGTTAGGCAAACCTATCCAGAAATGTAGAAATTACATATATTTTATCTCTTCTTAGTTACTGTTGATTTTAATTATCATTTGAATGTGTCTAAATGCCTGTTTTTTAATGATAATATTAATGTTTTCTTTTTGTCTAATAAAATTGTAAGGCTGTTGTCATGCTAAAGTTCAATAGGTGGCCATGGCAACTTCAGCATGATGGGAGACCAGCAGGCAGGTGAGCAAGCAGCATGGGAAGCAAGTGCCTAGGCAAGCTGTTTAACAGAGTAGGGAGGCACTTCAGATAGTGGTCTGGAAAATTGCTCTTTGAAGCACACTAGAGCGCTGCATTTTGTTAAATAAATAAATAAATAAATACAGTGGTGCCTCAGGTTACAAACACCTCAGGTTACAAACACTTCGGGTTACAGACTCCGCTAACCCGGAAGTAGTACCTTGGGTTAAGAACTTTACCTCAGGATGAGAACAGAAATCGCACGCTGGCAGCCCGGCGGCAGTGGGAGGCCCCATTAGCTAAAGTGGTATCTCAGGTTAAGAACGGTTTCAGGTTAAGAACGGACCTCCAGAACGAATTAAGTTCGTAAAACAGAGGTACCACTTTAAATAAATTCTTCAGTAGCAACTATTCCTCTCCAAGAAAAGGTATGGAAAAGGAAGGAAGGAAGGAAGGAAGGAAGGAAGGAAGGAAGGAAATAGATCTCCTGTTACCTGCCCGTGACTTCAATGTTGGAGACAGCATAGAAGTACTTGAACAAATTCTCCCGCTGCACATAGGTGCCCCCTAGCGCTGGCCTCAGCAGCCGCAGCCGCAAGTCCGTCATGGTGAAGAAGTCCTTCAGCCCTTTGGCACTCTCTAGCCTGGTGTAAAGGTTGTCCATATTCTTGAGTTCTGGCCCAGCAAAAATGGCAAAGCGGTCCCTCACTTCAAAGCGTACATTCTTCTCTTTCTTGGAGCCCGGCCAGCGGGAATACTCATCTGTGCAGATGACCCTGTTGGCGCTGGTGGTGGAGAGGTTCCTGACCCTCCGTGCTTGCATGCCGAAGGTTTCGTTGCAATCATCTGCATAGTATTGATATGGGTGCCAAGTCCTCCCATTGTCCAAGGACTTTTCCAGGATCATCATTGTGGGACGTCCATACTCAAAAGTCACTATGATGTCATCAGTCAGCTCAATGCTCTTGTTCCAAGAAAGTGTGATGTTGGCCAGCAAAGGCTCCGGGTAACGGCTCCATGTCACACTCTGCCAGTATGTCGCCAGGCCTTCGTCTTCTTTGTCAAACATCAGCTTAGGTGGATGGGCCAGGTCAGGGTTGGATGCATCACACTCATCACACATATATGGGTTTTCCTGAAAGGACAACAAGAGTAACAAGAGAAGAAAGGGATGGCAAAGAGCAAGAACTAACAGGGGATTCATTTGGGATGGAGACATGCCTCAGTGATAGAGCATCTGCTTTGCATGCAGAAGGTCCCAGGTTCAATCCACTCAGCATCCCTTTCTTGATAGGGCTGGAAGAGACTCCCTGCCTCAAACTCTGAAGAGGTGATGTCAGTCAGTGTTGGTGATACTGTGCTAGATGTATCAGTGGCCTGACTCAGTGTAAGGCAGGTTCCTATGTTCCTATGCAGCTGCAGAGATGCAGAATGGCAGCCATTAAAAACCAAATCATTAGATACAAAAGGGCTTTTTACTGGAACATTGTCACCGTGATAGTTTTGGAAGGGAAACTACTGATCATGACTATTCTAAACTGAATAGGAACTTAGGAAGCTACATTAAAGAAAGCAAAAACATTGGTCCAATTTGCTCAATGTCATCATTGTCATTGTTTTCAGACAAGGGCCTTTTATAGATCTAACTGGAGACACCAGGGATTGAACTTTGGGCCTCTGGCATGCAAACATGTAGAAGGGCTGTAGCTCAGTAGCACAACACCTACTTAGCAAGCAGGTAGTCCCAGGTTCAATCCCAGCATCCCCAGGTAGGCTGGGAATGTCTCCTGCCTGGAACCTAGGAGAAGTACTGCCAGCAATAGTCTGAGCTAGATGGACAAATGGTCTGACTCAGTATAAGGGAGCTTCCTATGCTCCTAATGCTCTGTGATGAGTTACGAGCTCTTCCATAATGCTGTAAAAGGACAAGAAGCAAATACTTTTTAATAATCACATCGTCATCATCCTCACATCATCCTTCTAAGGAAGCAACACTGTGCCAAAACTTGAAAGAAAGGTAAGAGTTTTACAAATGATGTGAGTCATGCATGACTCCATACATCATGAAATGTCACCTCAATACAGTATATCCCTTCCTACATCATGGAACGAGTCAGAACTATTTCATTTCATCTCCAGCTTTCTCCTGCATTAGAATTTTTTTGTACTTTTGGAGATGTTATTCCTTTCCTCTAATAACCCTTCTGTGACCTTTGAAATGGAAGTTGACCTAAGTGTAAGGGATAACCCAAGAGAAGTCGCAATCAGAATAGATCCACCAAAATCAATGGACCCCATTATGTGTGGACTTACCATAAACATGATTTAAGTGGAAATCACCCAACAGGAGGATATGTCAGAATTTGCAGAAGAACATCCTCTGGACATGGGGGGTAAATCACCCATAATATCTATGAATGAATTCTATGGGAGTTTCTGGGAAGAAAAGGCTCCTTGGATCTGGTGGGTGTCCCTCTCCATGGATATAGAGGGTCTGCCTGCAGAGGCCTCCTTGTTGTAGTGCAAGCACCAAGTACAAGTCACTTTAGTTGGGCTGCTACTGTTCTGGCTCCCACTGAATGAACAGCTTGAACTTGGGTTACAGTTTCTGCTCAAAGCTTTAATGCTCAAATCATTATAGTACATAAGCAAGACAAAGGTCAAAGGTACAGTAGGTGCAATGCATGGCTAAGTGAGTTAAGTCATTGATCCAACAGTTGACATGCCCCTTGGGTTGCCCTGATGTAGGAGCTGGGCGGGCTTGGCTTTAGCATAGTAAGTAGGATGGGCGAGCAAATGGGAACTCCTTTTGATGGGCTGGGTCTGACGCCCCTCTGTACATGGAGGCTTGTCAGCTAGAGTTGATGGGAGGGGAGAGTCTAGCAGCATAGGTGGAACAGGAACTTTGGGCTGGATAATAATAATAATAATAATAACCCACCTGGCTGGGTTTCCCCAGCTATTCTGGGTGGCTTCCAACAAAGATTAAGAATACATTAAAATGTCACACATTGGCAAGGGTTGATCCAGTGATAGCCCACTGAGTCCCTCCCTATACAGTGGTACCTCAGGTTACATATGCTTCAGGTTACAGACTCCGCTAACCCAGAAATAGTACCTCGAGTTAAGAACTTTGCTTCAGGATGAGAACAGAAATTGCGTGGCGGCAGAGGGGGCCCCATTAGCTAAAGTGGTGCTTCAGGTTAAGAACAGTTTCAGGTTAAGAACGGACCTCCGGAACGAATTAAGTTCTTAACCCGAGGTACCACTGTAATCAAACTCCTTGCTTGTTACGTTCCCCACCCGCCATACACTTCTGATGTCTCATGGGGTTCAGACACAGTTCCTTCCCAGGATCACCAGCCTCCAGATCTTTGCAATTTTCCCACTGCTTATCCTCATCTGACCGGTCCCTCCGAGATTTATCCTTGAAACTAATGACAGTTACTTGGGCATAAGAGGAGATCTGCTAGAATAGATCAGAAGTTCTAGTCTAGTATCTTGTTTCTACAGTGGCCAACTAGGACACTCTATCCTCCCTGCTGCATTCCACTAAGGGAATACAGTGGTACCTCTGGTTGCGAACAGGATCCATTCCTGAGGCCCGTTCGCAACCTGAAAAGCCCGCAAACTGAAGTGCCGTATCTGCGCAGGTGCACAGCACAATTTGGCGCTTATGTGCATGTGTGAAGCGTGATTTAGCGCTTCTGCGCATGCGAGAGCAGCGAAACCCGGAAGTAACCCTTTCCGGTACTTCCAGGTCGCCGTGGGATGCAACCTGAAAAAACATAACATGAAGCAAACGTAATATGCGGTATGACTGTAATAATGAGATGAAGGAGGAGGTTGATGGACATTACCACCCCCTGCACTGGTTGCAAGGAGGTAGGCAGGTGGAGATTGGCTGAGGCAGACTGGAGTTGGTGGCGCAGTGCCCCACTTGGCATCATGGATTAACCTCCACTGAAGCAGGGCATAAAACAAGAGCCTTCCCCTGTCTCATCTTCTTGCCCCCGCTCAGCATCTGTTTTTCAGTGACATAATGTTCTTATATATAGGAGATCCATTATCCATCATGGTTAACAGCTAGGAACCTCAACTTCTTCCATTCATAGAATCATAGAATTCTAGAGTTGGAAGGTTCCCTGAGGGTCCTCTAGTCCAACCCCCTAAAATGCAGGAATTTCAACTAAAGCATACATGACAGGTGGCTATCCAACCTTTGCTTAAAAACCTCCAAGGAAGGAGAGTCCACAACCTCTCATGGGAGTCTGTTCTACACCCTGCTTCCATTCTGTGCCGGTTATGTGTGCATACAACCAAAATTGTTTAGAAGCTTATTTTGGCATCAAGTGGTATATTAATTAATTAATCAGTCCATTCTGACCCCATTTGCTGCACATTTTTTGTAGCAATAACATAAAAAAATCCACATTTAATTTGTGGATTACCCCTTAATATTTGCATTTTAGGAACACTTCCCACTTGAATAACATTTTGTAAGCATCCCCCCTAACCTTTCTTTGGGGGCTGTGCTGTTTTATATATTTCCCCTAAATTAACATTTTTGTGCACAACTTTCCTGCAAAAGGCACTTATTTATCTATTTTTTTAAAGAAAAACAACAAGGCCCAAAAGTGCCTCAGAAAATCCAGAGAAGTGTGCGATCCAATGAATTAATGCATTCCAATCCTCATATAAGTCCAGGAACTGTGACTTAAGTTGGCCTGCTTTAAAATGCAGATCAAAAGAAATTATCTTATATCCCAAACAACTGCAGTGGGGATGTGAAAACAACAAGGATGAAGCTAAACAAAGTTATCCCTTTATGAAACTCACTCTGCTGCCAAAACCTGTTTTTGCAACCCTCAAATTCAACCAAAGTTTTACCTTCCACTTAGACCACTAGGACTGGGCTGTTGACGGAAAAGGCAAATTCTCCCCCCACCCCACTGATCACAACATTCGTAGTTTTTTGTAGCTCAACCTCCTCTCTCTCCCATAATATATTTTAAGTGAAATTATGCTATTAGTGGCTAAGCTGTTGAGTATTTTAAATAAAGCAGACATCTGCTGCAAACAGTAAAAGCTGCAGAGATAGCTTTTAAGAAATGCCCACCCAAACCCTCAGCTTATTATCACTGTCAGAATGAAATGATAAACAATACCAATCCCATTTAAACACACACACACAGAGAGAGAGAGAGAGAGAGAGAGATGTATGCCAGGGCCTCCTAATGGGGGTAAGACGAGAGATTAGTATTTATAAGGGTTGCTGCCTGAGATGGGAGACAAACAGATGGGCTTCAAAGTGGGTCAGATTATGTCTTTTCCTAGGGACACTTATCTAAAGCACTGTACACATTCCAATTGTTTCTGTTTACTTCTATTTTATGGTCCCTGTGTTCCTGTTTTGCTTTGGGGGGGGATGCTGTCAATACAGTGGTACAGTTACAGACATTTCAGGTTACAGACGCTTCAGGTTACAGACTCCACTAACCCAGAAATAGTACCTTGGGTTAAGAACTTTGCTTCAGGATGAGAACAGAAATCGTGCACCAGCGACGCGGTGGCAGCAGGAGGCCCCATTAGCTAAAGTGGTACCTCAGGTTAAGAACAGTTTCAGGTTAAGAACGGACCTCTGGAACGAATTAAGTTCTTAACCCGAGGTACCACTGTACTGTCATTTAAATCACTAAACAAAAAGTAGTGTGCCTGAACGTGTAGTGGAGTTATTCGGGAGAAGGTGATATAGAGTACCAGCTCTGTATGCAGGAGATCCAAAGTTCACTCCCTGGCATCGCTAGGAGGGGCTAGGAAAGACCTCAGGCAGAAACCCTGGAAAGCTGCTGCCAGCCAGTGTAAGTTGATCTTAGGACACAGACACAGGGTCTTGTGTCCACTGCTAGTTCTATTCAGAGTAAACCTATTGAAACTGAAGGACAAGACTAACTTAGGTTTATTCATTTCAATGGGCCTACTCTTGCTTAGAGTTCAGCTCAATACAGCCTAAATGTATCCATTTTCTTCTCATTTAGATGACTCTTCTGAATCCCAGCTCCCTTTCCAAACCACCTTTGTTCATTGTATAATATGTAGCAAAAAAATTCCCATAGCTGGGTAGTGCTCAGCTGGTAGCCTTGGGCATGACCAAGGCTCAAGCTAGGCCCATTCCTGGCACCTGCAAAAATTGCCAAGGGCCAGCACTCCAAGCAGAATATGGTCTCTGCACCCTTCCTGAACTAAGTTCAGTAGCTACCATTAATATTTTCCACACTGCCCAGAATATATGCTACGCTGGGTGCATTTGGGGGAAATTAAAATGGCAGCCGTTTTCCCTTTCTCCTTGCCAGAAAGAACGTTCAGTTCAGACTGCCTGTTGCCCTGTGACTGTAGAGTTGAAGGGCAGCATACTGAGGTCTCAGCCACTGGCCATAGGACCGAGGGTCATGGGAAGGCAGCACCCCCTAGCTCTCCGGAGGAGAATTGCAGCAAGGGGGAGATCAGTCTGGCCCTCTCCATTGACCAGAGAAAGAGCAGCTGCAGTTGAAAGGCCGGGGCATAAATCTTCACCATAAATAATAAACAAAAACAAACAGGCTGCATTCAAACTGTATCCTTATCCATGACAGATTTAGCTCTGGAGAACTCAATCAGAAGAGGGGAGGGGAATTTAGGAAGAGCAGAGACTATTGCAGGGGTGTTCAAGCTGCAGCAACTGTTTTGGATGGTGCCATCTGTTCTGATCCTGTTAGAGTCAGGCTTGCTGTTTGGATTGGCAGTGAAGGGCACAGGGATGGCGTATGGCTTGCAGGTGCTCCTGCCCACTGAGTCAGCAGCCCTGCCACTTGAAATCCTGTGCCGCGTCATCTGGAAGCAACTCTAGAGTCAGTACTAACTGCCAGCCCCCACGTGTTGTACATAGAATAAGATGTCATGCAGAAGAGTTTGCTTGCCCTGCTTTTAAAATAGGGTTTAGACAAAAAATCATGGATAAGGCTATAAGTGGCTGCTACCAGCTATGCAGGCTATGTTACACCTTCAGTGTTGGAGGCACTAAGCCTCTGAATACAGTTGCTGGAAATCACAAGGGTGTTGTGCTCTAGTCCTGTTTGCAGGCTTCCCACTGGGGCATCTAGCTGACTACTATGAGAACAGAAATATGGATCAGATGAGCCCCCTTTGACCTGATTCAGTAGGGCTCTTTCGATGCGAGGCTGAAAATCCACATGAAAGAATGTTTCTACATACACACAAGCACACTCACACACATAGGAATACATTATTATTATTAGTAGTAGTATTAACTACGTTTCTATACAACCTTTCCTCCAAGGAGAAGAAGAAGAAGAAGAGGAGGAGGAGGAGAAGGAGTTTGGATTTGATATCCCACTTTATCACTACCCTAAGGAGTTTCAAAGCGGCTAACAGTCTCCTTTCCCTTCCTCCTCCACAACAAACACTCTGTGAGGTGAGTGAGGTTGAGAGACTTCCAAGAAGTGTGACTGGCCCAAGGTCACCCAGCAGCTGCATGTGGAGGAGCAGGGAAGCGAACCCGGTTCACCAGATTACGAGTCTACCGCTCTTAACCACTACACCACACTTGCTCAAGTTGACATGCATGTTTCTCCTGTTTGTCCCCATTTTATCCTCACAACAACCCTGTGAGATGGGTTAGGTATGGAGGCAGTGACAGGCCCAAGTTCACCCTGTGAGGTTCATGACTGAGTGGGGATTTGAACTCTGGTCTTGACTGTTACATCACTCTGAAAATTGTAGCTCTGGGAGGAGAACAGGGGGCCTTTTAAAAACTCATAGCATCTTTAACAAACTCCAGCTCCAAGAATAGTGCTTTAAATGTATGGTGTGAATGTGGCCTAAACCTACTGAAATACAATGCTTATGTTTTCATTATTTTCCAAATTCCTTAATAATATAGGAACTCTAATCATACTCAGTAGAATCTGGGTGAGCTTTTCCTAGGCAAAAGCAGATTTGAAACCAGTGGTGCTTGCGTGAGAAGCTTAAAGTGGTTTAGCTAGCAGAACTACCCTTACTAGGAATAGTCATCCAAACCAAAACACTGCTACCCTCCTTCAAAACTAACCTGTCCCCAAATTTTCAAATGCACTTTTCCAACCCCCCCCCCCCAAAGTAAATACAAAACTCTGTATTATTAGGGGGAAGTGTGCATAAAATGCATCTATCAGTGACAATAGCATACAAAAATGCATTCTGGTAGAAGAAATGGCTTGCAAAAATAAAAGGTGTACATTAGGCAAAATTGCAAATGAAAATGTTTATATTAAGGGAAATGTGCATTAAAAAGCTGATGCGTTTTTTGTGAAGACAGCTATACCTATGCGGAAATGTAGCGTACTGAAGGCTAGAAACATGAGAAACCAAAATGGATAAATTCATCCATCCCTAGTATGGGGATGTGAACAAATCTCAGTGACCAAACCTTATGTGGCAGTTTGCTGATCACTGAGTGAGTTTCTGTAAGCCAACAATGAACAAAGTCTCCCTGTCTAGTCTCTACAACAGTATTTGCCATACAGAGGCAATATTTGGCAGATTATATTGGGAATTTTGACCTGCGGTTCTTTGCCACTCTAAACCTTTGCATCTCCCCAAGACATGCTTTTTACTGTGCATTTGTGATTATTCATGCCCATTATGGTATTGGGTTGGTCAAGCATTATTCCATTTTCAAATCTGTTTGTATCTACTGAAGATTCAGGGTGGGCATACTAATTCATTTCCACGGTGCATGTCACATAGCTTCTTGCTAAGATCCTTTTTCTACCAAAGGAGGTTCTGGGATTTTTTGTATGTGTCCTGCTTTTGTTGTGCTTCAGTGCAAGAGTCCCCCCCCCCCCAGCATCACAGAGGGGGTAAGCATCGCAGAACAACTAATGAAGCAGAATTATGTGTGGATGGTCCCATAGAAATCCACCATTAATGCACTATTATTGCGCCAATGTCATATTGCACAACCCACCTGCAAAAAGCCTCTTGCCTATAGGATCACTTTACTTAGGAGCAGGGGTGATAAGCAGGCAGCTCCTGAAACAGGAACTTCTTTCTCGAAGGGACACCTGCTGCAGAGCTCTGGCTGCTTCTTTGGTGTTGATCCTGCTAAGTCTGTGTCAATGGGTGATGACAGGAACGAGGATATCTCTCTGATTCTCTGCACAGTTTGTGGACCACTCACACTCCTAATTCAGAGGGCAATCCACCTGCAGGCTATGGGAGCCTGGCAGTGTCCTTATGAGCCCCTGGCTTTGAACTGATCCCCTGTCTCAGATGGGAGTCTTTATCAGCGCCCCCCCTCTCCCTTGGACATTGGGAGTCTTAAGGACCTTGTCACACCCTTGAGAGCTCCTTATGTACCAGCTTGGGTGTCCTAAGACACTGCTGCTGTCCTCTGGCTTAAAGATTACCCGATTAGTTTACAAAGTTCCCATTTTGCTGAGGACAGCAGCAAAGCGCTTAAGTTAGGATAGAATTTCCTCCAGATCCTGCAAGATGTCACAGGAAGGAACCATGTCAACAATAATTTGCTTGTGTCTGAAACAATGGTACTTTATGAGACGAGGGGGAGGGAGACAGGAAAGTGAGAAGCAGCAGCATGCATACGCCACTTGATGCCTCGCACACTCTGGTAAAACGGTGGGTCCTCTGCAGCTTCTTTATTCCCACCCCCCACCCCAAGCCTCAAATAAATCTGTCCGTCATGGCAGAGTCCGACACCCAACAGACGTGGGAGATGTGTAAATCTCTAACCTTGCTGCCACAGACCGCCCCCCTACCCCCTCCTTCTGACCCAACTTGTGGAGTCAAAAGCTCAGCCCCAGCTCTGAGGAGCAGATGGTCAGGAGCACTAATGAATCAGCCTGTGTATTTACCGCGCCTGCTCCTGCTGGGGAAAGGTTTTAATAAACAGCAGCCAGAATAAATAAGCCCTACAACCAATCCAAGCACTCTGCATTCCTTGTCTCTCCTGCATGCATCAACTCCTGTGCACAGCAAGAGCCTGAAATTCTATTTGTAAGGAATGCTGCTTACCAGAGTAATTTTTGTGAGGATTTGCTTTTTTTACTTTTAAGCAGCTGGGTGTTGGTGTTGCTTTAAGCAAGGCTGGCTCACTTTTTTTTTCCAGCCTGAGGCCCACATTCACCTTTGGACAAGCTTCGAAGGGACTACAGGCATGCATAAACACACCACACCCAGGACACAGGTGAAAGACATACAGAGAGGCATTAAAATATCCATTGCAGCTCTCAGCTGATTGCAGAATGGGGCAGGGACCTTTTTTATTTATTAACCTTTTTTTGGCCTGCTCTTCATCTGGTTCCATCCCCACTTTGACTGGTGGGTGGCACATTCCACCTGCCAATCACTTGGTGTCATTATGACATCACATAACTCCCAAGTAGGGGTTTTTTTGCCCAGCTGTCATAATCCCTTGTGCAGAGTTCCCAATACCTGGCTGTCAGGCACTTGGAAACTGCCCTGCACAGGACACTGCCAGCCCTATGCTCCAAGCACCAAGCATAGGACCAGCAAAGTGCCTCTCTGTCCTGCCCATCAACTGATGGAGCAGCGGGGGGCGGGGGGAGAAACTTGCAATTTGCAATGGAGAATTCCCTTGTGAAGCTGATGCTACAAAAGACGGGCATCTTTCTCCCCCATCTCTCCCACGATCAGCTGATGGGAAGAAGAAAGAAACCTGCTTTTTGCAAGCATCTGTTGTGCTCAGCCTAGTGCTGTGATGGAGATTCAGGTCAATATGTTGAATGGCTGTTGCTGATTTGAATCCCCATCATGGCACTGGGCTGGGTGTAGAGATTTAAACTTCTATACTATCTGGTGTTGCAGATAGTATTTTTCTATTTTTTTCTGCCTATCAAAATTGCTGAGGGTCTTAGTGGACCACAAGGAAGGCCTTAGCTGAGGAGTTCTCCACCCTGGTTTTAATGCATAGACATGCCATACACAGAGAGGGCTAGAATTATCATTCCTCTGCACTGAGCTTTCCTATTTCTGTTCTTTACATTTAGCCAAATTCTCCAGACTAATCCTAGGATTCTGCTTACTAGAATCTGGCAGTGGGTTTTATCGTATATGTGGCTTTGTGGACCAATGAAGAATAATGTCAATTGTCCTCAGGCACTTATACATCAGTCGCATCCAGACTAGGCAACTGCAGTGCCTTTAAAGATGGTCTGGAAATTTAAGCTGCTGTAAAATTTAGTCCTTTTGAGGGCTGTAGAGTTTGAACCTATTATATTAATTTTGAATCAATTGAGTTCAGAGGTGCCAGCTCACGAGGGAGGTTTAGGGGGTGTCAGTGTTGGAAGTGTGATGTCCCAGTGTCCCAACATCACATGCATGATGTCCTAACACACCAATGTTATGCGCATGACATCAGCACCTTGGGAGGAGCTGCCTGGGGGCAGAGCCAAACTTGACAGCTGTACATCTTCAATGGCCTGTGACTCCTCCTCCACCTGGGAGTGCCACCAGCAGGAGGCTGTTTCAACCTTACTTCCCCGCTGGGGCAGGAGGAGGAGAAGGAGCCAGGCACTGGAGCTGCACTGCAGTTGGCTCTGCATTTTGCTTCTGCACTTTTGGGACATTGGGGGGCCCAGCCCCTACCCCCCAAATATGGGGCAGTGGCCAAATGGGCTCAGTCCCCTGGTTGAGGGGGGACTGGTTGAGTTGGTTACCCATTTGTTTAAAAGGTCTCGATTTAATGGCAAAGAAGATAACAAAATAACAGATATTGGAGATGTAAGGAAAAGGAAGGAACATTTTATCATATGTGGTGGGAATGCAAATGCATTAAAAAATATTTGGAAATGATATACGATGAATTGAAAAAAAAAATGTTTAAAAGGAATTTTGTCAAACACCCTGAAGCCTTTTTGTTAGGTATCTCAAATCCAGAGCTACCAAAAGAAAAATGGACATTATTTATGTATGCTACAACAGCGGCAAGAATCTTGATTGCACAATATTGGAAGACGGAAGAAATACCATCAAAGGAACAATGCCAAGAAAAGCTGATGAACTATGCAGAATTGGCTAAGCTAACAGACAAACTAAGAGAGAAGGACAAAAAGGACTCCAAAAGAGTCTGGGAACCATTTACAGTTTATTTGCAGAAACAACAGAATGGACTGGATTCACTATAAATAAACTTTCACAACTTCATTTGAGTAACAGATAGTTTAGAGAAATGATAAGGGATTTTATTTTTGTGTAGGAAAAGCAGGATACGATAAATAAAACTAAATAACTCAGCAGAGGGGGTGTTGAGGGAAGTCCAGAGGAGGGGAGGGAGAATAATTGTAAATAACATGATGAATGAGATTTGTATCATTAATTGTTATAAAATTCAAAAAATATTCAAAAAAAGGGCTCGATTTAAAAGTGCTAATACTAACTTTTGAAGCACTGGATGGTCTAGAACCAAATTGTTTCAAGAGTTGCTGGCTCTATGCCAGCATGTCTGAGCCCCATGATTGGTCCAGGGGCCCTTTCTGGCCTGCCAAAAACATTGATCAGGCTGGTGAGTACCAAGGACAGGATCTTTAAAGTGGTGACTCCACACTTGCGGAATTCCGCCCCCTGATAATTCCACCCGGCCTTTTCTGGTAGCCTTTAAGCATACCCCCCCCCCCACGTCTCTCTCTGTGTGTGTTTTAATGCACACATAATTTATTGCTGTTGTAATATAGCTTTTGAGGTTCTCTCGAAACCTCCTGCTTCCATTGCAAGCCTTTCTCACATGTGGAATACCCTACCCAGGCCCATGAGATGCTACAACATTTCTCCGTGTTCTATCCAGGCAAGCAAGATGCATTATCACAGTTCAAGGACACATTCCATCCAGGGGGACAAGACACCCATGGGGCAAACCACAATACAGCTGGTTAAGGACATGACCTGCACTGAGGAGTGTCTGGAGGTCCAGACATAGAGGCATGGAGGAGGGCTGCATTTGGTCCTCTGGTTCTGAGGTTCTCTATCACTGCTTTATAGGGCATGCTTGAGGTGGAATGTTTCATCCAACCACAAAATAGAATGTTCTTCAAATAAAAAATAAAAATAAAATATCACAGTGCTTTTTTGCTTTCTGAGTCAAACTATGTTGTTGAGTTTGAGAAAGGGCAAGATGATTTCAGGAACCAAAAATAACATCTGTAGGTAATTAAATTTCATGCTCCAGGGCACAAATTGATAACCTGAAAGAGATCAGGATGGAATTCCCATTGAACTGGAGATATTCGCTGGCAATTAATTTTCGCTCCACTCACAGATTTAGGGAAAGGAAGCAGCCATAATTAATTTAGAGTGATTACTGCTAATAGCTGGTTAAGTGGTAAAACATGAGCACAGAGACTATCAAACAGCAGGGCTGAAGCACAGACATTCCAGTATAAATGAACATCGGCTTTCCTACCACTAAAAATGAGGGCTCTCTACAGTTCTTCCCACAAATCATGGCCAAATTCATTACCTATTTTCAGTGTGAGTACGTTTATAAATTTCCCCTGAAACTCTGTAATTGGCTTCTGTTGGAAGTGGAAAACTAAAGACAAATAAGTGGTCCTATCCAGAAGCTATGCGCAAATGGCCTCACAAAATTCTCCAACCTATTTGTGGGCAGATTTTTCTTTAGGAGGGGGAGGACATTACACTGAATTTCTGCAGAGGGAAGAGAAATTAGCCAACAGTTTCTCAGGGGTGGCACTGTCATTGCTGTTGCTCTGTGAAATTTCTTAAGCAAAAACAGCGGCCACCAAACAAGTAAAAATACAAAACGGTGGGGAATAATAAGAGAATATTCTGCAGAGTGGCCTTTTCTGGAGAGGGGTGGTGCTGGAGAAAAATTAAAATCTACACTATTACCGTATTTTTTGCCCTATAGGACGCACCTAGTTTTATTGGGGGAAATAAAGAATTTTTTTTATTCCCCCCCCCACAGCCGCGGGGGAAGCCCGAGCTTTTAAAAACACACCTACCGTAGTTTTTAGAGGAGAAAAGGATATCTGCCCAAAGCGCAGGGCGCTCTGCTTCAGCGCACCCCGCGCTCCGGGCAGCAGGCTGCTATCCGCATCCTAGGGAGCCCTGCAGGAACTCCCGCAGGCTCCCCAGGCTTGCTGATAGCTTCCTGAAACCTGGAGAGCGAGAGGGGTCGGTGCACACCGACTCCTCTCACTCTCCAAGCTTCAGCAAAAGCCTGCATTCGCCCCATAGGAAGCACACAGATTTCCCCTTCATTTTTGGAGGGGAATAAGTGCGTCCTATAGGGCGAAAAATTCATAAATTCTAATGAATTTCAGCTCAGCTCTAATCCTGTCTAGAAGTGCACCTTACAAGGTACAGCTATGGCACACTGGCCTTAGTTCATTGGTAGAACAATGGCTTGGCATTTAGAAGGCCCAGGTTCAATCCCCAACAGTATTCCCAGGTAGAAATTGTCCCCTTTCTGAAACCCTGAAGAACCACTATCAAGCACTGTTTCAGTATCTTCACTACCTCCCCAGAATCTGTTGGAGAAACAGAATTGGATGCTACTGGCCCACTAAAAATCTCTGGATAACCTTTGCCAGCATTGTTGAGTAAATATTTAAAAAAGTAGGGGGCAAGATAGAATGGGACCTCATAGGTAAAAAGCCCTGGGGCCAAATGATCATTCTCCAGTGTTACCTAGTAAGTCTCTAGGACAGGAGCTGGCATAAGAAAGTGTTGCCCACCCCAACCCTGTTAAGTGGTCCAAAAGGCTGCTTGACAGTATCAAAAGCCACTTTAATATCTAGCCCAAGCAGTACATTGCATAAATAATTTGAGAAATCAGCAGCAGGTAAACTTCCTTCCTCAGGGTCAAATGTAACCCTCCAGGCCGTTGGAACTTTCCCTAGACTACACACCCTTCACTAGCACTGCATACACAATCTTCAAACATGTTTGCTTAGCTGGAATGTGTATTTAAACCATGCCAATCGTTTCTGCTCAGGTCCTGCTTGTAGGGTATCTGGTTGGCCACTAGGACACTAGACTAGACTGAACTTTTTGGTCTGATTTGGCAGCTAGGCCTGGGAAGGTGGGGTCCTGGCTGACTCCTCCTGTGAGTCTGATTGCTCAGGGTGCCTAGAGAAAAACAGAAATCCGTACCATGAATTTCTGTTCCCAGGGTTATTGGCTCTCACATGAAACTGTAGGGCATCCTGTGCCACATCTGCCTGAAAGGTGGCAGCTATGGAGAGTTTGAGACTGCCTTTGATGTTTTGTGGGACATCCTCCATTGCTGCTAGTTTGTTAGCCCAGAGCATACTTACTCTAGCCATGATGGATGTAGCTACTG
Source organism: Podarcis pityusensis (assembly GCF_964106645.2). NCBI lineage: Eukaryota > Metazoa > Chordata > Lepidosauria > Squamata > Lacertidae > Podarcis > Podarcis pityusensis. Next base: position 14,439,101 of record NC_138044.1, on the reverse strand, counting down.
AAGCTCTGAAAGACGATGTTTCTGCCTCAGAATCGCTATGGGGGCCGCCTCATGCTGTTTGTCACATACATTCATTGGTTCTCATTCTCCTTTGGTAGGAATAACCACTGAAGAAGACAATGCTGCAACTGGAGAATCCATGATTGTTGTGACCAGTTACCCCATGATCTTAGTGAGAAAAAGATGTTTGTTGGCCAGCATATAGAAGGCCTTCTGGCGTCCTGGAGTCACCCATTCAATGGTACATATTTCTTGGAATGCATCCAGAAATGGAAGAGTGGTCATGTGTGGCTGTCCTTCCAAAGAAACGCTCTTGGCCCCTTTGGTGGAAGTTGTTGTTGATTCCGCTTCTGTAGGAAGCTCTTTGGGCAGTTTGAAGACTCTCCTAGCCTTTACCATGATGGCTGAGAAGAATTCAGATTAGAAGAGCCTAACTGTCAGGTGCTGGTGTGGTTGCTCGAGAGCAAACAGGGAAGACTCCAACTTGTCTTTTCCAGGCTTTATTATCTGTACAAACTATTTACAGTGCAGAGCGTTGCAACTCCATGTCTGCTTAGTCGCTAGCAGAATCTGGGAGTGATACCTTCCCCAGCATAACAGTTGTGTGACCCCCATCCTTCTCCTCCCCTCTCTGCGCCCAAACCTACTGTGTAGAGTGGGTGCCGGCAAAGGGGGACTTGCCTTCCCTCTGCTTTGCTCAGGCTCGGTGTCAAGGCTCTCCCTAGCATTTCCTTGTCCCTGCACCCCCTCCCCACTGGAGTGGGGCTTTCTTCCTCACCAGAGGAGGAACTGCTTCGCAAGATCTTCGGAGGCTCCCTGTAACACAACTGCCCTTCCACCTCTCGCCTCTGAGCTGATGGCAGTTCTCCGACACTATCATTTAGGGGTGGTGGCTCCAATTCTTCTTCAGAGAGTTCCCCTTCCTCCTTGTCCCCTGATGCATTGGTCTGATCAGCCTGAGTCTGAGAAGATGCTGAGGCCAGATGCCACCTGTTTGCTGTGAGACCTTGTGCCCCCTTTTCCTCTAGCCCTAGAGGCTTTGCACTTGTGTTTATGTCCGTTATGACTTCCACTGTGGGGGTGGTCAGACACCGGAGCAGGGGAGGGGGATGTGGAAGGAGAGGTACAGGAGGAGTGGGATAATGAGGAGGAACAAGCAGAAGAGGGGGAGGGTGACCTGGTTCTCCTCTTCTTCCCTTTTTATGTTTGGCAGATCTTCTCTTCACAGAAGCCTTGGCTTCTGGTAGGGAATGCAGTAGAGGTGGAAGGGCTGAGGAAGAACAGACTCTACTAACCCTAGCCATCCGTGCCACAATGCCCTTGATCCAGTTAATAAACACCAGGAAATGCCCCTCCCTAGAAAAAGTCACCTTGGGGATTTCTGGGAGAGTAGAACTTCACTGTCTCTAACTCAATGGTTCTTAACCTTGAGTCCCCAGATATTTTTGGCCTACAACTCCCATGATCCCTAGCTCACAGGACCAGTGGTCAGGGATGATGGGAGTTGTAGGCCAAAAACATCTGGGGACCCAAGGTTAAGAAAGGCTGCTCTAACTGGTTGCGCACTGCTTGGTTCCCCATTTGTATTTGCTGTGAAGGCGAATGGGGGTCCCTCTGATAGGATGCCTTCAGTTCCACTGCCAGGCATTTTGTGGGCTCCAATAGGAAACTCTCCCCAACCAGCCCTGAGAGACTGGGAAGGAAGGAAAGTGGCGGAGTAAGGACCACTGGGCTCAATTTCGCAGCTTCTCTGCTTGTCACACCTCCTCTTCCTCCTGCTGAGGTCTGTAGTCTTTCTGGGTGCCTTTCTGAGGCGCTACAAGTTCCAGAACAGCCCCCTGCTCTCCAAAGGAGATCAGGTGGGAGAAATTGGGGGGGGGGCTTGAGGATAGCACAGGCAGAGGAAAACTGATGACAAAACTGAGTAGGGGAGGAGGACTGAGCTCCCAAGGAGCTCTACAGCAGTGTTCCCCAACCTTGGGCCTCCAGCTGTTTTTGGACTACAATTCCCATCATCCTTGACTACTGGTCTTGCTAGCGAGGGATGATGGGAGTTGTAGTCCAAAAACAGCTGAAGGCCCAAGGTTGGGGAACACTGCTCTACAGGACCTGACCATTCCAAGTGCAAGGCAGGGTCAGTCCGGGATGGCCCCTCCCACAAGGAGGATATTTGATGTGAACGCTGTCTGACCAAACTCAGGACTGCCTTCCAAGATCCCTGGAGAATATCATGGTGGGGTATTGTCTGGGAGTGTTTTTTAAATCAGGTTCAAGATTTAATCCTGGAGATGCTTATTTTATTGTTGTTAATACAATGTTTTTGAATCTTTATTCTTAGATCTTGTTAGGAATCGTGTGGGGATTGTTTAATCTTATTGTATGTTTTCATTTATTGTTTATTACTACTTAAATTGTGTAATAAGTATTTTGCTATTAGGTAAATATTTTGATGTGGTAAGCCGCTTCGAGCATGGTTCAACTATGGAAAGATAGCAGTCAAATGAATGATAATGATGAACATCCTGCGGAAAACGCTGGAAGCGGTCTGCCTGGGCCACCCTCCGTTTAGGGTGATGGTATTGGCCAATTGACATTTAAAGAGAAGGGAGAATGAGTGCTTCTGTCAGGATTTTGGCCAGTGCCCACTGAGACTATTTTGGTCTCCCTCCTCCTCCCTGCTGAGTTCTCAAGGTCAACACTAAGCTTAAGTAGGAGAGTGCTGACAGCCAGTGCTGCTAAACCCACACCCTGGACTGGGTGTAAGAAAGAAGGCAGGCAGCTGGGGGCCCTGCCCTGTTTGTCCTAATGGACCAGCCTCCACTGATAGGGCAGAGAGATCAGGAAGATCAAAAGTAGGTGTAGCCAGAGCCAAAGACAGGTGGAGTAATACCATGGTAATACATGGCAAACATGTAGGGACTGGCTGATGACAGAATGACATTGGTGCGGCAGGGCAAAACTAGGCTTTATTTCACTCGGATCAAGGACCCAGTTTAGCACACACACACCTATGTGCATTTGTGTGTGCGTGCGCGCGCACACACACACACACACACACAGGCTAGGAGTCTCAATGGTACCCTCTGAAGGTTCACCAGGGGCAAAAAAATAACAACCCTGGCTAGCCCCCACCCCCCAAGCTATGGGGCTGGGAGGGGTAGCATCCTATTCACCCTAACGGACTAGCTTTCACAGATTTCTGCATTCAATATTTCGTTCCTGCTCCTCCTGCTTGTTTGCACCCGTTAGAGAGAAAGCAATGTTCCCACCTGGAAAGGCATTTCCTGTTTATTGGTAAGACTGGTCAGGCCTGCACTGAATTATTCAGACGGCGGAAACAGGGTGCCTGAATGCTGGCTCACCCAGGTGTCATTCCGTTCCTCTCCCCACATTGTGGTTTGGGGCTATTGATTGTTCTCTATTTACCTTCTCCCTCCCCTTTAAGCTCCCTGGCCAAAAGGTTCTTTGAGTCCAAGGTCACATTACAGAAACTTTGGGGTGGGGGGCAGGCCGAAGCGAGGGAGTTTTCAGGGATGCTCCTTTCCAGTTGCCATGAATCAGCAGAAAGAGACACCCAGTTCAAATGGAATAAGCCTTAGTAATCATATAAGCTGGGATATGTTTGGCAAGACCGCCCCCCCCCCCACCATTCTCTCTTTCTCTCTCTTTTCCTTTAGCCCAAACCAAAGCAGATTTACTTTTATGAACATCATGTAGCTCATGCATTCTCCTGGGACTCGCTTAGTGCATGGACAGAAATAGAGAAACAAGCAGTGTCTCACTCCTTTCTATCCTTTTTTTAAAAAAATGTGTGCACGCAGAATTCTAGGAGGATTTAATATATATATATAACAGTCTAGGCCATTTGTATTGGCAATATTGAGTAACCCCAGTGCTATGCAAATCAACTTGAGATTTCAGGAGCCATAACGGGGTACTTCTTTACAAATTTTGTACTGAAGTAAGCTTCACTTTAATAAACATCCCCTCAGAACTGGGGAATTTGCTGGTCATTTTACAGACAGGGTAGGATGACAAGGGATGCAGTCAGGGAGATATATATATATATATATATATATATATATATATATATACACATATATATATATATATATATACACTTCCCAATCCTGTCCCCTCCCCAAAGGACTGCTGTTTTATCTTTCTCCTAGGCCACATTTGAAACCATGCATTTGAAATGCTATACCATTTTATACAGTCACTTGCTTCCTGCAAAGAAATCTGGGCACTGTAGATCATTAATGGTGCTGAGAATTGTTAGGAGACCCCTTTCCCCCTCACAGCTCCAATCCCTTAAGTCAGCCTTTCTCAACCTGTGGGTCCCCAGATGTTGTTGGACTACAACTCCCATCACCCCTAGCTAGCAAGGCCAGAGCTCAGGGATGATGGGAGTTGTAGTCCAACAACATCTGAGGACCCACAGGTTGAGAACCGCTGCCTTAAATGGTTTAACAAGCAATCCCCCTTCCCAGGAACTCTGGGGACTGCAGCTCTGTCTACTGGTCCATCCAGCCCAGTATTGTTCACACTGACTGGCAGTGGCTCTCTGGCTTTTGGATAGGAGTCTCTCCCAGCCCTACCTGGAGATGATGGGGATCAAACCGGGGACCCTTTTGCATGCAAAGCAGATGTTCCACCCACTGAGTTATGACCCTTCCCCTAAAAACCAAGTCTGACTCCAGTACTCATGATTCTGAATAAAGGACTGGTTTAAATGGGGAAACCTAGGAAGCTGCCTTCTACTGAGTCAGACAATCAGCCTATCCAGCCCAGCATTGTCTACACTGACAGACAGAAGCTCCCCAAGATTTCAGACAGGGTTCTTCTCTCCCAGCCCTATCTGGAGGTGATTGGGATTGCATGCAAAGCAGGTGCTCTACCACTGAGCTACAGTCCTTCCTCTAAAGCTATTACCATTACAGTGGTACCTCGGGTTAAGAACTTAATTCGTTCTGGAGGTCTGTTCTTAACCTGAAACTGTTCTTAACCTGAAGAACCACTTGAGCTAATGGGGCCTCTTGCTGCTGCCGCGCCGCCGGAGCACAATTTCTGTTCTCAACCTGAAGCAAAGTTCTTAACCCAAGGTACTATTTCTGGGTTAGGGGAGTCTGCAACCTGAAGCGTATGTAACCCGAGGTACCACTGTACAGTCATACCTCGGGTTACAGATGCTTCAGGTTGTGTTTTTCAGGTTACGGACTGCCGGAACCTGGAAGTACTGGAATGGGTTACTTCCGGGTTTCAGCGGTCGCGCATGTGCAGAAGTGCTAAATCGCGCATACGCATGTGCAGGAGCGCCAAATCGCGACCTGCGCATGCGCAGATGTGGGTTGCAATCACTGCATCCCGCACGGATCACGTTTGCAACCCGAGCGTCCACTGTATCATTCTACTTGTATAGAATGGCAGGGTTGGTGTCAGGCCAGCAGTGCCAGCGCAATTTCCTCCTTCTTCCTGTTGCATGATGGACATGAACAGGACATACCTATCTTCAGCAATGGTAATAAGTGGGATTGGGTAGTTGTAAAGTAAGTGCAGTTACAGCTAAAGTCACTTGTTGGCACTAATGATAATAGAGCAATAGAACATTGTTACGGAAATGACAAGGGTGGGGGCACATCTTTTAGATTGGGTTTCCGCCTCCCGCCTTTACTCTTAAGCCCCGGGATGATGAGCGCAAGCCCTTCTCCTCATCGGTCGCACAAGCACAACACACACATCTTTTGATTGCCTAAAGTTGTTACAATATTACAAATATTATGCCTGAATGTATCCTTTCGACTTGACGGCTCAGGGAAGATACCTAGCTTTATAAATTTGTAGAAAATCCATACTTTAACTGATTCTCCTCATTCCAACACCATTTTAACCCTTAAAGAAAGGTGAATTTGGGCTCCATCTCCCTCCATGAACCAAGAAGCAGGAAGTCACGTAGGCAGCAGGAACAGGGCATCCCGCCATAATTCCCCAAGCGTGAGAGCACATACACCCCACCCCACCAAGGGAGTGACCAAGGGGGCAGCTATAGATATCTGCAGAGGCAGTTTGGCAAGTCAGGTGTTCTGAAAGCCCATCTCCAGAGTCCTGAGGGCAAGATATGTAAAGAGTTTTATTGTTCTTTCGGTGATGGGTACTTAAGAGGTGTTGGGAAAGGTGTCTGATAAAGTGACCTAATGTTGAACTTGTGTAATCCTTGTATAAAGGTAAAGGGACCCCTGACCATTAGGTCCCGGTTGGCAGGAGCAGATCGGCAAGTCCTAGGCTCTGTGGTTTAACCCACAACGCCACCCACATCCCTTGTATACCCCTCCCCATTTGTGGCATGCTGGTAATATAGTGATGATGTATCAGTGATGCTGCTTGAAGTGTATTCTGGGAGAAAGAGGGAAGATTTAAAAGAGGACGTCACCCCATGCTTGGGGTTCTTACTCCTGTGGGGACCTGTTGCGCAACAATAAAGGTCGTTGTCTACTGACCAATGTTTTGCTCCAAATTACTTGGCTGGAACTTCCTTCTTTTACTGACCGCATGGACCCGTGGGGGCACTTTCACCCTGATGAGCTGGGCTGTTGAGTAGTCACTCACTCCGGAATTTTTCCTTAACAACATGAACCACATAAGGGTCAGATTTAAGGTGCTGGTTTTGACCTTTAAAGCCCTTCATGGCCTAGGACCCTCGTACCTACGGGACCACCTCTCCCACAGAGAGCCTCAAGGTCCATAAATAGCAACACCCTAGTGGTCCTGGGCCCTAAGGAAGTTAGATTAGCTTCAACCAGAGCCAGGGCCTTTTCAACACTGGCTCCTGGTGGAACGCTCTGCCTCATGAGACCAGGGCCCTGCAGGATCTGATTTCTTTCCGCAGGGCCTGTAAGACAGAGTTGTTCTGCCTGGCCTTTGGCTCGGAGCCAATTTGATTCCCTCCCCCTCTTTCTTTTTCTTTTTTCCTTTCTCCTCCTGTGATGAGGCTGCATTTTAATATTTTAATGTTTCAATATTTTAATGTTGTATTTTAATCATGTTTTAAAGTTGTATTCATTCAACTTGTTTTTATTATTGCTTGTTAGCCGCCCTGAGCCCGGCCTTGGCTGGGGAGGGCAGGGTATAAATAAAAATTATTACTATTATTATTATTATTATTATTATTATTATAAAAAAGTGTTATTTGTTCCTCAGCAATCACAAGAGTACATGTCTGCTCCTTCATGCACAACATCCACAACAGAGAATTACACGAACTTGCATTTACCTCTTTCCCTCCCAATTCACCCTACCCCAATATGTGAGGTTGTGAACAGGGACTGATATTATCTTTTAATCTCTGTACAGTGCTTAGAAAATCATGGTGCTTTATTACACAATTTTAATCTTTTTTTATATACTAATATTTTGACCCCTCTTTCAAACTCCAACAGAGAAGCTCAGGACTCCTAACAATATGCAACATGACATCAGAAGGGGGGGAAAAATAGGAGTAATCTCAGTAGATTCAAATAAACAAAGACAGACAGATAGGCCCAACAATTCCTTTCACCTATTCTATTTCATCTCCTTCATTCTCAACCCAGTAATGATATTAGGTCTGCATGTATTAGGAGATTATAGTATTAAAAGAAAATGAATGAGAGGCAGGGAACAAAATGTGTCTGAATACACAAGAGAAGTAGAAAATTGGAAACGTCTAGGTCAAAAGCCAGCAACTAGTGGATCATCTGCCACCCGCCCCCCCAGCAGCTCCAGTTGCCAGTTCCAGGAGTGAGAACTGGCAACTGGAGGTTCCAACAGAACCTCTGGTAGAAGCAATATTAGACACTGCCCCCTCCCCTCTATTTATGGGTATTGTCTATTTCTTAAGGTCAGATCTGCATCATACACACCAACGCACATCCGAAGCACATGACTTCCCCCAAAGAATTCTGGGGACTGTAGTTTCTCCTTCACAGAGTTACAATTCTGAGCATCCTTAAAAACTAGTACTAACTAGTACCGGACTAACAAAAACCTATGACAGTAAATAACACTCCTTTTTGCTTGCATTATTTCCATTCCTGACCTCCAGATGAGCATGCAGATTATGGAAATTTCTGTTCCCGTTATTGTTGCTGATTGAAATCTCTGAAGTCCTTACTCTGTCCCAGCAATAGCACAGGCACTCTAATGCAGTGTAAGACGGGACTGCCCAACTGGACCATCTTCAAGGGAAGCTCCACATTAAAATGTATTGCAGTAGTCTATGCAGGAGGCTATCAGAGCATAGATTGTTGAGGCCAAGCCAGAGGTTGGCAACCTAAGGCCCATGGGCCACAAGCAGCCCACAGGGGTCATTTAACTAGCCCACAAGTCGCCCCCAAACTGAGCCACCCGCTCAGCGAGTCCCTGTGCGCTGCACTAAAATGGTGCAGCACAGCGTGGGGACTTGCTTCTGCGGCGCCGGAAATTGCGTCTGTGCAGGCGCATACACTGGAAATCGCAGGCGCGCGCACGCGATCCAGCCCACGGAAGGGATCTCTGCTGGAGTGAACCGATCCAGGCGATGTAAACCTTCCTGACCCCTGGGCCAAGCTATCCCAGCCCCCAAATGGCTTTCTGCTATTTATGAGGAGGGTTCTTTTTGTGGGCGTAGTGAACAGAAGTTGGTTGTTCTTTTGCTCTTTCACGTGCTACACGAAAATAACACACAATAACAAAGTGTCAGCTAGCCAGGGTTATAGTGATTATATTAACATGCCATTTCCCACTGATTGCTCCACCTCCCCAATTTTTCAGCTGCATGACACTTTGCATATTAAAGCAAATGGTTTCGTTTTAAAAGAAACATGGATGCGAATAGCTTTTTTTTTTAATAAAAAAAACTTACCAGGGAATTTCCTGTTAAAGCAACAAATCAAAGCTATCCTTCCTCCCACTCCCTGGCTCCCAAGTACCATGGTACCTCGGGTTACAGACGCTTCAGTTACAGACGCTTCAGGTTACAGACTCCGCTAACCCAGAAATAGTACCTCAGGTTAAGAACTTTGCTTCAGGATGAGAACAGAAATAGCAGCAGCAGGAGGAGGCCCCATTAGCTAAAATGGTACCTCAGGTTAAGAACAGTTTCAGGTTAAGAACGGACCTCCAGAACGAATTAAGTTCGTAACAAGCAGTACCACTGCAATGAAACAATGCTAACTAGGACTCAGTGCTTGGTGTCACTTGAACATAAAAGGTGCTGTGATTTACATGAGAGTGGGGTGAAATGTCATTGTGATAAATGCTCTATCTTACTGGGCAATTTGCATTTTAAATTTTTATCTTTGCAGTAAAAAAAATGGCTGGAATTTCACTCAAGCATCCGAACTCCCAGCAGAGAGAAATAGATTATATGGCAGAGGGGGAAGGGGTTAATGACATTCTGGGCTGAAATTTGTGTTCCTAAAAAGATTATCTCTTCTGTCAACTGGGCTGGGCGTGTCCAGGCACACAACAACACCCTGAGCTCCAGCTTCCAGGGAGTGATTTTTAAGAGCCTCCTTCATACTAAAGGGGTAATCGCATCACCATCTGATGTGGCTTCAGCTGCGCAAATGCACACACATACTCCCCCCCCCCCCAGTCCCCATGACAGCCTCACTTCACCCTATAGCCCACCTAGAAATTTCTGATCCTCTTAGGGTGAGTGAGAATTCCAAATAAAGGACAGACACGAAGCTGCAGCCACTTGTTTGCGATTTTGATCACGACTGGCAGCAGAGTGATGCGCCACCCGATCCTACGCATGTTTACTCAAAAGCAAGTCATGCTGAATTCTACAAGGCTCACTTCCAAGGAAATGTGCACAGTATAGCAGCAGTCCCAGGCATTTTTAATGTGTGGGGAATTTATAAGTACCGAGAAGCTTTCAGCTGTGTGAGTCCTCACTTGGCAATCTGAAGTGACACAATTCAGACGCAGGGGGGATGTTGTAGCTCAGTGATGGAGCATCTGCTTTGCTTGCAAAAGGTTGCAGGTTCAATCCCAGGCATCTCAAAGTAAGGATGGGAAAGACTCTCTGCCTGAAATCCTGGCTGGTAGTATGGAGGACACTGAGCTCATAGTCTGACTCAGTACAACGTAGCTTCCTATGCTGTCTCCGCAAGTAGGCCTCAGCTACAAGGTCATTTGTTGGCCTTAGGAAATCCACGGAGCTGTTCTCCCTAATGTCTTGGTATATGGGAATAATAATAATAATAATCCCCTTTCTTACTGGATTTAAAAATGCCATGAGTAATGCATGTGAAGTTCCTTAGAGTTTTATTTTCCCAAATATTTTTTGACCCCTGAGTCCATTGACACCTTCCTTTTGTGTGGGTGGTGCCATTTTGGCTACATAAGAAGGGGAATTCAACCCTGAATGTTGCTAATAGAGGGGATGCTTGTTGTTACATTGACTTGGGTGTGGAAAACAGGAGGAAGAACCTGAGTACTGCAGAAGTAGGTGGTGGCAGCTCAATATAGCCAGCCCTGAGGAGGCAAAGGAATAGCTGAGAATATTAGGGGGGAAATGGAAATTATATCGTCAGAGGTATACCCATGGTTTGGCCACTGTGAGCAAGAAACAGGCTTTGAGGTTCAGCTGCTGCCTCCTTCACATTTCTCCTTTATGTGCTCCCATACCCTCTCTTGATTCCTGATTTGAGCAAACCATTGCTTGCAAAGCTGTATGAATCAGGCAAACTATGGTATGCATCAACCATGGTTTCCTTCCAAACCAGAGTTGGGAGCTACAGTTTAAAATCTGGTTAGGAAGTAGCATTGGAAAGACAGAGAAAGGGAAGTGGGAGGTTTTTTTCTCTGAAATGGGCCTTGTAGCTCAGGTTTGTTGCCCTAGAACTTAACTGTCTCCTCTTTCAAGCCAGCTCCAGTGGTATTGTACAGTGGTACCTCTGGTTGCAAACGGGATCCGTTCTAGAGTCCCATTCGCAACATGAGCAGAACATAACCTGCGTCTGTGGATGCATGAGCGGCGAAATCTGGAAGTAACCCTTTTCGGTACTTCCAGGTCACCGCGGGACGCAACTTGAAGCAAACGCACCATGAGGTATGACTATCAGCCACACTCATGCATTGCCACAAGTTAAAAAATAACGGCACTAGAACCAAAAGGAATCCTGAGAAATCTCATCAGAAACTGCAATCACCTGTTTCCAGGAATGGAAGGATCTGATAATTTTGGTTCTCTTGGTTTCCCATTTTTATGTAAGAACCACCCTGCTGGATCAAGCCAATGGCCCATCTAGCCTGACATCTTCTCACAGTGCCCAACCAGATGCCAATTCCCCCCCCCCATCTTAATATTTAAAGCAAATTTGCATTTTTAAAAACCTCATGGAATTTTCTCCTAATAAACACATTTCTTATGCAGTTTAGACTAATGCACACATTCTTACAAGCAATTTCCCCTAATAAAACACACCTTTCTATGTTATTTAAACTATATATATTCATTTTTATGTACACTTTCCACTAAGTATATGCATTTCTGTGAACACTGGTTGGAGCACTGTCTTGCAAAATGCAGAAACATGTGAATTTCAGAGGAGGGCTGTGTTTTGGTTTCCATATTGTTTAAGAACATCCAAATTTGCCTTTCAATGTGAACTGAATTGAATTTCTGCCCTCCCCTATCCTAACTTGTACCAAAAGTTGCATTACTTGATTTTTATTTATTATTACATTTGTATACCACCCTCCATTCCAAAGGAATCTAGAGGAACAAACAAGCTACAAAACAATATTTTAAAAAATGATGCAAAGGCAAAAAGTACCCTGTGCTCTGGGAGACACCTAGAGTTGCCAGACCTCCAGGTCTGACCAGAAGTCTCCATGTTTGCCTGGCCCCCTCCAGATGGCAGCAGGTGGAGGGCCTAAATCTACAGGTGGACAAGAGTGTATTTAATAATAGATATGTTAATAAGAATGTGCATGCAGAGTGTAAGCTTCAGTCTGGAAGGAGCTGGCTGCAAATTATAGCACAGACACTCGGTGAGATCTGCCCTCCCCACTCTCAACCTGTTTCCAGGGACCTGTCCCATGACATCACCAGAGGCCACCCCCTAAGTATCAGGTTTGGGCCCTGAATTCTTAGTGCCTGGGATGCTCCTGGTCTAGCAGTCCTAGAGACAACAGTTCCTTACAGAGGCATAGATCAGTTTCCTCTTTTTTGCAGGTGAACACACACACACACACACACACACACACACACACACACACACTCTTACACTTCTCTGAATCACTTCCTATCACTTAGCTGCAACTAAGGGCATCCAGGAGTTAAGCTTCTTGGCTTCAAGGTCAGCAGTTTCCTTATAGGCTTTGGAAGGGCTTGGCTCTCACGAAGGAAAGGAATAACACACATTCCCATGCATACTTACACCTAAGCAGGCGGATCATATGAAAAAAGGAGCACAACGGCAGCAGGCAAGCCAGTCGCTGTATAGAGCAAAGTGCATTATTGATTCAGAGAATCAGAAAATGCTTAGGACGTTGGGAAATTGTCCTGCTCTTTAAAAGCCTGTGTGCTTCCCGAGCTTGAGAGTTGCAGGCCTTGCAGAGCAGACTCACGATGCTGACATAAATATTTTATTATGTTAAAAAAAACACCACCAAAAAAAACCAGGGGCCTGGATAATTTTGAACATGGGAAGGACAAGGAGAGAGAAAAGGGGAAGGTGGAATGGCAGGGTAAAGGAGAATGAAGCAAAGAACAGCTTCTGAAAAGGTTGTCAGGGATTCCATCCAAGAAAAATATAATGATGATGATGGTTACACAGGGAATTTTGATTCCTGGCCTTTCGAAAACATGCATGTCCCACTGCTCTCATCCCTAAACCTGACCAAAAACCCTAAGGACAGGCTGCAGGTCATAGGACTGATCTAGCAGGCTGTCATGTTCTTGTGATAGCCCTAAGTCAGGTCTCCACAACAAGCTGCCCTGACTGGAAATATGAAGAGATCATATCTGCATCCAGTTGGGAGTCTGTGGACAGACTGATTTTGACTCAGCAGATTTATCTTTCTACTCCTCAGCTGCAGTTCATGACTGGCCCTGAATTAACATTAGGCTATTTATCCAACTAGCTGTTCTGGTGGCACGAGAAGAAAGGGGAGGTATCGATGCTTCATCCCTAGCATGAGAGCTTGAGACCATAGCCCTGACAGCTGCTAAGCATTCCTGACTTTCATCACAGGGATCATTGTTAGGGAATACAGTGCAAGAAAGAAAATGACATTTGAAAAGCTGCTTTTATCTCTCGTATGCACCAGATTGCACAGGCACCCCCACCTCAGCTGTATTTGCTTTTGTGATATGGGCGAGTCCCTGCAAAGTTCCATCGGCAGATGATTTTTGGAAAGTTCCTCTCTTATAAAAAATATTGAAGTGGGGCTAGAAGTTTGACAGGGTGATTTGTGACTTGGAAATGTGCCAGACAGTTTGGTTCAAGGCACCACAGTTTGCTGTATATGAAAGACACTGGTTTCATCTTGTTTATATTATCAATACTGGTGCTGCTGTTAAATTATTACCCACCATTCACCCAGGCAGGTCCCAGGGAAGGTTACAACAATTTACATCTGTGCTTTGCATCTGTACGCCTGTCATTTGTTGTTGTTGTTGTTGTTGTTGTTGTTGTTGTTGTTGTTGTTACTGTTATGACTTTGGGGGGTCTGTATGATACCCTGGTTCCCTTACAATCCTTGGGATTCTGTATCTGTGAGTGCAGAATGTATAAGGGCATGGGAGTAGCTGGGATGGGGCAGGGGTGCAGTTGCCCCCCCTAAATCAGTACAAACCAATATAAATCTATACGAATCTGAGGTTCTGCTCCCTAACAAAAGCCTGCCCCCCCCAAAAAAAATTCTGGCTATGCCCATGTATAAGGGGAAGCTTGCCAAACCAGTTCCTTAGTCAAGGTAATGGCTTTGCCTTGCTAATAAATTTAGCATATCCAAAGAAGTTGCTCTGTTGCCAGAGAACAACGGTGTGGGCCTTTCTTCTACCTACCTTACCTGGTTGGTAGCTAGGAGAATGATAGCCAGAGTTTTTGGGTGAAAGAGGGAAAAGCAGAAGCTGCAGAGAGAGAGAGATGTCTTGCTCTGGGCTGAACTTTGGAGCTCCCTGGAAACCTAAAGAGGATTTTGGGAGTGTTAACGCTGCGAGTACCTCCATCCTATGCTCAGCCTGCATATCTTTGCAAATAAAACCAGATATCCTAAGGACACCATTGTCTCTGCTTACTTTCATTTTGAAAAAAAATGAGTGCTTGGGAAAGTGCTTGGAACTCCTAGAGTCTCTCGCTGCTCTGAGATTGGGTTGGCATGTAACAAAATTACTACTACCAATACTACTACTAATTCTACTTTACCAATGGAAAAACAAGGCTGTGTTTGTTTGAATAGCATCTGCCTAATCTGCATGTCCTCAAATAATATATAACAGAATATATAATATTCTGTTTATATAATAATATAAACAGAAATGTAGCTATCCTTCGATTTTCACACTTCTCCGAGTTTTGTGATGCAGTTCTCCAATCATGTGATGTGTACAAAAATGTGTGTACTGAGGCACAGTGTGCCAAAAATGCATATACTACTATTTTAAAAAATAGTAGTGCATAGATTCATGATACTAGGGAAACTGCTTGCAAAAATGTGCATGTTATCGTTATTATTGTTATTACCACTGATTTATTAATCACCTTCTAAACCACCGTATTAGAACTGCACGAAAAGGCTGGTGAATTTTTGTGTGAAGACTGCTTTTTTAAAAAATGCTCAGGTTGATGCTAAAAACGAGAAATTGAGAGAAAACAAGATCAACATATTTGTCCATCACTAGTTTGATTTCAGGCTTCCCAAGTCCATCCAAAGGACCCTGAAGGCTCTTCATATTTGGAGAAGTGGACAGTAAACCAATTACCGTACTGAAATCTCCCCTCTCTGTACCTTCTATTTAAAGGCTGCAAATCACCAAACTTCTTATTTCCAATCCACTACAGAGGTGGGGAGATAAGGGTAGGTTTAGGCCGATACAGGCGTGGCCTCAGGATCTGTCAAGCTAACAAATTTTTCCTGGATGCACAACTCACTCACTCATTCATGCTCAACAACAGCTTAGCAGTGCTTTGGCTGTACAGAGAACCCAAGTGCCTCAGACTTCTTATTAAGCATGGGGGAGGAAGGGAACAGCAGTGGTGGACTTAGGATCCTTTTGACGCTGGGCACAATCTTATTGCAGGAGAGGGCATGGAGTCTCTTTAGATGGCAATGTATATTCCATCACTGAGTTCAAAACTGGCAAGCCATCCCCCAGCTGTGTTTGGGGCCATAGGCATGGCTGGGGTGGGGGTGGGGCAAAATCAATAAAAATACTTAACTGAGGTTCTGCCCCCCTAACAAAGGCCTGCCCCCACTAACAAAAATCCTGGCTAGGCCCATGTTTGGGGCTGTCCTGCTCATTATACTGAATGGGCTTCTGCCCCCAAATCAGTGGAGGCTGATCCATTAGGGAGAATGGGGCACTGCCCCCACCAACCTCAGTCTGCCCTCAGACAGCCCCCATCTCCCTCCCTCCTTGTTGCTACCTGTCCAGGGGTTGGTGGTGACTGTCCGCTTCCTTCTCCTTTGTCTTAGGGTTACCCTTGTAGAACTCAGCAGGGAGGAAGATGGGGACAAAACATAGTATATCTAGTTTTGGTTCCACCTCTCATTGGCCCTGGCTCCACCTCCTGTTGGGCTTCCTGCCTCCCCTAACCTCCCTGTTCCTTTGGGCACCAGCCATCACTATCCAATGTTCAACTCTGTCAGCACTACTGTGACGCACTCATAGAATCCTAGAGATGGAGGAGGCCTGGTAAGACCAGCTAGTTGTATTGCCTCCTTGATGCAGGGAATCTAGAGTTAGAGCAACCCCAACAGATGGCTCCGCAGCCTCTGCTTGAAAACCTACAGCAATTGAAAGCCTACTGCCTCTCCCAGGTGATTCGTTCCACTGCCCAGCTCCTGTTAGAGGCAAGATATTTCTCTTAATGTTGAACTGAAATCTAGCCTCCCATAACTTAAACCCATTAGATCCTTTCAAAACAAAGTATTTCTCTTAATACATTCCTTCTTCCCACCCTTCTGTTGGCATGCAGGTCAAATTCATCCACAGAAATATGCCTTGTTTGCAGTCAAACCCTTTTCTGTGGGTGGTGGGGAATTAGAACACTTACTCTTCCAACTCACCCTTCCTCTTCCATTCATTCCCTTCCCCGCTAATCTAGATACTGCCTCCTGGTAACTTCAATAGTATGAGTATACAGTGGTACCTCGGGTTAAGTACTTAATTCGTTCCGGAGGTCCGTTCTTAACCTGAAACTGTTCTTAACCTGTAGCACCACTTTAGCTAATGGGGCCTCCTGCTGCCGCTGCGCTGTCGGAGCACGATTTCTGTTCTCATCCTGAAGCAAAGTTCTTAACCTGAGGTAATATTTCTGGGTTAGCGGAGTCTGTAACCTGAAGCGTCTGTAACCTGAAGCATATGTATAGCAAAAAACAGAGGAAGTGGTCCCCAATTAGAAATAACAAAATGGCATTCTAAGGAAACTACCATTCAGCTGATCCTCTGAGTTTGTCAAAGTATCTTGTAGGAAAAGGCAACCAGTGACTACTAGCTATGTTTGTCCTCCACTGTTGAGGACACAATGCCTCTGAATGCCACCTTCTGGAATCACAGGTCAGGAGAGTGTGTTGTTCTCAGGTCCTTCTTGTGGACTTCCCATTAGGGCATCTGGTTGGTTACTGTGAGAACGGGAAGCTAGGTTAGATGGACCACTGATCTGACCCCCAGCAGCATACTTATACTTATATTCTTAAACCCAGTCCACAGCAATTATGCAAACCTCAATGACCAGCTGACAGCAGTGCCTGTAAGTGCTGTGCACAGGGCTCTGCAGACACTGCCCATCAGCCAGTCATCAGTGTCTGCAAGCCCCCATTTGACCCAGTTAGGTATTTCCCCACCCCATACCTGGCATCACTTATGATATGAGGTATAGGGCAGGTGGGTGTGACTTGGCCGAAATGGCCTGGTGGACCAAATATGGAGGCATAATCAGGCTTTTGGAATGGATACTCCCTACTGCTGGTTTAAATAAACTGAAAAGTCCTTTTTCTGAATTAACACTCTTGTGTTGGTTTACACAGGACCTGAGAACATGCCCCCGAGCTTCTGTGCAAAGAGCAAAATTTTCTGAAGCAGCAGAGCTGTACCAGTGCAAAGGCTTCCATGGGACCTGGAACCCTGTGCAATCAGAGTTCTGGGTGATGTAGAACCCTTAAAAGTGTATGAAGCTCAGCCACTACATAGAGTTGCACACTTTGTGTGAAAGCTGGCAGCTGGGCTACTTGGCACATCCCAATGGTGTGCTGAGTGATATGGTAGCATTAACACGCAAGGATGACTTCACAGCAGGGTTAAGAATCTTGACCAGGGTTACAGAGCTAAGAAGTCAAAGAACAGGCCTAGGGACAAAGTATTATTTGTGCAGGTATAAACTGACTTAGGTTGTAGTTTTATTTATTTTTTGTAGAGCAGGGTACTAACATTTATTACTTCAGCCTATTAATATATTCCAAGAATTCTAATAAAAGAGCCTCTGTAATTTACCTAGTTCTCTAACAGTTTCATGTCTCTGGAGCCCTTTGTTTGTTCCTCCTTACAGTAAATGTTGTATCACCGGCATAAAATGAGATGCCAAGTTATTCCATTCTTTCAGCGTACTAATCTCAAATTCAGACATTTCTCCATTAATATAAACACCATCAACCTCAATATGTTCCTTACAGGCAAAGGGTGAATTTGCAAAGGGCAAAAATGCCAGGTTATGTTTTGTGGTGCTAAAATGAAACTTATATCAGCAGGGAGTGAAGCAAGTGCTGTTTCTGCCTTGGTGGGGGGGAATGCACACCATGGGAGCCAAATCCTAGGGGCCAAAGTGTCTTTGCCCCTCCCCCGAATAAAATATTTGAGGGACTGCCATTTTGGGGCACTGTCATTCAAATGGTATGTGCATGCTGTGTCATGTTATCAATTATGTGGGGCAGGGAATACCTGCCTCTGCCCCCCAATACAGTGGTACCTTGGGTTACAGACACTTCAGGTTACAGATGCTTCAGGTTACAGCCTCCGCTAACCCAGAAATAGTACCTCAGGTTGAGAGCTTTAGCTCAGGATGAGAACAGAAATCGGGCTCCAGCGGTGCGGCAGCAGCAGCAGGAGGCCCCATTAGCTAAAGTGGTGCTTCAGGTTAAGAACAGTTTCAGGTTAAGAACAGACCTCCGGAACGAATTAAGTTCTTAACCCGAGGTACCACTGTATTTTATTCAAATTGGCACCCCTGATACACACCAGCAGGAGCATTGTGAATATTCTCCCTTAAGATTCTCTTCCATGGAAAACTTAATCGGAGCCCCACACCCTGCTCAGGACAGAACAACAGAGCCATACTGTTGGTCCATTTAGCTCAGAATTGCCTGCACCACTTTCTAAAGCTGCTGCCCTCCAAATCACTTTGCTCTACAGCTCCCATCAGTTCACAGCCAGCATGGCTGGGCCTGAAGGGGATTGGAGTGAAAAACATATGAAAGGCGCTGGAGGGTTGGGGAAGGCTGATTTACACTGCCTAATGGATGCTCCCCAGACAAAGGTCTCCCCAAGTCCTACCCGGGTATTGAAACTGGATTCTTTTGAATGCAAAGCAAATGCACTACAACAGACATGGGGAAATGCACTCCCTTTTGGGCAACCTTCCTGGGGAAACATACCAGTGGTTCGCAGGACCAGAGGCAAAAGTGGGTGGAGCAACAGGTGTGAAATTTACCTTTGCATAGGAGGCTAGTTTTAGGGAAGTTCAAGCCAGGCAAAAATCAAGGTGGGTGCAAAGTGGATCTGGTAAATGGTGACCCCTGGGGAGAGGGGGGTGGCTTTGGGGGAAGTCCCTGCACTGCAACTGTGGGGATGTCCAACGGGGCCTGCTGCAGCTATGATGAGGTCCCGTGAGGCCTGTTGCATGCCACAGAATATTGAGGGGGACTGGCCCTCTTATTGAATTTTTTTTGGGGGCCCTTGGCCCCTCCTAGATTACACCCCTGCACCTGGAGGGATTGAGGTTCTCCATTCATGCTGTGCATCTTTCGCACAAAGGGCTAATGTTCAAAGCCCTCAGACTGGGGTGGTCCAGCCTCTCAGACCATGTGGGCCACAACAGTACTTGAATTATCTGTTCTAGGACCTTCCCTGGTATTGATGTCAAGCTTGCGGGTCGGTAGTTACCTGGGTCTTCCTCCCCCCCCCCCCTTTTTAAAGATGGGGACATTTGCCCACCTCTGTAGGGACCTCACCTGTTCTCCAAGAATTCTCAAAGATCATAGACAAAGGCTCTGAAATTACATCCACGAGCTCCTTTGGTATCCTTGGATGCAGCTCATCAGGCCCTGGAGATTTGAATTCATTTAAATTAGCTAGGTGTTCCCTTACTACCTCTTTTACTATCTTGGGCTGCAGTTCCCTCCTTATCACCTTCTTGGGCATCATTTTCCTTTTGGGTGAAGACAGAGGCAAAGTAGATGTTGAGTTGTTCTGCCTTTTCTCTGTCACCCACCAACATTTCTCTGTCTTCTCCATGCAGAGGACCTACCACTTGCATGTTCTTCCTCTGGACATAGCTGAAGAAACAGTTTTTAAAAATTCTTTTTAACCTCTATTGCAAGCCTGAGCTCATTCTGAGCTTTAGCCAGCCTGACTTCCCCCCTGCAACTGTTGGCTACTAGTGCATACTGCTCCTTTGTGATTTCCCCTTTCTTCCATTTCTTACACATGCCCTTCTTAAGCTCATCTGTAAGGTCCAAGCCCCCAGGTGGAAAGGGAGGAGAACAAGGCAGTGCAGGGTAATGAGGCCATGGGGGAGGAGCTGCCCAGCCTCAGCCCTGCCCTGCAGGTGCCCTAGAGCCATTCAGCCACAGCCACCAGACATTTGCCTCCTGCCCTCCAGACCCAGCCATAGACAGGAAGAACAGAGAGACAGCTGTAGCAGCAGGAGCCCCAGCCTGTGGGGACAGCTAAGGATACCTTGTGGCACACCATAGCTCAGAGGTCAGCAAACCTCTTCAGCAGGGGGCCAGTCCACTGTCCCTCAGACCTTGTCAGGGGTCGGACTATATAAAAGGACACATTCTACTCATGTAAAAACACGCTGATTCCCGGACTGTTTGCAGGCCGGATTTAGAAGGCGATTGGGCTGGATATGGCCCCCAGGCTTAGTTTGCCTACCCATGCCATAGCTGATCAGGCAGAACCCCTGCTACCAAAAGTCTGCCGCATCCAATCACCTTGCACACCCACAGCTGGGAAAGTGGGGAGGCAGGACTTTGACACCATAGATTCATTGTTGATGCCAACGATTCTGACACCAACGATTCATTGCTGCTGCCTGTTGTTAATGGGAGGAGGGGAGGTTCCCCAGGCAGGCCCAGACAGAGGGAAGAGGCCATATGGGCCACTTGGCCCAGGCCTCCGATTCCAAAGGGGGCCTCGGTCAGCAGATTTCCATACGGTTCAAGCCTTGAAATAAAATTATTTGTCAGCATAACTTTTGTGAAAATTATTTATATACTTATTTATAAGACTTCAGTTATCCCCAGGGTAAAAAAAAGGGGGGACACATTATCTACCTGGCCTGGGCCTCTGCCTGGCTCTGCAAGGCCCTGACCCCAGGTGTTTGGAATCCCATTGCTGCTGGTGACGCTTCTTTGGTACTTAGCAAGAGCTGCCAAAAAAGGTCTTGACAGCCACATGTTGCCCATGGGTCATGCGTTGGACCACCCTGCCCAGACACATGAAGTACTATTAAAGAGAAGAGTGGTCTTAAATTTGTGCAGCACACTTTTCTCACTTAACTACATTCAACAGCTATGATTTAAAAGCATTTCTGACTTCTCCATGCAGAGGACAGAGGACTACTTGCTTGTTCTTCTTGCTTCGAACATAACCGAAGAAACCTTTTTCATGATATTTAACTATTGCAAGTCTGTGCTCATTCTGAGCTTTAGCCTGCCTGACATTTGCCCTGCAACTGCTGGCTACTTGTGTATACTCCTCCTTTGTGATCTGCCCTTTCTTCCATTTCTTATACATGCCCTTATTAAAAGCTAAATTTTGGGGAAAGAATACCATGTGGTGTTTAAAGGGGTTTTAAATGGCTTTGTTGTCTCAGTGTCTTCAAATAAGAGCAGACTGTGTTTTTTCTGTCTCTTTTCTGAGCAGGCTCTGCTGTTCAGAGGGATCCTATTTTCCTGTTAGACTGAGTCCAGCTTTAGGCAGTATAAAATAGATCATTGAACTGTTTTAACTAAGGCTTGTGTGGGAAACTCAATATACACAGCATGTTCTAATTTAAGACCTAGAGTGGCACTTCCTTTTGGATCCTTTTGTATGTTCTCCGACTCAAATTCCAGCGTGGCCAGAATCAACCTTTGGGGCAGAAGAGAAAACCTTCTCCTGCCAGCAATAGATAAAAGAAACAAAACAAAAAAACACAGAACTTCAAGAGGCAACAGTCAGAAAGGTGTCCTCAACACAAATGTCAAATTCAGCAGGAGTGAACAACATGGCCATATTAGGAGGCAATTTGGTACAAGGAACTCATAATTGTGACTAGAGGTAGGGAGAAATTTGATCTTGTTTGTACAGTGGTACCTTGGTCTACGAACAGCCTAGTTCATGAACTATTTGGAACATGAACACAGGGCTGTCTTAAGCATATGCGGAACCGGGGTACAAAGATCCGCCCAGCACCCCCCTCCCCCGGTTGCCCAGTCCCAGGCATGCAGGAGGTCGGAGCCAGCTGGCTGCCTCAGCGTCTCCCTGGCTTGGTTGCCTCCAAACTTGCGGCGCAGAGCTGCCCGCAGCAGAATACCCCACCATGGCACTCCGACTGACAGGTGGGCTCTTCCCAGGATTCAACTCTCAGGCCCCGGACTCTCAGCCTGGCGCCCTGAGAGCCCCACACCCCTAGCGCATATGGGTAAGACGGCCCTGCACGAACACTTCAAAACCGGAAGAAGGTATTCCGGATAGGGAACTTTTTTTTTTTAATCCGAGCGTATTCTGTTTGGGGGTACACTTCCATTTTGAGTGCCAGACTTCTGTTGTTCAGCAGTGGAGAAGGGGGTCATTCATGCGTTTCCCGCAGCTGCGAGGGAGGGAAGCTGTGCGCCTGCCAGCTAGCTGGATTGCAAGCATGCAACTCCACCCCTGCTGCTGCAGGAGAGCATTTCCTGCAGCTGCGAGGGGAGGAGCTGCACACCCACTTGCCCACTGGTTTGCAGGAGCGCAACTCCCCCCATGCTGCTGCGGGAGGCGCGTGCTCTAGGGAGCATTTCCCGCAGCAGTGGGGGGGGGATCTGTGTGGATCCCAGTTCAGCTACTGATTGATTGATTGACTGCAGAAATGGATAAAAGCCCCCTATCCAAACAATGACTATAATCAGTGCAGGTAAGAAAAATTTTTAGTTTTCATTTTTATCATCTACAATACTGTTTTATTGTACAGTACATTGTACAATAATCAATACAGTACATTGATTATTGCTTTCATTTTATGGATCAATGGTCTTGTTAGATAGTAAAATTCATGTTAAATTGCTGATTTAGGAGTTGTTTTTAAAAGTCTGGAACGGATTAATCCATTTTCCATTACTTTCTATGGGAAAGCACACCTTGGTTTAAGAACACTTTGGTTTAAGAACGGACTTCCGGAACGGATTAAGTTCGTAAACCAAGGTACCACTGTATTTTAATAAGAAACCACCTAATTTTATGTCTTGAACAAATGAAACACAGCTACCCTTTGGAAAGTACATTAGACAAAACTGCACACAATTTAATGTGCTTATTAGGAGATCATCCCTAAAATGCTGGTTTTCATGATGATTCTTTTTAAAACAAAATTCACACATTGCCGCAGAAAGGTGGAGAACTGAATCTTTGATTGGAAAATGGAGAAACCAACAGAGACGAAATTGATAGATTCACCCATCCCTAATAGTGACACACAGTCACTTTACCCTCTTCAGCTTTTAAAGCCAAAGTGATAGATGGAAATCAATCCATTTGAAACTGTTCTTTCCAGCTCACATCTACCTCTTGATTTACAGCAAGGGTTGGGAACCTTTTTCAGTCTGATTTGGTGGAAGGCAGCCAGATGTCTACAAAGGCCTATAAAGGTTGGCATTGCCGGCTCTAGCAGATCCCAAACCTTCATACCACAACATCCCAAATCCTGTGATTTCCAAACGCTTTCATGCTTGACAATTCTAAGACAGTTTCATCACAGAGCCAGTGCAGTGTATTGGTTAGAAACCAGACTAAGTTTGAAAAGACTTCAAATAGTGATAATTACATTTTTAACAGTAGCCATTCACATAAAACAGTAATTGATAGCACAGACATTGGCACAACTGGGGGTTCATGGCTTGAAAACATTAGACACAATTCTGCTTCTGAAATGCTATGCAATTCTGGCCTTAAGTACTCCCTGGAAAGCTGAGAGACTAGCTGGGAAGCATTCAGCTATTGCTGCAGGCTCCTTGGAGGACAAGCAGGACACAGACACAACAAATAAGTAATTCTAACATCTTCAAGAGCTGTTCAGGTTTTGGAGAGTTTAGAAACTGCCATGGCAGAGAAACACAAGCAGCGGGGCTATGTGGATGTTGCAAACCTGTTGGAATTCACACATTCAAATATTGGTGTAGAATTCAGCTTCAAGAAGATCTCTGTTTTTACAATTTTTGTGCTAAAGCAGGGATTAGGATTTATTCCCCAGACCATGAGACATATTTCCTTCTAGGCAACATACTAGGCGCTGCACGCCAGTGCTGGGTAGGGTCAGAGGTAGCTATGGTCAGAGGTAAAACATTGGCAAGCCTGAAGCAAAAGTGGTGGAGCAACATATATGGTTCTTACTTTTGCACACTAGACAACATTCCTACTGCCATGAGCCCCACAGTGATATCAGGCTAAGGCATGGGGTGGAGCAATGCATGGAAGCTGTTGGGACACCTTACTTGCTGCTGTCCAGTTCTGAACGCTTTGCCTTGAATCAGACCTCTTAAACTCTTGTGTCCACTGTTAAGCCTGTACCGTTACTTGCTTGAATAGTGATGTCTTTCTAACTTACACATAAGAGCCTCTGTCTATGTGTGTTGGGCCTGAGGCAGGACACCTGCCACCCAAAAGTCACATGCATGCAAGACATGTAAATATCTCTCTATTGCCTTCCAGGCAAGCAAGAAGCATTATTTCAGTTCAACAGCACATGTCAGAGCCCTTGAGGAGGATGCAGAGCATAGTTGTTGAGGGGCGGTAGTGGCCTGAGAAGTGGGTGTGGCCTGAGCAGTATCCCAAGGGCCAGATAAGAGTTGCCTGGAGGATCACACTGGATCCATGGGCCCTTCGCCAGCCCTATGCTAAAACATAGGTTTTTTTAAAAACTTTGTTTCCTTTTAGAGTGGATCACATACTGGGGCTGTGCACTGGTCTGATCTGAGTCAACCTGGGATTTGTCTGCATCAGCAGCTCTGGGTCACTCTGTGTTGGATCAGTCTGCATGGAGTGATCCAGGGCTGTCAAAAGATGGGTGGTCTAGTGGTGAGGAGAGGAATGAGAAGGACACCAAGGTAACCTGTGTGACCTTCTCCCACTCCCAACCACATGTTTAATTAGGGTTTTCAACCCTGATTAAATATACTGGGGGGGGGGGAGGAGGAAGAGGCATGTCTCCTTCCCTGCCACCTTCCATCCGTATGAATGTGCAAGGCCCCTGAATCAGATCCAGGTTGGATCAGGCCCTGGATCAGACTGGGGGCTCACATGCAGAGCTCAAGTACACACATATAGTACTGACTGAGAACTCCAATCCCCTTGAACGTTACATCCGTGTTTCTACAAGCGAAGAGAAATCCCAACACCTCCAGAAACATGTAAAATGAAAACTAACAAGAAATGGTATTAATACAAAAGCACTGTAGAGTTGTTTGGCAAAATTAGGAAAGATTTTTCAAAAAGTGGAATAAAATTTAGGTGAATGCATCACTGATAGGTAAACAAGCAAATACTCCTCCTCTCCCACTGCCACCCACTCTGCTTCCCACTCATTTCCCTCAGCATCTTCCACACACTGGGGCCAAAATTAACAGCCTCCATTTACTGGTAAAATAAAGCTTGCTGACACCACCAAAAGACTCCTCTGCCCCTCCTTCCCATCAATAATGCTAAGAGCTCCATTTCTGTATCAAAGAAGCACCATCTGCACAAGGGACGAGACATTCATTCACAGACATGCTAATACAAACAGGCCTGCAATGGAATTATGGTTGGTGGGCTCGGGGCCAGAAGCCACCCCCACCATCCCAGCTACATTAAATAAACACATTAAAATTCTGTGCCAAGAAAAGTGAAAATCTGCAGTGGGTCCAAAATTATGCAACTTGGGCAAGTCTGCATATAAAAGTTCTTTTCTTTTGGCCATACCATAAATGTGCTACATCTGCACAGGTATTTCTGGTGGACAGTTTCTCATCCATTTTCAATCACGGACACATTCAATTTGTTGTCTGGCATACGTACTCTCTCCTTCCCTGCTTCCTTCCCTCCTT